>NC_090939.1:119700362-120345362 GCF_040938575.1 Ambystoma mexicanum | reverse complement strand
TGGTGCATGCTTGCTGGCCTTCACAAAGTCTTTTATTTCTTCGTCAGTTAGGTCTCTGGGATTCCATCCTGGCTCGACATCAATCATGATCTTCATCCCTATGGCTTTCTTCACATTTTTCTGGCATTGTGAGATTATCATCTTGATAGCACAAAATCCTAATAGTATCATCAATAGCAAAGCTTCCAGAAACTTGAATGTGTCTGCCATCCATTGTGGGACCCACAAGAATAGTGATCCAAACCAGCTGTCATCATCAACTTCGTCAGTTTCATCGATCATCTGGTTCTGTAGGTTTGTGAGCATAACTATGGCTTCTGTTAAGGTTCCATTTTCCTCATTGTGAGAACTTATAAATGTGCAACATGATTCCCCGATTCTTTGCACAAACACCTCCATCCATCGCTGTGATCATGTCAAGTACATATCTGTTCTGGAAAGTTATCAGTCCGATTGCTCTTAACTCTTCCTTGATTTCATTGAATCCTTTTATTGTCGAGTTGATGGTTTGCAGCAGCGTCCACCTGGTGATTTGTAACCATTTAGTATTTGCTCCAACTTGAAACCTTGGCATGAGGATTGTCGCAAATACTGATGAGGTGAGGCTGAACAGCCTGTGTTTGTATGGGATTGAATGAAATGCTTCTTCTGATTTGGCAGAGAAGTAATTCTCTCTCTTCAGTCGGGATACCAGCTCCACAGATCTCCTTCTCCTCAGGTGAGCATCTGCCTTCAGGAAACTGTCAATATTCAGGTCATTTTTCGGGATCACTAATGCTGGAACGTGGACATTCACTATTGTGCATATGCCTCCCCAGTTCTTTGGCAGTTTGATGTATGCTTTGGATCCACACGGCCAATAATGATCCATGATTACTGCAGTCCCATGGGTCATTCCTGGAGCTTCAAAAATGTGTCCACAGTTCTGATTCTCTCCTATTTTTCTTGTGCCATTGCTCCTGAAGCCCAATTTCAGGCTTTCAAGTGGCACTATCTGCAGAGGTCCTCCTCTGTCTTCGACCCATGTCAGTAATCTTGTGAGTCTCAGCGATAGAGGTTTGCACAACCTCTGTGAGTTTTCTATTGCTTCCTTGTAGGCTCCAAGGACCATCCATGCTCAGCAGATTACCACTCCTTCTTCCTATCCGTTGGGGGAAAGCACTGTTCCCCAAATCTGAATTTGGACTCTGTTCTGGCACATATGAGCCTCTTCCAGGGTTTTCCCTTGGACGTTCAGGCTCTGGTTTATATCCCATCTTATTCCTGCTCCTTTAACTTCAGGTGTTTCGTACCTGATCACGTGATTCCTAGTATGAGCTCTATTTCTCGTCTTAATGTCCTGAACATAATCATCTTCATCAGGGTAATCTGTTTCAGTTGCCCATATCAGTGAGGCATCACTCCCCATGAACTGGCCTCTGGTGTTGCACATTGCTACATGTGACAGACAATGTGCCATCGGGACATCTATTTCGACAGCCACAAAGATCTTGGATTTCCCCATGCTGTACGGTAGAAGTGCACAAACGAAGCATTCTCCTTCTGAAGTTCGTCTTCCAACTTCTTTCATGTGCTGGTACCAAATAGACGTGCTGTGCTGTCCAGGTAGTCATTTAGTTCATTGTTATCTTCATGTAGGCTTCTCTTGATTCTCAGTTTCTTCCAGTAGTTTGCTATAACTACATCCCTAAATGCATCTGTGTGGCTTTTTCTTGCTGGAAGACTCTCAGGTATTCTGGTCCACGGTGCAGGTTTCCTTATCTGCATCAATGGGGTAAATGGAGGTTTTGCAGTTCTCTCCTTCTCTTCTTGCATCCTTTTCCTGCCATCTATTAGTGCCTTTATCAACCACCAGCCTGTCGCCGGCCCAGTGTATGGCTGTATCGTGGGCCTGGTACTTGTCCCTTGTGTTGGACTATGCGTGCTGGATAGTACAGCTTCTGTTGTCCTGTTCTTCAGTTCCTCTTGTAGTTTTTTTACTCTGGCTATGTTTGGTAGTAGAAGATCTACTAACATTTGTGCCTTGCAGAGAGTCCTTCTGCGGCCGCTTCTGTTTTCCGCAGGGCGTCTGATAGCACTGCTTCTGTCGACTCTCCTCTTACTTCATCTTGTTTTTCTCATCATCTCCTGTGAAAGTTTTCCCGGTAGGCAGTCTCGTCTTCTCTGTTGCTTTCGTTTGACGTTCTGTGGTCATCAACACTAGGCCTGGTTCGTGTGCATTCATTGTGTGTGTGTGTATGGGTGTCAGTGCTTTGTCTTCATGCCTTTCGTGCCGACCCTGTCTCCGGCTTTCCTGCTCATTCATTACCTCAAGTGTGTATGTATCACTGCTAATTACATTCATTTTCATTTCATGTACTTTACCATCAGATTTTCTCAGGACTGGAATGACTATATAAGGTCTGGGTGCTTTAGTGGGTTTCATGCGTACATCATCAGGTGGGTGCACTGAAATTGGAACGCTTTGTGCACCAATAAAAAATGCAGGTCTGATAGTTAATGACAGTAAAATAATGATAAACACAATGCAGAGGTACATTGTAGTTCGATAAGTAAGGCGGCAGCATTTTCTTCCAGAGAAGCGAGGGTGCCCCTTTGCTTGTGAGAGAACCAGGTTGCTGTTCTGGGCCCCCATCTCGATCATTCGCCAAGTGTTAATGTTATTGTTTTCCTCCACTCAATACCGTTCCTTGAACAGTTTGTGTCATAAAGTGTCAAGTGCTTCACAAGTGTCCCCCCTCTTGCGGAAGGTAATTGTCTCTTGAGGCGGGATTCAGTTCCCTTGCTAGAATATGGAAAAAATAGATTAGACTAACACTTTGGTGAGTCACTTCTACTGTTCAGGTTCAAAAGTGTGTGAGCTTTCGGTTCACTCCTTTAATCTGGTTCAATCCTGTGGCTGTGTTGTGCTCAAGTCAGTATGAATGTCAACAAATACAATAATTAGGGCTCTTGACTTTGCTCCCTCGATCTGTCCCTCGGCAGAACGTTTTTTTCAGAATCTCCCCAGATAGTCTCTTCGATGATTGGAAAGTTCCACTTGGAGGATTATTCCATGCAGGAGCATTCCCAATTGTGCAATATTTGCTGGATCTCGGATGAATGTGGGGGCGTCAATTTCGATAGGCCTCCCCACTAATTCAGGAAAGTCAACCACTATGCGGAAAAAGACACTGTGCATCAGTCTGCTGCCTTCTAGTGAAAGGGACATTTGTCCTGTCTTGCTGGGTTCAGGACTATAAGTTATTTCCTTGACGTGAACAAAAATTGCACTGTCCGGATGCATGGAGTGCGACCAATATGCTAATTTTGTTTAACATATTGCTCTAAATGTTCAGTGTTTGCTGGCTCTCGAATAAATGGCAAAGTGTCTGTGGTTCTTCCAACAATAGATGGGCACTCTTCGATTATGCGAAAGAAAAGTGTACTGATGAGTTCATCTAGTATCACCTGTGGTGGAAGCATTTGTGCCCTTATCACTGTACTCTGGGAGTACAATGGAGGCTTCTGCAATGACAGTAAGCAGGTGTCTGATTACTTTTTCGTTCTCAGGATCTTGTAGAAAGTCTGTGACACTGGTGACCCTCCCTACCAGTGACGGACATGAAACTAATACTAAGTGGAAGTAGGCAAGCACGTCCTTTGTGATGTCTCTACTGGGGGACACAATAAGTGCTGTCAAACAAAGTCTTGGTACTGGATGAATCAGAATACTGTATCTGCTTACAATATAAGAGTCCTTGATCAAAGTTTGTTTTAGTCTTTTCCTCAACAAGGCTTAAGTGTGACTTGGTTCAAAAGTTTGTGTCACCAAAACATGCTTTGGCTTATATGCGCAATTTTCTTCTTCACCCTGCAATTAGGATGCACAGAGTGTCTGTTCTTTATGTCCTTATCCCCTTTTTTCTTGCTTAGAGGAAATGTCCAATTTAAGCCACAATTTGCAAAAAGGGTTCTTTGTCTTGCTTTATTGATCATGCGTCCTTCTTCCACATCATGGATCTCGTCTGCACGTGCTGTGGTTTTTCCCCGTTGTCTGTATTTTCTTTGCAGTGGGGTGCAGGCAGGGGGTTTTCTCCAATATAGGGCTTAATGTCATTTAAGAAAATTCATTCTCTCCTGCCCTTTAGCATCACAGCTGACGGACTGCAGTCCTCCACGATGAAACGACCATTGAATCTTGGCTCGTCCCACCTCTTCCTCAGGTGGTTTCTCACCAGCACACTATCTCCAGGGAACATGAGTGGAAAACGTAGACCTTGAACTGAGTCTGTTGCAGTGCCCCCTTCAGTGTGCTGCGCTGTGCTGCACCCTTTTCGTCGTCATTGCAGCTGGTCTGAAATTACAGGGTGGATGTTATGCAGTTCAAGTACTTTGCATTTCGGATCCTAGCACCTGTCGGGTTGACTGGGCATCACATCCAGCACTGTCTTGAGAGGTTAAAGGGGTCCTCATTCTCCTTCCAGTGACTATCTCGTGTGGCGTAAGATGATGGTCGGAGCTTGGTTGGTTCCGAAGAGCATACAATGCCAATGGAAGGCAGTGCAACCATCCCCTCTTTAGAGTAAGCTTCAACTTGGCTATCCTTTCCTTTAACAAGCCGTTGAGCCTCACACAAATCCCATTACCTTCTGGATGATACGCCGATGAGAACTTGTGCTTTATACCAAGCAACAAGCTGATCTGCTCAAAGACTGTATTTACAAAATGAGCCCCATTATCTGATCTCATTACTTCACACACCCCCTACCTAGGGAACACTTCCCTCACTAGGAATTTGGCCGCACAGGTAGAGTTTGGGTGTGTACATGGACCTGCTTCTATCCATCTAGAATGGACACACCATGACAATTAAGTATCTGTACCCGTTGTATACTTGAATCATGTTGAAGTAATCGACATGCAGATGCTGAAAAGGCCCATTTGCCCGGGGGATGACTCCTCTCATTACTTTTAATGTGTGTCCAGCGGTGAATTGCTGGCAGATTATGCAGTTCACCATAAAGGATGCAACATGCTCAGCTAAATTCGGTATAAATCAGTCTTCCGCGAGCGTTGCTGCTAGATTCTCTTTTGTCAGGTGCATCGGGTAATGCAATTGCTCCAATTATATTTTTAGTAGGGCTACAGGCATCACTGGTTTACCAGTGCTGTCAGAGGGGTTCAAAGAGCGCCCTCAATGTTTCCACAGGTTTTTATCCTCATGTGGTGCCTCCCCCTGGAGCTCCATTAGTTGTGCCTGCCCAAGATCGCTATAGGCTTCTGGTGTGGTTTGTGCTACCATTATCCTTTCATGGGTGCACACCACTTCTACTTCCATAATTGTCTCACTTTTGGATGCCATACGCTTGGCTTCCGTGTCTGCTGTGTGATTTCCATGCAACACAAAATCTGTCCCTTTCATGTGGGCGGCGCATTTCACGACCGCTATGCCCATTGGGAGCTGTAGTGCCTTAATCAGCCTGTCCAATAAGGCTGCGTGCTGCACTGGCGTGCCGTCTGCTCGGAGGTAGCCCTTCCTTTTCCAGCGCGCTAGGCCTACGTGCACTGTGGACGTCACATAGGCGGAGCCACTGTACACCGTTAGTTCCTGGTCTGCGTGATTCTCAATGGCGAGTATCCACGCCAATAATTCTGCAGCCTGTGCTGAGTAATGAGATGGTATTCGTGCACTGACGAGTACTCGAAATTCTCCATTTGCTGTGTGCTTCACCACAGCAACGCCTGTATATCTTTGTCCGTCAGCTTGATCGATTCTCGAAGACCCGTCAATAAAGACGATTTCTCCTCCTGCCAAGGCATTTTCTTTTACCCTGGGAATTTCATCATAGAATTCTTCATAATTTGCAAAGTCATGTATCGTCTCTCCTTCAGTGACTGGCTCTGCTATGAATGTATCTGGGTTCACTATTTTACATCGGATTATTTGATCTTTGGATTTGATATGATCACTTCATAAGCAGAAGCTCTCTGAGATGTCAATGTGCCTTTTTGTTTCTCTAATATGGCAAATAACGAGTGCTGCATGTATAACATCATGGAACATCCCATTACAATGGTTGTCACCTTCTCTATGGCAAACGCTGCGGCAGCTAAACTTTGTTCACATGGGAATTGACCTTTCATTACTGGGTTCAAGTTCCCACTGTAATATGCTAAGGGCTTGTACCGCAGCAAGGTTCTTTGAGCGAGCACTACCGTCATGACGCTGCCATTTGTTTTCAAAAACAGGTACAATTTCTCGGCATAGTTAGGAATTCCGAGAACTGGAGCCGTACAAATTGCTCTCTTGAGTTCAGCAAACCCTTTTTCCATCGCCTCAGACCATTCAATCTTTTCCTTTGTCACCTGGGCCTTCTTTAGGGACTGGAGTAAAGGCTTAGTATACAAGCTGTAATCGAAAACCCATGCCCTAACATAGTTGCACAGGCCTAGAAAGCTCTGCATTTGCTTTATCGTGTGTGGCTTAGCTGTGTTCAATATTGCTTCAGCCCTTTCTGGGGTCACCTTCCTCCCTTCATGAGAGATCAGTTGGCCTATGTACAGCACTTCCTTTTGACAGTATTGTAGCTTTTCATTGTCAACCTTATATCCTTTCTCAGCCAGTATAGTCAGTAGCTGAACAGAATCCTGCCTACAATGTTCTTCTGTGGTGCTGCAGTTTAGAATGTCATCCACATACTGCAAGACAACACTTCTTAATGCAATATTTCTTAGGTCCATCTGCAGGATTCTGTTGAAAATTGATGGGGACTCACAGTACCCCTGTCGCAGCCTTGTGCTTTCCAGACGCATTTGTCTGAACGTGAATGACGTCAGATCTTGTGAGTCATGGTGCAACGGGTTTGACAAAAAAACATTTTTCAAGTCAATCAACGTGAAATATTTTGCCGAGATGGGTATATTACATAGGATAGTTGATTGATTAGGGAATAAAGGGAACTCGGCTTTAACAATATAATTTAATGCTCATAAATCCTGGATTAAACACCAAGACCCTCCCTTTGATTTTTTGACAGGATAAACCACCGTATTACACGGTGACTCTGACATCACTGAGATGCCCTGGTCCATCATGGCACAGATCGTCTTAAAAATCCCTTTGTCTGCCTCTCTGGACATGGGATATTGTCGGACTCTCTGCAAAATTGCTCCTGGTTTTAGTTTAATTTTCACTTCTCCCACCCCCATCAAGAGGCCTATATCATAGGGTCCTGTAGTCCATACTGAGACAGGCACTTTAGCTATGTCCTCATCAAAATATTCCGGACGCTTCAGCGCCAACATCATTCTCTGAGGCACTTCTCTTCTGATCATTTTTACCCAAAATAAGAGACTTACTTCCACCCTTGTCTCTTCTGAGCCTGGTTGTTCTTCAAACAGATCGTCATCGGTGACGTCAGTCACTCGATACCCTTCTTCAATGGTGATGATAGCTCACCATTGCCTGCCTTCATCATTGTATCCGTCGACCAATGCAACTTTCCCTCGTACTGCTGCAGCATGTATCATCAAGGGAAATACTTGTCCCTCCTCTTCATGCATAGGTATTCTTGGTCTGAATAAAAACTCATTGGGGGTTCTCATAGTTCTGTCTACGCGGCCTGGTACTCCTGCCATAAGCACACGCATGCCATATGCGAAAACTTCTTCTGGTTCCAGCGGTATTGCTCTCATGGCTATGCTCTAATTATTTTGCATACATTTGAATAATGCATTCCCGGAGTAGAGCATACTATGTCCTCCTCCATGAACGAAATCGTCATGTTCAATTTGTCATTAAGTCTCGACCCAAAATGTTTGCAAGGGTCTGGCGTGAATATAATAAAGGTACATTCATTTTGCACTCACCTACAGAGACTGGGAGTGCGTCTGTAAAGGGAACTCGACTGTGAGCTCCTGTAAAACTCTGAATATCTATGGCCTCGCGGAGGAAAGCTTGCCTTCTCGTATGCATGAGCGTGTTGCACCTGTGTCCACTAGGAAGGAATATTCTTTACCCCCTATAACAACATTCACCCTAGGTTCTCAATGAGGGTCTGGTGTCACTGATAGGATAGAGCACATCACGGTTCCCAGTGAGCTCTCCTAGTGTATATATAAGTTTGCCCCACTGTGCACTTGCAGATTTTCCCCATTCCCATTGTTGCTTCCACTTCCAGGGTTCTGGGTCTGTGGCAGTTGTGGTGGTGCCTGTTGGGTTTGTCCTTGTGGAAAATTCCCTATATTCTGTGGTTGCACCCCTTGCTGCACTCCTGGCGCTTGCTGCTGCACCGTATGATTCTGTACAACGCCCTGTTGTGGGAAAGCAGGTGGATTTGCAGCACCTGCTCCCATTCCTTGGCTATTCTGTCACGTGCCTTGACTTCTGCACGTGTGCGCCAAATGCCCTGTCAGTCCACACAGCCAACATACTGGAGGTGGTTGGATAATTTGTCCATTTGACATATCCAAATTACCATTTTGCATGGTTTGAAAGCCTCTTTGATCACCTTGGAAACCTCCCTGATTGCTCTGCCATCCTCTTCCTCTAAACCCTCTTCCCCTTGGGTAAAATCCTACGTTACCCTGGTTGTTCTGCTGTGTGTTAGCCACCTGTTGCATGTTTTGTTCAGCTGCATTGGTTAGCATGGCTCCTTCAAGAGCATACTTCGATAATTTCTTTTGCACCATCTTCGCTTCCTCAACCTTTCTTGTCTCCTCCTTTTTTCGATTCTTTTCTATTAACAATCTACAGTAATGTACGATAGCTGTATTTCAGCCCAAGGTTCACCATCAACTCCTACCAATTTCTTGAGTTGTTTCTGCACTGGCTCTGACAATCCCTAGCACAATATGTGGTAAAACACAGGTATTGATTTTGTCCAGGATTTATATGTTTCAAGCACCCACACATCTTGAAAATTCTGGATATAAAGTAGCAGATCTTCTGACTCCTTCATTTTTCGAGTCATTATAGCTTCTACATCAGAACTGTCTGTGTAAAGCATCCGTAGCGCTTTCCATACTGCTGCTCTGCAATTGTTAAATGGCGCTCCGTCGTGTGCAGTCTTAATTGTGGTTACACCAGGGTAGCATGCTTGTGTCCACACATCATCTGCTCTCTCACCAAGTATGGCGAACAGGAGACCTTTAATGTCATTTTTTCTAACTCATGTATCCATTTCCCGGCTCCCGTGTCAGCATCGGAAGCTTGTTCTTCAGGTTTTCTCGGTCCATGTATGGCCATGGAATATATTGTGGTCTTGCCCCCCCTTTTCTAGTAGCAGAAATTGGAATGCGCAGCCTTCTTTCTCTTCTCTCATAGCTCTCCTCCTCTCCTCTCTATCGCAGGGGTAGTATTCCTACATCACTGTCATCCTGGCAATGTCCTCAATCTGTCTACATAGGGTGGTGACGACACCCCCCTCTGACTATGGGGTGCTCCTTATTGCCGGTCAGACTGTGCAGCTGACTCTGATGCCCTTGCTGCGGACTCGCTAGCATCTGACCATGGTACCCCTTTGTCGCTTGGGAGTCGTCTTTCGTGCCGTCTCCCTTCTTCACTTGCCTCACGCTCCTCCTCTTGGACATTGTTTGTTCCCGATTCACGCAACTCCTTGTGTCCTCATCGTTTCTACTTATCTCTAATCTATCCAGGGACAGTTTCCTAATACCACTACTTCGGGTGACATAGCTGAGTGCTCTCAAGGCGCTCGTCCTCCCCCTCCCCTTGGGGTAATTGTTCTAGCCCCATTTCATCATATATTTCATCAATCGTTTACCCGATGCTTCTGGTGTCGAAGTCATCTTCAATATTTGCCCTAGACGTGTCTGGTACTGAGTCATATTCGGGAAACAATTCTTCAATGTCTTCCCAGTCTACCACTGGTTTGGGTTTTTTAACCACCCTCTCCAAATATTCAAGATTGCTTTCCCTCTGTCTACACTTAAGTTCAATATTATCATCAAATTGTTTGCGCTCCCTCGCCTCTTCTCTGACTCTATCTTCTTCCCTTCTCTTTTCATTTCTACGTTGATCTGTCTTTCGTATCTCCTCATCTATTCATCTCCTTATTTTTTTTCACATGCCCTTTGCTCTTCTTCCAACCTTTGCTGTTTCTGTCTGTCGTGGTCATAGGCTGCTCTCTGTTTGCGATCGAGCTGCTTTTCCTGCTCTTCGCGATGTAGATGTTCTCGCCTCAGCCTATCTTTCCTCCTTATCCTTTCTCCTTTCTCTGAGCCTCATCTAACCTCTCCTTAGATCTCACATCATCACTTCCTTTCCCATCAAATTTCAATAAAATTTGTCCTCCCATCCATTCATCTTTTGCAAATGATATCTCATCAGTTCTGTCTTCACTTCCTTTCCACTTCTTTCCCTCTCTCTCCTTATCGAGAGATGCACTTGTCTGTGCCTGATCCTTTCTTTCATCATCACGTCTCCCCTTGTCCCTCAGGACTATGAAGGTGAGATTCGAGTCCTTATCCTTCCCTTGATTATCGTCACTACTGTAAGTAGGTGACTCATGTGCGGGGTTGCTGTACCCTGTGACTGCTTAAGCTCCCTTATTGGGTAGAGTCCCTCAGGCTTACTTTTTTTCGGGTTCTGTTGCAGGTGGGGCAGGTGGCGCTGTAGGCGTCTCACCCCCCTCTGTGCATACATTTAATATCCAGTCTGCAGGTGGTTCTTCCTCCTTTGGCTGGTCGAACATGCAGTTCAATACTTTCCACCTCTTCCCTTAACTCCTCCTCACCTCTATCTTCTGTTGAATCTGTGGACTGTTCAATCTCCTTCTTCTTGCGGAGCCTCCTTATCTTCTTCTCCTTCTTGTCCTTTTTGTGATGCAAATAGGGGCGTGGCTCCTCAGAGTCCATCGTGACCGGAAGGGCCAAGGTCCCGGAGACCCCCAAGGAGCCAGTCCTAAATTAGGGAAAAAGCCGGTTGGCAGAAAAAACCCTGCAAATAATGTCCCTTCCTCCGTGAAGAAAGGCAGGTAAAGGATTCGAAAGTTGAGTGTTATAGCTGTTTGGAACAAGATAACAATCCAATCTTAATCGCCACTATTAAGAGGCAGATGACAGGAACTGGTATTGTGGCTGGAGAATTCTCGGTTTGATGGAGAAGTACAGCGGCGGAGGACTGCCTTCGGTCGGAGCAGAATGCAGCCGTGGGTTCCGCTGCCGGGTCGGAATGAAGTGCAGCCTTGGAATTCCGCTGCCCGGCCAGAGGAACAAATGCAGCCTGGCAGAAGGTAAGGAGTTTTGCCCAACAAAGAGGAAGAAAGGACGCGCGAGAGGTGCACGACTTCGTCTGAAGAATGGGCAAGACTAAGTCAGAAGAAAGAGTAAGAAGATAGCAGCAAGCGGAAGTGAGATCGAGAATAGGTAAAGGATGGAACTGGAGCGAGAGGGTAGCACAGAAAGAAAACAGACAAGCGACAGGGAAACACTTACCTCCTCTGTGCGGTCTTGACAGCTCTCGATATACCCGCACCCGGAAAATGAGAGTCACCTTAAGAGTGCAGAAAGCACAGAAAAACAAGTTAAAAAGGAAGATAAAGAAGTTAGCAAGTAGGCTAAGTTCAGGGAAACAAGCATTAGCAGTTTCTTGCGAGAATAAACGACGATACAACGCATCGGTACCCTGATGCGTGTGACGTATATTCGTCGTGGCGGCCATCTTGGAAATAAGGCATAGACCGCTGAATGGTACCTCTTACTTCATCTTAGGTATGTCTCCATCGGTTCCATAACTTGCATGGCTGATGCCTTACACATTTATATAGATTTGTGCCTGTATATGTGGCATGCAAGTACGTCGTCATATGTTGTAAAACGGCTTTATATAAAGACCCATTTTATGGCCATGACATAAACATCTTGTGGGCGGTACCCTTAACCCACTCGGTGCTATATTTCTTAAGCTTGGGTACGTGTTTCGGCAGTTGCTTACATAAGTGTGCTAATGGAGTAATGTCTTCCATGCTTGAATCTGTTTCTATTCCTCTTATACAATGCTTTTCAATGCTTTCATGCAATTCTAACACTTCCAACAATATGAGCGAGCACCAAACACTGCAAGCTCCAATCCAATTTTCCCGCCAACATCTTTTATATCACCAATTTACCCCAAAACATCAATTTGTGTGTGATTCCACCTCAACTATTGAATCGCGCAAATCTTAATAAGGTCTCACTCAAAACACACAAAAAGAATTCCTTCACATGTGATGGCACAACAGAACATGTAAAACAGACACTTAACAGACTAGACAGACACCAGCTGGACAGAAATATCTCTGCCTCTAATTATTACCGCTTCATGGAGTTTAAACTAACCCCATTCACGATGTCTTTAAACGTGTTGGTAGCCTAGTCGTCCCCTATTATGTAGGGCTCTGAGTTCACGTTTCTTCTGACCACTATATTAAAGTGCAGGAATAAGGTGAATCCTCTCACTTCTCAGGTGTCCGCCCTGGTATTCTCTCTCTTCTCAGGTGTCCGCCCTGGTATTCTTCATTTATTCAATTATTCTCGAGTCATTATCCCCTTATATATATACAGGCCCTCATTACAAGTCAGGCGTTAAGGGTTTAACGGCGTCGTCGGCGCCGTTAACCCTTAACGCCTGATTCACACTTTAATGCCTGCTTTTTGCTAAGCGACCTTGGTGCTAATTACGGCACCGTAATTTACGGTGCCGTAATTAGCGCCTTCCCCATCCCCATTATGCCCTATGGGACAAAAATGGGAATGGGGAAGGGCAAATGGTGAATGGGGAATTACCGCCCCACTCACCTTGGAATGGGCGGTAATTCCACCATCCACCATGGCGGAATCCGGCATGGACCATGGTGCTAATAGTACAATGGTCCACCGACTGAATTGTAATGAGGCCACGGTCTACTCTACTTCTGACTACTACGTTTTTTTTTTTTCCACCTCCCTCTGTTACCTTTTCCCTTACTTGTTCTAACTCCTTTGAAGTTTGCCAAAGCACTCAATTTTTATTTCACTCACCGTTCGCATAGTTCCTCTCTGGACCCTCAGGATCGCCGCCTCCGTTACCGACTCCTTCAGACTTTCACCTGATCCGCTGCTCGTAGGAATGGGAAGGGTTATGGTTTTTTAAAACGGGTCCCTTCAGGCCCCACTGCAGTTTTGGATCAATTACACTACCATTGTCCACAGGAAGCTTCACAGTCTACTCAGCCGAATGGCGAAGGACTTGTGATATTGCTGCAGACCTAGAGTTACTTCGTCTCGACGGTCAATAGGTGTCTTATTTTAATAAATAATCAATAATCAATAATCGATGGTTTCCAACCATCCTCTGCTACCAAGTGTACATGAGGAGGAGTGACCTCTGACTGGCCCATAGAATCAGAGCTCACCCCATCCACCTCAAGGTGCAGCTATTTCGTCTTAAAGTACTTGAGGGTGAGCTCTGATTCTATGGGCCAGTCAGAGGTCACTCCCCCGCATGTACTGGCTCATCCCATCAGGATACAGCCTCCAGCATGTTGTCAAAATATCAAGCATCAGAGGTATCCTCACAGTCATCAGCAAAGTGACAAGGTCTTGCAGCCAGTAGGAAACTATCACATTCTAATTAGTTGGGCTACTCACCTGGCACTACCCCATCACCTAGGTCCAATCTGCAACATGTCACTTTATTTACCATCCACCAGGCAACTCACATGTTTTTAGGCAGCTTTAAAGACTTGATGACTTCTCATCAGCGTATAACCTTCTGACATTGGCGGTCCTTATTTCGATGGGTTTTCCCCTGAAATTGTTTTACTTAAAAAACCCATTGAAAAATATAGGGGGCAGTATCAGAAAGTGCATATAAGAGTTGGGGGAGGCCGGGAATATATTTTTATAAAATAGCAGAACAGGTTTGGGGTGGGTACCCGTCCAAAAATATATTTCTTTTAAATTCGAGTTTTTACATTAAAACATTTTCAGAAAAAAGCCCATCAAAAAGGAGCGTCGATGTAACAACATAGAACCCTCATCAGGTAACAATTAAAACAACCTCTTCTCAGTGGTTTTGGCCTCCTGGATAATGTAGCAATGAAAGAGGCTTTCATGAAGGTCATCAATATCGTGGAAATAAAGCAACATCTTACAGTATCTACCCGCCGCAAATGTAACACACCTAGGCCAGTTCTGTCATCATCCTCACTAGTCAAGTTGCATGACTCCGTCAAGCTTTATGGGCATGTCATAGTGTCATTTAAATCATTCCCTCCGACTAAATCCCTAAAAACACTCCATCCAGAAGACTTGAAGCCCGGCCTACACTATTTGACAGCACCCCATGAGAGATAATGGATGTCATCTCTCTGCTCCTAATGACAAACCCACTACATGCAACAGTGATAGCCTTCCTGCGGCCATCATCAAGTCAATCATTGATGAGGTACGCTGGCCCTTTCTCTGAATCATCAATGTATCTCTCGCACAAGGGTCCTTCCCCAAACCACTCAAAACAGTCTTTCTGTGCCCACGTCTCAAAACAGTCAGCCTGGACCCTGACGACTTAGCAAACTACCTCCTCGCCAAAAGCCTCTGCCTCTTGGGGTGATCATTGCAAAAAATACACTAACACATAAACCAACATGGGCCACAAGTGGACTTCCAATCCGGGGTCAGTCGCGGTGGCAGCACCAAAACAGTTACTCTAGATGTCAATGGCAGGGTACACATCATGGGCAAAGGTGACCTGTGACCTCAGGACTCGCTTGGTCCATCTCTTATCTATCGGGGGAGTACCAAATGGTTCAAATTGGAAAGGTCTGATCAAAACACTTCCCATTTTCAGGTGGGATCACATATGGCTCCATTCTGTCACCAGTTGTGTTTAGCCTAAACATGGGGCCTCTAGTAAATGTCCTCATTTAACCTGATATCTCAGTCAATATGAAGATGGCACACAATAATACCTAAAGGTCACCTATGTCAAAGATGCAGCCCCATGCTCATTCAATCCTTCAGGTTGACATTTATTTAAAACACAATCCAATCAAAACTAACTGTATTCTCATTGGCAAATAAGCAAAAAATACACTCATTCAATCCTGGCTATCCGGCATGAACTTAGACAGATCCAAGCCAAAACTAGCGATGAGCACACCATGACTGGGTTTCATCATCAAATGCATCCTCTCATCAAACCCCACATTGACTAAAAAGCCAACATAGACTTGGTTTAACAAATAGTCCTGCCAAAATGAAACGTTTATTGCTACCATGCGAGTTCAGGGGGAGCTACTCTGGGTGGCAACACCACCATGAAGGTGACCACCATTACATTCAAGACTCTGGAGGCCAACACAACTCCAGAAATGGCAGCTGCGAAAGAATGCTGTCTGCAAGTTGTGCAATCCAGTCCTTTTGTGATTTTTGCTGATACCCCCTAAGTACCTGCAGTCAAGGCACCCTGGGAAATTACTTCACAAGGAATAACCTGTGGTGGCATTGCGTCGTATTTCCCCAGAGAAGAAATCAACCACAGAAATGTCTCCTCGCATCTGCAAAAATCAATTTGCACTCTTCAATCGCTTTAGTGTGTTCTGACGCTTTAAAAAGTGCTTAATCTGGGTTTTGAACCATGGTCGTTAAAACCAGGGGAGAAACGTTTACCCACAAGATTTCTTGCAAGTCTGATCAGAATGCTTGTGAAATGTGCAAGGATTGTATGCAGCAGGAACCATTTAAATGCATCTTTTTAGGTTTAACACGTGAACAACTTTTGTATTTTGCCAGCAACATTTTAGGAAACACTCTTCTGTGGGAATGTTCAAGGTCTTCATGATTCATCTCCAGAGAGGCAAACGTTCATTGATGGGTGAGACCAATCCCAGCCTTTGTTGCTGGTGGCAGCCCACACTAAATAAATTCCATATCCAGTACGGGGAATTACCCTTGTTACACCTGCAAGATCTGGCCCCTTACAAAAGGCTTGGAATGGACCAATCCACTGTGGCAAAATGACTTTACAAAGGGGTGAAATCCTGCCACCCCCTTAATTTCATCTTCGTTGAATCCTCTTAATGAAACATCTTTTGGTACACGGTTGCATGGGTCCCTTGATGGGGTACATTCTGTCCAAAACTCCCCATCCTAAGATGTGCCGCTTGCTCCCAGAGTCTGCATTGACTGTGGGTTTCCTTACAGTGATGTGTTGTTAGTGTTTTTATTTGATTTTCTGGCCTTTTAGCTTCATGAAAGTCTTGAAATATTATTTTAATTGGACTCTTTTTCTTTTTCTTTTGACACCAGAATATTATTGGTGGGTAGGACAATTCCTTGCTGGCTTACACTCCTCTTTGAGAGTATAGCCTTCCCCCAGCCCATGCTAGCTTAAAGAGGCAGATAAGATGCAGAATTCATGTTGGGCCTGCATTGATTTTATGATGGGGATGAGGGCTGTTCTAGTAGTAGTGTGGAGCTGAGTAGGAGTTCAGAAACTGCTACACAGCATTTCGTCACACAACAGCGCAAGATCTGAAACTAATAAATGCCTGAAAGAGATATAGATAAATAGTTGCAGGGTTTGTACCATGGGAGGAGGCAATGAGCAGGAGGATGCTGGAAGAGTAGGCCAGGGGAAAGGCAAAAAACAGAAGGAGACACATGCATACATGGGTGTTGAGTCCTTTTGCTGACACTCGATTTTCCGACAGGTCTTTTGACACGGGAGTTTTGATGAAAATGTATGTATTTATTTATTTATTTATTTGCATTTATCAAGCGTGCTTGCAGCCCATGAGGCATCGAGGCGCTGTTACAAGTGATAAGCAGACTTGAGTTACAGGCGGGTGCCCAATGGGCTCCTGGTTACACAGTAACAAACAAATATGCAGGGAATTGCTCAAACCAATTCGTGATAGATATTCTGTTTAGAAAAAGAGTCTAGTTTTGATAGCCTTGCGGAAGGCTAGGTGTGATTCAGTCAGTCTTAGGTGAGGTGGCAGTGCATTCCAGTGCGTGGCTGCATGGGTGGGGAAGCTGGAATCTCCAGCGCGCACCTTTCGTGAGGTAGGTGTGACATACGTGTTGGCATAGCATGATCTTAGGGGTCTAGTGGCCGTGTGCCTGAATATTCTGTCGATCAGGTAGGGCGGGGCGAGCTCGTGGAGGAATTTGTGGGTGAGGGCAAGCGTTTTAAAGACAATTCTCTCTTTGACAGGGAGCCAGTGGGCTTGCCTTCTGATTTCAGAGATGTGGTCTCTTCTGGCTGTACCTGTGGCTGCCCTGAGCGCATTGTTTTGAGCTAGATGCAATTTGGCCACGTTTTTGCTGGAGGTCCCAGCGAGGAGGGCATTGCAATAGTCTAGCCTTCACCCGATAATTGCCCTGGCAAGGGTGAGACAATTGTGGCGGGCCAGGAAGGGCCTAGCAGCGTTGAGGATTTTAGAGTAATAGGCTGAAGAGGTGGCGATAGCATTGACCTGTCTGTCCATGGAAAGGTCGGAGTCAAGGTAGACTCCGAGGGTCTTAACATGGTTTGAGACCTTGATAGGAATGTTATCGATGGTGAAGGAGGAGTACTGGTCTCCAAGGTTGCCCAATGTGGAAGGTGATCCTATGAGGAGGAATTCAGTTGTTTCACTATTGAGGCAAAGCCAGTTCTCTGCCATCCAGGATTGGATGGTGGAGTAGATAGTGGTGAGGGTGTTAGTGTCTACTAGGTAGTCGCCCGAGAGTGGGATGAGTACTTGTGTGTCATCTGCGTAATTGGTGCAGGATATGCCAAGGGAATCCAAGATGCTGAACAGGGGCCTTGTGAAAAGGTTGTAAAGCGTAGGTGCTATACAGGACCCCTGGGGAACACCACAGGTGAGGAGGCTCGGGGTGGCGGATGCACACTCCGAGAAGATTTTCATGGCCCTTTCTTGGAGGAAGGAGGTTATGTCCATCAAAATACTTTTTGGGAAAGGGTAAATAAAATGTGGGGGTGAAGGGAAATCAACACAAATAAATGAATGGGGGCTTAGAGGGTGAACCCCCCCCAATTTTTTTTAAAAAAAATTCTATTAACTTTTTCAGCAAAACTCCTGCGGCAATAAACCAGTCAGAAAAAAGGGGGTTGGCGAAAGGACATGGAACCCATATTTGAGGAAGTATGCATGCTGATGTTCTAGAGTGCTGCTCGGGAGAAAGGGAGTGGCTGGGTAGATCGAGGTTAATCCAACAGCAAGGCAAAGGCAATAGGGTGGGGCTCTCCTATGTCAAGGTACAACACATCATGTGCCACTGCTTTTATTATTTGCACGTGAATCGTTAAAGTCCCCAATAATGGGCCATGTGAAACCTCCAAATAGATGCATACATACTTGTGTAGCCAGGCATGACATCCTTCAGCAAATTCTGAATCTTACAAATACTATTTTCTGTCAAGGTTTGCTGCTGCATTATTGCCTGGCTTTGCTGTGATTGCAAATTATGATGGAAGTCACTGCTTAAATCTGTTTTTAAATATTTTATCAGGAATCATTGTTTTATATTTCACTTTCTCTCATATATAGTGCTTTGTGACAGATTTCCTCCACTTCTAAAGAACATGATAACAGCTCTTATTTTCTAATGTTCTGGTCCTGAATGCATCTACCTCATAAGGATGAAGGCATGAGTCGGTATTGCCGGGAAACAAGCATGCATTGCAAACTGCCGGCTTGCCCCATGTCGGAGGGGAGTGCTTAACCATAAAGTTATCTGCACAGATCTCAGTGTAAATCAATATAATTTACCCCATTAAATGAGTGGAAGATACACACCTTATTATCACCTTCTGACCTGCCATTTGAATTGCTTTGTCTTTAATGACCTCACAGTGCACTTTGCAGCAGTCCATAACCAGTAGAAGGTATGTCACTGCTATAAAAATGATGATCAAGCAAAACGGTATGGTTAAGCAGCGAGAACAAGAGGGACAAAGAGGAGGGGAACGCCAAAATCTCCCAGGACACTATTTGGAGACAAACAGTGCTCTGCTGAGGGAGGGAAAAACATCACCACAAAGTCTTTTTTTATAGGGTTTAACGAGATGCATAGAAAACCATATGTCAGCAACTGGATCCAGTAGACTCTATCGGAAAACCTATATCAATACCAGATTATGTGAGGTTACTTTTAAGTTTCTAAAGAATTACTTAAGGTAGTCCACATTAATTTTAAGTTCCAACTTGATAGTAGCAAAAATGACAAAACACATACTTTACAGATTTGTAGAGGAGCCCTTACATGCCTCTGCAGGAAATTCCACCCCCTGCCTCCTATTTGTTGGAAGTAGAAACTGCGCCATGTGTGGCACCAGCAGTTGTTCCAATTCCACAGTGAGTGTTTGAAAAAAGGTATCATCTGAGAAAATCCTATCAAAAGTATCCCCAAAGAGACGACAATCGGAGGGAGGAACTCAATGAAGGAAAATGAAAAAGAGTGAAAGAGAAGCAAGTGACATCACAAGAGACGAGTGTGACACATTGAGAATACCGGCTGAAGTGAATGCATTTAGCTTACAGAAACATATGACGAAGTTAAGAATTGAGTAAACTTTAATATGCAGAAAAGTAGATTGCACGCATGTGAAGTGCTATAGAAATGCAACCGTTCAATAATCGTACAGACGCCGAAACGCAAGTAGACTAAATGATCGTAGAAGATGGGTATACGTAGTGAATAGATTGCAGACAAAGCCGCTATTTTGTAGAAAATGGACATCAGTGTCATGAATTTAGTAAGCCAGGACCCATGGAGAGAAAAGGGCGAGAACTGTGTTGCAGCAAGAATAATCTGAGATTGTGGAAACGAATGGCAAGGCTGTCTGGCCTGGTATCAAAGCTGAATCAGTCAAGATCAGTTATCTATTCTTGAAGGCAGTGAAGGCGCAAAGCTGAATCATTACTTTTTAAGGTGCAAAGAAAGAACACCAAGTATGCCAAGTTTAATTCATTTAAGATATTTAAATGCTATAAAATGGACCAAATTGTGGTTGCGTGTCATGTGAGCCAAGGATGGAAATAGAGTTCACTGTGGAGTCCTAGAACAATGATAGTGAAATCCTGTACTCACATTTATTCACACAGACAAGGATACTTTGCAAGGGCAAGTTCAAAGACAATCTTCATGGCAGAAGGCGTGGGTGATGAGAGATGTGGGCTATTTGGATGGGGAGGTAAAGTCAAGTACACCTCCTGGCACATCAGTAAGAGCTTACGTGTTGCTAAGTCAACCAAATGTTCCAGACATGGCACGTACGTGCCAACCAATTAAAGAGGGCCATATAACAGAGGGCTTTATCATTTGTAGACCAATGATAAACTGTGTACTTAATAGTGTTGAAGATGACATGTTTAGAGGTAGGCATAAGTTGTCCACCTGACAGTAGACAGCCAATCACAATCTCAGCCCGTAAAGAAAGTATACTTAGTTGTTCCCCTTGAACGTATCACAATCCATTGTAGGTTTTTCATATTTTCCACGTAGTATGACGTTGCATATAAGGATGTTTTTATAAGAAATACTCTGAGAGCTCAAGCAAAATTCTGTTGAAGTCAGTTGTAACTCACTGTTTTAGATAATTGTTAATAAAACAACATCTGTGCCATATTCCTGAGTTGGTTCGATTGTTTTGTGTCAGAGTTATTCTGCATCCTCATCCGTTGCATGAACGATATCCAAAGGGCCATATACTCAGATTAAACTGGGGAAAAATGTGTTCAAATAGGCTCACCTCAGATGTCTACTAGTTAAATTATATAATTCAGTCCTGTGTGCTGGAAGGATCTTATTCTTAGAAATCAAGTCCATGAAAGACACTCTTGGTCGCTAGGTGCAAATTGTGTTTAATACCTTTCAGACAGCTGGTGTTGTTCTAAATCACCATAACATGCACAGTTTCAGATACAATAATGTTATTAGTGGGAAATTACCCATAACCTTTCAGTCATCTGCTTTTTAAGATGGAAATAGTTGTTAGTGATCACTATAAAATGACAGGAATATATATATATAATACAGTGAATACACATCTAGTTATTAGACTGGCACAGATGTTAACCTCTGTAAATTCCATTATACCCTCTTGATACAATAGAGTTTGGCTGCATGGCTGTCTATGAGGATGAACAAAATGAGCGAAGACCTCAGAATTGATCAGCGGGGCAGCAGGACACAAGTGTGTGAGGAGTACAGTGCTTCCGTGTGGTCTGGGGCAGTGGGGAGGGTGCCATTGCCCAGACCCACAGAAAGCTGTCCACCTATCAGCCAGTGGTTACTGTTGGTACAGAGTAAAGCGAACAGCGGACGGCACTGGACCAGAAATGTCCTAGCATTCATTCTTGCTTGTTCTTGGGAGCTGCAGAGAGGGTCAAGAAATAAGTTGACCAGATTTAAAAAAATAAAAAAAAAACAGCAACTAACATAAAAGTAAGAGTAACTTTCGACAGTGGCTGTCAAGGCACTACACTTCAGTAGCGTGTGGAGGAGAATGGGGTTTTGGTGTCATGCATTTCCAATACTAGTACAACAATACAATAGAGTGATTGATAATGCAGGCTGTCTGAGCGAGTTTCACAAACAGCCTCTGTGGTGCAATTGGTTACTGCTGCAGTGTGTAACTAAACAGTTGGTGGTTCGAGGTCACCCAGCGATGACTTACCTTTAATTGTTACAGTTCAATTATTTTTAATATGTGTTTATTGTATCACAAACTACCACTGTCCTAATTTGTAAAATGCAGCCTTTCTTCTGTGCGAGATTGTGCATTCCTGCTTGTCAGCTCGGCAGGCTTTATAACGAAAGGGGTGTGTCTTATTGACTCATTCCTTGTGCATCAGATGTGCATTTGTTCTTAAGGAAGCCGGCGCGTGGCTGCTTGTATGTGTCACTCAGCAGAACCACAAAGCATATTCACTTCAGCTTTAACCAAAACTCAATTTTCAGGAGGGGGTTATTATGTTCCCTCCTTTAATATTGTTTTTATTCAATCTTGTTTCATTTATTTTTCCCTATTACTGTTATAGGACCTCATTTATGTCCTCAGATTTTTACATACAGTAACGCAAAAAATCAAAACTCGACAGACATCTTAGAGAAAAATATATCACCTAAAACAGTTTCTTGGTTATTACATATTTACAGTCGTAGGAAACCGATTGGAGCCGAATGAGACTCCAACTATATTGATTGAATGATTGATATTTTATTTCTATCGCGCTCGTACACAAGTGTTTCAGAGCGCGACAAGGCAAGGGAGGGGAACAGGGGAGAACAAAACAGCGATCTTACTAGGCCCAGTGACATCGATAATGCGCAAGTGCATGGGAGAGGGGGAGGGGAAAAGTGCATGGAAGGGGGGAGAGGTGGAAAGTGCGAAGCAGAAGAGAAACAGATAAATAACAATAAATAAATAATAAAGGCAACAAACAGTGGTAATGCAGCCAGCAAATAGCAAGTGCTAGGTTTAAGGCAGCAGACAGGGTAGGTCTGATAAGTGCAGCAAGAAAAAGGGGGGGCTGTATGGGTACAGATACAGACCCCAGTGCAAGGGGTGGCCCGGAGGCAGTGTGGGAGGGTGGCAGGATGAGCAGGTACCTGGGCCCAAAAGACAGAGGGTGGCCAGGTGCACAGTGCCAAGAGAGAACAGATCAGCAGTGGACAGGGGGAGCGAAGGCAGAAGAAAAGAGGAAGGTCTTGAGGTGCTTCCGGAACCGGAGATGGTTCACCTCAAGTTTTAGAGTGGCAGGGAGGCTGTTCCAGAGGGAGGCCCCAGCCGAAGACAGAGATCTACCGCCAGTTCGTTTTTTAGAAAAACGACTGACCCTGAGTCAGTTGGAGGTAGAGGAGCAAAGAGCTCGAGGGGGGAGGTATTTGCGGAGGGATAGCTGAAGGTATTTTGGACCCAGGCCCCGGAAAGCCTTGTGGACAATGCAGAGGGTTTTGAATTTAATCCTTGCATCCACTGGGAGCCAGTGGAGAGATTTCAGAGCTGGAGAGATACGATCCCAGGGCTTGAGGCCAAGGACAAGTCTTGCAGTCCTTTCTGGATTAGTTGCAGAGGGCGGAGAGTAGAGGCAGGTAGATTTAGAAAGAGGCTGTTACAATAGTCCAAGCTAGAGAGAACCAGAGCTTGAGATACCATGAGCTTCTGGGGGAAGGAGAGGAAAGGCAGAGTAGCTCTGAGGAGGTGCAGTCGGAAATTTGACTTTTTAGAGACCTCAGAGATGTGGGCGGAGAAGGAAAGGAAGGAGTCAGAGATGACCCTGAGGTTCTTAGCCTCGCAGGTGGGGATAGGAGGAGGGCCAAGGGAGGCCGGCCAGAGAGTGAGGGGAAAGGATGGTTAAGGTGTGGCGATGAGGAGGATCTCCGTCTTGCTTGCATTCAGGCAAAGATCATTAGCGGCACACCAATCTTGAATGGCAGTTAGGCAATCAGAGATGAGAGAGGGAGAGGAGGTGGCAGAGGCCAGCTTAAAAATGAGTTGAGTGTCGTCAACGTAGCACTGGAAATTTGAGCAGAAAATGGCAATGCAGTGGGCGAGAGTTGCCAGGTATTGGTTGAAAAGCCAGGGCGAGAGGTTAGACCCCTGGGGAACACCACAGGTAGAGAGGAAGATAGATGAAAGGAAGGACCCAAGTTGGACCAGGGAGGGTCGATCTGAGAAGAAAGAGGTCAGTCAGGCCAGAGCATGATCAGTGATACCCAGGTTTTCACAGAGATGGTTGAGCAGGATGGTATGGTTGACCGTGTCGAAGGCAGAAGAGAGAACGAGGAGGATGAGGACAGATGGAATGTTAGAGTCAAGGTTGGTGAGCAGATCTTCACGGATGTTTAGGAGAGCAGTTTCCATGCTTCTGGCAGCTCTGAAGCCAGACTGGTGGTCATGGAGACAGCCAACAGAATTGGAATGAAGGTTAAGCTGAGAGATGGCCAACTTTTCCAGGAGTTTGCCAAGAAAGGGAGTAATGGAAATTGGGTGATAGTTAGCTGGACAAGAAGGATCAGTTGTGGGTTTAGTGAGAAGAGGATGCACAAAGGAGTGCTTCAGAGGGAAGGGGAAGGATCCAGAGGCAAAGGAATGGTTACAAAAATCAGCAAGTGCTGGAGCAAGGGTGTCAATGTGGTCCTTGATGGTTTTAGAGGAACAGGGATGAACCTGTTTTGAAGAGGCTTTCATAGATCAGACTTGTCTAGCAACCTCGTCAGGGGTGAAAAGAGCAGAGGACAAGAAGGATGGTGGGAGGATGGCTAAAGGAGGGTCAGCAAGCACAGATGGAGAGGGAAGAGGAGGAGTGTGGGTGGAGAGGGTGGACAGGATGTCCTGGGTTTTTTAAATGAAGTGAGAGGCAAGGGCATTGCAAAGAGCCTGGGAGGCAACAGGAGGGGTAGAGACTGCAGCAGGGTTGGCCAGCTCCTTGCAGATTTTAAAGAGTTCGGCCGAGTTGTTAGTTGCCGCAGAGACACGAGCTTGAATGTGGACTCTCTTCTTCGTGAGGACAGAGAGTCGGTACTATATACAGTGCACACAAAACAGAATGTGAAAAATAAGACATTTCATCTGTGCATACAACATAAATCCATCAGTGAAGCATCATCAAAAGTATTGATAAATGAGGTAATCCCTTTATCCAGGCCGGAATTCTGTCTGAACCTGTCTTCCTAGTTTTAGTCTGGAATAGGAATAAATAATGGGTTGGGGTGGCCAGATCTATATACTGCACGATTGGTCTAAGGGTCACCTGACCATATTTTTGGTTGACATCACTTATAATTAGTAAGAAGTGAGGACAGAGGTTGGTAGTATTTTGTCTTTGATGTTTCGGCAGTTTGTGCTTTAGTTCAACTTCATCTGGACCTTTTGAACTGTGGGACCCCTGGAGTGGGTACATCAAACAGTGTGGTTACTGTTTTCACTGGTGTGAGGATGCTAAGATTAAAGTGTAACTATATAATTAAAAATAAAAAATAAAAAATAGCTCTGGACACATAGAGAGAGGGGGGAGTACCCCAAAGGGGAACTGACCTGCAGGGAACGCGAGACTATGTTCATTTGTGGGCTGGAGCTAAGTTATGTGTACCGCATGACTCAGAAGAGGAGGCATCTAGTTTCATAAGGGATGGCTGTAAATGCACATTAAATAGTATCTATGGGAGGATCCTAATTGGTGTGAAGGTACAGTGCGTGCCATATAATAAAAGATAAAGAAGGTTGTAGGTATTTTAGGTGTTCACAGCCACCAAAGGATCCAAGAGGCTCTGGAGTGATGGTACTGCTGTTGCAGGGGTAAGAGTGTGGACCGGCAATAGAATACATGGTCATTTCAGCAAGTAAAAAAGGTTTGAGTATTGATATACACAATTGGCATGTGTGCAAATTGAGATAGGGTGTTTAATGTACTTGGTGGTGTTGTGGCTCATATTATTTGCCGCGGCTGCCTCCCGGTGTCTCTGTGATGCGTTTGATAGGTGGCAAAATGGCAGGGGGAGAGAAAGAAAGGGGAAGGGTGCTGGACGTGTGCCCCGTAATCGGGGAGATGGCTGGGTATGGCAAGTCTGTGCTGGATGGAGTGCTGGGTCTTGGTGTGCGCAGATCTTTATTTCTACAAAGAGAGGAAATAAAGCAAACTGATAAGACTATCAGTTGCATAAAAGTGGGGTCTGCTTAGGGGATAGACTGAAATGTCCCCACAAAAGTATCTTACCTAAAAATGTGTATTGTGCGTTTGTTCAGGTAGTCTGTGGTAGCAAGCTGGAGTCGTCCGCATATGTCTAGGCCTGCGAGCGCTCAGCTGGGAGCGTTGCCATGTTCACCATTTCAAACATAGTGACGCCTTTTGCGCAGCAAGCTATGCGTGTGATTCCTCATGGGGTCGGCCATCTTGTAAGGTGGTTAGGTTGCATAGTGGCAAGTTCTATACTGGGAATCAATGCTACTCAACAGGGCGCCGTGTGGTGTGGCAATGTTGATCACACTGGTAATTGGTGTGCTTACATGATAAATTATATGTGCAGTTATATTCCATTTGAACCAGACAAACACACAGAAGGAAAACAACAACAAGGAGCCATTGTGGTGGTACTGGTACAGTCATGTGGTCGTTTGCAACAATGTTCTGGTCACATTGGTTGCATTAGTGGCTGGTGTAATTACGCATTCATTCGGATGCACATTTATATTTCCATTGAGACAAAACAGGACTAGAGCTAGTGTTGGTTTGCAACAAAGTTCGTGTCAGAAGTTCACAGGGGATAATTGTTTGAGCGAGATGCTTTTAAGACATAATCTCGGTGTAAGTGGTCCAGAAGGTATATATGTTCATGGATATCTCTCTCTCTCAGGGGTGTGACAAAAACTCTTTTCTGAGTCTCAAGTGTGTGGGGTGTCATCTCATTGAGGCCTGTGGTCAAACTCTGTAGTTGGTATATCCACCATGCTTCTTTGTAGAGTAAGGCATTGGTGGTGTTGGTGCTGCTATTCACAACATCCTCTACCCAACATTTTATGTCGCCGGGGCCATTCTAGAATTGTATATAGTGTGCAATTAGGGGGGGCCCTATGAAGACCTACTACCAAAAACTGGGTCCACTGGATTTTTAAATGGAAAAATACTCTTGAGAAATGGGGACAGAGCACCTGATTCTGGGACAGTCCCTGAAAACTGGGACATCTGCTCACCCTACCAAAAGGTCCCGCGCATAGCAAAATTGATGCGTTTGGGAAGATGCTATTCGGCCGCTTCTAGGGATTATGTGCGAAGGCTGAGAATAATGGGGCAAAGATGGTACTGCCATTCGTTGCCCAGTTAGTGCCAACCATTGACAATACATAAATACATCTTTTAAACCAGAATTGTTGCCCTGTCATTGCACATATGTACACTTGACTGGCTCACTTTGGTCAATACTTTAATTACGTAGGCCACTCCTCTTTTAAAGCGTATTTAGATACATGGGATTTGATGCTGCGCAAGACCCTTTTTAGGACCTGCTGCCATATATTGTATCACAACGCATTAGAACCCCCCCACCCCTCCCTCAATTTCTTATCCAATTTAAAGCACTGGCAATGCAACAGCCTTTTATTCACACAGTCCCCCCAATTATTATATAAAACCACTCTCTGTACCTGTTTGAGTCTTTCTTGTGCGGAGGAGCGAAGGTCCCGATCCGGCATATATCGGGAAAATTTAGCTTGAAGGAATTCCGCTCCTAAGCCATGAACTGCCCGGTGGACAATGCACAATGACTTAAACTTAACACGCTGTGGAACCGGGAGCCAGTGGAGACGGCGAAGTACCAGTGAGATGTGGGCGCCATAGGGGGACCCAGTGGCCAGTCTGGCTGCCAGATTTTGCATACGTTGGAGGCGTTGTAGCAGGCCCATCGGTTGGGATAAATACAAGGAGTTACAATAGTCCAGCCGTGAGAGAACCAGTGCCGCCACCACCGGGGGACGCATGGTTTCTGGGATCATAGGTAGCACCTTCTTTAGAACCCTGATCTGGTGGTGTGCGGACTGACAGACAGCCGAGACCTGATTTGACATAGAAAGGGAGGCAGAGAGGATAACCCCCAGATTCTTTACCTTGTTTACGGGGCACAGTAGAGGGCCCAATGATGTGGGCCAGAAAGCAGTGGTCCATAATGACGGGTTCGGAGGGGAGCCAACAAGCATTACTTCTGTTTTATCACCATTAGGTTTGAGCCAATTTTGGTCCATCCAAATACCGACTGACTTGAGGCAATCATGAAGACGGGCTGCGACCACAGATTGATCCTGATCAAGCCGGATCAGGATCTGTGTGTCATCCGCATAGGAATAACAGTTAAGTCCGTAAGAGCGGATAAGGCAGACCAGTGCCCAGATATAAATGTTGAATAGGATCGGAGAGAGAGAGGATCCCTGGGGAACACCACAGGTGAGGGCACAGGGGGCAGAAAGAAAGGGAGGCATGGCGAGAGTCTGAGTGCGGTCAGAAAGAAAGGAAGTGAACCAGGCGAGAACAGAACCGGAGATCCCAATCTGTGCGAGACGTGATAGAAGGATGGGATGGTCCACCGTGTCGAATGCGGCAGGTAGATCCAGCAGAATTAGGGCCTCTACTCCGCCCGCATCAACCAGTCTGGACATATCATCTTGTACAGAGACAAGTACACTTTCCGTCCCTCTACCAGGTCTGAAGCCTGCCTGTGCATGATCAAAAATATTAGAAGATTGCAAGAAGGAAGACAGAAGGGGTGAAACCAGTGATTCCAAGAGTTTAGCCAGGAATGGAAGAAGGGAGATGGGGCGGAAATTGGCAGGGACTGTGGGATCAAGAGAGGGCTTCTTGAGAAGGGGAATGACCCTGGCAGATTTCAGTTCAGGGGGGACCAGTCCCGTTTGGCAGGAGTTGTTAATGGCCGCAGTAATTTCAGCCAGAATGTCTGGGGCGATCGTTTTCATAATGAAAGCAGGGATGGCGTCCTCAGGGGAAGAGGATTTAATCTTTGATATGGCTGTCACGACTTCTTCCTCACTAAACAGAGGAAAGGTCGACCAACTAGGAGACAAATCAGTAGGGGGGGGCGGCATAAAGTCGATGGTGTCCGGGGGCAATGTCGTCAGAGATTTAGCAATGTTAGATCTAATCACATCAATTTTGGTGGTGAAAAAGGATGCAAGGTCATTGCATAGTTTTTGAGATGGCTTAACCATAGAGGTCAGTGACTCTGAGGAAGCAAGGGAGTGAACAATAGAAAATAGGGTTTTTGGTTTAAGTAAAGCATTTTCGATTTTCTGGGCAAAAAATGTTGATTTGGCGAGTTTAACGCTGGCTAAGTCGGTGGAGAGATTGATCTTGTACAGGTCTCTAAGCGCTAGATCGTAGTTAGTCCGCCATTTGCGTTCGGCTTGTCTGAGTTGGAGGCGAGCATTTTTTAGTAAATCAGTAAACCAGGGTTGAGACGGTAGTCTGCGGCCTTGAGTAAGTTTCAATGGAGCAAGATGATTGGCCGCAGTCGTCAGTGTCTGAGAAAGTGCGGCCAATGAAAATAACACCAACCTTGGTCACTCCCAAAATGAACAAACACTGAACCCAAAGAACGGACCACATGACAGACCATAAAATATCATGGGAAATAGCCAAAAAAGGAGGTCACCATAGACTGATCACATACCCAGACTGAGACGAAAGCCCTTAAATGACTCATCCACTCCATCCCGGACGTACCATACGCCCAGCAGACGCATTTAGATAGAAAGTTTGTGAGAGAAGCCCACTACACCAGCTCCAGCACCCAAGGAGGAGAATAGACACCCAACCACATTAATCAATCCATCAACATTAGAACACCTACACAGCTCGCTAGAATAGAATGGCGAGGAGCAATTAGAACACTTACAGATCGCGTTAGAACAGCACAGGGAGCGCCACACACACCAAAAAACCCTGCCATGCGTAACCCCGTTGCCCACCCTGATGAGATTAGGAGGATTGCCGAGCACCACACTCGGACAGATTTCTGAATGTTAGCATATTAAACTTCATATAACCCACTAACAAAAAACTCTGCATTTCTGCAGACTTATCTCACTCAAAAATCTCACGCAACCATCTCTCGCACAACAACCCGCACGCACTTCACAACACCGCAACAACACATGAGCAACACCAACAGCACACGAGGACAAACATCGATCCAATACTCACACCAAAGCTCAGCACCCGGTGCATACTCAGTTGAAGCCGCCAACAGTACACCACTCCTCTCACTATCCTACTCCCGTTTCACCTACTAACCCATCCCACCTTCTCATTTGCAGATCCGCCAGAGCGCCTGGGGATCAACTCCGTTGGTGACAGTGCGCAGTACAAATACCTTTAACATTTAACATTCCGACTCCCCAGACCATGCCTGTTTGCAGCATGACGAGACACAGAGATAAGATACAGCATTTCCTGCCGTGTGACAGGAATTGTGCGCGCTTAGTCTCCCTGAACCGCAGGCACTCACCTCCCCACCCCTACCTGCTCTCGAGGGCTCGGTTGGTGGAGGGAAGGCGAGGTAAGTGAGCCGCAAGAAGAACATACCTCATGCATACCTCACAGCCGCGGGAGCCATGGGGGAGTGCATTAAATCAAGTCAATTTTGCCTTAAATGGAGGCTGAGAGCAGACAGGCAGGGAATTAAAAATAAAACATGGCCGCGCTCGTGCTGTGGCATTCCTCAGCCAAGCGAGAAGAAGACGCCGGCTCGCCCACGCACCCACATTAATGAGGCCCCACTCGCACCCCCATGAGAAGCAGGCAACATAAATCTGCAGTGTCATTTTAATGAAGGCATTCTCACGCTGGTTTCTCATACGTGCGGTCTCAAATCAGACAACGTGTGGCAGTGATTAATTTGTATATAAATAAGTGCCAGGCAGCAAATATGTTCTAGCATGCCTGTGCCACACCGGGGGCGGCAGGTCACTGACAACTGCTGCTCCCCACAGTGTCAACATATTTGGGGCTGCAATACATGTTTAACTGCTTCTTTGAACACGTCATCCGCTGTATGAACTTACTTTGATGCTATAGATGGCAAGTGGAACTTTGGTACTTTCGGTGCACAGAAAAGAGAGCCAAACTGCTTGTTTTCCTTAAGTAAAGTGATGCAGAAATACAGACAAAAGCATTACTGACCTGGAGAATTTACCCATCAAACACCTCAGCAGCTTACGTCTGCCGCCATAGGTCTGCACTCAGCACGGGCTCTCCTCCGGCCCGTGGTCTTTGCACTGCCCCTCTGGTGGTGCTATAGGGTGGTAACTGTTCTTCTGTTGTCCTCTCTGTGCTGGCTGCCCCTCAAATGTCACTAGTGACCGTGAAGCACTGCCAATGTCATGCACCAGTGTGTGCTTAAGACTCTGTGATTTGCGGCCTGCAAGGGCCTGTGTATTAGTGCACCCCATACTTGCTATGTCGAGGAAAAAAAGTGGCAGTTCCAAGCTTAAAAGGATCCGCACGTGCCAGCTGAGTTCCCTCACCTGCTGAGGTGCAGCAAAGCCAGGTCATACTGATGCTGCAACATATATACTGCCACATATATATGTGATTGTCCGCGTGCCTGTTGAACTAGTGAGTTGCATGGTTCCTTGTGTTGCCCCCACCACAGACTTGAGCCACCCATCCTGTTGCAGAGGTGATTCCAGTTATTACAGTAGTGGAGCGGAGACAATGGGCCTCATTAGAAGTTTGGCAGTCATCTTGCTGGTAAAACCGGCAGGCAGTTGCCAAACTTCTGAACATTTCCGGCACCCGCAAATGGGCAATTATCGGGTCCTTATGGCCCTGCTGGACCAGGTAATTGCCAATTCACAGGCGCCGGAATGGAATGCTCCCCATTCCCATTGGAATGAGGAGGTAGGATGCACCGGCACCGCTACAAACGGTGCCGGTGCATCCGACATGCTGTGCTCGTCGGTGCCGCTCTGCCCGCCAGGTCCAACCTGGCGAGCCGAAAGGCACCCGCAAGCACAACTCGTAAGTTTGCCAGTCCGGGAACTACGGTACAAGCATTCTAAAAAATTCGTACTGGTACCATAGTTCCCGGACCAGCAAACTTGTAATGAGGCCCAATGTCCTTAAGATTGATTAGAACAGTGTGCAGGCATTACCAGCACGAGCGCTCAGTGCGGTCATCTTCTGACTAATTGTTATTCAAAAACCCGTATTACTAGCAGAGCAGTGTTGCATTATTTTAATGAAAATAAAGTTACCAAAACACCACATCATTATAGAACTACGTCTAAGACAGTAAGTGCAGGTGCTCAGAAATGAGTCCCGGGCTCAGCTCTGGCAAACACCCCCACACATTAAGCACTGGGGGTGTTGCTTGGAGACCGTAGTTCATAACAACACCCAGTTGCATCAAAGGAGCTATTGAAAACAATAGTGTTCATGGAAAATTGCTGTCACCTCTGGAATTCAAACTCTGCTATTATTCACTGCACCAAGACATCTTCCGATTGTGTAAGAAAGGAAGCTTTGTTTTGAACCGAATAAAGGAACCATGGACTGATATTGATTTGCACACAGCTTACATTACATTGTTTCTTGGCACCTAATAATAAAGCCTTATAGACTGGGGAAGAGGTCATTACCTGGGAAAAATTCCAGCCACCAGATGAGGCAAAGCCAAGGGCACTTGCTTGGGAATAGACATTATCCCAAGTAATAATGCCCTACCTTAGCAAATGCTATTAACACTTTGTGGTAAAATAGTGTATGCAATGTTGTATGTTAAAAAAAATAACTTTATAGTAAATTTGATTGTATTCTTTTATGTGGAATTTGCTAATTACTTTGTAGTTATATGTACTTGACCAGATTTAACAGCCAAAATATAAAGTTACACATTGAGAAAAATAACTGCAAGGATCAGGTAAGATGCTTGCAAGAAAATAATTCCTCCTGATGATCCACCAGAAGGTGGGGAAACATGTGTAGCGGTTAATCCCAAAACTATTTGGGAGATGATACTGAGATCATAGAGACACTAATTATTCAATGAAGAACTGTCTGATATTATGAAGACATGTATTGAAGATTTGGGAATTTACAATCTGCGAGGCTCAACTTAAAACTGGGAGGTGATAATGATATTACATGAACTTTAATGATTCAATGAAGATTTGTCTGATACAATAACAACATGTATTGAAGATTTTAGAATTTTTAAGTTGCCTTAAAGAATTTTGGAAGAGTCTGATATCACAAAATGTAAATGTTTATTTTCGAAGTACATAAACCTTAGACAAAAAATATCTTATTTGAACACTGAGATTTGAAATACAAATAGATGTTCTATTTGTATTTTTCTACGAAAAAAAGAGTATATCAGGTGCTTTGCCACAAGATAACTACATCAATTTTGATTGATGTACTATGTTGTGGCTTAAACATACATCCATAAAGATTGTAAATGCGGCCATGACGTAGCAGGAGTCAATGAAACAGGGAGATGAAATCTTAACAAGTAAGCTTTTTTAATATCAAGCGCACAATGGTGCACAAGCGGGGGCTCCGCCCATATCAAAACACGTGGGTTGCAACCCACCATAACAATAGAAAGGAGACAGGGTCTCCTTTCCCAAACATGTAAGGAATAGAAACAGTATGTTGGGGTTATACAGAAGACATTACATATCCCCTTTGCTTAGCAAGAAACTGTAAAGACTGGAGGGGGGTATCTGTACTCCTGCTCTCTACATGGCAGGGAAGAAGCACAGAGCACCCCAACCAAGATTCTCTATTTGGTAAATGTGGGTGAGTAATCAAGGCTTCAGGTCTCAGGAGGTGATGCAGGCTGGTTCTTAAGTACAGTGTAGTTCCCAAGCACCCACAAAGGAATGTCCACACACTATGTTAGTGTAAACACAGTGCTTTATATAAATAAGGTTTTGATTATGTATACATACAATAATACACTTTGTGCTCAGACTAGTCTAAAAAAATGATAAATATATACAGTATCTATGTGGTACCATAATTACTTCTTAAATTCCATTAAAATGCATCAACCGTAGACAGTTTCAAATAGCATACAAATCAATTAGTAAAGTGAACCACCAATAGACATAAGAGGAAAACAAGTGGTTAAACAATTGGCAGAATACTGGGACCCTACCACTAGACACAGTTCTGTGTGAGGATCCCCCCACAATGACAAACTGTACATAAAATAATAAACAATCCCAGTCCATAATTTGCTTTAGCAGAGTTTATTTTCTTCAATAATTGTTCTACCACCCCAATGTACCTGGTATAGCAGATTTCTTTGATGGGTTGTCGACAAATCTTTCTTGAGAGTCTCACTTTAAGGCAGGAGCCACGGATCGTCGATAGTCCTCGGAGAAGGTGAACCTTGGCATCGAGAGTCCTCGATGAAAATAGTTTGATGGCGTCGAGGCAGCAGCTTCGGTCCTGGCGGTGCTTGTCGTCGATCGGTCGTGGACATCCTGCAAAAATGAGGCATGCGGTGCACCTCGACAATGATAGTTAATTGCCACAAAGTGTCAATGAAGAACTTTGGCCCAGTAAGTGCGTCAGGTTGTCAGCGTCTTTGTGGTCTTCGGGTGGTGGGAAACAAACCGGCAGATTCTCCTCGGTTCGCCGGCGACCTTGACTTTCTCCAATGGGACAAAGCGGTCGACAGTGATGAGCAGGGGAGTCCTTCATTCAAAGTGTTCTTAGGCAATGGAGCGTTGTGGCTCTGGCCGTCGGCAGCACAGTGTCAAGTGGTCCCCGCTTCTGGAAACATGTCTTCGATGGGCATCCAGCGGTTATTGCAATCCTCTGACCCCTGGTCGACGGCAATGGACTTCAATGGCCCTGAGGTGCTTTACTTCGAGATTCCTCGGCGGTCCCCAAGTCTTTCAAAGGCTGACTTCCAGGCCGCTTCGGCGAAGGTTATCACTCTGCACAATGTTCCCTCATAGCTTGGAAAAGGTCTCCTAGCCAGGTCCTCTCTTGGATCAATCCTCGATAGCTTTGGGGTCGGGTCGAAGCAAATGCAGGAGCAAGTCTTCTTCTTCCAACTGAGTTTCAAGGATAAGCAGCAAGTTTCAACTTCAGCTTCTGAACAAATGCCATCAGTGAGAGGTTCCCAGATAAACTGTTTGGTCTCTCATTAATTCTGTTGAGTCACACTCAGGCAACCAATCATTCAGAAGGGCATTCATGTAGGCAGGCAGCCAATCAGGCTCAGAGTGCATTCAGGTAATTCTTCTCCATCCAGACACTCACTCACAACAAGGAATGTGGATTGGGACAAGTACCCAGCTATTCAACACTCCACACTGCATTCATGCCAGTTTCGGGCAGGGCAGGGCTGTGTCAGTCTTTGTGTCACATACCAGGAACCAGACACCCATAACATGTGTACTGATCACACACTCCATTCACCCAGGTCCCACCTAGAGATTTTACCCACAAGATACAAGATACAGTCATTGGGAAGGCTCCAGCAAGTCTGGCCTGGACTTCCCCACAATACCACATATGGAACTTGATTGGCAAAAGCATGTTCGCTTAAAGTAGGGCCATTGTACGATTTCACAATGGACAGAATTCCATAGTCCGCACAACTTTTGTCCAGCGCTGCTATCACTGCCTGGACACTGGTCAAGTGAATTAGATAAACCTCTGGGAATGTGGACATTTCATCGATGATCATGATTACATACTTGCCATTGGGTGGTCGGGCTGAATATCTCAATGGCAACTTCCTCCCATACATGCAATGGCATCAATGACATCTTGAGAGGCTCCGGGAATGTGTGTAGGGTGACTGCCTTGAAGACAATACATCTGCCCAGCAGTTGTTCTACTCTTTCATTATCTGTGGGACCACACCTTGGCTCTTAGCTGACGTTATGTTGAGAAAATTCCTCCATGTCCAGAGTGCAGGTACTTGAACCCTGTAGACTTGCTGGATGACCACTCTATTTTTCTTTAGCAACAGTCCTTCTATAGACATGGACAACGTGTGTCTTATGAGTCTGAATGTAGGAAAACGTCTATCTTCAGCTGTGGATAGGGGTTGACCGTGTTTGCTTTTTGCATGCCACTGGCCTGACTTTAGGCTTTCATGCGTCTTCTGGAGTAAGTGGTTGTTCTTCAAACCCTCTAGAAATTGTGCACTTGTGATGGACTTGGGGAGCGTGTTGCTTACCAGATAATTAATGACTTTCCCTCAATACCACATATGGAACTTCCACCCAACAGCCAGTCAGGGGAAGGGACATAGTCAGGGCTTCCCAGGACTTTGGGAACACAAGGTAACAGGCAATAGAAAGCAAGAGGCCATCTTGTCTCCTATCACACATTAACTGATTTCAATGGCAGGGCCTGTGTATTTCAAAATGGAGGATAATCAGAGCACCTGTCAAATTTAGCAGAGAGCTGCCACCAGCCCATACCCTGCTCTGTGGGCCACACACAGTTGCCAAAATACATACACTAGGGGTACAGGGTTGTACCCACACCCATGGGTGCCATAAGGGTATGCAAGGATCTGTACACCAAACCAAAAAGAGGAAGTGCTGCACTATCAGGAGTCCCACATGGACTCCTGTGCAGAAAATAACACAAAACACACATGATCAAATGACTACAGTACAAGGACATTGAGGCCCTGTCCCTCCAATGCATTTCCAGCATCACAGAAACGTGGGGTCTTAAGTAATTTCTTCGATCCACTGTGAATCCTTGTGCACCACCCTTTGAGAGGGGCTGCTTACGCTGGGGTTGTCATTTGTGGCTCAGTCACTGGCACTGTCATCAGCGTCCATGTCTTTTGCCACATATTCAGAGTCCAAGTCAGAGGAGTCCTCTCCTCCGATGGACCCACTTCTTCCATGGTGTCTGTCGCCTTCAAAAGTTCGAAAGAGTGATGAGTTTTGGGTGACAGAGCCCTTGTGGCTGGTGCAGTTATGATGGACCCGTGTATATGAGTCACAGTCATTGGTTCTGTCTTTGGCGTCTTGGGTTTGTCATACCAGTAGCTGGTCTCCTACTTGGAAATTGCTGTGTTTTGCTCTTTTCCATAGATTGGCATATTCCTTCATTTTGGTTTTGCTCTCTTTGTCTTTTATCTGTGCGGTGTCAGCATATGTAATAGGGAGAGAGATGTTGGGATAGTGTGGGAGTGTAGTTCTTACCACTCAACCAAACATTTGTGCTGAGGGACACATCCCTGTTGAGCTATGTGGTGTGTTTCTTTAGTCCCTTAATATGGTACATATTGCTTGCATAAATGAGCCTTTGGTAATTGAGCATACCTGGAGGGTGCGCTTTAGATTTCCCATAAACCTCTCCACTGTTCCATTTGCCTGTGGCCACAACGGTAAAATCATGCAATGTTGGAAACTAAGGTTTTCTGCAAACATGGCGAAATCATGTTTGCTTAAAGTAGGGCCCTTGTCAGATTTCACAAAGGACGGAATTCCATAGTCCGCAAAAGTTTTGTCCAGCGCTGGTATCACTGCCTTGACACTGGTCGAGTGAATTAGATAAACCTCCGGGAATGTGGACATTTCATCGATGATCATGATTGCATACTTGCCATTGGCTAAAGGGCCGAATATATCGATGGCAACTTCATCCGATACCTGCAATGGCATCGATGACATCTTGAGAGCCTCAGGGAATGTGTGTGCGGCGATTGCCTTGAATGCAATACATCTGCCTAGCAGTTGTTCTCCTCTTTCATTATCTGTGGGAACCACACCTTGGTTATTAGCTGAAGTTTTGTTGAGAAATGTCCTCGATGACCAGAGTATGCAAGTGCAAGTACTTGCTCCTGCAGACTTGCTGGATGACCACTCTATTTTCCTTTAGCAATAGTCCTTCTGGAGACATGGACAACGTGTGTCTTATGAGTCTGAATGTAGGAAAACGTCTATCTTCAGCTGTGGATAGGGTTTGACCGTGTTTGCTTTTGGCATGCCACTGGCCTGACTTCAGGCATTCCTGTGTCTTCTGGAGTAAGTTGTTGTTCTTCAAACCCTCTAGCAATTGCACACTTGTGATGGACTTGGGGAGCGCGTTGTTTACCAGATATTTAATTTACTGGTTGGCTTTGATAGACTGCCTCTCATCCTGAGCTGGACGCAGATATCTTGATAGGAAGTCCGCCGGGTTGTTGTCTTATCCCGGGCGGTATATGATATTGAACAAGTATTCTTGCAGCCTGAGAACCCACTTTGCAATGCGTGGTGGCATCTTGGCCATTGGTTTGCCATAAATGGTGGTGAGGGCTTGATGGTCTGTGATAATGGTAAAATGGCGTCCATACAAGAACAGATGGTATTGTTAACATGCCCAATCGACAACAAAGCTCTCCTTCTCTGGCTGAGAATATGTACCTTCTGTTGCCGAGAGGCTGCAACTTGCATATGCTACTAAGCATCTCGGCGAGTCAGGCGAAGCTCTGGGTTTTGTCTGAGCTAGGATCGCCTCCAGATCAACAGGGCTGGCATCAAAGGTCACTTCTGTGTTGAGATCTGGGTCAGAATATGCCATGCAGGAAGCAGATGCAAATGTTTTTTGATTTCCTGAAAAGCTTCCTCGCACGCATTGGACCAGGAGAGTTCTTGCCCCTTTCGTGTGAGTAACCGGAGGGGCGTGCTCACTGACGTAAAGTCCTGGATGTATCTAGTGCAGTAACTGGCCATTCCCAGAAACAATCTGACTGCAGAGATGGAGGTGGGCTTCCACTAAAACGTGAACTTTCTCCGGGTCAGGTTGTAGGCTGTTGCTTGAAAATTTGTGTCCAAAGAACTTTAGGGTCGATTTGCTGAACTCACTCTTGTTACTATTTAATGTTAGATGAGCGTCCTCAAGTGCCATGCATACTCTCCTTAGTGTGTCATCGTGTGCCTCTTGTGTGGTCAGAATGTCATTGCTATAGTTAAGGCAATGAGGGATATTTTTGAAAACCTGATGAATTTCATTTTGAAATATTTTGGCGGCCGACAATACTTTGCCCGTGTAATAGATGCATCATGTCTGTCTTCCGGAGCGCTAGCTGTCATTCCCTTTCTATCGCTACATTGGGAGCCCTCATATCTACACAGATACGGATGCTGGTGTTGTTCTTTTTTGGCACTGGCACTCTGGGGGACTCTGACAGTGAAGGTCCTGATGCTGGCTCAATAATGTCTTGTTCCAACAAAGACTGTATATCTTCTTTTACATGGCTCTAGATATTGAGGGGTATGGCCCGATAGTGTTGAGCTATCAGTTGTATCTGTGTGTTAATGTTTATCTTAATTTGTTTGCCTTTGAGTTTTCCAAGGCCTTTAAGCAGTGTTGGGAACATTTTCTTTCTCATTTCCTTTGAGCTGGTCGTATGTGCAGACATGATCTGGTACATTACATGTATTAAGCCCATTTCAATAGCTGATCGAAAGCTGAGTATTGTTCCTCTTGAACCTTACCTTTTATCACATATATTTTGATTTTCAAACTTTTATCTTTGTATTGACACATGGCTGTGAACATTCCTTGACAGTTGAGTGGTTTGTTTGAGCCGTATGGATATATATCAGTGTCTGCTTTGCTTAACTCCTTCTTTTTGACCAGGATCTTTATGTGTCTTCAGTAATGAGGTTTACAGTGGTTCCGGTGTCAATGAGCAATTCACGGCTCTGTCAATTCATCTGCAACAATAATATCAGACTGTAATCGGTGGCAGTGTTGTTCCCAATGGCATGTACATACCCTCTCTTTCAAATTCCACTCGACGAGGAGGAGTGTGAGTCATGTCGGTGTCACAGGGATTCTTCCAAATACCTGATTTTCTGTTGTGGCAGCCGACTCTGCAAGTAATTTCAGCTTCTGTATCGACCTGAGTTGTCTCTTCTGTACCCACACTGTCTGTCTCTGCGTAGTGACTCACGTGATCCACTGTGTGAGCTGTGTCTGCTAATAGTAGGAGATCATTGATTGTGGACTTTCCCACCTTAAACAACGGCCATCTTGTTTCCTGGAGTCTTGCTTCACAGCCCGCGAGGGCTTGTGATTTCAGTGCTTCTTCAGTCTTTTACCAGTCAAAATCACACTACTTTGCTAGTTTCCAGAGTCTCATTATGAAGTTATCCATGTTTTCACCTTTGTCCTGTGTGGTTGTATGGAATATATGCCTCTCGTAGTCAATGTTTCTGAGTGGTGCAAAATAATTGTTCAACAGATCAATTATGCCTTGAAATGTGTCGGTAGTGTTTTCTGGCATTTCAAAGATGATATCTCTTTCCACCGGGCCAAGAGAGTGCATTAATATTCCCCTCGACAGCGTTCTTCTCTGATGCCTGTTGCATTGATATATACATATATCACTTTTGCTCAGTCTGGCAGGTGCTGCTTTCGAAAGACTCTGTCATTCGAGGAATTACCTCGTCGCCATTGTTGTAGTTTAAACATACATCGATAAAGAGTGTAAATGCGGCCGCGACGTAGCAGGACTCAATGAAACAGAGAGACAAAATCGTAACATGTAACCTTGTTTAATATCAAGCGCAAACTGGAACATGAGTGGGGGCTCTGCCCATATCAAAACACGTGAGTTGCGACCCACCATAACAATAGAAAGGAGACCGGGTCATTTTCCCAAACATGTAAGCAATAGAAACAGGACATTGTGGTTATACAGAAGACATTACATAATTGACTATGTATTTTTTGGCAAAGAAAGGTGGTTTCGTTTCAAAGATTAAGACAATTCTTTGCAGGATGTTGCTCAAGTTGGAATTTTTAGAATGATGTTGATAACAGTATTGACTTAATTTCAAGCATTCTGATTTGTTTGGTCGCTGGCAGTTATTTCCTTGCGTTAATTATGCTAAATAACTCCAACCATCATGCTATTTTGGCAGTTAGCACCCCGAGCGGGGAGCCGACCAATTAGGCTGCCCCGGATTGCAGGCTGAGTCCCACAATCCAAAGCCACATTCCAAGCAATCTGATGGCTGCTTTACCTACCCTGCCATCTTTCCCCACCCTCCCAAGTCTTCCTCTCAGGTCTCCGGTCCCCTCACACCCCCACTGATCTGATTTCTTTCAGTGGCAGAAGCGCAACGCCACCACCGTCGCCCCATGAAAATGGGAGAGGGGCTCTAAATGGAGCCCTGTCTTCCAGATCCATGGCGGCCATCTTAAGTAAGTATTTTGTTTCAATCAACGAGACGCTGCAAGGCATCCCATTTATTGAAGCAATAGACATTGTTCTTAGCACTCTGGGTTTCTGGATTTAAAATCCAGGGTTTTAATAGCAATAACACCGATCTGGTGCGCTGGATCAGGTGGTAACTGCACTGGGCCTATACCTTGGCCCTCGGCTGTTATCACCCGATCCTGTGACAGTTTTATTCATTTGCTATGTTATGTTGGCATATGGCCATTAACATGTTGGTATGGCCAATTAGTCTGATTTATTATGCCATGGGTGCCTGGGTAAGATACCTTTGGTGTGAAAACGAATGCAGTGGTGCCACAGTCTGAACTCTGAAAGCACTGTGTTCAGCACTTGGTTTGAAAACATGAAGGACCTCATTCGAGGTCGTTTTTTTACCGTAAAAAAGTACCATTATTCATGGCGCCGTACCAGCATAAAAAGACATCATTAATGGCACCGGCATTGCCTGTGCCAGTTATAATGGCAAATCCCCTCATGGAGTCCTATAGGAGGACGGATTCATGGAGACCCACGGGACTCCATGAATGGGGATTTACACCATCCCTCCAGCACCTGTAATCGGGAGACAATGCTACTGGATCGGGTGCCGGAAATGGTAACAACTTTTGCCGGAATCCTGGTGGCTCTACCAACAGGATGCAGGCATAGTTGGAATGAGGCCACAAGAAATCACACACCACCCTAAGATCACTGTCATGGGTAAGGGTGGTGCTGTCTGAAAAAGAGCCCCTTTTCCCTTTAAGTGGGGGTGAGAAAGGAAGTACAGAGTCATCATAGACATTCCTCCAGGAAGGGAGGACGGCGAATGTGACATGTACAGGAGGCTGGGGTGACACAGGGTGGGCCAGAAAGGGAGATCTGCAAATACTCTGAAATAGCTTGGCCTTGTGGGCAATGATGTCTGCTATTGCTCTCATTCTTAGTCACCTGATTGGCTCTGGTTCACTTCCTGGATGTTGAGTTTAGCTTTGTAGCTCACCTCCAAGGGCTTTTATTGCCCCTCTCACAATATATAGATCTCAACCCCAGGCAAGGGCTTATAAAGATGGGGAGAGCATTAACAGAGTAGCCTGAGGAACAAGAGCTATATATTAGAACATTCCACCCATTAAGGGTAGGATGTTCTACTTAAAAAAATGAGAGACAAAGGAGGAACATTTGAATGTTATACAAAGCAGTATTGCCTCTCTGCCATTATTTCCCTCTGCAATGAACTGGCAAAATGTCATGGTTCTAATAAACGGGGATGATGGTATCAGTGAGCCAGTGTGCGGTCTGGTAACGTACTGCCACCCCAAGGAAATGGCCTGAGCTAAGCTAGTGCATTGCTCAGGCCAGTGGGCTGTTACCAGAAAGTATACTCCTTCCCGGAAGCCATTTAGACATTGCCACTGCAGTGCTGGGGAGAAATGTCTGGGGAACCCCAACCAACTGAAAAAGATCAGACATGTCTGTGTGAATCTGAGAAAAGGCAGTGTCAGGCGCCGAAACAAAAAGCAGTGGCATACGTACTCATAGAGTGAGCCACCAAGGAAAGCATAGAGATATTTACCACAAGGTCGACTGCAGTAGATTGCCAGAGGAGCAGAATTTTATTGCAGTTTATTTTCAATTTAATGGTGGCCATTTTTTTCCATATAAAAGCAACACTATTTTTTCAAGATGTGCTGGCTCATTACACTGCAAGTCATGTTGGGCTGTTAGCAGTCATTCCACTCTGACAACTGAGGGATATAATGACTAAACTTGAATATATGCTTGATATTTGAAAAACCATTATTGTTAGGGTGACTTTTGTTGACATGTAAAAAAAAAAAGAATTGAAATGTGTACCAAACCCAGCATGCTTTAGGCATTTAGTGCTTCATTTATACAACTCTCATAGACATATATGACAGATATGAAGCTCTTTGGTCAGTCGTATCTTCCCAAAATGCAATTTAATATGCAAAACAGCCAAAACCTTTGTAGTTATGTCTAATCAACACACACATACACTCTCTTAAGCAATCACTTTTATATTCAAATACACAACATGCATGTTTGTAAACGGTTGAAAAAATTAGAATTTTCCATTCAGAAAAGTAAATGTTAAAAAGGATGCATTATTTTACAAAATGTTAGGATGCATATCCAAGTCCCCTGTCCCTCAAAACGATTTAGGTTGAGCAAAATGTACTAGGGGCACATGATAATGAAAAAGGGTGGCTGTAGGAGGCAGAGGAGTGCCATGTAGGGGTGAAAGAATATGTCTGATCATGGTAATGTGGGCGGGAAAAGTTAGCTCAGCCCTGTGACAAGAAGCACTGAACAATCAACATTTTACTGTTGAAGCCTGACATGGCCAGGCTCCATTAGTAGTAATAGCACATCTTAGTATTTCGGCACCAATACACTTTCCCATCCTTGTTTCCAGCTAAGCAGATGAAAAGGCCTTCACGCCAAATGGATACAACCATGCCATTGTCACATGCAGCAGGCCTATGTAACCATGTAACCATGTAACCTATGTATAGTGATTTGTACTGCGAGGTGCACAGGTTGAGGATAACAAATCTAGGTCAATACCGGGGAGGCATGGTGAGGCACCTACGTGCCTTGGATCCAAAGAAGCATTTCAGAGGGACAATTTGACTTCAAGTGTATCCACTGAGCTCATGTACGACTACCGGGTGCATACCACGTGTGTTGTTCATGGGAGAGAAGCAGTCTAAATTTGGGATTGAATCACATCTCTGGGACCTAACCGTAACAAGGCCAGAGATGACGTGGAAGGGGATTGGATCAAATTAATGATAACAAATCACTTGGCATCCCATATGTAGTGGGTGGTATGCCCATAAGGGCTGACCAATGAACTAGGGGAATTAGTACTGGTATTGCTTGCATCATGTGTGACGACAAATGCATTTAACATGAAGTGTTCTGCTTTGAGCTAGTCAGTGCACTCCATGGCAGTCAGGTTTGAATGCCCCTTCTGACATGTTTTCTTGAACTAAAACCTTGTTATCCTTGCAAGAGGTGCACCAAGAATTTTTCGTTAGAGGATTGTCAATTCCTTGTCTGGTTGCCAGCGTTTCGCACTACAAATATTAAATGCATGCCTATACTTAAGTCAAGCACAGAGTTCCCACAGGGGCACTAAAATGATGTCTAGAAATAAGCACTAATTTGCCTCCACAGAGCCAAATTTCAGAGGTCTGTGGCCGCACAAAAGGTGCAAGCATGTGATAGATCATAAAGAAGTTAAAATGGCGAAGAGTAAATCTGAATGCGCAAGTGCATCAAGAAACAAGTGAAAGGATACCCAAAGACATAGCAGGGCGAGAACAAAAACTGTGTGCCAAAGGTACACACTGTTTCACAGCTGTAAAGGTGTCCATTCGGCTATCTTTACAAAGATGCTTCACAAAAGCTGCTCAGTGCAAAGCAGGCAAATGTTATCCCGGCTGGGTTTATCATGTGTATTTGATGACGTTCTGCTGCAAGCTCAGTACAACCAGGAGAAATAACAGCAAACTATGTCACACAATGCATCACTATGATGTTTGTAAGTAATCTTAACATTAATTATATTTTAAATACAAGGTAGGATTTTGTAAGTGATATTTTATCAACACTACAACTAAGTCAATGCCTAGTCTGGGATGCTGAGGAAAACCCTTATTGATGTATTTTTATGTCCAGTTCACTACTCTGGATGACAACCCTTGTATAACACCCCCCTCTTAGAATCCCCCTGACACCACTGAGCCAAGAAGTAGGTTTGTTTTGCAAATTAAAAGGTTTATTTGAAAATGTAAACAATATATATATTATATCACACTATACAATGAATTGATAATGGATATTACACTTGTGAATATGAGCAGTAATCAGCAAGAGGTAACTTATGAATCGGAACAGAAGAATAAGGTGGGAAAGAATGCTTTACATGGTTCAAGGAAACGCAATGATGAATGAAATGCAGTACAGAAAATAACTTGATATGGCTTCAACAAAAGACAATGTAATCACTTTTCCTTGACAATTCACTCCCCCCCTATGCAATGTAAGAAATGGAAGGCGAGCACACAGTCTTCAAGAATCCCAACAAAATGCAATACGAAATGCAGTTCCCCCCCAGCAAGCTTAGAGGAAACCAGGTAGAGGTTTGAAACACAGGCCCAAAACGCTTTGAATGTGATGACAATGAAGTGAGAAATGTGCTAAAAATGCTTTTAATTCCCTCTAGAGGTTCTGGGTGGGTGATATCTAGTTTATATTAGTTCAGGCTCACTTTAGCAATGCTCTATGAATGATTGTCAGGTTGCACACGAATTTCAGCTAGCAAAGCAAGGACAAATATTTTTACACGTGGCTGAAATTGAGCAAAATTTCAAATCGCGGTAAAATTCACGAGTGCGTGAATCGTGATTGCGGCAAAAGTATAAGAAGTAGCAAGTCGGTTTTAGGTTCTTTGGAAAGCCTACAATCTTAGCTTTTAAATGAAAGTTAAATCACGTTCCAGAGATACGGACGATTTAATAAAGGTAGTTTTTCGGATTTGAAATTTTAAAGCTCAGAATAACAGGTGACAGCTTGCAGCTTTAGAATGACAGATGACAGATCGCAGCTGTAGAATGACAGATGACACGATTTCTGGGAGGCAGTTCTACTTAGGTTAAAATAGTTTGGATTAGATTATTTTAACTAAGAGATTGGGTTCTGCACAGTTCTGCTAGGTACTCACAATATAAATTTGAAATAGGCCTCGTCACGGATCTGGTCAACACGTCCAGCGGCGGTTCTCTCTGCTCGGCTGGTCAACCAGGCACCGGTTCTGCTCACAGCGATCCGGATCTCTGGTTTTGCTCACAGCGGTCTGGGTCTGGTCTGCGGTTCCGGCAAAAGTTCTTGGCAAAGAATTCAAACAGCTCGCCCGGCTGTTGAATAGTTTGGTTAGGTTTGCTGGATTCTGAAGGCCTGCTGAGAATACTTTTGCTTTCAGTGGGCCTTCTAGGTTCAAAGTTCTGTAGTCTATGGGTCCCTGGTTCTGGTCTCGGTCTGGATGGGATGTCGCTGTCAAAGTGCTCTGCAGAAATGGAAAATGAATGTCTCTACCTGTCCCAGCAGTCTCTTTTTATGTGTTTTGGAAGTGGGTGTGTGCGTGGCATAACTGAGCCTGCCCCTCTCTACTTGTCATTGGCCCAATTCTCCCCTGTCCCATGATTGGAGGAAGGAAATGGATTGTCATCATGATGAGGTCTGTTTATGGGTCAGAGGATCCTCCCCTGGTCAATTTGCCCTCAAAACTATATTTGATTCAAATACATATTTCCCAGATACACAATTTGTTGAAATTACATGTAGACATTATATATTCCTTATGGTCCATGCTTGTCTGCCTCTGATCTTCCTAGGGGCTTGCATTCAAAAATGACAACATTTTGCGCTTTTTGACTGGTTTACCAATATCGGACATTTACCAAAAATTACACACATGTGCGCAAGGAGTATGGACATTAATTGATGAAGTGTCAGATTTTTAACATGCAGACATTTGGAGTAAAACCCTATTTTCCGCTATCAACCCCCCAGCATACACCACATGGTCCTAACACCTCTTAAAACGTGCACCGAAAAATCACAAGAATAATGATATTACTTATATAATTCTGACAAGTCCGCACTATGAGTTATCTATCTTTTTAAAATTATGCTCTGGCCCAGATGGGTGTGGTTTAGGTTCCAAAGCGCATGGGGTAAGCTTCTGCCTGTCCCTGCCTCCAGCTCGGGTGGCTCTCAGAGGCACTTCTCCTCCCACTTCTCCCAAGAGGAAGCCGCTTTACGCCCCCCCCCCAATATAACATTTGCCTGAGTCCAGGACAAGGCTTTGTGCAACCTCCTGCAGTTGCCCCTCCCCTAATTCTAATCAGAGAGGTGTCAACTCCTTTTGGTGGGGAAGCAGGATGCAGCTAGGCCTGGGAAGAGTGGCTGAGCAGGTTTCTCCTGTCGGGGGTAGTTGTCAGGCAGGATTCAGCTAAATGTCACTTTAGTTCCCAGTTTTCTACATTCAAATCCAACTTACATGCAGCTATTTTTTAATATATACATTTAATAATTACTTCCTTCAAGTCATTTCAGAATATAGTTTTACATTGTGTCCACCTCTTAGCAAGTCTTTCCTTGGCCTGGTTTGAGTTCCTCTGTTCAGTTTTACACAAAAGTCTGGTGGTTTTAAAACGCCGGCTTTCTGATAGTGGTGAGTACTGGTATTGCATCAATTTTTGGGATTAAGAAAATGAATTCCCACAGTTCTGAATTGCTTTTTGGCAATCAGCATTGCCATTCCCAATGGTTTCAGGCTACTGTGTGTGTAGCCCAATGGTGGTTTTAGGCAGTGCCCTCCTGTGCTCACAACATAGGCAAAAATGGGTGTCAGCCTATTCTTCATGTTTTCCCTGTGCACTCTCTGGGAGTTCTGGCCATCATGGTGTTTTCCATGCCAGTACTGCACAGTTTTACGGTAGGGCTTGGATGCATGGGTAAAAACATCCCACAAGCCCCCCCTCTTGCGATGGCCATTCTGTCCTTTCACTGATGGAACTCGCAAGATCTGGGATGTTCGCCTCCTCTTCTTCCAATTCCATAGATGGCACAGTTCAGCATCTTTTCCTCCCTCCAGTCGATCAATCAGTTCTCCTTGCTGGTCCTGGTGGGAGGATTGGGTGGTACCTCGGGCCCCTCTGGTCTCTGCTCCCGGTCCCCGGTCGTCCTCCTTGGTCAGTTTCCATGGTTTCCTCTCTCCTAGGATGATAAAGCAAAAGCGGCAATACACATTCCTAGACATTTTCCCACCACTATTAATGGTGTGGCGAACATGTACATTTTATACATCCGAAATGCATTTTGCAGTCTGATTTTAAAAACAATATATAACAGGGAACATTTGCATTACGTTACTATATTTTTGATATGTGGAATATTTTAGAGTTTGAACTGAATTACTCTGGAGCGGTCCCCTCTGGTATTGCAGAGGACTCCTCCAGTTACTGCAGCGTGTGCCTGGGATGGCAACACTTTAGCTGATTTATATGTACCCACTTGTCTTCCCATTCCGCCAGACTACCTTTGGGGATGCGGATCTTGTACGCTACAGGGGAGATCTTGTCTATAATTTCAAACGGTCCCTTCCATGTAGGCAAACATTTTTGCTGTTTGGCCTGGTTCCTTTGGAAATTGTATAGATAGACACGGTCTCCCACATCATATTCCTTCCTGGTGGTTTTCAAATCATAGTGCGTTTTCATACTCTCAGCTGATCTTTCTAGATTCCGCTGAGCATAGGCAAAAGCATGTTGAAGGTGTTTCCTTAAATTCTCCACATACTCATGAGTTGTGGAGGCATTTATCAACGTCTGCTCTTGGGTTCTGTAGAGCAAATGCTGGGGAAGCACCATCTTGCGTCCAGTCATCAACTCAAATGGTGACATTTTAGTTGCAGATGACGGGGTAGATCTGATGGCCATTAGGACCAGAGGTAGTCGGATGTCCCAACTTGGCCCAGAATCTGCCACAAACTTTTTTAATATGCTCACAATGGTTCGGTTGTATCTCTCCACTGTTCCAGAAGAAGCTGGCCTGTAAGCAACATGTAGCTTCCTTTTGACCCCCAGTATCTCCCACATCTTTGTCATTACTTTACTGGTGAAGTGGCTACCTCTGTCTGACTCAATCCTTTGAGGTAGACCAAAACTGGAAAAGATGTGGTTAATCATCAGGGCAGCTGCCTTGCAGTTTGGGGCCGGGAGACATTCCACCCGCTTGGTAAACAAGCATGTAACGGTCAACATGTACTTGTTTCCTCTAGACGAGCAAATTACAGGGCCTACAAAGTGGATTTGCAAATCTGACCATGGCAGTGTCATCCCCCTCTTTTGGAGAGGCGCACGGTGTGTGAGGGATGATGGCTGAAACTGTGCACACACAAGGCACCCCTTCAAGTATTGGTCGAGGTCCTGCCCCATGTGTGGCCAGTATGCAACCTCTCTTAAGATTTCCAGTGTTGTGTGAAACCCCCTATGACTGGCGGTGGCCGCATCATGGGCGTGACTTAACATCAGGCTTCGGAATGAGGTAGGAACCACCCACTGATTGTGGCCAGCTTTGGATTTCCTTACCAGCAAACCGTCTTGGATTCGGAACATTTTTGGACATTTCATCAACACTCTTAGGTCCTCTTTCCCAATGTAATCGGTATCCGTCAGGGGAAAGTTCTCAGGGTCCTCAAGGTGTTGGTAAAACTTACCAATAATTGGATCCCCCTTCTGAGCTGTAATTAAATCAGCATCAGGGGTCTCCTTACTCCATTGTGCAGTTGAGAGATCATTGTGAGCATTTGTCTGGGACCTAGTGATAGCAGTGACCTGGATTTCCCCCAATAGGGACTCTATTTCTATTAGATCCCCGTGGATGGCCCCAGTTTTGGCCAGCTGATCAGCTAAGTCATTTCCAGTTTTGTCTGGGTCTGGTCCCTCTACTTTGGAATGACCCTTGATCTTTTTCCAGTAGATGGTCATCCCACTCGATGTGACCAGATCATCAATATTTTGGATTAGCTTCCCATGTTTCAGGGGTTTGTGATTAGCACATAACATGCCTCTGGTTTTCCAATTTACCAGGTGCTCCACGAACCCGTTCCGTACATAATCCGAATCTGTGATTATGACCAGTTCGTGGAGTTGATGTTGGACAGCAGTGAGGATGGCCTGATGCACAGCCATCAATTCTGCCACCTGACTACTTCGGGACCAATTTTGTATCCAGCGGAGTGTTCTGGAAACTCCTTCACCCATGCATTCCCTACGCCGGCCACCAGTTCTTTTTCCCCGTTGTTGTCAACATGGTAAGAGCATCCATCCACATAGACAGTGGGCATTCCCTCACACTTGTCTTCTTCAAAGACTTTGTGTGGGGAATTAAGGTATGCCTCCATGTTGTCCTTGATTTTTAGACTTTCGTCCTCGAGACAGTTTTCTCTGGCACAATCATGCAAGTCTGCCAGACCTTGTGCGAGGGGACCCGTTTGTTGAGCTCCCTAAGGTCAGCGCAGAGTCTCCACTGGCCGTTTGGCTTCAATATTCCCAGCACCGGATTATTGAAGGTGCTGTGGACTGGACGGTTTATTTCCCGGACTCAAGGTTCTTAATTATTTCAGTAAGGGACTCCATGGATGCAAGAGGCAAGCGATATTGCTTCACAAACAATGGAGTCATGCCAGGGTCCGTGGGAATTGTTGTTGTGTGGATGTTGGTGCGACCACAGTCATATGAGTCTACCGCAAAGAAATCCTGGAAATCAAAGAAAACTTGTTTCAACTATTGCTTCTGTTCCAGAGTCACACAGGCATCAGCTAGGTTGACCCTTTCCTCCACCATCTGCCTGAAGCCTGGAAAGACTTCTGACTTGGCTATCTCAGCGGCCTCCTCCAGCTGGGTGAAGTCCCTGGTCAGAGTGCTGATTTGGACTGGAGGCCTCAGGTGGGAAAGGCAGCCTTCATGGACCTGAAAAATCACCTCATCCCTCCTGAAGTTACAAGTCACATCTTCCTTACCATAAGGGCAGGAAGTGTACACCAGGAAGTTCCCCCCATGCCGGGTGAAGATCCTGTCTGGTGTTGTATTGTCCTCACTGTCACTGTCAAAACAGTCCTTGGGGATTTGTCCTATCAGTTCATTCCCTAAGTCAATGGAGAAATGTCGGTCATCAACCGCCATTCCAATGATGGTGCCTGCGACTAGAGTAATACTCTTTAAGTCGCTGTTATCCACCTCTATTGGAATGGTGTCATGTTCTATGTTGACTAATGGAGTTGGGTTTACCCCCAACCCTTGCTGTTGGAGAGAAGCATTTAGATGAATATAAGCATCAGGGTTTTTTCAATTTGTTTCCTCTTTTAACTTTCACTTCCAGGGAGAATTGTCGGGTCCTTTCTGGGATGGTGACTTCCTTTTTAAGCTGAATTTCAACTGCATAAGGTAGAAATTGAGCTGACCTAAATGCTTTTTCTTGGTCATCAAAGCCCATGGGATTATCCGTTAATCGGGACCAAGCTTTGAAGTTTATTAGGTTCTAACTAATGGCGAAGCGATTGAGAATGTCACTGCCTAAGTAAAAGGCGGCAGTGACGTCTCGCACGACCCAACAATTATGGACTATGCTCTTGTTGCCAATGGAGATTTTGAGCATACACCTGCTTGGCAGGAGATGTTTGGAATTATGTGTTTCCAGATCCATTTCCCATTTGTCTATCAGTTTGAATGTGGGAATGGCTGGATCTTTTGGGAGTTGGCGGAACATGGCTTCGCTGATGAAGCTCTTACCGTTGTTCACACACACTCGAGCGAGAACAGAGTCCTTCCCATCATTTAACTGAACAGGGATGAACAACTTATCTCCAATTTGCTGAATATCAGCCAGGCTCTGAGCTGATTTCACATCTTTCTGGACTATAGGAGTGGGAGTTTCTGATTGTGGATTAGTAAAGAATTTCAGGGTGTTTCCTTCCAGTGTGGAATACCACCTTAAACTGAAAGGAAGGTTGATTTTCAGAAATAGAGAGGACCCCCCATCACCAGTCTGTTGTCCTAATGCTATTACTGTCACGTCTGGAATCTGGTTGTTCTGGAAGTGAAATTCTACTTGGTCAGATTTTTGTTCAACCATGTGGAGGTGCCATTTAAGCTAACATGGTTGACACTCTGTTTTAATTTTATTGGTCGGCTAGTCTGGGTCCAGAGGACCTTGTTTACACAATCTATTAGGGGTGACAACCTTCTCAGGAGGTCGTTCCCTAGTAAACAAGGGGTGCCCTCTGGAGTCACTACTATAACCTGGTGTTTAACCTTGTGTCGCCCAATTTTAATGTCCCAGTCTGCAGTCCCTTCGACGGGAATTTCCTTCCCGTCAAAGTTCTGCAGTTGTCCAGGAAGAGAGGTGAGAGGAATATGGTAATTCTCCCCCCTTCCTGCACTTAGTTCATCAAAGGCCCTTTTTTGGACAGAAGGGTAGCTTGGGATCCAGTGTCCACCAGTGCCGAAATTGTACCCTGCCCCTGTACTTGTACCGGGGCATAATATCTTCCCTCCCTCTCCTCAAGGGGGCACAGATAATGCACATTTTTGGACAACTGGTGGGCTAACTTTCTGGTTTTGGACATTGCTAGCGAAGAGATTTGGGCAGAATTCTGTGGATAGCCTGGGGAATCGGAAAGAAAAAGTTGGCAACTAGAAATGGTTTTGGGTTTTGGGCCGCCCCCCCCCCCCCCCTATTTGGAGGCAGTCATCAGGATGGGTTTGACCCATGAGATTTTGGTATTGTTGGTTCTTTGATAGAATGATGGGTGGCGAAATCTCAATACCCACATCTACCCAGTCTGAATTGGCATCCCTTGGAACCCATTTTTCCTTGGGAGGAGATCCCCCATCTCTGAAGAAGATCCTTTTCCCAGGATCTTCTGAGGCTCCCTCTCCCTCAAATTGGAAGACCTGTACCTCCTCCACAAAGTGGGTCTGTTTGGGTCCTTTGTTTCTCCTACCCCCCCCTGCTCCTTTGGAGGCAGGCTTTCAGGGGCAGGAGATTTTGTTTCCGGTTCCTGGTTTTCCAGGGGCTGTTTACAAGTTGGGAAGGAAGCTTCCTCCAAGGCTTTACACCCCCCTTCCCTTTGTGCCTCCTCCCTGGGAACCCGGTGGGTTATCGGGGTGCTGCCTCCGTCATTGTTCTGGAGCACCAGGTCCAGAGTTTGGGGCATTCTGCGGTGTCATGCTCATCTGAGGGTTCTGTTGAGCCCTCAGTATGTGACCCTGATCTCGTGCCATATTTTGGACCTGGCGCTCAAGTTGTGAAACCCGCTCAGGCTGATACGGGGCTCTATTTTCTCCCCTGGACTGATCCCGGGAAGGGTAGCTATCCCTTCTCTGGTAATACCCCGGATTGGGAAGATTTGGGTACCCCTCCACCCTTGGACTCCCCTCTCCCGGATTAGGATGTCTGGGCTCAGGGAATTGGGGAAAGAAGGATGGATGGTTTTGGGGTTGGAAATTGGGTGGATACCTGGGGAAAAAGTTCTGCCCAGGATTTGGTGAATTTCTGCCCTCCTGGGGACATTAGGAGGGAAGTTCCCTGCGTCAGGTGCTTGGCTGGATCCCCCCCCTTGGGCTGGAGGAGTCCACACATAACCCAGGATGGGTCGGTTTCCCTTGTAGCGGGGACTTACATAATCAGGGGAGCGAGGGACCCCATTTGTGGGACTACCTACTCGACTCCCTGTCTGTGACTGGCACGAGGGCCTTCTGGGCTTGGCATTATTAGGTGCAGGTAGGTTTTTAGGCCCCCCCATCTCCAAATCCAAAACGGGGGTGACCTTTACCTCTGCCACCTTGGCAGCAGCAGGGGTGCTGTTGGTTTTGGGGTTTTTCTGCGCATTATTTTTATTTTCGATGGGCTTCTGCACCGCATAGATCTGGGTAGCCTGTTCAATGACCCAGTCTAAAGATCTTTTCTCATGAAAATCTCTCACGAGCTGGGTCATTATGTATTTGGGTAAGGCATGGAAAAACGTATTGATAAATTCTTTGCTATCCGTGCGCACCCTTCTGGTGGTCTGCGCAAAAGCACGCTTTAATTCTTGCAAAAACTCTTGTGGGGCCTGATCCTCCCCACATTGCAGATTGTAGGCTGCCTTGCGAGCCTCTTGAGGATTTCTGTGCACAGAAAAATGTTTCAAGATGGCCGCCCTGTATGTGGACCACCTTGAATGGTTTTGATCCTCCAGCCCTGCAAAGAAACTGGAGTATTCTGGTGGGAAGGTCCATTTGACGTACTGGATGCAGCTACTGCTGTCCTTTAAATGGAAAGTCTCCATCATTTGCTCATAGAGCTCCAAGTATTCCCAAACAGAATACTTGGCGTTCTTATGATAAGGCGTGGTGACACTCCTTATTGCCTTTATTTGTTTCAATGGGTCCTTAAGCACGGCCCTTTTTGCCTTATTGGCCTTTTTGGTTTGGGTAACCCTGGTCCATTCATCCTCTGACTCAGAAGCACTGCTCCCAGATGTGCCCGTCTGATCTTCCAGGTTTTCCCGGATTCTGCGAGCCTCGGAATGGCTGGCAGAATGTGGGGACCTGGTCTCCTGTGTCCTGTAATGCTCAGAGGAGTCTTCAGATCCCTCCTTGCTGCCAGGATTTGATGGGTACCCCCCCCACTGCCCTAACTGGGCAGAGGTTTTCAGGATGCCCTTAATGGGCCTACTCTCCTGGGGTTCCCCACTAAATTGCACTGTGCTTGGGTGCCCATACCCGAATGCCCGCCCATCCATTCCTGGGAGGTACTGGCCTATGAGCCCCATACTTCTAGCTGGATAGGAATCTGCCATCCCCGTGGCCCTGGGCTCATGTGCGCGAGGGGACATGGGGGTGGCAGAGTCCAGGGACTGGGAGAAATGAAGGCCTCTGGTACTAGGGCTCCTGAGGTTATGCTCAGGAGTTTCTCTTTCCCAGCGAACCTCATCTCCATCCGCCCCTGTTCCCTGTTGCGATGCAAGAGCCTGCGCTTTCAGTTCCTCAGTTAAGGCCTTACTAGACTCTATCAGTCTCTCCTGCATCGCTACCTGTTGCTGGAGCCTATCATTGTGCTGGCAGAGAGCATCATTCTCTCTCTGTGCCTCCTGATTGGTCCTGGAGTACTGGGCCAGTCTCTGCTGCAGGAGGGTTACCTCCTGAGTCCCATCCCTACTGGCCTGCTCCTTTCTTGCCAGAGCCTTCTCCACCCTCCTGGTGTGCTCTAACAAGTTATGGTGTTCTTTTTGGAGGTCACCCAGTCCCTGGAGGGCCAGGTGATTTTCTTCCATTTTCCTTTTTAAGTGGCAGACTTCCTAGCCTAAGGTATCCCTTTCCGGACTAAGAGCCTGCATCTGTGCAGCCAGTTCATCCCTTTGTCTTTGGAAGGCACCAGCTTTTTGGCACTCCTGGTCAAACTCTGCCTGGGTATCCAGGTCTTTCAAAATCAGTTTATTGCTCTCTGCCTTCTCCCTATCTAGGTGGCTTTGCAGGGTGAGTACCTGCTCAGCACATGCCCTATTGAAGTCTAACTGTTGCTCCAGCTTTTTCTGGCTCTGCAGTAGGGAGTCCACACCTTCTTGGTACTCCTTCTGCAAGGCCAGAAATCTGGTATCCTGGTCAGCCTTTTCCTGTTGGAGCACATCCATATCCTCCTTTATTTTAGTGATGTACTGTCTGCTGTCCTTTTCTGACTCCTGGCTCCTGAGCAGCCTCTGCTCAGAAGAGTCCAGATCAGATTGGGCTTTCTCTAACTCCATCTGTTGCCTATTTGCCAGATCTTGGCCTTCAGCACATTTTTCCTGCATGGCTCCCATATATAGGTACAAATATGCCGCTATCCTGGCAATCTTTTTATGTTCATCTTTGGCTTTAGGGGCCATATATAGTTCACTCAGGGCCACATGTAGGGGACCCTGATCTCTCCATTTATCTGACTCTGTTTCAGTGACCTGTGGCGCGATTTTCTGCAACCAGACCGTTTGGTCCTGATGAGTCCACTCACCTCTCACAAATAGCTTATGTAAGAAGTGCTCTCTGGCTATTTTGATGTCTACCAGTGTCGTCATTCTGGAATTTGAGTTCCTTCCTGACTTACAGAAGTTTGTATGTTATTTTTGCAAAACAGACCGTTTCCTTAGAGTGTTACTTTGAGGAGTGCTTTACAGCGTAACACAGCGTGGTGATCCGACCGGATGTATGTCTCCTGTCAGTTAGCACACTGTATTAATCTGCACAAGTTATAGATCTAACCCAGAATCTCCGGCTACGAGCCCCCACTTTGTAAGTGATATTCAATCAACACTACAGCTAAGTCAATGCCTAGTCTGGGATGCTGAGGAAAACCCTTATTGATGTATTTTTATGTTCAGTTCAGTACTCTGGATGACAACCCTTGTAAAACACCCCCCTCTTAGAATCCCCCTGACCCCACTGAGCCAAGAAGTAGATTTGTTTTGCAAATTAAAAGGTTTATTTGAAAATGTAAACAATATATATATATATATATATATATCACACTTCTATAAATAAATTGATATTGGATATTACACTTGTGAATATGAGCAGTAATCAGCAAGAGGTAACTTATGAATCGGAACAGAAGAATATGGTGGGAAAGAATGCTTTATATGGTTCAAGGAAACGCAATGATGAATGAAATGCAGTACAGAAAATAACTTGATATGGCTTCAACAAAAGACAATGTAATCACTTTTCCTTGACAATTCACTCCCCCCCTATGCAATGTAAGAAATGGAAGGAGAGCACACAGTCTTCAAGAATCCCAACAAAATGCAATACGAAATGCAGTTCCCCCCCAGCAAGCTTAGAGGAAACCAGGTAGAGGTTTGAAACACAGGCCCAAAATGCTTTGAATGTGATGACAATGAAGTGAGAAATGTGCTAAAAATGCTTTTAATTCCCTCTAGAGGTTCTGGGTGGGTGATATCTAGTTTATATTAGTTCTGGCTCACTTTAGCAATGCTCTATAAATGATTGTCAGGTTGCACACGAATTTCAGCAAGCAAAGCAAGGACAAATATTTTTACACGTGGCTGAAATTGAGCAAAATGTCAAATCGCGGTAAAATTTGCGAGTGCATGAATCGTATTTGATTGCGGCAAAAGTATAAGGAGTAGCAAGTCGGTTTTAGGTTCTTTGGAAAGCCTAGCATCTTAGCTTTTAAATGAAAGTTAAATTCCTAGGACAAACGGTTCCAGAGATACGGAGGATTTAATAAAGGTAGTTTTTCGGATTTGAAATTTTAAAGCTCAGAATAACAGGTGACAGCTTGCAGCTTTTGAATGACAGATGACAGCTCGCAGCTGTAGAATGACAGGTGACACGATTTCTGGGAGGCAGTTCTACTTAGGTTAAAATAGTTGGATTAGATTATTTTAACTAAGAGATCGGATCTGGTCAACACGTTCAGAGGCAGTTCTCTCTGCTCGGCGGGTCAATCAGGCACCGGTTCCGCTCACAGCGATCCGGATCTCTGGTTCTGCTCACAGCGGTCTGGGTCTGGTCTGCGGTTCCGGCAAAAGTTATTGGCAAAGAATTCAAACAGCTCGCCCGGCTGTTGAATAGTTTGGTTAGGTTTGCTGGATTCTGAAGGCCTGCTGAGAATACTTTTGCTTGCAGTGGGCCTTCTATGTTCAAGGTTCTGTAGTATATGGGTCCCTGGTTCTGGTCTCTGTCTGGATGGGATGTCGGCCGTCAAAGTGCTCTGCAGAAATGGAAAATGAATGTCTCTACCTGTCCCAGCAGTCTCTTTTTATGTGTTTTGGATGTGGGTGTGTGCGTGGCATAACTGAGCCTGCCCCTCTCTACTTGTCATTGGCCCAATTCTCCCCTCTCCCATGATTGGGGGAAGGAAAGGGCTTGTCATCATGATGAGGTCTGCTTATGGGTCAGAGGATCCTCTCCTGGTCAATTTGCCCACAAATCTATATTTGATTCAAATACATATTTCCCAGATACACAATTTGTTGAAATTACATGTAGACATTATATATTCCTTATGGTCCATGCTTGTATGCCTCTGATCTTCCTGGGGGCTTGCATTCAAAAATGACAACATTTTGCGCTTTTTGACTGGTTTACCAATATCGGACATTTACCAAAAATTACACACATGTGCGCAAGGAGTATGGACATTAATTGGTGAAGTGTCAGATTTTTTACTTGCAGACATTTGGAGTAAGACCCTATTTTCTGCTATCAACCCCCCAGCATACACCACATGGTCCTAACACCTCTTAAAACGTGCACCGAAAAATCACAAGAATAATGATATTACTTATATAATTCTGACAAGTCCGCACTATGAGTTATCTATCTTTTTAAAATTATGCTCTGGCCCAGATGGGTGTGGTTTAGGTTCCAAAGCGCATGGGGTAAGCTTCTGCCTGTCCCTGCCTCCAGCTCGGGTGGCTCTCAGAGGCACTTCTCCTCCCACTTCTCCCAAGAGGAAGCCGCTTTACGGCCCCCCCCCAATATAACATTTGCCTGAGTCCAGGACAAGGCTTTGTGCAACCTCCTGCAGTTGCCCCTCCCCTAATCTAATCAGAGAGGTGTCAACTCCTTTTGGTGGGGAAGCAGGATGCAGCTAGGCCTGGGAAGAGTGGCTGAGCAGGTTTCTCCTGTCGGGGGTAGTTGTCAGGCAGAATTCAGCTAAATGTCACTTTAGTTCCCAGTTTTCTACATTCAAATCCAACTTACATGCAGCTATGTTATGATATATACATTAAATAATTACTTCCTTCAAGTAATTTCAGAATATAGTTTTACATTGTGTCCACCTCTTAGCAAGTCTTTCCCTGGCCTGGTTTGAGTTCCTCTGTTCAGTTTTACACAAAAGTCTGGTGGTTTTAAAACGCCGGCTTTCTGATAGTGGTGAGTACCGGTATTGCATCCATTTTTGGGATTAAGAAAATGAGTTCCCCACAGTTCTGAGTTGCTTTTTGGCAATCAGCATTGCCACTCCCAATGTTTTCAGGCTACTGTGTGTGTAGCCCAATGGTGGTTTTAGGCAGTGCCCTCCTGTGTTCACAACATAGGCAAAAATGGGTGGCAGCCTATTCTTCATGTTTTCCCAGTTCACCCTCTGGGGAGTTCTGGCCATCATGATGTTTTCCATGCCAGTACTGCACAGTTTTTTGGTAGTGCTTGGATGCATGGGTAAAAACATCCCACAATTTTGACTGTGAAACAGTACTTCAAACAACCGCAGGTTTCTTTATCGTATGTGAGAAAAGTGAGGGCGTACTCACATATAGTCCCCTTGTGACCTCTTCTCAGTTGACCAGGGGAAGGCCATTTCTCTTGGATCCCAACCCCGGGGGTGGGGAAGAGAGGTAGAATCACATGGGTGGAGAGTCTTTGGGGATTGAAGACGAGTTGTTCTGGTGAGACACAGTATTTCACACTCCCTTCTCTCAAAGAATCCTGTATTCCAAATGCAATTATGGGATATTGTTATCCCAATGACGAAGAAAATGATAAGAGATCTCGCTAGTCTAGTGGCAGCAGCGGAGGAGAAAAATGAGAGGGTTAAAAGTGGGGTCCCCCTAGGAGAGCCATGTTATAACCCTTGCTCTTTTGAGAATCAACCAACCCCTCCCCAACCTTTATAGGTTATTGTAAAGATGTTCCCCTTATTTTCCCACATATGACACTTGACAGTACTGAGATGAGGAAGAGGGGACTAAGAGGAATAAACACTACATCATGTCACCACTTTAGTACTGGGACGAGGAAGAGGCAACTAAGAGTAATGGACACTATACACTTTCATCATTTTAGTACTGGGACGAGGAAGATACCTACAAAGAGCTGTGAGGATCAGTCAAGTCTCATTAAAGATCATTAAAGATCCCCACCTGCAGCCGGTCAAGGTGGTACAGGTGTACAAAGAGACACAAGTGGAGCAGAGCAGGGAGCAACAGGGAGGCTTGTGTGGGAAAGACCAGCAGGGGACCTTGATTCAGAGGAGCCAGCCGTACTGGGACCAGACAAGGAGACAGGATACTGGCAAATTCCCCAGAGGACTTGCACAGCCCTTAGTCAGTGGGTTGTGTACTTATTGTAAGTCTGGAAGCTGCATGACAGAGGATCAGCTGCAGGAGCTGTGAGAGAGCACCAAGAATACATGATGGCATCTTTGTTCAGAAAGTAGCATTCCGGTTGCCAGCATACAGAGAGAGACATGCGGTAGGCGAGAGGTACTCGAGAGGTCGAGCTTCTTGTCTTCAGTGGTGAAGGAGAAGCAGAGGGAACAGCCAGAAGGAGACGCAATGAACCGGTGAATCTCGGGAAGGACGCTCGAACATTGGGGCGCTTCTACAAATACATATTGAATGGAACTTTAACATTGATCGAAAGCAATGCTTACTGAATACCAAATTGAATAAAACTTTACAAATAAGCCAAATACTGAACTGAATGGAAGCTTAAAATTCAGTGAAAAAAATGTATATATATATATATATTTTTTTTTTCCATTTTATTTTTTAATGCGCTCACACAGCCCAAGGGCATCGAGGCGCTGTTACAGGAATTGTTTCGGTTTTTTTTAGTCGGGTAATTGTTTTCTTTTTTTTTTTTTGTCTTAGTTGCTTATTTATAATGCGCTTAAACACCCAGAGGTTCCTAAGAGCGGACCCGGGGATCGAACCTGTTGCTTCGTGTCGTCTTGTTTCCAAGGGGTGCATACTGCCGCTAAGCTATCCTCCCGGGACGATATTGAATATCAAACTGAATGCAAACGTTAAAATTACGTGGCATGAATGCTTATTGAATACCGAATTGAACAAAACCCTGATTTTAATGGAATCAAAAACTTCATGGGCCAAGCAAATAAATTGAATAACCCAAATGCCCATGTGAAAAGAATTACAGAAAAGGGCACCAGTGTGACAGAGAGTCATAAGAAGGTGGGTGTAAGCAAAACTCCCTTAAACTGAGCTTTTATGAATGAATTCAGTGCGGCAAGGCCAAAGACTGGAAATGATGTGTGACAAGTGCTGGCAGAGCCAAGAGGCTGACAAGGAAAAGTCAGAGGATTGTAAATCTGCACATCAAAGCCAAGAGGCCCAAGGGTCCTGGTTGCACGACCTGTGATGGGTGGACCGTTTTGCCTAACAACTGTGCCTAGACCAGTGAGTCCTAAAGGTTGACAACCCAAAGACATTGTGATGATGAAGTTAAAGTCTTGGCAAGGGAACCCCGAGACATGAGGGGCTACATGTATTATCTTGCAAATGGATTCTCAAGACCTTTTGTTTTCTGTGAACTGTGTTGCTTGGAACTTGTGGAAGGGAACCCCGAAGATTGGTTTTGAACTGTATCACCTTGGGCTGGACAAAGGTAATCTTGAGACTTTTCATGGAACTTTCTTATACTTGGGTAAGGGCCACTGGAAGAAGCTCAGAACTTTGAGTTAAACACTATTTCTTTTATTTTTTAAATCCCTACACATTGTTTAGCTTTAGTTGTGAGGGCAATCATCGGTTTTGGACACAGACTGACTTTCAAGTTGAACTCTTTGGGGGTAATTCATAGAATTCAGCGCACAAGTGGGGCACGCGGCTGGCGCACAGTGTGCGCGTGAAAATCCACACGCGAATGTCCTGGGTACGTGTATTATGGGGTGCGCGGGAAGTTACATATGTGAATTCAGCAGAGTATGTGTTTTTCAGGGGTGCGCGGAAAGTTCTACACGCGATTCCATCAGGGTACGTGTATATCAGGGGTGCGCTGGAAGTTCCACACGCGAATGTCCTGGGTACGTGTATTTTGGGGTGAGTGGGAAGTTACACACGTGAATTCAGCAGGGTACGTGTATTTCAGGGGTGCGCGGGAAGTTTCACACGCGATTGGCCCTGTGCGAGCGTGGTACGTGTATTACTGGGGTGCGTGGGAAGTTTCACACGCGATTTCAGCTGGGTACGTGTATTCCACTCCACAACCTCCATGGCCCTGCAGGCAGCCCACACCACGGGGGACTACCCTGCACCCCCACTCATGTCCCCCAGCACCCCCACCCCCATGCACTGTGGGGCTCCCTCCACCAGGCCCCCAACTCACGTCCCCCTGCACCCCCACCCCCCAGCACTGTGGGGCACTCTCCACCAGGCCCCCAACTCATGTCCCCCTGCACCCCTGCCCCCCTGCACTGTGGGGCTCCCTCCACCAGGCCCCCAACTCACGTCCCCCTGCACCCCCACCCCCCAGCACTGTGGGGCACTCTCCACCAGGCCCCCAACTCATGTCCCCCTGCACCCCCACCCCCCAGCACTGTGGGGCACCTGCCAGCAGGCCCCAAACTCATGTCCCCCTGCACCCCCCCAGCACTGTGGGGCACCTGCCAGCAGGCCCCCACTCATGTCCAACTCATGTACCCCAGCACCCCCACCCCCAGGCACTGTGGGGCACCCTCCACCAGTCCCCCAACTCATGTCCCCCTGCACCCCCAGCCCCCAGCACTGTGGGGCACCTGCCAGCAGGCCCCAACACATGTCCCCAGCCAACATGTCATCACAATCTAGATCCCTGGCCCTTATGTTCAGCCTCCAAATGCCAAACACCCACCCGAGTATTGCATCCACCCACTTAGAAATGGCAATAACATGATAGAACCCCAATTGCAAGTTTGGAAATGAACACATGTCCCTCACATACACCCAATGGGTGTCAGTGAATCTCAAAACCCATATCATGATATGCATGAAACCAATGAGATGATACTACACATTGAAGTTTGAACGGAAAATATGTATTAAAAGAAACATAAATTGAATCAAAAATTAACAAACAAAAAGGGGAATTCAAAAATAATAAAAACCAGCATGTCCGTGAAATAATGCAAAACCACAAATCATAATCCAAAAGAAAGGTGTCCAAAGTCACAGTCCACAAAAGTAAATCCAATGGAAAATTAAAATTGAAAACCATTGCTCCATGGGTAAATTGTAAAAAAAAAATGAAAATCCAACAGTCAACTATATACAGACAAACAATCCAGGGTCCATGATCCCAACAGAAGAAATGAAACCTATCTAATAACACTACCTAATAAAAAAAAACTATATACAAAAATGTAGCCCATTGTCCAAAAGGTCCAAAAAAAATGCAAAACCAAAGGAAACCTAACACTAACTACAGAACTATTTACAAGGGCAGCGGTGTAGTCCAACGGCTCACTTTTGGATGTCCCGGGCCAGGGCATCATCAAACTCCTGTTCAATGTCCCGGAGGCGGTCCTCCTCCATGGCCCCGAGGGTCCGCAGGGCCGTCGACGTGTCCACCTCCAACCGCCTGCGGATTGCCTCGAGGCACTCGGCCCACCTCAGGGACCTCCGCATGGAGTTCTCCGCCCTGACCATCGTGAGCCATGCCTCTTCCGCCCGCTCCGCATCTTTGGCGTGGCCCAACCGCTGCCACACGGAAGACACTTCCCGTCCTGGGTCCTCCTGCCCTCCGGCCGATGCCTGCCCCTCCGATATCGAAGGCCCCGAGCCATCATGGCTCCCACCACGTTGCTGCTGCGCCTCTGCCCGTGCACTGCCTCCTGCTGCCTGCACATCCTCCGCTGACTGGGGTGCAGTCGTTGATGTGGCCACCCCTGCTGGACGTCCGACTCCCGACTGTGGCAGGGATGCCTCCTCCACCAGCCTGGCCGCACCGTCAGAGGCAGCTCCACAGGGCACCCAGGTGACTGATGGGTGGGAAGATGGCACGGAGGACGACTGGCGCATAGGGGGTTCAGTTGAGGAGGGGGTCGTAGCAAGCCCCATCAAACGGAGGAATCCGGCCTGGGTGACCTGTCCCAGTATGCCGACGCGGTCAACGAGCCATTCGAGATGACCTGCAGTCTCCCCATGAAAAGACTGCAGGTCACCTCGCATTGCCCATTGATGCAACGCCACACCAGTCAGGACAGGCTCAACCCGGACCCGGATAGCCACATCCGCAGGCAGAGGAAGGCCAGTTGTCGTGAGCTCATCCCCTGCCTGAAAACGGGTCTGGACGTAGGCATACCTGCTGGTGCAAGATGATGCAGTGACAGGATCAGGGACAGGATTGCACACAGGCACCTCCGCAGCGACCTGTTCTGCCTCCTGTCCCTGGTCCTGCACTGCACCACTAGCACCAGTGGAATCCCCACCTCCAGACCCCGTCTCTGTTGCTTGCACGGCCTCCTCCTCCACCAAACTCCCCACCAACCTGGATGACTCTGTGCCATCTTCCCCTGTTGGGCCCTGTGGGGTCCCAGCTGCCCCTTCTGCTGCCGAGGAGTCCAACTCCAACCTCCGCCTCTTGGACCACCCCCCAGCAGCTGCGGCCTGGGACACGGGACCGGACTCCTCACTCCCCGACGAGATCACAACCTGGGAGGGGAGCCGGGCCTTGCGTCTCCGGCTGGCGGTGGGATCCCTGCCGCTGTGCTCCACAGCACCTTTTCCGCCCTCTTCATCAGCTGACGCTGCAGACAGGGAGAAATAAAACACAGGCATCAGGGAACTGTACAATGAACACATACACACATGACAGTTGTACATGAGTGGCATTGGCAAACCTCAGACATGCCATCACAATCCCCAACACACATGTCATTTCAACTTGCACACATGAGCCATACCACAGCCATATCACAACTGCCAGCACCATCCATACACATACAACAGCATGAGCAGGCAAAGGTGAGCCAGACATCACATGCAACTCATGCATGTGTACACCTCTGCCAACTGTCGCAGTGTTCAGATGGGCATCCATGTCACATCTGCCAATCAGGCTTCCACATCCCGTGTCACATGCATCCATGTTGCATCACTGTTGCACCCTTGTCAAATACACGCACATGTACACAGTGCTGATACATGCAGCTGAAAATAACATACATGTGTGACATCACGAACATGCCTACTTACATACATATTCACCCAAACATGTGTGCCCACACAACTGCATTTGGCATGCAAGCCTACACACACAAGCACCATCCATGTCTCACACATGACAGCCCTCGCATGTGTTAGCCTCACGGCCCTGTACACCCTCACCCATACTTGGCCCCATACAAACAGATGTGCAACCTGCACACTACTGAAACATCACCACATGCACAGCTTACAATCAGGATGCATGTACACTTACCGCTCAACTCCAGACGGGTCTGCCTCTCAAGGACCTGGACGTGAAGCGCTGGGGATAAGCGTTCCAGGACCCTCATCTGATCTTCCGACAAGTGGCCCCGGCGCCCCTTAGCATCCGCTGCCTTCAAGAGGCACCGGGCCTTGTTGAGGGTCCTGGACCCGAAGTCTTCCCAGCGCTTCTTGACATGTTGGAAGTCACGGACTGCCACCCCCTCCGCGTTGATGGCAGTCACGATGTCCATCCAGATCCGAGTCCGTCCTTCCTTTTTGGCGCGCACACTTCCGAAGAGGGCATCATACTGCCCCAGGACTTGCTCCACCAGGACACCAACTTCCCTGGCACTGAAGCTGGTGCCCCTCTGCCTCTCTGGCCGGGGGTTGTCAGTGGTGCCAGATGTTGCAGTGCCCGACATGACAATCCCAGAGGCAGGAGTGGGTGGGCAACTGGGTCCTGGGGCTGGGCTGTGGAGCGATGGAATCCCAGTCGGGAGTCTTCGGTTCCAGCAGGGGTGGTCACAGCAACAGCACCCCTGGCTGATGTGCAGGCAGCAAATTGCAGGGCATGTGGGCAGCAGGCAGTCAGGCAGCAGCAGATGGCAGGTGGGAGCGTGCTCGGGTCTCTGGGGGGCAGTAATTCGGCCTTCTGGGCAGGAGTGTGGTCTTCTGTGTGCTTACGCATGGCCAGCTTGATACGGAGTGATTTGGCACGTGAAAATTCTGCACGTCAGCGTGTAATTCGAGGAAAGGCCCTTAGCCCGTAAGGGCGTCTGCACGCATAAGAAATTTCATTGGATAGAAGGCCCTTCAAGCGCAAGCGCCTCTGTGACGTGACGCGCGCAGGCGTGCATGGGCGTTTCAGCACGCATGAAAAACTGCACGTCCGCGTGTAATCCGAGGAAAGGGCCCATGCGCGTAAGTGACGTGACGCGCGCGGGCGTTTCCCTCAGCACGGGTTAAATGTGAGCGGGGCCAGCAGTTCGCTGTACATGCCTTTCGTGGAGACCGACGTGTGTTGCTGCTTCCTGTTGTTTTGCGTGCCATCACAACTTCACAGCTCTCAAGGACGTATCTCTTCTTTTGGCGGTGGTATTGGCTACGCGTGTTTTTCTGCATCGCGCTAGTCAGACAGTGAGTCGCTCACGCTCTTTTTCCCACTGCGGGTGCCCCTGTGTATCGCACCCATTTTCGATGTCACAGTAGCCTGCGTGTCCCACGCGTACGCGTTATTCATGTTACTGGGTGCCACCGCGTACTGCGGGAGGTTGAATCCACGCACGTAGGCTGCAGGGTTGCGTGCACGGTTTTACTGCAGTTTTGGGGTACCTGAGCATTGCGTGACCCGTCACTACATCACCGGGGTCACATACAGCCTTGCAGGTGCAGGGGGGCTGTTAACATCTTGCTTCCCACCCCCTTCACCCCAATTGCCCAGGTCAATTGTGGTGTACACCTCCCATTGGCACTACTCCATCTGTGCCGGCACTACTACATCTGTGCCATGATTGGGAGGACACCAAAGGTGAGGGGCGCCTCAGCTGGGCGTCCTCCTCGTGGCGGGCGTGGTCGGGGACGTGGCCGTGGTGACCAGGGAGTAGGGGTACTCCAGGGTGTCCAGGGCGGCCACAGAGGGGGAAGAGGCAGGGGTGCGCCACTTGAGCACAATGTTGTGCCATGTGTCGGTGTAGTCATGCCACCACCCCCTGTGGTTCTGGGGGATGCAGCTTCTGCATCTGGCACTGGCGCCCGTGTGACCCGGCAGTCCGTTCCATCGACTGCCACGGGCCCAAGGGTAGTGGTAGCTGCAGGTGCAGCTGTGGACACCGCCACCCAGGCTCAGGGTCTGCCAGCGCAGGTTGCGTTGGCACTTGAGGAGCCCTTGGTAGATTTCCAACAGGCCAGGAGGGAAACCATAGGGGCAGGCCCTGTGGCAGTTATGTCATCTGCTGCCCCGAACAGCCGGGTGTTGGCAATTGCAGGGGCAGATGCACTCAACAACACCCCGGTTGTGAGTCTGCCAACCAGGAACGTTGCGGTCAATGTCCCTGCCACAGCTGTTGCTGCGCAGGGTCCATTAGAGGGCACCCAGCTGCCACTGACACAAGTCAGGCCTTTGGTCGTCCCTCCACCTGCCACTACCTTGGCTCAATCCACCGAACCCACTGGCCATACTGGTCAGGGCGGCATTAGCCAGCCAGGGTCTGCGCCACAGTCCAAGAGGAGGAAGGTTGCACCTGCAGCACAGGCTGGGACCCCACACACAGCCACAACCTCCTGCACGTCGAGGAAGAAGTCTTTCTGCAAGCAGCAACTGGACTTCCTCGTGGGCTACGTGCGGGCCACAGCCGTGACATGCTAGTGGGTGCCAATAGTCAGACTACGGCTGCCCAACGTGACACCCACTGGAAGCATGTTGCGGAACATGTCAGTTCATTCGGCCATGAGGTGCGCACGGCGCAAGAGTGCAAAAAGCGTTGGAATGACATCAACCGCAGCACTAAGGCTAAGCGTGCCTCTAATTACAACTTGACTCTGGTGACTGGCGGTGGGCCTGCACTAGAGGAGGAAGAGCTCACACCGCATGAGGCACTCGTTGCGGAGTTCATACCACCTGAATTGGTCGAAGGAGTGGGAGAGATGCAGACTTTGATGCCCAGTCCAGTGAGTGTTGATGCGTGTTTGTTGAGGACGTGTGTGTTTCACTTGTGGGATGTGTTGTGCATGATTGCCACTACATGTGACGTGTACATGGTTCTGACGTGTGTGTTTCACTTGTGGGATGTGTTGTGCATGATTGCCACTACATGTGACGTATACATGGTTCTGATGTGTAAGTAATGCAATGCTTCGGTGATGCATGTCTCCTCTGCCTGCATGTGGGGACTCCATGTAGGCATGCTCCCTCGCCCCTCCTCCGCAACTCTGCACCACAGTTCCACCTTTGCACTGGTCTGCTTCAATCTTGCCAATGTGTACTTTCCTGTTCATGCGTCCTGTGTAGATGCTAACATCCAGCGTAGAATCTGCCAGACATATGCCGTGTGGTACAGCCTTAGTACTTGATGCAGGGTATCTCACTTGTACTGTGCATAGGTCAGATGTCCCGCAGGGACATGAGTGCCCATTCATGCTCCATGTGCATTGCACGTATGCACCTATGTGTCCTTGACTGGATGATCACTGTAATACAAGTCCTGGGTGACATACATTGCATGGCATCTCATCAGCCTTCCCATGTCAACTGTGGCTCAGTACTGCGTTGCACACATGTTTAGGGTCTGACAATCTGTGTGGCTCACAGGCCTCAGCCTGTTCAATGGCCAATGACTCTGTCCAACTGTTGTTGTGTCTTCTTCACACGTGGGCGGCCTCCAGAGTTTTCATCATGTGTCGTGCTTACTGTCCCATCATCATTTGCAGTGTTGTCACTTGAATCACATTAAGCTGTTGATGCCAGTCAACACTGCCTGTCAATACACAGGTGTATGGTCAGCCTTTTTATACCATGCTAGGCATCCCTGCTTTGGTACTGGGGTGGAGGGGTGCTTGGCTTTTAGATATGGTACATATTGAATGCAAAATGCATGTGATGCCTGAATTTGACCTTGCACTGCCTTCACATTTCCTGGCACACACCATGGAGTCCGTGTACATGTAGGTAGTGAGTGGCATACACATTTTCTGCACTGCATAGACCCACTTCCATGGAAACTGCCACCTTTCAACAGGTCTGATCACAGAAGCAATTCAAAGTTGACCCAGCATGCATGCCAGGTTATATGTTGTGTGTCACATGTCTGCCTGATGCGTTTGTTGTCGGTGTGTGTGTGTTGTGTGCTTCTGACATGTGTAGTGACCTTTTTTCTCTCTACTTTTCAGGTGATGACGCAATGGAGGCAGAGGATGGTGTTGTCATGCCAGACACAGGGTTGTTACCACTACATCTACCCGGCACAAGTGGGGGTTGTGGGGTGGTAGGCCACGAAAACCCCCAAGTGCTACAGTGCATCTTGTCTCTGGCTGCCTATGAGTCCAGGCTTGATGACGACTCTGACGTCCATGTTGAGTTGGATGAGCATCAAGTCCATGTGTCAGGGGTGAGTGATTCTGATGTGGACACTCCTCTGTCTGCGACACCTGCACTGAGGGATCAGACAGTCTTGGTTCCTCTGCCCGTGGTGGATCGGGACGCAGGGTCACCCTCCACACCAGTCACTGATGTGCCTGGGACATCACGTCGACGGGGGCATGTAGTCGTGCAGCCGCGGGTGGTGCCAACACAGCGAAGACCCCCGGTCCTTGGGTCCCGCAGGGGTCAAGCCCGGCAACGCAGTCGCCGCGCGCAACTGCAGTATACTGAGTGGGAGCAAGACATGACTGCCAATTCAGAACGGCAGGGGGCAGCAATGGAGAACATCGCTGAGAGCACGGAGCGTGTGGCCCGATCTGTGCTCCCCCTGCTAGGCAGGTGCTTCTCCAGCAGCAGGCGGCACGGGCCACGGCCCGCTCGCTCAGGCTGGGCATGGCGGCCTCAGACAGGGCACGCCAGGCTGAAATGTCGTCTCTGCGTCAAGCAATTGCTGCTCACGCAGAGGCGCACATGGATGCCCTGAGGGAGGAGTATGCTTCCCTCAAATCCACTCTGGGTGTCCTTATGATGTCCCAGAGGCAGCGGGCAGAGGAGAGGTTTGCACAGCTTGAGCGTACCATCTCAGCTGAGCTACAGGCTTGCCGGGAGGTGCAGCAGTTGTCCAGCCAGGCCTTGCAGGAGGAACTCTGTGTTACACATGCTACCTTGCAAGAGGAAGCACGTGTATCACGTGAGGTTCTGCATGCAGACATACGTCACATCGCCACACAGAACCAGGCTCACCCGTCTGGCAGACTTGCTGCCGACGAGGGGCAAGCTGCGGCTAGGCGTGGCCAGGCTACTGTGCCACGTCCTCCTTTCCAGGATGAGCCAAACTCGGACGACCATCTATCTCCCACATAGGTCGGGCTGTGCAGGCGTTGAGCCCATGGAGGTTTTTTTTTTGGCTCAGCATCATCGCATGTGGGTGTTGAGCAGCACCCTGTACCTCCCCCCTCCTGGGTGCCTCCCCTCCCCCCAGGTCGTATGTGGCCATTTTTGATTTTTCTTTTAGTTTAGTTAGTTAAGTTTCTGTTTGATAGTTAGTTTAATTAGGTAATGTAGGTTTTCCATATTTAGTGTAATTAGTTAATATAGTTTAAAATTGCTTGTCTATTGTGCTTTCATGTGACGGTGCGGTGCTTTGTGGCTTTTGAAGGCATCCACTGTCTGTTCCAGCTGGGCCCTTCAGGGTTGTCTTGTGTATGTGTTTGCTGCTTGGGGTCCTTGACTCACATATGCTACTCCTGCCTCCCTTATCCATGGGCTCGCAAGGATGGTTCGGTGTGACAACCTATTACACAAGGGCTTTGGACTGTCATATCTGTGGCATGTCTGGTGCTGTGTGACTTGTGTTGACACCCCTAGTGGGGATGATTGCGGTGTTATTGTCCACTGTTCAGCTTTTGCTAGATGGGATGTTTCATGATTAATGTGTACATTCATTGCTATGCATTGTGTAGTATGTTTCTTATCTTTACTGTACACGTGCCTGTTGCAATTCATGCCGTAGATAGTGTGTTCCACACTTTGGATGTGAAAGGCGGACTGATGGTGTGATTTCTGATGTAAGTCTCTGACATGGTCAAGTAATGAGATGCCTGAAGAGACACACACAGATGACTTTAAAGCATTAATCATGTGTTTCATGCCCTTTCTGCAGGGGGATGAGCCTCCAGAGCACCTTTGCCAGCAGACATGGCCCATTGGACGTCTGAATTCTGGACACGTTTGTTGGTGCCCACATGCACATGTGTGCACAAGCAGAGGCACAGGGATTGCAGACCTACATCCTAGAACTGCTGACGTGTTCCAAGGAACTCCAGGCAATGTGAGCAGCACAGGGGGGCCACAACACAGCAAAGCTTGCACCAGGCGAGTTGCACATGCAGGCTTAGTCACAGCACTGTATGTGAGCTTGGACGAATATTGGTGTTTAAGTACACAATGCAGCTCAGATGTGTTGGTGGACTGATGGCTGTTGATTGTAAGGTTGTCTGGGACACCTGCAGGGGCAGTGGCACATACCCTCCGGTACACCAAGGTCCATTGAGGCATTTGTATCAACCATGTAGCCTTCCGAGACATGGAAAGGGGCAGCTTACAGGGACATACAGCAAGGGACATACTCGGGTGCAGTGCATTTCATTTCCATGTACATTTTGATACATGCACTGCCAACTTTGTTTCGGTCGTGGTGGAACACGACTTGTTCTGAAGTCATGCCTTGCTATATGGGTCTGTCTGCTTACCCAGGCAACATTGCATGTTGTGTGAATTGTGACACATTGGTGTTCCATTTGCCACGCACCCACCGGCGGCTGACTTACTGCATTGACTGTGTATGACCCATCACAGGCGTAATGTTATATATGGATACAAAGCATCTACACCAGATTGTCTGTTTGTAGAGTAGTTTGTTGCTATGGGGCATGTTTGGTGGTGTGTTTTTGTGTAATGGGCACGTACAGATTATTGACTGTGGCTCTCTTTGCAGCATTGCAGTGCTCCTGTAACCGACCTGAGAGTGCGCAGGCAGGAGGCCAGAACTCAAAACCAGAGCTAAGTGTTTTGTTGTTTTTCTTTCGAACTGCTCTGCATAGGCTTGCTGGGGGGTGCACTAATGCATGGATGAATGTGTAATTCAATTTGGTATGTTTTTTTCCCCTAATCACCCAGAGTCCTATCCAATTTTAAACCCTGTACCCTCTACCCGGTTTTCCTGCTTCTCGTACCTATCCAAGCAACGTTCCCTAACCCTCTTTCCCCACTGGGGTTGCGGATGCCTGTGTAAGCCCCAAACTTGCAGGTGCCAAAACCCTAGAGGGGGTGGTTGGTTCGTGCCACTCTTAAGCCTGGACTTCAGAAGGACATGACAATGATGTCCAAGTTTCTTTGGATTTTGTATGTGTTCATGCAGCTAGTAAATTTTCATGCATTCCCTACTTTCATGTGTCATTCCTCCTCCCCTCTCCTGCCACTCATTCCAGTTATCCAGTGTGCCAACACCTGTCCCGACTGCATATCCCTGACCCTCCTTCCCCACCAGGGTCTCAGAGGCCTGTTTGAGTTCGACCTTGCAGGCACCCGGGACACGGTGGGGGTGGTTGTTTCGTGACACTCCCGTGCCTGTACACGGGACCTGTGACAGTACACATCCGTTCATGGTGCATCATTCTATGTTATGTACCACACATGGTTCACATCCTGTTGTGACATTGTTTTACTGTGCTACCTTGGTTGTTACGTCATTGTGGTAGTACTTGGCCTTTGTGAGGTACTGCTACGTCAAGTCATCTACTGGAGGGTGTTCTGGCTCGTTTTTCTGGCTTGGATTTTGTGATTTTGCAAATGAGGGTGGACTCTGAGGGTGCAGGCACCTTTTTACACACAAGGTGGGAGATGGTGACGAAGGGGAAAGGTGATCCTGTGGCCAGGTGAAATTGAGGGTTGAAGGCTCCATGACCCAGGTGCAGTTGTTCAGTGGGTCATGGTTATCTGTGAGGGAGGGGGGGGGGGGTTGTTGTTGATTGTTGCCTTGCCCTGCAGTGTGATGGGAACCCTGACATTGTAATGCTGGTATCCTATGTATGTTGTGTTCTGCAGATCAATGCCTGTTCATGTGTTGTGTTTACCTTTCAGGTGTGAGGGGATAGTTGTGGTTTGCCATGCTGGGGTGTACACATGGTGAATGTTCACATGTGATGTGTAGAGGACACAGATGTTCACTTGATTGCACATGCATATGTTGAGTGCATGTCCTTACTGACCCACACACTTGCACTATGATGCACTACATGTACAACCACCCTTGCATATCCACGTGTACACTCTGTTTGCCTTCTGGTGCCCACTGTGTCCCTGCAGCACATGTTCTGTGACCAATTATGGATCCTGTACATGCCTAATGTGCTTTTTGATGTGGTCTGTCACTTAGATGTGATGCTCAGGGTGTGCATCACACACAATGGCTGTTCACTGTGCTGTGCGCTGAGCAGTGTGTTGCAGTAGTTGGACACAGCACACAGAAGCTGCAGTGTTGATTTTGCAATGCACAGTGTGCATGTAGACAGGCATTCATTGTTATGTTACGTCTACAACTCTTGTGATGCATTTGGAAATGACTTATTTTGGGTGGGAGGTTGTTGGTCAGTCATTTCATCTGATTCCATGTCAGGCATCATTGTCTGATGCCACTGTACATTTTTGACATGGCAATGTGTTCCTTATTGTTACTGTGTTGGTGTATGGGTATTGTTTGACATGTCATGTTGTGGTTTGGGAGGGTTTGAGTGACATAACAGTGATGGCCATGGCCTGTTTTGCAGGTGTGTGTGAGTCACACCTTGCATGTCAGGGTCATCCGCTTCTCAAAGCAACTAGCTGGGGGTAGATCTCTCTCCACGGCAGGGGCCTCCCTCTGGAACAGCCTTCCTACCTCACTGGAACTTGAGGAGAAAAATCTCCTGTTCCGGAAGCACCTCAAGACCTTCCTCTTTTGTTGTTGATAGTTGCCTTGCCCTGTAGTGTGATGGGAACCCTGACATTGTAAATGTGGTATCCTATGTACATTATGTGTTCTGCTGATCAATGCATGTGCATGTGTTGTGTTTACCTTTCAGGTGTGAGGGGATAGTTGTGGTTTGACATGCTGGGGTGTACACATGGTGAATGTTCACATGTGATGTGTAGAGGACACTTATCGTCACTTGATTGCACATGCATATGTTGAGTGCATGTCCTTACTGACCCGGACACTCACACTATGATGCACTACATGTAATACCACCCTTCGATATCCACGTGTACACTCTGTTTGCCTTCTGCTGCCCACTGTGTCCCTGCAGGACATGTTCTGTGACCAATTATGGATCCTGTACATGCCTAATTTGCTTTTTGATGTGGTTTGTTGCTTAGATGTGATGCTCAGGGTGTGCATCACACACAATGGCTGTTCACTGTGCTGTGCGCTGAGCAGTGTGTTGCAGGAGTTGGACACAGCACACAGAAGCTGCAGTGTTGATTTTGCAATGCACAATGTGCATGTAGACAGGCATTCATTGTTCTGTTGCGGCTACTACTTTTGTGATGCATTTGGGAACGACTTATTTTGGGTGGGAGGTTGTTGGTCAGTCATTTCATCTGATTCCATGTCAGGCATCATTATCTGATGCCAATTTACATTTTTCACATGGCAATGTGTACCTTATTGGTACTGTGTTGGTGTATGGCTATTGCTTGCCATGTCATGTTGTGCTTTTGGAGGGTTTGATTGACATAACAGTGATGGTCATGGCCTGTTTTGCAGGTGTGTGTGATTCACACCTTGCATGTCAGGGTCAGCCGCTTCTCGAAGCAACGAGCTGGGGGTAGATCTCTCTCAGCGGCAGGGGCCTCCCTCTGGAACAGTCTTCCTGCCTCTCTGAAACCTGAGGAGAACCATCTCCGGTTCCGGAAGCACCTCAACACCTTTCTCTTTGCTTCTGCTTTCTCTCTCCCTCTCCCTTGCTAATGTCTTCACTGAAACTGCACTGAATCTGCAATTGGGCTACTCTCACCGACCTCGGTCCCTGACCCAGCCACTCTCCACTTGCACTGCATCCCTGGCAACCCCTGCACTGCGGGACTGTCTCTCTATCCCTACAGCCCCCCTTCCCAGCACTTGTCTGCACTTACCTTTGCAGTTGCCACCAGCTGGCCTATTTATTTGTTTTTTAGTCTACTTACCCTGTACTGCACTCCCCCCTCCCCTTCCCCTTGCAGTGTTCCCTTCCCCCTACCCCTGCACGGTGTAAATGGTTGTGATTATTGGGGTTTGTGTATTTGTGTGTGTGTGTGTGACATGCATGCATGTGCAAGGGCATTTGTACTCACCTAGGAGCTAGGTGTCGCCATGCTGTCCAGCTTCCAGGGACCGGCTCAGGGCGGACATTCTGTATATGAAACTGTCATGGGTGGAGCCAGGGTAGTTTTCATAGACAGAGGTGATGATTCCCTTTGCATCGCATACCACCTGTACATTGATGGAATGCCAGTGATTGCGGTTTCAGTAGATGTGCTCAGTGGCCCTAGGTGAGCGTAGGCCCACATGGGTGCAATCTATGGCACCGAGCACTTTGGGGAAGTGTGCCACCCTGAAAAAATCCAGGACAACGGCCTGCCTTTCTGCGGGTGTTCTGGGCATGTATATGTGCCTGCGGACTGAGGGGCGCGCTGTCATGATTGCCAGTACCTGGTGTAGGCAGCGTGACTGCGTGGCCTGTGAGACCCCCCCACTATGGCAGTAGTCTGCTGAAATGACCCAGTGGCCAAAAAATGCAGGACATTGAGCAGCTTCTCCAAGGGGCTCAATGCTTGGCAGCAAAGTGTGGGGGATGTAAGATCATCTTCCCACTCCCTGACCAGGTCTAGGATGATATGGGGTGGAAACCTATACATGCCATAGACCTGGTCGTCAGGCATCCTAAAAAGGCTTGCCCGTGGTGCGAAAATGCATGCCCTGGCTATTCTCCTCCTCCTGCGGTGTCCCACGATCAGTGCTGCGACAAATGGGGCATTCATCGTAGCTGTATATACGTGTTTGTTGTTTGCGTGCACTTTTATACTGTGCGCGGGGACGCTTCCGCCTGCCTTTGTGTGGCAGACGCGTTGACGCCTGTGTGCGTCTTTTGCCGTGCGCGGGTTTCCCGTATTCAAATCCATGAATATGGGTTGTTCGCGTGCGTGTGGGCATTCCGTGTAGTTCCCTGCAGTACTTCCCCAGTAACGCCTTCTTTTTCATGTGTTATTCCCCATTCCGCGTGTTACGCCCAGTGTTCCGCACACTTTGGTTGTGTGCGCCGCGCTATGTGCGCTTTTGCTGTGCGCGTAGCGCACGCCGTGTGTGCCTGCGTGCGCCATGGCAGGATTGGGCGCACAGACAGCGGGAAACACGCACAGCGTCTTCCTTGAATCGCACGCGTGCACGTGTGCTGGGTTTCTCACGCTTGCGCCACCTTGCGCCTGCTTGCGCTGGGATTTTCGGCGCACGTTTGCTCCATGAATTGACCCCTTTGACTCAGACTTTCCTTTGGTCGTTCAGGTAGGGAAATCCCACCTCAGCATGGGCAGGTTCAGGCTTCTACCATCCTGACACTTGAGTTAATAAAGTATTTTACTTTGAAATTTAAGTCTGTTGTATGTGTCTTGCTTCAAGATGACTTCACACTATACCCACACATCTCAAAATGTTCCTATGTATTGTACAGTCCAACCAACTCTCCAGATTTAACAAACATTTTAAATTACCTTAAACAGAAGCTGGCAAGACCTACAGCCTAAACCTCACCCTTAAAGTTAATATTGTGCTGGATCCATTGGTCAAGTTTACTCTTGGAGTGTTGGGTATTTTGAACAATTGCACAAACAGCAATGATATAAATAGCATGTACCACTTCATTTGTTATAAAAGGTGCCTGCATTGTGCAGCCACAAGGAATGCTGTGCTTCCCACACATGAATGTTCCGGGTCGCACTTTTCCATTACTCCACCATGAGAATGCACAGCTAAAGATTGCAAGAACCTTCTCCAAATGTCTTTACTGAGTTGTTTATGCCCAGGCATAGTTTACAATTTTCACTTGTGATTTTGCCATATTTTAATGGCGTTCCAGCCCAAGGGATTGGAGATACATCGGCTGCAACAGGTAACTTGCCTTATTTCCATTTTTCCCCTTGATAACATAAGAGCTGTAACCATGAGAAGAGGGTTGAGTTCTTTTTATTCCACATTTTTATAAGATGTGTGTTTACAACGTGCCTATATTTCATATGTAAACTTCATCATTTGACAAGAAAGGATATAGACATGCTATGTTGCATTAATATTACAGAGCAGTCTAGGTGCTTCTCACAGAGTGACAGCAGGCAATTTGTGAGAAGAACCAGATATTAGCATTGAAACCAGCATTCCCCATTCCAACCTTCTCTTACTTGTGTCTAGTTGACAGACAGTTTATGTTCTTAACACTTCCTGTAAAAGATTGTTTTTGGACTTTATTGAAAGTAGACAATTAGGTGCAACAATTACCTCTAGTGCACTCCTTCGTAGAACAAACTGCCTTCTCCAAATCCTGGGCAGCAGAGATCTGAAAACACTCTATTAACTAACATTACATAGAATATGACAGGCTTAAATGAATAGAGACAATGCAGCAACTTTCTAACCCATGCATCCTTAAACTTTCCTTATAATGTTATGAAGCCAATGGGGACACAATGGGGGCGACAGGCTGCAGACATAGGTTTTTGACGGGGTGGAATCTGGTAAAGGTGTAGAGTCTGGCAGAGGTGGAGTAAAGTTGGTGGGGGACATGCACTTATTTGGGCCTAGGGCAGCAGAAAGCCTAAATACACCACTGAAGGCAAGGCATAAGGCATGTGTGGGGGTCAGCATCAGAGGGGGTGCATTGAGAAAGGATGCTTGTGAGCCATTTGAACAGGAGAAAGTTGATATGCGCAAAGAGACACTGTGGCAGGGGACACAGTTAGATGACAAGTTGGAGAGGGGAGATGGAGGAAATGGCACTCATCAAAATGGGGGTAACCCAGGCTGGCCGACTTGATTAGAGAAGATGGAAGTATACATGGCATATTGTATGGTAGAATTGTGAAAATTTCGCGTTAAGTTGTCGCTGTATTCTATCTACAAAAGTGTAATGACGCACCAAAAATGTAATTCTTGACACAATCGATTCATCCAATGCTTATGGTGCTTTTGGTGGTGAAAAGTGTGGAGAACTCTCCTCCGGCCTTGATAGAACAGATTGAAAAATTCAAGTCTTTCCCCTGATATACAATGAATTGGCTAAAATCAGAAGCACTACTGCCTTCAGGACCTTGAGTAGCAGATCAGATTTGCCGCTATGCATTTCGATGGTGCCCGGAGAAGATGAAACACCTGGGCATATAGCTCACAAATGAGATTACTCAAATGATGAAGGAAAACATGAAATGGATATCGAACCTGAATATGGATTTGGATCGATGGATGGAGATGAGACTATCACTCTGGGGCAAAGTCAATGTGATAAAAATAACAGTTACTCCACATATCAACTAAAATCCAAGGACAGTCCTGCTCCCCCCTGGCAGAGGTGTGTTAAATGATATGGAGAAACTGATACAAGAATTGGTATGGGATCACAAACAACCACCAAAATCTTGCTTGAGCACACCATTCACATGCAGAACACTACCGAGGTAATTATTCCCATCAATCACTGAATCCCTTGGTAGTAACCAGAAAACTTGCTCAAACTTTATTTGCCTCGTGGTGTTATTGAATTGTTGGGATCATACTGTGCGACGATCAAGGAGAATGTGTTTCTAGCCACTCATATTCAGTTGCATTTTTAAAGATTAAGTCATTTATCCTTGAAAAAGAGCCTTGCCAGTTGAAAACCTGTGTTGGCTGTTTTTATGAATTTCTTGCTCACGTTGAAAATGTTTAGAAACAATCTCATTCAATACTTTATTTCACATGCATTCATTTGTCTGCTTTGGTGTCTTCATTTTGGTATAATCACAGTTGTGTGGTGGATCAGGGCAATCATCCACCTTGCTTACTCACAAGCAGCCAGGAGTTCTTCTCTTAATCAATAGTTCAAGTGCAGTTCGAGTTCGGATGTTGTTTGCCCCTCTTTTGTTTCTTTAACACAAACAACCGCACTGGAAACTATGGAAGTTGCAGGTCCCATGCTAAACCGGAGCACTAGGGGCCTAGGGGGCCTAGAAGTCGCTGAACTTGCATCTTATCATCTTCCATTTACATCCAGAAATCTGATTTCATTTTTGGAAGGTGTCACCTGACGATTGGTCACAAGCGGACTTGAGCTTGAACACTGCCCCTGAACCAAAGACTCTCTTGGTAACAAGGAATGCCAAAGGCAATGCAACCTCTCCACTGACAGTGTTTCTAAGGATATGCTGCAGCGAATTAAAGGAATAGGTTAATGAGGACCCCTTCATGTCAGAGAATTCATCTATCTGGCTGAACGCTAAGGTCAGGTTAGAGGGAAGATGCCTTTCTGGCCTGATTGGTTCATGGAGTAGGTATGCTGCCTGGGGGACCAGAGGAAATCAATACATGGATACCATTCAATGAGCTTACATCTATAAAGAATCTTGAAGACTGCACCTATGGAGAATATTGCTTGTTAAAGACAGATTGTTGATGTTAAACATAGAGGGGGTAGACATTTAGCTGCCAGCATATTGGGCTTCAGAAAGAAGTACAACTTGCATCAGGAAGGGAATTCGATCGGCTTAGGACATGGTCAGATGACCTTGGGTCAGACATGACAGAGAATAGGTGGCTTGACATTTGTAGGAATATATCATTGACATCCCTAAACTTCAGGGAAAGGGTGATAGAGTATACTGGACTCCAGAGAGACTATTTAAGAAGGGCACGAGTAGCTCAGAGGCCTGTAGACATAAAGTGGGCACATTTGATCGCATGTTCTGGGAGTGTAACCAGGTGCAAACCTTTTGGAGTGAAATTACAGCCACTGTAATTATACAGATTTTGATTTTGCAGCAGTGATTTTGGGTGAGGATACCCTTCTGGCTGATATTCTTTACCCTCAGAAATGTTGGTTTTTCAATGCTGCTCTAACTACAAAGAAAGTGAAACTGAGGGAATGGAGAAGTGATCATTATCCCTTTTCTTCAGTCTGCTCTGAGGAACTTCGGAAAATGTCTTTGTTTGAAAAAGTCCAATTCTGTAAAACGAAGAAAAGAAAACCTTTTGAAGAAATATGAGGACGGTTTGCAGACATGATGTAGTATGTTGTCTGGCATTTTAAAAGAGGTTGGGAAAGACACGTCGACTGGGGAATATGATCCGGTCCGTACTTCTTTGGTTTAACTTTATTTTGTAATCAATAAACATGTGAATACAAACAAACCTTTGAGTGTTGATTGAGGAAGTGAGAAGGGTGGAGATGTGTACATTGAGAAAAATATGTAACAGGTAGGGCTGTACCGAACTTCGGCTTCGAGTCCCTATTCTGCCGAAGTTCGGCTGAAATACAGCTATCCGGCTTCGGCAGAATAGTTTCTGTTTAGGGACTCGAAGCCGAAGTCCACTTTCTATGATTAGCTGCCCTCTCCCTGTTTGGGAGATGACAGCCAATCATAGAATGTTTGACAGTGTTCAGGCTGCAGAAGCCAAACAAGCTGTTTGCCTATTGGCTTCTGCAGTCTGACCACAGAGGAACCAGCCTAACGTGTTGAAATAGGTAGCGAGGGAAGGGAACAGTTCTTCCCTTCCCTCGCTTCCTATGCCAACAGACGGATTCCAGCAGATGCCAGCACCCGGACCCAGAGAAATCACCAGGTAAGTGACTCCCCCCCATACCCCTCATCACGGTGAGGCCGCAGTAATTGCATGTATGCTGGTCGGGCCACCGGTGCAAAGCCGGTGGCCCGATGTTTATTTTGCATTGGGGGGCCGCTCCTACAGGAGCGGCCCCCCCAGACTCCTGAGGCCGCCGGGGCACTTTGCCGACCCCGGCGGCCTCGATTTCCAATGTGCCCCCCCATCCCCCTCACCACGGTGAGGCCGCGGGGCCTCAGGGAACCCCCGCGGCCTCACCGCAATAATGTTGTGTTTGTCGGGCCACCGGTGCAAAGCCGGTGGCCCGACGTTTATTTTGCATTGGGGGGCCGCTCCTACAGGAGCAGCCCCCCCAGACTCATGAGGCCGCCGGGGCACTTTGCCGACCCCGGCGGCCTCGATTTCCAATGTGCCCCCCCATCCCCCTCACCACGGTGAGGCCGCGGGGCCTCAGGGAACCCCCGCGGCCTCACCGCAATAATGTTGTGTTTGTCGGGCCACCGGTGCAAAGCCGGTGGCCCGACTATTATTTTGCATTGGGGGGTCGCTCCTACAGGAGCGGCCCCCCCAGACTCATGAGGCCGCCGGGGCACTTTGCCGACCCCGGCGGCCTCGATTTCCAATGTGCCCCCCATCCCCCTCACCACGGTGAGGCCGCGGGGCCTCAGGGAACCCCCGCGGCCTCACCGCAATAATAACTATTCGGCTCACTATTCGGATCCGGACGAATAGTTGACAAACTATTCGGTATCCGGCCGAATACTAAATATGCTATTCGGTACAGCCCTAGTAACAGGTAATGGATCACTTACACTGTGTGTGCAAAGTGTTTGTTGACCCTTTCAATGCCATTCTGGAGACTACAATCTTTATTGCATGGGTGGGGAACAAAACCACAGTGGGCTTCATTACGATTTGTACAGAAAAGGTAGCAGGCACCCCACTCTAGAAAGAACATGGCATAATAAACTGTACAGTGGTTTTTACCCACTTTGAGAGTCCGCAGCCATTGCTTTTAAGCGATGGCCGCGGACTCTCAACGTGGGAAAAATCCACAGAACAGGTTATCATGCCATATTCTTTCTAGAGAGGGCCACCTACTACCTTTTTTTGTATTCATTATGATTTGGGCTGTATTCGAGCAGTAAATCCACTGGCATGCCACCCAATGGAATTACTGTTACTGCCACTTGGTCCGGCAGATTTATCGCTGGATTACAAGTGGTGGTCGCGGTCTTAGTCCCCATTAATGTGGAGTCCATAGGACTCCATTAGGGATTTTGGCAGAGTTACTGCTTGTAGAATTACCACTGCAGTAATTTCCACTGACTTGCCAATTCTTCGACAGAAAGTGGGAGGATTTGCCTACAGCATGATGCTGGGGGTAAATCACCCATTCGCAGGCCAAACTTGCAGTATGTCGGTGTGGGAAAAGGCTATTACCCAAATTGTTTGTTTACAATTGTTCGAATGAACAATTGACCGAATTTAAAGGGTCACAATTGACCTTTTCACAATTGACCGTATATATATATATATATAAATATATATATATCTGTTTGGTAATATATATTTATATATATAGAGAGAGGTTTTGGGGGGTTTGGCATTAGGTGGGGGGTTGTGGGGGGTTCCCCCCCACATATATGTTACAATTGACCTTCACAATTCGGTCAATTGTGAAAAGGTCAATTGTAATTCGAACAGTTGTAAAACGAACAATTCGTATACAACCGGGGAAAGTGGTGACAATTCCCTTACTTAACACAGGGTTACCACCACTTTATTTCCACACAGCCATACTCGTAATGAGCCCCTGTGTCTTATGTGCATGACCGCAAGGATTGGGATAGATGGTAGGGCTACAAGTCGAATTCCTAGCATGGCTTCATAAAAGGAGCAGCTGCATGCCTCTGCAGGAAACCCTGCCCCCTTACTCCCATATGTTGGAGACATGCGACTGTGTCGTGTTTGACACCAGCCGTTGTGCCAATGCCACAGTGTGTGTTCAAAAGAAGATACCCATTGGATTATGTATAGTCAGGATGGTGATTGCACAATGCAAGGAAATGGCAAAGAAGGTGGTAGGAATGAAGATCATAATTGATGCCAAAGATTAACCAAATACCAAGGAGCTGACTGATGATGCTGTCAGAGAATACCTAAAAGCTAGCATTATGGCACCTGAGGGAACACAGTTTCTGTATCCAAAGAATCATAAAAAGTACGTGGGACGATGGGTCTATTGCACCCCGAATGGATAATGTAGCTGCATGACCTGGAGTGTAGATGAACATGTCAAATCAGCAGGGAACCTGAGGAGGGTGATGAAGATATGGACACCCAAGAAACACTTCTTCAAGAGATAATACCAGGATGTAGAAACACTGAAAGAGTTGGTCGACCAGAGGGGGGAATGTAGAGGAGCAGTTGCATGCCTGTGCAGGAAACCCTGTCCCCCTTCCTCCCATATGTTGGAGACATGAGACCGTGCTGTGTTTGTCACCAACCGTTGTGCCAATACTGCAGTATGTGTTTGAAAGAAGATACCCGTTGAGACAACCCTACCAAATGCATCCCCAAAGTGATGACAACCTAAGGGAGGAACTCCTTGAAGGAATATGAGAAAGAGCAGAGAAAAGAAGCCAGTGGCATCATTCAAAGTATGCACAACCTCCCAAGATACTGACTGAAGAGGATGTATAGATCCTAAAGAAACTAATGATGAAGTAAAGAATCAAGTAAGCTTTTCAATACAAAGAAGAAGATTACTCGTGCACAAAGTGCTGCAGAGAATCAACCGTTCAATAAATGTACAGATGCTGAAACGCAAGGTAGATGAAGACATCATAGAAGCTGGCTATATGTAGTGAATAGAACACAGGCGAAGCCGCCATTAGATTGAAGCCGAACATCTGTATCATTAATTTAGTAGGGCAGGACCCTTGAAGGGGGAAAGGAAAACTGTGCCACAGCAAGAATAAGCAGAATCGTGAAGCTGCAAGATGAGGCTGTCTGGCCTGGAGTCGAGACTGAAGCAGCCAAGGTCTGCTATCTATTCTGGAAATGAGCGAACATGTTGAGGATGAATCTTCCTTTGTTAACGTGCAAAGAAGGAACACTAAATGTGCCAAGTTTAATTCATTTAGAGAATTTAAACCTGCAAAATGAACCAAATCGTGGTCTCCTGTCAGGTGATTCAAGGATGTAAATAGAGTTTTTTATTTTTTTATTTTAAATGTTTTATTGGTTTAAAAGTCAAAGCAATCAGTCTGACAGAATAAAACCTTTAATATTATATTACATTGTGTTTAATTTCTTCTAACACATTTCTCTAAAAAAGAAAAAAAAGAAGTACAGTGAGGGAGTTGAAAGCAAAAAGAGAAAGAAAGAATCACTTGTCCAGCTTCATAGACAACAAAAATAATAGTTCTGTAAGAAAAAGAAACATCCCAATAGAGTTTGTACTTGGTGTCCCAGAATATGATAGTGGGTGCTCTCACTCCTGTGTATTCTAAAGAAAAGGATACTTTGCAAGGCCAAGTTCAAAGACAATCTTCAGGCCAGAAGGCATGGGCGATGAGCGATCCTGGGCTAATTGGGTGGAGAGGTAGTGTCATGCCCCATCTCCTTGCACCTGGGTCTGGGCTTATGTGCTGCTAAGTCCATATATAATGAAGAACCTTATAGTTGGAAGACCAATGAGAAACTTGTATCTAATGTTTCTGAAGATTACATGTTTTAGAGATAGGCATGTGTTGTCTACCTGATAGTGGGCAGCCAATCACAGTCCTAGTTCCTATAGAAAGTATGTTTAGATGTTCCCCTTTTATAAAGGGGGGTCATGCAGAGAAGCGGTCCCATACTTTTCCGGGAAGAAATAGTTTTTTCTTAATCATTGGTGCAATACAACTATGATATCACTGATAAAGACTAGAAGAACAATGTTTACAAACAAGCTATGGTATCACTAATGAACAGACAACAATCAACAGACGCTTGGTGCTCAGGTTCTTGCAGGCAAAGGTGGTCCTCAATGCACAATTAAATAAAGAGGTATGCATATACTAGCAGTGGATAGCAACATTGTGGTTGGATTGCTTTTTCGAAGTCATCAAGATTCTGAGGCTGGACTATGGGTACAAAGGTCTGGGTAACCCTGATTCCTCCAGAGTTATGAATGGCAGGTGTGTGAATGCATTATTGGTGGCGGGGGCAGCTCATTAGGGCAATCTATCCAGGGGATGTATTCTGACAGGCCTGGAGAGAGCTTAAAGAGGGTCTCAAATGCTACCGGTGCCAATAAGGATAGGGTTGGAAAGACTCAGGACAATCTAATCGATTTCTGAGGTCTTCAGTGATCTCGTCCAAAATGGCAGGAGTAGTGGTCTATTGAAGTGCTTCTGTGGGTGTTGCCTTTAGCTGGAGAGATGGCTTGGACACGGGTTGATGGATGGGCAAGGAAGATATGGAGAGAAATAAGTGGACACACAGAAACTTCCCTGCCCATTGCTCCTGATTTTCTTTCATGAGAGTGGGCAGGTTGGAATAACACCAGAGGTACTCTGGGTGCAGTGTAGCTTGCAGAAGTTGGCATATTAGATGGGCAGCCAGAATGTGTGTGTGTGGAATGTGGATGTCATTGCTCTGGTGTCTAAGTCAACGAGTGAGGTGAGTGCTTCAGGGAAGTGTATTCATGCATAGGCAGGGAACATTGAGTTTTCAGGCATCGGTTACTGGCGGTAATGTCAGCCCATATTGAGTGACATCTAATATTAACGTTCTGGCTGTGGGAGGGAAGTATGATGGCCAGGCACTACAGTGAAATGAATGGAGTCTCTGAGACTAGTCACAGTTCTCTGAGGATTGCAAGCGTGATGGCATCAGCTAGGGAGAAAGTGCCTTTAGGATTCTGCACTAGGTGGAGTACCAAGCCCGACATCTTGCTGGAAGCTGGTAGTGCTTGTTGCACTTGGACATGTACCGAACCAGATTACTGTATTTAAGGACAAGTCCCAGACTGAGATTAGGACCTTCCTGATCATGAAGACGCACTGAGGCAGATAGGAGCTGAGTTGCATCAAATAATAGTGGCATTAAGTTACAACTCCAAGCTCAGCGCCTTATAAGGGCCCCCATTAGTGGCCCTCTTTCAGTGACATGGGGAAAAAAGGGGCAGAGCACCCAGTCCAGTGAAACTGAACAAAGGAGGTCGGTGCTTCCAACCTTTTCTAGTAGAGAGACTGCATGTCCTTGTGGATCCCAGAGCATCTGGAGGACCGTAGGCTCCCTGTACACTGAGTGAACAGTGAATGGAGAGAAAGACTTCACAGACCAAAATACAGACACCAGCAAAGAAGGCAGGTTGAACTCTGAGAGACCAAGTCTCTTTAAATGCGTTAATTCTACCTTTAAACAGATCCTTGATCCAGCATCCTCCCCATATATAGTCACTAGATTTGAAGCAAGCCTAGAACTGCTTGGAATAAGTGTAACGGGGCAGTGGCTCAGATCAACACGGGTGTGCTCGTCGGAATGGGGAAGAGAACAGTGACGTAGTCAAACAGGGGACATGTCAGTGGAAAAATGCTGTGTGGAATTCTGGCCCTGCCACTATTATCGATGTGCCGTGTCAATCGCCAACCAGACTTTTTGTTTTATTTATTTATAGGGCAGTTATCAGGGTGCCATAACATAAACACGGGACAACGAAGTAGACAGGACACTGAGAGTTAAGCTGGTATTAAAAGAATCATAAACTAACACAATTGTAGTAATTGTATTAAAACCTGGCTGCTTAACAAATATGACTAATGTTACCTTTCAATTGTTGCTTCCTGATGTGTTTTTGATCACGTGTACACACGCTGTGATACCCACGAGTCTGGGCATTATATAAATGCTAAAAAAATAAAATAAATAAATAAATAAGAATACTACAATAAAAAAAAAAACATATTAACTGAGTCACCCTCTTGCAGGCCTCTGTGCCATGTAGAAAAGAGAACTAGTTAACCATGTAGTCTCGATGCTAAACGATGTCAGATTCAACAGTTTTTACCAGGTGGGCATTACCTGTGACCCTTCTCCTATGACCAAAATGTAGCTAGCGCCGACATTCCTTCAGAATAAGGTCATGCACCAGGTCACACTCCCTCATAGTGTACTGGGCACAGTTGCGTATTGAGAACAAGGACCGTTGGCCGATAGATGGACCTCAGGGCGTTCAGGATCCACGGACTCCTGCCTGGGAGTGCCACAGCGGAAGCCTGGCTGCCCTTAAGAGGGAGCACAGATAGAAAGTTCACGTGCAGGATAGAAAGGACATGTACTATAACCTGTCAGTAGGAAGCTAACTGTAACTTGCGGTAGCTACAGTCATGTCTTAGAACGAGTTACTTCTCTGTGGCCGATCTGTCACGTGGTCGGAGTGCCACACAGACAATTATCATGGCGAAAGCAGCTGTTTTTTCTGCTTTTCCGCAGCTGAGGGGCATGTGTTGGGTGGAGAGAGATGGGCTTGGGTCATTTATTGCTCAGGCAGTTTAAGCTCGAGCGCAAGTGACCCATGTCAGACAACCTGCTTAGCACCTCGGTGACAATGACCCATGCAACTATACAGTGGCCAAGGCATGGTGTGGCATTAGGATCCAGACTCTCCTTCATTGGCTCAGGCCCCAACCTGCCATTTGGCCACAGGTCAGCAATGTACAGACCCTTTCCCGACAGCTGATGATAGTGGACATGTGTGTGTTTGATACACTCAAAACGCCTTACTTTCTTTGATGGCACTACACATGTTATGCATATCAACAAGCTGCAGGCCTGTATCAAACAATGACTACAACATGTGACTTTATCACACAAGTTCTTCTCGGGTATGTCTATGGGGCTCATTATACATTTGGTGGTGCAGGAAAAATGTGGCGGTAATTTCATTTTACCGCACCACCAAACTACAAGTTTGCCAGTGGGGGTTGACTGATTTACTTCCCGCCCAGAGTTGGAGGTAAACCAGGCCTCCACCGGCAAAAAAACAGACGGTATTAACGGCACCAGTCTTACTGGTGCTGCTAAAACTGGCAAGCCCCACATGGAGTCCTATGGACTGGGGATTCACCGACCGTTGCTGGCATCTTTAATATCCTGGAAATTCTGGGATATCAGGCACTGGTAATGGTAAGGACTGTTTGCCAGTATCCCGCCAGAATCTGTGGTGGGATTCCAGCAGAGCCCTAATGACACCCAATGTCTTGAATGTCGTACAAACATTTGGGCATGGTTGCAAGTCATCCTATGACAGGTCTAAAAGAATCAACCAGTCACAGCTTTCAGGCTCACGTCTCATTACCTTAGAAACGTGGACTCTTGTATTCATAAAATGTACAATATTAGAAAATGGCATGTGCTAACCCCAGATCATGATTTGAGAGCCCATTTCAGCTTATTGTTATGAAACAGCATTGCGAATTTAGTAATTACATGAAGAAAGTGGACAGTGGTGTGTCTGTCTTATCATGTTTTGCATTCGTGCACTGCAGTTGCTGTGCATGCAGAAGACACTGTGCGGCAGAAAGGAAAACATGTATAGATGGATGTATGAGATTTATATGGCAAGAACCTAGCTAGTAACCAATGGGATGCCGCATAAAAAAGGGGTTGAATACATAGAGTGAATGGCAGTGACCACCGGGGCAGTGGATGTGGATTAACAGGGTTCATCCAATGCACAGGGATCACAATTAAGATTGGATAATCAGTAGCTCCTGGGTATACAACATGAACAGGTGACAAGGAGCTACGTCTGGGCTCCTAGGACCCACTAAGTAGCATTTTGCAAATCTAACTTCCTTATAAGATGCAAACATATCTTTTTATCCATTATTTAGGACCTTATACTTTAAATGATACATAGGCCTGCCCTAATGTTTATTTAAAGATTGTCCCACATGCACAGAGTTAAATTTGCATATACATGTTTGCAAGACATCAGTTCGCCCGGGGAGCCAAATGTAGCTCTGGGTAGCTATTGGTATCAAGCCAACCAGACCCTTCTAGTCTACAACCAGGAGCTAGAGAACTTCCAGATCCCCTCAATTTCGAACCCTGCATATGGTCTGGTGCACATGTATGTAGAGCTATAGAGATCTTTGTAGAACTTTCATACATATGTTCACATTCTAGTAGAGCCCTCACTGCCTTTCCTCCTCACACAGTCAATAACTTGAGTACCACTTACTAGGGTGATAGTAACAAGTGCTACCATGAGAATGGAATGAAGGTAGTGTAAAAAGCACACGTTTCCGCCTGATCGCTGGAGCTCACAAACATCACAATCAATAAAGTGTATTTCTCTTACAGTATGGGATTCCTATCCCAGGCCCACATTAGTATTAATGGTCAATATTAATATTCATATTAAGCAACACGATTGCCATGTAAGCGGCAAGGGAGGCTTTTTTGAAGAGGGTACTCTGACAACGAAATTAATCTTAGAGACTGACAATTTTAAAATATGTATGAACTGGCCATTTTGACAGGTTAGGTACTATGAGTATAAATGAAATAGCCAGGATCAAACATTCTGATTAAGTAGTGAAGCTGGGATTTCAGCCCAGTCAGCAATGTTGGAACCTGACCCCATTGTTTGCCAGTTCTGGTTGTACAGCACGACACAACGTATTTATATATATATTTGACTTTCAAGAACTAAAATGATACATTGTTTCCGAGAATAGATATAAAAATCACATGATAAACATAACACTATCGAAGCAAGCTACACAAAAGGAGCATGGTTCTGGCTTTATGTATCTATCATAAATGAGATGAACAAAACACACCTCTGCTTTACTAATGCAGTTTAAATATGCAAACACACCCAACAAAGGACATTGTTACGTTCACCTGCTCATGATCACTGCTTGACAAAGATTTGTAGGTTGTCATTCATGATGTGAAGAACATATAAAAGTCTAAAAAAAAAAAAAACGTGTGTGTGTCAAACATGCATAGATGAAAATAGGTTTTGCAAATGCCAATGACATTTGCTCGGATCTCACCTGTCTAGGGCCCCTTCCGCTCACAAATCTTATATAAAGAGATAGAGTATGAAGGGGGGGTAAATAATGATACCAGAATGAGGGAAGACAAACCTTTCACAAAAGACAGCATAGTACAACATAGTGAGGCAAGATCTGTCCAGGATCACAGTATCATTTGCCAAGCTGTGATATTAGCCTCGACAATTTGCGTTCAATGTCTCCAATATGGCCACCTGACCTTGCTTCCTGGGCAACCCATTATGATATTCCTGGGGGTTATGTTAATGTGCTTAGATACTAGCCTCGGAGTGCTAAATATATTGCCATGCTGGACCCCGGTGCACAGTTTTGCAACCTTTGTTTGGAAAGACCGGACTCTAGAGCCCTACACTACTGAGTGTGTGCTAGATTGTATATCTAGCGCCACTTGGAATAGGCACATTCGGTTCTACTACCACCAACGTTTAAATGCCTGAGATTCTCAGATTCTGAGAGGGGAGAGGCTTTGTGGGTCTTGCCCGCATGCAGTACTGTGTTATGTCAAGTGAGTGCAGATCTCTGCAACAAGTTCTGACCACATTGAGCTATCTTCTTAAACATTGCAGCACAGATACTTATCCATATGCATTTCAACTTCAATTTTTGACCGTCGATCACAAATTCGCCCAAGAAAGATGAAAATGCTACACAAGGTGTGCTAGTGTGCACACACACACTCTATAAAATACAGTTAACACAGAAATCATTACAGGATTAATTGAAAACACCCGTACTCAGTTGTCAACAAAAGGTAGGCTGCAGGCTTAGAGCACCAGCAGTGCCCTATACAATATCATGAAGCCACAGATTTGAACATTTTGCCACCTAGGAATAAACATTTTCCGCCAACTAATTTCATTCTTAAAGCAAATAAAGAAAAAGAAAATATTCAGTAAAGAGGACTGTGACGTAAATAAGTACTTCCAGACTGCAGTACTGTATTAGATACGTTGTATTGTCCATGGCTCAGCTGACACTCTGGGTTAGTAAATAAAATACGATGGGAAGACAGAGACACCAGGCTCCCCACACCCCTGAAGCCACCTCCGCTCACCGCAACTCCAACTCTCACTCTGGCGTACCCCACTCCAGCCACGATGACCTCACAAACACCCACGCGCAACGCACACACACGCCAATCACAATACATGCCATTATGACAGACTGCGCATCGAAACAAGTTTGCTTAAACTAAGCTTGAGTCATGATAACACCCCCTGCCAAAGAACCCCAGACATATAAATTGACCCATCATTTGTGGCGGTGCTCACACATTTACAATTCTCCTCCAATGCAAGGCAATGGGGAAAATATATCTTCCACGTCCTGATGACGTAAATTTATGTTGAAGAGTCAGCTCCAGCTCAACCCATCTAAGACCGAGTTGCCGCTGTTTGGACCGAAGCGCCTGCTCACCGCAGTAAAGTGCTCCTCTGTCCCTAGCTTTCTGTGTGCGGAATTGAAGATCGCCACCAAGATCAAAAATCTAGCCTGCATCTGGCAGGATAATATTGGAAGCGTGGGCCAAGTCAGTGGAAAGGTGCAGGCAATCTTCTACTCGCTGTGACTGTTGCAGCACGTCCTACCATTCATCGCAGATGAGAACCACATGTTTGTGGTCAGTGCCTTGGTGAACACACATTTAGATTACTGCAACAGCCTTCTTGCAGGTATTCTGGCAAAACAGATGCATAGGCTACAAAAAGCCCAGAATGCCACCATAAAATTGGTTTGTCGGCTGAGTCGGTCCGCTCATGTTTCAGGCTCCCGCTGTACACTCCACTGGCTGGCTGTGGAGGATAGAATTAAATTTGGTGGTTTGAACTTGAGGAACTTTTTGGCGATATCAAATGCTTGTACCTAAGCAACCTAATTTAGTTGCTGTTTGAAGTCCTTGACATTGGATGTTTTATTGTCTGTTCTTGTTTTTGTCGCGTGAGTGTAGGTCACTACGGAGACAGTGAGTCCCTCTACTCCGTAAGTAAAACACGAACCAAATTTGGAATGCTACTACATTTGTTTGCGCCAAGATAAGTTGTTTCCTTGTTATAATGTATCCATTACTGATAAATGAGACTTCCAATTCAGTAGTGTATGTAGAGTCTTTATTTTGGATTTGCAGCCCTTCTTGGATGACACGTGTTTCGACATATGGGCATTGCCTTTCTCAAATCTGGGCCTTATGAGTGTTGAGATTCAAATCCAATATTCTCCGTCTTGTTGAAAAGCTATATTTCCTGGGCTCAATCCCTCCTGAAAAGTCTGTTACTCTTGACGCTTGAAGCACGAGTAACATACTTTTCAGGAGGAATTGAGCCCAGAAAATGTAGCTTTTCGACAAGACGGAGAATATTAGATTTGAATCTCAACGCTCATAAGGCCCAGATTTTAGAAAGGCAATGCCCATATGCCAAAACACGTGTCATCCAAGAAGGGCTGCAAATCCAAAATAAAGGCTCTATATACACTACTGAATTGGAAGTGTCATTTATCAGTAATGCATACATTATAACAAGGAAACAACTTATCTTGGCACAAACAAATGTAGGCGCATTCCAAATTTGGTTAGAATTAAATTCAAAGTGGCCTGTCTGATCTTTAAATGCTTGAACGGATTGGCCCGCCCTATTTGAGGAATAAAATTAGCTGTTATCAGCCTACAAGGGCGTTACGGTTAGGTGATCAGTTGCTGTTAATGGTTCCCCCATCTTCTCTTGTGTCAAGGGGAGACAGAAGATTTGCGTGTTTTGGCCCCAGACTGTGGAACAGTCTCCCATGAAGGATCAGAGCGCTTGAGTCACTGTTTGTTTTCCGACGAACCCTTAAGAACTTCCTTCCCAAATAAGGAGAGGTGGGTTCTCCATAGTTCTTAGGGATTTTCCTTAGAATCTACAAAACTGGTCTCTCCAAATTCACGTTCATTGGTGGAACCATCTTGTGTTCTAACTGCTCCTTTATACGGTTGAGTCCATTCTGTTCGCGTTACAAATGATCAAACTCAAGCATCCATCAAATGCTAAATTTGCCACTTAACTGTGTTAAAATGTTGGACGGTATGAAGCACACACGAGTACCCAGAGTTAAACCCCCCCACGTGATTCCCCAAACACTAACACATTCCTGGCACCCTGCCCATCCCCAGAACCCCAAGCAAAGCCAGCATCCTGTGTACTACTTCTCCCCAGGCCTCAAAACACAGCGCATAGGTGGCTTCCTGCCGCAGTACACACCCAAACACACCCATACATCTCAACTCACCCTCATTTGAAGGATGTTGCACACTTGGGCTAATTTTCTTGGATTCAAATCTGTCCCCCTGTAAGCACCATGACTGCATTAGAATTGAGTGGGAACGCCCTCCCAGGAAAACTTTGTAAAATGTTTGTCTCCATTGACTTCAATGGGATCACCCACCTAAAACATCATAATGACACCCCTCTTTGGAGACTGAACATGTTGAGATGCATGCATCCCCATCTGTCCCCTTCCCCCCACCCATACACACATTCATACCTTTGAATCAGCCTTCAAGTGCTCTCATCTTTCCAAACGCTTTGCATGAGTAGGCCACCCAATGCTGTTTTCTATGATTGCATTCTGAGACTTGTAGTTGCACTTTGCAAGTTTTAATGCTTGACTATAGTTCCCAGAATCCATAGTCAGACAGAGATTAAACCTTCAGGGAAATATGTTGGCCCCCATAGCCGCCTGTGGTGGGCTACAGCAAGGTTGCATTTTTGCTCTGTGCCTTTTCAATCTCTATAAGGCTGATAAGGTCAAGGAACAGCAATATTTATTTTCTCTAGGGTTAACTAGGTGGAAATACTCTGCATCACCTATGCATCACCAATGCAACCATATGCAGAGGATGCTATTTGGCTCGACTGTACTGCTCTTGGCCTGCAACGTCTTTTGATTGCTTTCCAGAATAACACTACAAACCATGATTTAGTCATGAACATCAATACATCTAAAATGATTCCTCTCCAGAGGATCAAAGCTTTGGAATTGTGATGTACCAGTTGGTGGCTGGTACAAACTAGGAATGTACCAATTAACTTGAATATCTAGACCAGGGTTACACAACTTTTTTCACTGGAGGGCCAAATGTACCACACAACTCCCATGCAGTGGGCCAAACTATCCATGGCAATGAGTTGGTCGGTAGGGGCATCGGTGAGCAAATTTGAGTTTAAAAAAAACATGGGTGTACTTTTTATCACTTTTTTTACTGTAACAAGTGGTACACTGGGCCTCATTACGAGGTATGAGGTAGCCATGGTGCTAATAGCACCATGGCTACCCCCTTCCCGCATTCCAGGTCAAGGTTCCGAAATAGGGACTTACCGAGTCATTCCGGGAACCATTCCCTATTCCCATTCGAGCCCCCATAGGGCTCAATGGGAATGGGGATGGAGCTAATAACGGTACCGCAATTGGAGGTACCATTATTAGCTCTGAAGTCCTTAACGGGTCCATTCCATAATGCCTGGTAAAACCAGGCGTTAAGGAAGGGACCTGCTAAGGGACCTCGGAATAGGGTGGTAAGGGATTACCGGCACTGGTGTCCTTACCGGTACTGGTAACCCCTTACCACCTACCTCGTAATGAGGCCCACTGCCTTTTAGTGGCATTACCACTTTGATTTCTTTGTATTGTGGCACTGAAATGATGTTTTTAAGTATAAAGAAAACTGCATGTATCATGATGCAAAGACAAATATGAAAAGCCAGAGGCTTCACATACCTGACATGACACTTAGTGACTGATTGACTGACCAGGCATTACTTCATCTATAAACTCATGTGACTTGGAGGGCCATAAATAATGTCCAGAATGGCCGCATTCGGCCCACGGGCTGCATGTTGTGCACCACTGTCTCGACCTAACCATGGTGTCATTCTCCTGACGCCTTGGGCTCCAGAATATTTTGAAGAAAAAGATAACTCAGCTTAGAGTGCAAATGAATTATAGAGATATTCAAGCAGCGAGTTGGTGGTAGATCTCTTTCTTCTGCTGGGGCCTCCCTCTGGAACACCCTTCCTGCCTCTCTGAAACTTGAGGAGAACCATCTTCGGTTCCGGAAGCATCTCAAGACCTTCCTTTGCTTCTGCCTTCTCTCCTCCTCTCCCCTGCTGATCTCCTGACTGAAACTGCACTGGTCATCTGGTTACCCTCTGATCTCGGGCCCAGGTCCCCTTCCCCGCCAGCTGCACACCTGCACTGCCTCCCGGGCAACCCCTGCACTCGGGGACTGTTCTGTATCCCTACAACCCCTACTAGCACTTGACCCCTGCTGTCTGCACTTACCCTTGCACTTGCCACTAGCTGGCCACACTTTTATTTATTGTCCTTAATATTTATTTATTGTCTTTATTTATTTCACTGTAATCCTATGTACTGCACTGCCCGCTTTCCTTTCCCCTTGCACTTTTCCCTTTCCCCCTTCCCCTGCACTTGCGTGATCTCATTGTCACCTGGCCTAGTAGGATCAGTGTATGTCTTCCCTCTGTTTCCCCTTCCTTGCCTCGTCGCGCCTTGAAACACTTGTGTATAGGCGCATTATAAATGCCATATCATATCGATAAAGGACATTTTCAATCATTCCAATGATAGGTGACATCGCTTTATGACTGTGAGAATGGTCCCCTTCTGGATCATGATGATATGTCTAATCTGGAAGGCTTACCCTGGAGGAAACTCTTAGGGCCACCTCCCTTTGTAGCTTAAGCAATAGTTTGCTTCGAGTCGGGGCCTAAGTCACTGAACGTCTACCGATTGTGGAAGAAATTGTTGCTTTGTAAAAACCTACTTTTTCCCCCAGTGAACACCTTGTACGAGTGTATCGGCAAGAGTGAGTCTGGAGTGAGCCCTGCCCCCGCCTTTTGCAAGTCATTTTGCAGCTCCTCTGCTTGAAAGAGGCACGAGGAACATGTGGGTCACGCGGAATAGCTTTTGATGAGGCGTGATTGGAGTGAAACCTGAAATCCTGTTTCCACATTCAATCATTAGGGTTTTTTGCAGAACGAATGCACTACACATGGTGAGAGGGCTATGTACGTATATAGGGTTCCTTTTTCAATTTTGAGGCGGGTGATAATGACATTTCCATTTAACTCACCAAAGACAAGGCTCCTACAATGCACAAGGACTAGAGCATCCCTTGAACAGGCTCTCTGTAGGTTTTGTGTGGTGGGGAGGGCAGGGGGGTGGGAGGACAAGAATCACTTAGACGTCTAATATTGTTTTGTAATGTTCTGGTGAATGTTCGACTTTTATGTTTCAGCCATTTAGGATGTGATCCTCAGTCAAGGCAGTTGCGGGATCTTCCCAACTACATTTGTTCTTGTCCAGTCTTTGAATAAAATATTTTTCTTGAGTTTATATTGTGTCTTTTTTTATTTTTATTTTCATTATTTTTAGAAATAATGTTAATTTCTTGGTAGACTACACAATTGTTTTTTCGCTCCCCCCACCCTCTTTAAACGAGGGATTTAGCCTTGTATGATAATTAATGTTCTTACTGTGAACTTAGCTAGTATGTTGATTAATATGTATTGTTTAATCTTTTATGTGGAAGGTTTATATGAAACCATATGCACAATAAAACAATGAAGAAACAGAACTGGATGACATAGTCACCTTTGGAAAGCATAGCACTAAAGAAAGTATAGCCGTGTATTCTGTTGTGTGAGTGACCACAGATGCCAAAAAACAGCTTATTAATTACGTGATTATTCAAACTTTAACATCCTTCTGATGTGAAATGTGGGTGTAGCTGGGAGTGCTAGCAGGCATGCATGCTATTTATTGCTGGATGGTCTCCAGCAGCCTGCAAACGCTTTGCACTCTGGGGTCTGATGGCTGCTGGTGTGTCTCAGTGCTTAGAAAACTCAGAGGATGAAAGGGCTAAACGGCTCTGCTTCCTGCATGTAAACAAAGCAGAAGCTGGCCTTTTCACCCTCTCACTGCAGGGCTATGTCAATGTCACTCCGGTGAAGCTAGTTTACACTTTTCCTGGCTGATGAAGGTCTGAATATTATCTGAACATTATGGAATTTGGCTTCTACGTTTTGGAAAACGTGTTCTTCTTTGCATCGGGCAGCCATGTGTGGCTCTTCCCAACGGGGGGAGTGAGGACACGTGCTCCATTTTTCCACCCATTGAGGGGGCTCTGTGCCTAGGCTCTAATAACCTTATACCCTCCATAGTGGGCTAGGCTAGCAGTTAAAGCCCTGCTCAGGTCTTTATCATGGTCTCTGCTAGAGTACACATCATAACAGTCTTTAAGGATATTGTGATATCACTGGTTATCTTCATTAGTCAGAAGACAGAGCCCTCAAGTCACATAGAAACATTTCGCGCACCCGTGGAAGTCCCGTGAAGTCCCGCTTTGCCGTGGACCCTGCTTCCAGCGTTTCTTTTCGTGGATCTTTGGATTTTGGACTGTTAAACTACAAGCCCCAGCAGGCTTAACTGCTATAAGGGCTGGGTGGAGCTATATAAGCTCAGGGGCGCGCGCACCGTGCGTGCGCACCCGTGGAAGTCCCGTGAAGTCCCGCTTTGCCGTGGACCCTGCTTCCAGCGTTTCTTTTCGTGGATCTTTGGATTTTGGACTGTTAAACTACAAGCCCCAGCAGGTGAAAAATAAAGAGAGAACAGTTGATTGTGCAAAGGACTAATTAGCTTTAAAGCTAAGAACAAGACTCTAATATACTTCTCTCCTTGTTTAGGCTTAACTGCTATAAGGGCTGGGTGGCGCTATATAAGCTCAGGGGCGCGCGCACCCGTGGAAGTCCCGTGAAGTCCCGCTTTGCCGCTTCGCCGCGGTGACGCGGTTATCGTGGGAGAGCTAGGTTTTAAGAATTCCATGATTAAATATTAATACTGGTTTTAAAGTTTTTAAAGCAAAGAGAGGCATTATCGTGAATCAAGTAAGTGTCAACTATGCTCACCCTTAGATCTGGTATGCCTTGTGCGGAACGTATGCGTGCCTTATTGGAGTCTACCTCAAGAGATAGCCCAGCGTTTTCTTCAAAAACGACGCGTTCTTTTGTCAAAAGTGCGCCTCTGGAGATGCGAACAAAGAAGAAAAGATCACGACTTGACTTTGTTACAGGTGACCTGAGAGACTACGGATTTGATGTTGGTCGATCTCCACGTCCTGTGGCTCGAATTGCTGAATGTAATAATTTAAGTGTATCAAATGTTGAGGCGTATCCCTTTAATAACGAACAAGCGGGTTCTGCTATCCAGCAACCTGCTCTTAGCCCACGGTTGTCTCAGGCCACAAATGTTGGTAATGTTGGTAATGAACAGGGAGAGCAACATTGTAATATCTCTCTATCGGACTCAATGATGTTGCTGAACGCCCGCTCAGGAATTGTTAGTTTAGCACCTCTATCTATGCAGAAGCAAGAGTCTGTTGTTGTTGAAGACAATGCAATTATAGAGTTGGAGTCATCGGACTCTTGTTTTGTGGCCAAAGATGACGAATCTGACCTTTCTAAATCCCCTGTTTTATTTAAAAATGGAGATATTTCAGAATCAGAAAGCTCCATCTCATTTATTCCACCGACTCCGAGGAGACTAAATAGTGATAGTTTAGCTGCAAGCCCGACTTTGGTAATAAAAAATGCAGCTCCTGTAACATTAGAAGCAATGAATATGGCCCTGATGTCCCTCGCTAAATTATTTGAAGTTTTAGATTCAAAGATTAATTCATTACAAAATAATGTTGAATCTATCTTGAGGTCACAGAAGGCTTTTGGTTTATCTCTGGCCCAGAAACAAGAGTGTGATGTCGATCAGATAGAACTCCTCTCTAAACAGTTAGGTGAGTTGGTGTCATCATGTAATAACATTGGAGACCAAGTGGACAGGAAATTGAGCTCATCTAGAGCTGAGAAAAATATGCAAAAGTTTAAGACCGCGGTGCCTTTTGTTGAGGGTATTATACGAGAAATATCAGTAGAGGAGGTGGGGCTGGTATCTGTGGTGTCACAGTCAAGCCCTTATGTGGGAACAGCCAATGTCGTTGGTAAGGATGTAAGGGGTCAAGGTACTGTGAAGCTGACTAAGTTGGCGCCTATATTTGATCAGGTGGTGTTATGTGAAGAGGAACCTGAGGACCCTAATGCTGTTGCCTCCAAAATAAGTGACGAGCAGCAGTCTAAAGGGGCTTATACAATATTTGCTAAAAATGCTAAAGGGTTAGCCCACCAACAGAAGGAAAATGTGAAGAAATCAAAAAATCAGAAGTCTAGGATAACTCCTTCGAGTGGGAAAACAAAACAATTCTTTAAATCCCTGTCTAAACCGGATAGGGGCGCTTTGATAGCTTCTGATGCAATCTTAAAAAAATATCAGAACTTATCACAAGAGCGACAACGAGTGAAGAGTGGGGGGTTGGACCCCCTCCATGTGATCCCCCAGCATGCTCCCCTAAATGAGCTGGTGCAAATAGCGGAAGATCTTGAGAGTGAATCTTCAAATGTGACAGATCGGATCCCAGCTTTAAGGGCCCCGAAGAAAAAGCAATCGAAAGATGCTAGAGTATCCAACTCAATACCTAACACTCAAGATCTTAGAAAGGCAGTGGATGAGTATATGGCCCAATTTCATCCTGAGCCATCTTTGACTTACCCACTGTCCAGGGTCCTAATTCCAGCAGCAAAAAAGCCTGAAGTAGAGGTTGATGGGAAAATAAACACTGGGAGGGTTACAGATAATCAACTAATAATACCATCTGGAAATGTTTTGCCAGTAGCAGATTTGACTCCTAATATTCAAGATAGTCTACAAAATAATATTTTAACTACAATCAAAGACTGTCTAGTTGCTCTGACTTCAGAACAAATGACTCTTAAATCATCTATGAAGGCAATGAGCTGTAGTCAGTCTGACCTGGCAATATCTTGTGATGAAAGATCTACCTCTAAGAAGGTTTCGTTCAAATCTCCAGTCGAAGAGACCAAACATTATCCGCCTATAGAAATACCTAGTATTCAGAGTCGCCCTGGCTCCAAAGGAATATCTAAGAGCAAATTGCCCCCCCAGTTATTTGCCTTGTTTCTTAGCTGTCGGGAGGGCTCCTTCCCCAAGTACACCATGAATAGACGAAGTATAATGCAAATATTCTCGGATGTGCCCAGTTTAGAGGACATCTCCTCTAGGGATGTAGTACAAGTAGAGTTTCCAGATGACAACGATCCAACGGTGTCCTGTTTGTGGTTGGGATCCCGTGTCATCTATAACATTATTTGGTCTGCTAGATCTGATCTTTTTGATCTGGGTTTTAACCTAATTCCAACCACAAAAGAACCCCTGGTATCCGCGACTGCTTGCAAATCTACTAGTCAGGTTATTAGTGATGATGGCAATTCAGCTAGGGGTTGTAGTTGTGGAAAAGCATAACTAAGAACAGGTGAATGTGCTGCGCGAACCCAGAAATTTGTAGTTATGAGCTGGAATACCAGGGGACATAAACACCTGCTAAATAATATGAGTGGTTGTTTGGAAGAATGTGACTTAATTCTTATGCAGGAAACATGGCTAACTGCCCCACTATCATGGGACAACCATTATGTCCATTTGGCTCCAGCGATTAAGGGACAAAAAGGTAGACCTATGTCAGGGATGACAATTATCACTAAAATGACCACGACAAATACAATCTCAGATGGTCCTAACCCAAATCCCTATTTGCAATGTTCCATAATAATGTTTCATAAATTGAAATTTCTTGTTATAAACATATACTGGAACCCAATTGCAATTATAACAACTACCTTTTTTAATGATTTGAATGCATTGATAGAAAATACTATAACCACCACAGAGATTGCGCATGTGATACTAGCAGGGGATCTGAATCTTCATCTATTGGAACCAACTAAGAAAAGAAATACGGATAGAGTCTCCCAATGGTTGGTATTTATTGACACCTGAGATTTGATAATGCTAAATGGAGCAGTTGATTCTGATAATCCACCATCTTTTACTTGGACTTGTGGGGGCCAAAATGCTACAATTGATTATATGTATGTTGATCGAAAGCTATTTGAGAAAATATCCGAGTTCAAGGTTATTCCAACTATAGTAAGTGATCATTGGATGTTGAGGGCTGAGTTTTTACTCCAGGTTGTGATTGAACCTCGATATTGTCAGCATCAATTGAATGGTCTGGTTATAAATCCTCAATGGAACAGGCTATTATGGACAAGCGAGGGACTACACGCTTTTGCGGCCAGTGTAACAAATGACCATCACTGTTTGTTGAGAGGTATTGACTCATCTAATTATCATGATAAAATGCACCTTTTCGCCTCCACTTTGTCTACAGGTTTTGGTAAGGACAATAAGTCTCATATCCATGTATTTGATCAGGGCATCAGAGAGAGAAAAGCACAGTACCGAAAACAGAAAAGGCAGTTAGCCCTTCTACCAGTACACTACCGAGAATCAGCGTTACGCAAACTGAAGACCAATTATAGGAATTGGGTCCGGGGTAACAAGGCAGCTTTGTTCCAATATGATGGTGAAAAGTGGTTACAGGTGGCTAAAACCAAAAACACTTCGCAAATTTGGAAATTGTTAAATAATGGAGTAGCTGGTACTCAACTAGCAACTCAACTTAATGGTGTGTCGGAGAAGAAGTGGGTGACCTATTTCTCTGACATATATGATCTTCCAAATAATAGAAAAATCTCACAACCAAACTCAGAATTAAGCAATCCATCTTTCCAAATCAATTTTGATCGAGAAGATGTATTGTTTTATATAAACAAAGCAAGTTCATCAAGAGCTCCCGGGCCAGATGGCCTGTCAAATTTTGTATTAAAACAGAATCCGGAATTATGGGCATCTATTTTGTATGATGTTTTTCAAACTGTGCAAATTAAACAAGCAGTCCCTCCATCATGGTGTAAGGCCATTACGGTACCAGTCTATAAGAGGGGAGATCGAGCGAATCCAGCGAGTTATCGTCCGATTTCTCTTCTTGATGCCCCGGGTAAGATCTTTAGTAGAATTATTTTGAGAGAGCTCAACAATTGGGCGTCAGAAGAGAATCGGCGAGACCCATTTCAAACTGGATTTGTGGCAGGTCTTGGCACCAGTATTAACATTACGACTCTTAATGCAATTAAAGAACTGTATGCATCAAGAAATCAACCAATTTATCTCGCTTATGTTGATTTTAGAGTAGCGTTTGACTCCGTAGATCGGAGTCTGCTACTTGAGAAATTGTTAAAATTTGGATGTCCTTCTTCGCTTGTCCATTTAATATACTTACTCCACTCTAATACTTCAATGAAAGTTAAATTGAATCTAGAAGGGCTATTGTCTGAAGAGATTCTAACCCAACGAGGCCTGAAACAAGGATGTATCCTTGCTGCCACACTGTTTAATTTGTTTATTCTAGATTTAGGCAATGAATTCAATATTGTAGTGAATGATGCTCCTAAACTAGGGAACCAGATCATTGCATGGCTTTTGTATGCAGACGATTTAGTCCTCATCTCGCAAACGCCGAGTGGCCTACAAAACATGCTTGATAAATTAGATCAATATGTCACCAAGAATAATCTGACTTTGAATCTGGTAAAAACTCAAGTGATGGAATTGGGGAGATTTAAGCCAAGATTAAGGAAACAGTATTGTTGGTTTCTGAATAAACAAAAGCTGAACGTGGTGAACGAATACAAATACTTGGGTGTTCTATTCAGTAATTCTCCCACAAATAAGCCCCAAAGAGACAGTCTAAATGGTAAACTGACCACATTAATATCACAAGCCAGAATTTTGCAACATAAGTATGGTAAGTTGTCATGTAAGCATATTCTTACCTTCTATCAGCAAAAGGTACTTCCCATTATTACTTATGGATGTGAGGCTTGGCTACCTGTGGAGGCTTGCTATTGGAACAAATTCGAGGCAAAATTTTGGAAGAAAGTCTTGAATCTCCCAAACTCTAGTCCAACAGCATTGCTCCGCTTTGAGTTGGGAATTTTATCAGTAAATATACATGCTTCGTGGAAGAGATGCTGTCTATTTAGAAAATGTGTGTTAGGCCTGGTAAGTAATGGTATACTGAAGATTCTGGCAGATTATCTAATACGTTCAGTACACCTATTTCCATCAAGCTGGAGAGCGGCGGTTATGTCCGATTTGACGGAAGCAAATATCTCATTAGACACTTTACTAACTAATCCCTCTAAAGCCAAAATTAAATTATACCAACTTGATTGGCATATAACCCAACAAGATTGTCTAAAATTAAAAGATTTTGATAGAGCTCTGTTTGGGCATAAAAAATTCCGCCAAACTGCGGATTATTTACTAAAATGCCCCTCTCACAAACTCAGAAATCAAATACTGAGGTTCCGCCTGAATCTTTGGCCGACCAAACAAATTTTGGTAAGAAGGGGAATCATTAAGTTGGATGAATCATTTTGCCAATTTTGTAATGATAAACTATCTAAAGAAAGTTTGAAACATCTATTAATAGAATGTGCGGCTTTAAAAATGCAGAGAAAAGACATTATTGATAAATTAACGAGACACCACTATATAAGCCGCTCAAATGATGATCTATGGAATGAGCTATTTGCGACTCCAAAAATCACAGTAAGAATAGCCACTATTCAATTCCTAAATAAGCTTTTATGTCCAATTTGTCCTAGTAAGTAATCGATTGCTCTCCTTGTTTTGATTATAAGATCATTCATGTAAGTCACATGTGTTATTGTTCGATGTTTTAATTGGTTACTTGGCATACCTTGCCTTTTTACTGTATGTTTTTTTTTAATATTTTGTATAAAAGTAATTTTGTTTGAAAGGTTAATTTAATTAGCCAAATCAAACCAAATAAAAAAAAAAAAAAAGAAACATTTCGCTTACTCACTATGCACACTCGCAATATGTGACATGGCACAGTGGCCCACAAAGCTCAGAAGCCACACCCCTGGTAGTTAAGCACTTTACAAATATCCAAATAACAAATCCTGCTTTTACGGGGAACAATGGCTTGACAAACGTGTTTAACCTAATAGTGGGATGATCAGAAAACGGGTAAAGCCTGCCTGTGACAAATCAACTTCTGGGGCACCAGTGGTCCAGGGATGAATATCGGTTTCTAAACCATCAATCAGCCCCACACCTCTAGTACACCAGAAAGGATCCAAACCGATTGGAATACAAGTGCATTTTTAGACCTCCTTGCCCAATTTTGGTAACGTGCATGGAACGGCAGGCTTATCTTCGCAAAGTCGTAGATCGTTGGTTAGTTGCAATACAGGGAAAATACAATTATTACCCAATGCTAAAACGGACTGTCCAGTCAAGGTTGTATACACATATCTACTTTATTATTACTACAACAGACAGTTCTAGCACACTACAATTACAACCCACCGTGTATAGGAACACAGAGGACAGACAGTTTCACAAAGGAAAGGCCTTGGCAGGCTCTGACAATTGTGTACGAGAAGGGGCCATGACGGGGCTCCCTAATGGACCCTGCTTACCCCAGCCCACTAGAAGCCAAGGATTATTTTCTAAAGCCTAAAGCTCTCACCTATACACGAGAGATTCAGGCTTTAGAAAAAAAGCCATGCCTGCCTTTTCATTGCTGACACCCTGCAAGGCACCCCTTTCATTAGAAATGCAGAGTTCATCACCCTTGAACCCCAGGTGCGAGAGTGATGATCGATGCAATGTGGTGCCTGGCAGGGGTCGGTGCCGCTATTAGGCATCAACATTTACATGATTTGAATGCAACCTGTTAGGCCACGGTCCTTTTTTCCAAAATCGAGCCGGGAGTCTTACGGCGTGTGGCATAACAGGCGTGCTTCAGCTGAGACAAGTGTAGCCTCTTTGTGTTGCTGACCCCTGACAGGCCACGCCCCATTTTGGCCACACACCCCTAGGAAGCCCGGCTCGATTTGGCAGGCCACTTAGAGCACTGCATACACATATGTGCATGAGATTTCATTGCATGCATATCTGCTGATACTACATGACTTTCCTTCGCTTGCACCAGAGTATTGATGGGATTATCTAAATCATGTCAGATACCCCACTCCACATGTGTAGTGTCAGTATTTAAATGTCACAGACATACACAGTCCATTTGTGTTTAGCGGGGGTGTAAGCCAACATTTAAGACATTCTAGCAATGGGCCTAACAGCAGGGCTGGACTGCAGTGGAGTGACTTTGCTGAAAATGTTGGGGGGGCAGGGGTGGGCTGTAGGGAGGGCAGATGGTGGCCCTTAGGGATCATTTCTGCCAAATCGATCGAGAAAAAATGGGGTCGAATGTAGATTTGACTGAATTTGTTCACCACCATTAGTTCGAAGCTGAAGATACCGAACATGAAGAGCTGGGGATGCGGGTGTGTCCCCCGCCCCCTATGCTAGGTATATTTGGCTTCGGCGGTTGCAGGGGTGTCCCCTGCTTCCTCAGCATTGGCAGCAGGGGACCCAACAAAACAAAAGAAGAAAAAGTGACCCTGCATCCTCAGATCCGATCCACGTTAGATGAATGGATCTGACGCTGCAGGGTACAGGGGAGGCGGCGGATGGAGAAAAAGAAAGCAGGGGGTTGTGGGTGTTCTGGCGGTATGGGGGAACATGGGTTTGTAAAATCGTATTCACAGCGAAAATGACTACGGTCAATTCTGCTGTGATTTTGTACCTCGGTCAAACAACCTAAATCCCTGAGGGTTAACACTAGACAACTACACCACAAGAGTCCATTGCTGACGCTCTGTTATAACTTTCATAAGACTGGTGGCCTATCTTTAAAATTCAATTGGGCCCCCACACATCTTCAGCCGGCCTGTCATGCACCCAGTGACACAACTTAACATTCACAAACTTAATTCCAATAGAACATACAAACAATGCATTATTTATCATTCATTCAGACACAAAAGTCAACACACATATGCTTGCATTCACTCTCACTCATATTCAAATGCACCCAGCACCTCCATTGACATACACTGTGTGCACACAACATGTATATGTACATATACAATAACACATGGAAATAGTGGCACAACGTCCATTGAGCAGACCATACTTTATCACCGCCTGATCCCCGAAATTTTGCGCTAAATTGACTTGACCTAGCTGAACTATAAAGCCACTGCAGAAAGGAACAGATTCACTGGAATGTCAGCAATTCCCTTGATTTTTCCTTTCATTCAAAGGCAGAAGCCAATGGTTAATGCAGTGCAGTGGGTGACCAAGTAAACTTGGTATAATTTTTTTAATGTCATATATCTCCAAACTCGGGTTCTGCACAGCACCTTATACGTGTATGTGCTGATAGTTTTTTTTTCTACAAGATTCTGACTGATTAAAATGTATGTATTTTGTCATGTGTTCAAATGGCTCCAAACAGTGGAGTAACAAGCCAGGAGAGGCAGGGGGCAAGCTGCCCCCTGTGGCTCTTTTAAGAGACAGACCGGGAAATGTGTCATTGGGACACCTCTCCCGTTCGGCACATCAAATAGGGCACCCAACGGCAAAGGTGTCCCGCTGCAGGATAATGTGTGCTGAGCAATATATGCTCAGCATGATCATTGTCCTGGCAACAGTACACCTTACCCATTATGCATGGTAAAGGTGTCCAGCTGCCAGGACAATGTCCAAAGGAGTTCCGGGCAGCAGAGGGTCCTCACGTTGCTCTGTATCAATAGAGCATTACAATGTGAGCCATTAGGCACTGATGGGAGGGAGGGGGTTACTATTAGCAGGGACCTTTGTCCCTTTAGAAATGTTAATGGGAGGGAGTGATCAGAAGTGAGAATGGTGCATAATGTTGCATGCTTTATGACATAATGACTATGGCTTTAAAACTCAAGGGGGTTCGGTTAGGCTCACATCAATCTACATGATGCTACTGTGACTTTGCATGCAGAATGGGGAGAATACAACTAAAGCCATACTCCCATTGCTCAAGATATTTCTATGACAATGCATATAGTGTATGGTTAGTTTACTATGAAAGGCTAGTTTATTATGTAATGTGGTTTGCTTCCATGGCTTTGCTATAAATAATTATTTAAGCACATGAAATGTAAAGCAAAACCTTCATAAATATCTATATCAACTAAACCTGGAAAGATGTACGCGGTCGCTTAAATTGTCCACATCCCAGTTTCACTATTTAACCAAGTGTGTGATCCTGAGCAAATCATTTAATCACATTGTGCCTTATCTGCAGCTCTGCAAGTGACTCTGATTCACTTCAAAGCTTATGTTAATGTATCATGGTATTATAATGGAAAAGCCTAATGACTATAGAATTGCTCCACATATAACAATAGTGCAATTTAGGTAGTTTGTACCACAAATGTATTTATCATTTGGCTTATTTATGGCAACTTATTCTAAAGTCACTTCCGTGCTGCGTCCAAGTATCAAAGACTGATGATGTGCCTTGCAATGTCCTTTTCTATGAAGTCACTTCTGTTGGTGCAATTCATATAATAATTAGAAAGTTTGCATGTATTTTGCCTCAGAGGGCTTGGACAGAGCTCTAATAGATGCTTTTCCTGCATCTGGAATGATCCTGAAGTTTTTATTTTTTTTGTGTGCTAAAATGCCATCTTCCACTAATGTTACCAAAACAGTGGATTGGGACAGGGGTGGGTGGTTTGGGGGCACCAATGAGACCATGTGGAATTGCACACACTGCATTTCGTTGCTCCCCCCTGACACTCTTACAATGCTGGACACCCCCTTGTTTAATTTGGTAAGTGAAGCAGTTTTTGGTGGCCTGTACCCTGAACCATGACACTCATTTACTAATTAGCACCAAACCGTCCGGAAAAAGTGTCTGCAAAACTCGAAATACTTTTTGCCAGTTTGGTGAAGATTTTGGCCGCAGGGGGAAAAGTTATACACGGCTCCTAAAAGTGTGCTTTTAACTCAAAATCCCATACAGTTCCTTCTGCGCACCTAGAGCAAAAACTGCTTAACAAACGTTCACCATGTTTGGAAGACATATAGTGTTAAACAGGATATTATATAGTGCCTCCTTTACTGTATATATTGGCCTAAGCCCAGTTGCTCTGCGAAGAACTCCACGTTGCAAGGTTCTGACCTTAGGTCAATTTAGCCGCCATTGTAGGTTCATCCACCATTTAAATTCTCGCTCCAAAGTCACCCTGTGTTATAAAATGGTGGACAGTGTTCTTCTGTTTGTAACATGGCCGTCTTGACCCCTAAGTGCAAGTTAATGCCTAAACTGCCCATAGGCCAAATGTTAGGGTCATGTAATGAGACCTTGTCCTTCGTTGACCTGTAGATCGAGGATTACCTGTGCCAAAGTAACTGATCCACGAGCATATATTAAGCACACTATTTTGTAAATACTAAACGTGAACACTTGTTGAACTGCATTGTATTAAAATATGTACTAAGGCTTATGTTAAATCCGAGAATATACTGTTGCCATTGTGATTTGTTGAACATGTAAACTGAAGGTGATCTGTATGCATATAGCTGGGTGAGTCAGAGGTGACCTCGGCACGAACCATAGATTGGGAATTATTAACGTACAGAGGGCCTGGACATTAGGTTAGAAACTGTATAAAAGAGCGAATATTCTGATGTACAGCCCCACTCACTTCTCACATCGAACAGGCTGGTATTCGTTGTGATGTACTGAGGGCCAGATAGCTATCTGTTACTTTTTTCCTTTGAAAACTGTTCAGTTACTTTGAATAAAGATCTGTGTATCTTTGTAAACCCGCGTTTGGTGTATTTCCTTTTGTGGTACTCAGCCTCAATCTTTTCTTTTTGCTTTTAGAATAGCACTCAAATTCATTTCACAGAATTTGCAGAGTACGACAGTTTTGGTTTACAGGTTTTCACAGGTTTTCTCAGCTTGACTCTTTCCACTCTACTTAGGGAGGGTGCACCTTCCATCAACTTCATTTTGAAATTAGGATGGTGGTGCTTCAGTAGCATCTGAAAAGTGGCAAGACTAATTTTAGAGACGTTGCAGAGCTGTGGCTTGCCACAGAGAATGCACAGTTGTTATCGTTAGTGTGTCTTCATACCTGGGGCCTTAATATGTACTGTGAGCTCTGTTCACATTGTCCAAATGTGACACACTCCCTCACTACGGTCAGCCCGCAGCTCAGCCCCCCAACAAACATACGCAAACACAATTAAAAATTATTTAAAAAAAAGAAAAGTACCTCTGCTTGGCTTTCAAATGCCTCCTGGGCCACATCTCATGTTACACCGACCTAACCTCTCGCACTCACGCACCTCCAGACAGAAACCAAAAAGCTGAATGAGCTTCCTAGTTCCTGTCTGTGTATTGCACGAACACAAATCTGAAAAGTGATTCTCTGAACCGTGGCCCCTGGAAGTGCTGCTGCTGCTAGCGTGGCAGCACATGTGCCAGTCCCTGCAACACCAAGTTCAGCACCCTGGCTGCTGACTTTGAGTCAGGCCAGCCAGGGTGAGGGAATGACCCACGCAGGGCATCCCGGCCCTGGATATGTTGCAGTGTGGCTGCCAGGCATCTCAGCATTATGTAATGAGACAGTGCGAGCCTTGCTGGGCACCCCAGCTGGACTCGCGCTGTCCAATTATATAATTGATGATTGTAGCCCCCCTGCCCTCCATCAAAAAGATGGGGGGGACAAAAAGGCATGCCATAGAAGGACAGGGGGTTTTGTCCCCCGCTATAATTACGCCCATGGTGGACTGGCCTATAGGGAACTGTAGAGATTTCTCGGTAGGCCTCTGCACACTGGGCAGGGGTGGACTGGTATGTAGGGAACACAGAGATTTCCCGGTAGTCCTCTGCATCCTCCTCGGCCTCTTTTGTGTGGTTACCTATTTTATTTCCAAACTTTCTCATAGTAAAAGTGTTGGGCTTGCTGAAAATGTGTTACATGGACCTACTTTTAAAATTATTTCCAGGGCCTCTTTTGGTTCCCAGTCCACCCCTGCCCAACAGTCCCACTCTTCTTGTAAAGTGAATCAGCCATTTTGTAAAAAAACAAATCAATGAAAAACAACTAAATATTTTCAGAAAACCTGATTGGATGACAAAACCCCTTTCTTCAAGAGTGACAGCGCGTGTAAGGTAGAGCATATGCCATCTGCCTCCGAGCATGCGCATTAAGCATTGTAATAGAGGATATGGGAAGCACTGGTTTTCTATCTTCCAGCCTTTTCCCATGTACCCCACCCCAGACATAAACCGTGCTGCTAATACTGCCTCACGCACTTGTTTTGCTATTATTCCAGAGGGAGACCATCCATCCAGACAGCCAGGGCCTGATAGAAGCATATGTTCCAGCAGACACAGCCTCTTGCTCTAATGGGCCCAGGGGATGGAGGCTTAAAAGCATTCAGGCCCAGCAAGACAAGCGGCATGAAACATTTATTAATGGCGCTCCGCGGCAAGGGGGCAGACTGGGGCGTCGGCGTGGGAACAGGGAAACACAGCATTGCATACACAATCACCCTCACTGTAAAAAGGTCGTCTTATAGTGTCCATGTCCACATCAGGGTTCACAATCAGTGCCGGGGAGAATGGAAACATATATATCTGTTCTGTATTAAATAGAAGGGGGCGAACTAAGTTATCAAATGCTTGGGCCGTATCACAGAAACTGTACACTAGTGCAAGGGCAGATTTGCAGTTTATTAGCACAAGCACAAAAATTGGCCAAAACACATTCTTTCAATGCACGTTTGTGTCAGTGCAATAAAAATAGCTATTTTGCACGGAAACAATGCATACTCTAGTGCTAACAGTACCCTAATACACAAATACATTGAAAGACTTGGTATTTTTCACCTGGGTAATGTTTGTCCTAGTGCCAATAGTGACTTGAAAACAAAATGCACCGAAGAAAATAGCTATTTTACACGCAGACGATGTTTTTCCTAGTACTAACAGTGCCCTAATATAAAAACACATTGATTGAATTGCCAATTGTCACCAGGGCAATGTTTGCCTTAGTGCCAATAGTGCCGTAAAAAATGCACTGAGAAATTAGCTATTTGCACCAAGAGAATGTTTGCCCTAGTGCTAGAATTGCCCTAATAGAACAATACTTTGAAGAATTGGTATTTTTCAAAAGTGCAATGTTTGCCCCAGTGCCAATACAGTATTATAACGAGGGACACATTATCCTAGTACAAATATGCATTGGAAGAATATGTGTGTTTGCACTTGGACACTAGGAAAAACAGTTCTTTCAATGTATTTGTGTTTCACAGCACTGTTAGCACTAAAGCAAACATTGTCTTGGTGCACATAACTATGTGTTCGTTGCATTTTATTTTTATTGAGGCACTATTGGCAGTAGGGCAAACATTGCCCTGGTGAAAAATACCAATCATTTCAATGTATTTTGCACTAGGGCAATGTTTGCCCTAGTACCGATATTGCTGCGATAAAATAATGCCTTGACAAATTAGCTATGTTGCACCAGGACAATGTGTGCCCTCGTGCTAGAAATGCCCTAATACAAAACTACTTTGAAGAATTGTTATTTTTCACCAGCGCAATGTTTGCCCCAGTGCTAATACAGTATTAGAACTAGGTAAACCTTGTCCTGGTACAAATATGCATTGAAAGAATGTGTTTTTGCACTTGGACATTTTTTGCCTTAGTGAAAAACACCAATTCTTTCAATTTATTTTTGTTTCACAGCAATGTTAGCACTACGGCAAACATCGTCTTGGTACAAATAACAATTAGTTCATTGCTTTTTTTTATGGAGGCACTATCACTATTGGCAGTAGGGCAAACATTGCCATGGTGAAAAATACCAATTCTTTCAATGTATTTTGCACCAAGGCAATGTTTGCCCTACTGCCAATAGTGCCTTGATGAACATACACTGAAGAAATAGCTATTTTGCACCAAGACTATGTGAGTCCTAGCACTAACAGTGCCCTAATACAAAAATACATAGAACAAATTGGCATTTTATACCAGGCCTATGTTTGCCTCTGTGCCTCAATAAAAAGGAAAAACACTGACTGAAGAGCTATTTTGCACCAGGAGACTGCTTGCACTAGTGCTAACAGTGCCCACGATCAAAAAATACATTGAACGAAATGGTATGTTTCATCGGGTCAATGTTTGCCCTATGCTAATGCAGAACAGTATTATCACGAGGGAGACCCTTGCCCTGGTACACATGTGCACTGAAAGAATAGGTGTGTTTTGCACTTGGACAACTTTTGCCCTGGTGGTAGTACCCTAAAACATTGCACGGGCAACAATGCAAAGTTTCTTTAATATGAACCCTGGTTGAGAGACTGCCACTAGGAAACTCTGTCACCTTAAATGAAATGATTACGCAATTAAATGGTACCCAAGTTATCACCCTCATGAGGTAGAAGGGCTGAGTCGGCCCTGCAGAGATTCGAACAAGTAGCCTGCAAACAAGGACAATGCTTAACTGGCGGAGCTATCTTTCCATCTCTAAAGAGTCCTCCTTTTCAGAATGTAAAAGCAGCAATGGACTCTGTGTCATGTGACAATTCATTTATCTGCAAGAGCAACATTAGGTTCTAAGATGCAAGAAAGCTGCAGTTCCACAGTGTGCAATGGCCCAGACTGACGTCATTGAGAGAGCCTGTTTGCAAGATAATATGGGGCCCTGCAGCATGGATGGTAAAAATCTATAGGGTTCGTCATGCCTCATTTCTGGCACTGAACCAGAATCCATAGAAGCCTGAGGCCTTTCAAAGGTGGCGCCACTAGTGATGATGGAGAGCGTGCAGCATTTGCCTTTGAGGAATAAGAATCTGAATTATGCAGTTCACACTATATTGATGCTTTAATAAAAGAAATCTATCGCTAAGGCAAGCTGGTGCCACAGGGTATATAGTTGTTGATATTCCTTAATGCCTTTGGTACCTTTCCCAGTGTGCCGGCTTCATGTAGAAATTGTTTACACAACAGGGCGAAACAGTATTATTCCATTCTTAGTTTTGCCTTTTTTCTCTTAGACTATCTGCCTAATTTATTATTACTGCTGCATTTAAGGGTCTGCCAAATCACCGGTTTGGCAGGATTTACCCCCCTCTCTGGGGGCAAATCTGCGGCGATTTTTCTGATTTCCGGTGCTAATACCGCCGACGGTAGTAGTGCAGAGAATTTCCAATTGGGCCCAATGGAGAACATGAAATTCCACAATGGTCCCAATGGGGATCGGGGTCTTACCATTCTGCCAAACCAGTGATCCAGTGCTAATAGCGCGGGGGGTTGGCGGTAACGCTAATAGTCCCAGAGGTAATACCGCTGGGGATACCACCCAACTCGTGATGAGGCCCTATATGTTTTCTAAGATATTATCCACAAACTCGTTTGCATAGTAACACAGATTCCTTTTTTGTAGTTTATTAAGTTTCATTTAGTTTTTCTTCAATCACTGTATTTCCTTCTTACATTCCATTCTCTCAACACGTGTTTCCCCACTATTATATAGTGGGTCATCAGGAGAGAGTCTACAAAGGTATCAAGCATAAACAAATTCACAAGATTGAACATAAAATACTTATAAAAATTTCAGGTATTGTACCTTCAATGCTCATTTCACACTTTCTCACATGTTTAGTTTGCTTTTTTAATATATACTCACCCTGTTGTTTTTGATTGTGCCATCTATCAGTACATGGTATTGGTTTAAGGATTGATTCCCCACTGTTCAAGCCGGAGTGGGTAAGTGCATAAGTAGAAAAGAGTATTTTTTAGGTTAACACAAGTCTCATCAAGGACTTTGTCAAATATCTGCTTCCAAACTTGCTAATTCTAAGAATCTAACGGATGCTAATCTGCAAATAACTAAAAAGAGTGAAATAAAGCAATTATTCTTATCGATCATACTTGGTGAATGGATCCTCTTGTCCCTGATGCAATACCGCTGATCCGTGATACGGATCGGAGGTAGACATCTTTAGGGTTCTTCATGGCCTCATTTCTGGCACTGATCTGTTGAACTCTGGCACATGTACAATGATTACCTTATTGCGTAAATAAGACTAGATTCAATAAAGTGAGGGGCCCAAGTGTCGAGCTGTTACTTCTTTATTAATGAGGCGCAAACTGGTGCTTGGGTGGAAACTCCGCCCATCTGAACACGTGGGCTGCAGCTCACCATAACAATAGAACGGAGACACAGTCTCCTTTCCCAAGGAGAACAATAGAAACAGGACATTACATCTCCCCGCTGCTTGTCATGAAACATGGGAGGTTAGTTCATTTCTTCGATCCACCGTGAAGGCTTGCAAACTAATCTCTGAGAAGGGCTGCCCGCACAGGGAACGTCCTTCCGTAGTGCAATCACTGGTGCTGTCATCTACGCCCATGTCTTCTTCTACGTACTCGGAGTCTAAATCAAAGGAGTCCTCTCCCGCAGTGGGGCCACTGCTTTCCTGACATCTCTCACCTTCAAAAGTTTGAAACCATAACAAGTTTCTGGTCACTGTGCTCGCTGGACTGGCCACGGTTATCATTGACCCTTGTATCTGAGTCACGATCATTGGTTCGGGTTTGAAAGCAGGGACGTCTCCGGCGTCTTGAGTCTGTCTCACAAGTACCTGGTCTACTGTTTGGAAATGGCTGGAACCATAACAGTGTTATCTTGCAATGTTGGAAAGCAAATGTTCTGCGAACATGGCAAAATCATGTCCGCTGAAGGGAGGGGCCATTGTCCGATTTTACTATGGACGGAATTCCGTAGTCTGCAAACATTTTGTCTAATGCTGGTATCACCCCCTGGGCGCTGGTTGAGTGGATCTGGTGCACCTGCGGGAATCTGCACATTTCATCGATGATTACAAGTACATACTTGCCGTTGGCTAACGGGCCGTACATGCCAATGGCAACTTCGTCCCATACTTGCAAAGGAATTGATGACATCTTGAGAGGCTTGGGAAAGGTGCATGGGGTGACTGCCTTCCAGGCAATGCATTTGCCTAGCATCTGTTCTACCCTTTTGTCCATCTGTGGGAACCACACTTTGGTTCTGAGTTGTCGTTTTATTGAGATGATTCCTCTGTACCCGGAGGGTGTGAGTGCAAGCACTTGCTCCTGCAGGCTTGCTGGCATGACGTTCCTGTTCTCAAGAGTCCTTCTTGAGACATGGACAACATGTGTTTTATGAGTCTGAATGTGTGGAAATGTCTCGCTTCAGCCGGGGATAGGGGTTGCCCAGGACTGGACTTGATGTGCCACTGACCTGACTTCAGACATTCCTGCATTTTCTGGATCAGGTGGTCTTTACTCAGACCCTCTATCAGTTGGGCGCTTGTGATTGACTTGGGGAGCGCACTACTTATCACATAATGTACATACTGGACTGTCTCTCATCATGAGCTGGAAGTGGGTATCTGGATAAGAAGTCTGCCAGGTTGTTGTCTTTCCCCGGTTGGTGTATGATCTTGAACGAGTATTCTTGCAGCCTAAGTCCCCGCCTTCCAATTCATGGTGGCATCTTAGCCGTTGGTTTTCCATATATGTTGGTGAGGGCCTGGTGGTCAGTGATGATGGTGAATGGGCGTCCGTATAGGAACAGATGGTAGTGTTCACATGCCCACCCAACTGCCAGGCTCTCCTTCTCTAGTTGGGAGTATGCACACTCCATTGCTGAGAGGGTGCACCTTATATACACGACTGTGCATCTTGGTGCATCAGGTGAGGCTCCTGGTTTTGTTTGGGATAGGATCGCCCCCAGGCCTACAGGGCTAGCATCAATCGTCACTGCTGTGTTGAGGTCCGGATCATAATATGTCATGCAGGATGCAGAGGAAATGCTTTTCTTGATTTCCTGAAAAGTTTCTTCGCATGCATTAGACCAGTAGAATTCTTGCCCTTTTCTCATGAGTAGCCGGAGTGGCATACTCACTGATGCAAAGTCCTGAATGTATCATAGCTTGCCATTCCTAGAAATGACCTGACTGCAGACACGGTAGTGGGGGTAGGGGCTTCCACTAATGCTTGCACTTTTTCCGTGCCTGGTTGTAGGCTGTTGCTTGAAAATATGTGACTGAAGAATTTTTGCTGAGCTCACATTTGTCAGCATTGCCATGCCAAATGGACGTCCTCAAGAGTCATACCAACCCTTCTTAGAGTGTCATCATGTGCTTCCTGCGTGGTGCCAAATATCAGAATGTCATGGCTGTAGTTTAAGCAATTTGGATGTACGTGATGACCAGATGGATTTTGTTTTTTAATATCTCGGCGGCTGAAGATACTTCAAAGCTGAGTCTCTTGTACCTGAAAAGTCCCAGGTGTGTGGAGAAATTAGTGATGTATCTGGAGGACGGATGCAGTTCCAGTTGGTTATAACCCTTATTTAAATCGAGTTTGGAGAATACCTTTGCCCCATGTAATATATGCATCATGTCCGTTATCAGGGGCGCTAGATGCTGTTCCCTTACTTTGCTACATTGGGAGCCCTTATATCTACACAGATACAGATGCTGGTGTTGTTCTCTTTTTGGGGCATGAGCACTATGGGGGACACCCAAGGTGTGGGTCCTGATGACGGTTCAGTTAGGTATTGTTCTAATAGAGACTGTAATTTGTCTTCGATGTGTCTCTGGATGTTGAGGGGTATGCCCTGTAGTGTTGGGGTGTCTGTTGTATCTGTGTGTTTATATTTAGCTTGATTTGTCGGCTCGTTTTAATTATGTTTATCTGCAAACTCTCATAATTTAAACACATTATGTGCCTAATGGTCCATTTCATTTCTGATTCCATTATGTAATTCACTCGATTCCTGATTTGTCCACCTGTATACATTTTTGAATACAATAGTGTGGTTAATATCCTGAAGAAAGAGTTTCACTCCACAATGCATTGGCATTACATTAACTGCACACCAATATTACCTGTTTGCTTCTTGTTCTTCACCGGGTAGACTGCCAACCACTAATTTTTAACATACCTTTGACCTGACCACAGCTCAAGGAATATTTGTAGATTTTGGAGTTTTTTGCAACTTGATACGCTTCAGCAGAACTAACACAGCTCATCACAAGCCTTACTGAGAGTGCCAAACCTAGTTGGATAGTCTTATCTAACTTCATCTTGTACATTGTGTGGACACAGGGTCCTGGTGTCAGAGGACCCTACATCAGTCCGGCTGCTCCAGAAGTGTAACTACCTAACTAAATTATTAGAAAAGCTTTTGATCAACTGAAGGTGGTGCCCATCTCTCCCCCCACATCTAGCCTGATTTGTTTGCCTTTGATCATATCTGCATATACCTTCGGGCTGGAGGTATATGCAGATATGATCTGGTGCATTATATGTATAAGGTCCATTTGAATAGCTGACAGAAAACTGAGTATGCTTCCCTTGGCACTCCTCCTTTTATGACGTAAATTTTAACTTTTAAGCTTTTGTCTTTGTCATGGCATGTGGCCGTAAACATGCCTTGGCAGTTGAGGGTTTTGTTTGAGCCATATGGGTATATTTACGTGTCCGCTTTGTTTAACTCTTGGCCCTGTCCATTTATCTGTAGCAATAATGTCAGACTGTATACGGCAGCAGTGTCATTCCAGTGGCATGAACATACCCTCTCTTTCTGTCTCCACTTGTCGAGGAGGAGTTCAAGTTACGTCAGCATCGCAGGGACTCTTCTATGTACCTGATATTCTGTCGTGGTGGCCATCTTTGTGAGTCCTGTCTGCTCCTGTGTCGACCGGAGTTGTCTCTTCTGTCCTCACGCCGCCTGTCTCTGCAGGATGATTCTCATGATCCGCTGTGTGTGCTGCGTCTGTTGGTCGTAGGAGATCGCCACTTGTTGGGTCGTAGACTTTCCTGCCCCGATCGAAGGAAATCTTGCTTCCTCTGCCGGTTTCCGTTGACTGAAAGATTCTAATGTTCTTGCAGACTGATTGGAAGTGGTTCTCACCCCTGCATTTGTCACAATGATGACCTACGGCCGGACACTGGCTGACATGTGGGAACTTGTATCGACATCTGAGGCACTTTTTCTGCTCTGCGGTATTCTTCAACGTGTGAATGGGGCCCAAAATTCCTGGCGCTGCAGATTGTGTTATTTTAATATTGCTCAGTAACTCAGTTTGCAAGGACAGCGCAGAATCCGCTCTCTCTAGCTGTAGCATTTCTTCTAATGTTCTACTCTTTTGGAGCAATTTCTTTCTGAATTCAGGGGAGTCACATCACGCAATGGCTTGCGAGTTGAGTACTTCTTCCATCGAGTATAGGTCAAAGTCGCAATACTTTTCAAGCTTTCACAATCTCCTTACAAAATTGTCCATATTTTCACCTTTATTCTGTGTGGAAAATATGTTTCTCGTAATTTACGTTTCTTAGCAGTGCAAGATCATTATTTAGCGAGTCAATTATGCCTTGAAATGTGTCTGTGGTGTTTTCTGGCATCTCAAATACAACGTCTCTCTTCACTGAATGCATTAAAATTCCCCTCAGATGGCGTTCTTCCCAGACACTTCTCACATCAATATATATTTGTAACTCCTTAAGCCCCCTGGCCACCTGGGCACCAGGCTACCTGTGTCTGAAATGTCAAAGTGTTGCATGGCCTGCAGCTGGAATGAGTCATGATTTCCCTCTTCCCTAAATGTGGGATTACGGGGATTGGAGCTGGATTGAGGGCTTTGTGAGCTGTTGACTGCTTTGTTTCCTGACATGATAGTGGGGCTTCAGGAGATTCAAAAGCTCACCTTGTGCTTTGAAGCAAAATGTCTCTGAGGATGTCTGTGTTGCAATTGGCTTGATAGAACTGGATATTTAAGTGTACTGAGTTCCAAGCAGCATGTAGGTTGCAGCTTGGAGTAGTGAAGAAAATTCCTGGATTGCATGTGCAGGTAACCGCGGTTGTGGCGCTTGCTGTGCACACTAGGCACTTTCTTTGAGGCTGTCATTACTTGATGAGTAGCCAGGTATTCCCCCGTGGTGGTGCATGCAGCACGAAATGGGCCAGTGTGGCGCAGCACGTGATTTCACTGCCGGCGCACGCTCTAATAATTCTAATAATTTCCTCGGTGGCGGTGCTTTTGTCGTGAGTTTTTGAGGCTCATCGGCCTCACGGGCAGCCCGTGCGGCCACTGATGCAGGGCAAAATTCCCTGTGACTCCTCGATGACGGCAGCTCTGTAGCGTAGTGGGGCGTGTATGCAAGCTCCTGCGACTGTGACAGGCATAGCAGGAACCTGTATCGGATCGGTTGTCAGGGCCCCAGTGGTTGTTGCGGAGCACTCCACTGGATCCCACCTTCGTCGCCATTGTTGAACTCTGGCACATGTACAATGATTTCTTTATTGCGTAAAAAAGACAAGATTCAATAAAGCGAGGAGCTGAAGTGACAAGCTGTTACTTCTTTATTAATGAGATGCTTGAGACCTTTCAAAAGTGGAGTCACTAGGGATGGTAGACAGCGCACAGCATTTGCCTTTGAGGACTAAGAATCTGGATCATGCGTTTCATATTATATTGATGCTTTAATAAAATAAATATCGCTAAGGCAACCTAGCACCATAGGGTATATAGTTGGTTATATCCCTGATCCTGTAGAATTAGGCTTGTGTGCTTCACAATTGGCAGAGCAGAAATACCTGCTCCAATTTGGAGCCTTATGCCTCCCATTTGGGATTCTGGTGGGTTTCCCTCAAAGTTCTTTTTTAATATAATGGTGTCTTTTACAGCACAATTTCTGAGGATTAGATAATCCACAGAATTAACAGCTTGTAGTTAATATGAGCATGTCAAATATTCCAGGTCTGCCACAGTACACATAAGTATTTTACCCATAAAGTATATGTGCTCATAAAAAAGTTGTGCTGCCCTTAGAAAGAATGTATGCACAGTACACTCAGATTGGTTCCACATCTCTGAAGCAGTGATCGATACTGTGTCCACTACCACACGGTTAAAGATGCAGATCATAAATTATCCTTGTCAAAGGAGATATGATTATGCCATTCTTAAATGCTGTTCCAGAGATACAATGAAGATCACTGCTAATAAGTACAATAGAAATCAGCATAGCATGCATGGAGCTGCCACCAAAGGCCAGCTTACCCTCCAAAGTGTACCACAATGCAGTGTTGCTCAAATAATCCAGGATGCTGAAAAGATCACACTGTTGCTAAAAGATTCCAGAGTGATGATAATGTTTAGTGGGCCACCCACTCTGGGTGCTGCACATGGTACTCATGAAATTGCCAGAGCTCATCTCAACTTGCCAGCTGTGGCAGATTCAAGGAAGACCATGACCGAAGACAATGTGGATATGTTTAATAGCTTTCTTAAATCTTGTTGGGTGGTTAGGCGCTTGAGTGTTTAGGGTTCAGATGTCCACCCTATTCTTTTCTGCCTTTTTTGCAGGATTAGTTATTCCATCCGTCAAATTCCAATGTTCAGTGGTTACTTCCTATCACTAAAAAGACAGAGACGATAGTTTTTTACTTACAGAAAAGAAGGAGCACAATACCCTCCTCTTCAATGTATGGCTCCTCCCTTACACCTTAGTCCAAGCACCCTCAACTCCCTCCCTATCTGAGACTCAGTGATCTGCTCCCCATGGTTTCCTCCCTTGGTTGCTTGTCGATCCCTTGCTGCCGAATTGCTCCCCTCCTCTGTGGTTAAGTCCCCACTCCCTTTTTTCTCTGCTCCCTTCACCTCTCCACAGCCTTTGACAAGGTAGATCATGAAATCCTATTGACTAGGTTGGAGCAAGCGGGTATCACCGGTTCCCTCCTGGTATGGTTCAGGTCTTTTTTGTATGGCAGCTCTCAAACAGTGTCCTTTCAAGCATGTCTCTCTCCTCCTGTGGAGTTATCTTGTGGAGGCCCGCAGGGTTTGGCCTTGTCCCCCTTTTTTTTAATGTGTATGTTCAAATGTTGGCTGACCTCACTACAGAATGCAGAGTTCTCTTCTACTTTATGCTGATGACACGCAGCTAATATTCCGACTCGACTCATCTCAAGCCGCGTCTCCCAAGAAGCTGCGTGCCTGCTTGGAGAAAGTGGGTAGTTGAATGTCGGCCAATAGGCTGCAGCTAAATGGAAATAAAAAAGAGGTACTGGTGGTCGGGCCCCATGGGAGGGATCACCTCTGGAATGCACAATAGTGGCCTGAGTCACTTGGTCCATGTCTGGCCCCCTGTGCCTTAGTAAAGAGTCTTGGGCCCTCATTACAACCTTGGCGGAGGACCATGGTGCTATTAGCACCATGGTCCATGCCGCTAAGGTTACAATTCCGCCATGGTGGATGGCGGAATTACCGCCCCATTCCAAGGTGAGTCGGGCGGTAATTCCCCATTCACCATTTGCCCTTCCCCATTCCCATTTTTGCCCCCATAGGGCATAATGGGAATGGGGAAGGCGCTAATTATGGCACCGTAAATTACGGTGCCGTAATTAGCTCCGAAGTCCCTTTGCGGGTTGGATTTTTAACGGCTGCTAAAAGCAGGCGTGAAACACCAACCCGCAAAGGGACACTTGTAATCAGGCGTTAAGGGTTAACGGCGCCGACGGCGCCGTTAACCCTTAACGCCTGAGTTGTAATGAGGGCCTTGGAGTGAAACTCCTTCCAAACGGATCACGTGAAGCCCAGATTTCTGCCATCTGCAGCACAGGTTTTGGAAGATTTAAATCTTTGAGGAATATTCTTCCCCTGCTTCCCTTGGAAAACCGCATTACACTGGTGTGTCCAGTAAGAAATGTGGGTTCTGAATCCCATGTGCATCTCAGGATTCCCTAATATCATAGAAAGTGTTTGGGTTGCTGTTCTTTTTCAGTTCTGGCCCCTAGCTTGTGGAATGCTCTTCTGTTAGATCTGAGAGCACTGGTTGAGTATCTTCCTTTCAGCAAAGCACTGAAGACTCACTGCTTATAGTCCCTTTCTTCCTTTTAGTTTAACGTGAGGCAAACTGATTGTGTTGAGATGTTTCTCACAGCGCTTAGATGTCCTTGGGTCTAAGTTTGCGCTTTTATCAATTTTATAATAATAATAATAATAATAATAATAATAATAATAATAATAATAATAATAATGTTCTTCCCCTATGATTGCTTGGTTGTGCCCAGAAACTAGTATAATAATAATAATAATAATAATAATAATAATAATAATAATAATAATACGTGCCTCTTTGAGTTGACATCTTCACTCCAGAAGTACTAACTCCAGCTAACATCATGCAATGTTTCCTTTTCCTTCACTTTCTGAATATGCTTCAGGAGTTCTGGTTCCAGGTTCCAGCATAAAACCTTTTGCCTTTAATTTCACATTCTTAATATACTTTAGGAATCTGGACTCAATCCCAGCAGGCATTGTTTTGCACTAGCTTCACTGTCGCAGTACACTTTTGGAACTCCAACTCCAGGTTCCAGCATGCAGCGTTTCCCTGGGTGCATCATTTATCCTTCTGAATGATCAGGGATGGAGGGAGGTGCAACACCCAGCAGCTCGTGTTATGCATTTTGATCAGCAGCAGCACTGCAATGCCTAATCCACTGCATTGTGGCTGTTAGTTTCCCTGCAGCTGATCGACTTCATTTTTGTTGCTAATAGCCCTGCCCTGCTTAAATTATGCATTGTGGTCACTAGCGGCCCTCCACTGTATAATCGACTTCCTTTTGGTTGCTAATAGTCCTGCACTGTTATGCATTTTGGTCACTAGCGGCCCTGCACTGCCTAATCGACTTCATTTGGGTTGCTAATAGCCCTGCACTGCTTAAATTATGCATTTTGGTCACTAGCGGCTCTGCACTGCCTAATCCACTGCATTTTGGCTGTTAGTTTCCCAACTGCCTAATCTACTTAATTTTGGTTGCTAACACTACACTGCTTAAGTTATGCATGTTGGTCACTATCGGCCCTGTACTGCCTAATCAACTTAATTTGGGTTGCTAATAGCCCTGCCCTGCTTAAATTATGCATTGTGGTCACTAGCGGCCCTCCACTGTATAATCGACTTCCTTTTGGTTGCTAATAGTCCTGCACTGTTATGCATTTTGGTCACTCGCGGCCCTGCACTGCCTAATCGACTTCATTTGGGTTGCTAATAGCCCTGCACTGCTTAAATTATGCATTTTGGTCACTAGCGGCTCTGCACTGCCTAATCCACTGCATTTTGGCTGTTAGTTTCCCAACTGCCTAATCTACTTAATTTTGGTTGCTAACACTACACTGCTTAAGTTATGCATGTTGGTCACTATCGGCCCTGTACTGCCTAATCAACTTAATTTGGGTTGCTAATAGCCCTGCACTGTTTAAGTTATGCATGTTGGTCCCTAGGGGTCCTGCACTGCCTAATCGACTTCATTTGGGTTGCTAATAGCCCTGCACTGTTATGCATTTTGGTCACTAGCAGCCCTGCACTGCCTAATCGACTTCATTTTGGTTGCTAATAGCCCTACACTGTTATGCATTTTGGTCACTAGCGGCCCTGCACTGCCTAATCAACTTAATTTGGGTTGCTAATAGCCCTGCACTGTTTAAGTTATGCATGTTGGTCCCTAGGGGTCCTGCACTGCCTAATCGACTTCATTTGGGTTGCTAATAGCCCTGCACTGTTATGCATTTTGGTCACTAGCAGCCCTGCACTGCCTAATCGACTTAATTTGGGTTGCTAATAGCCCGGCAATGCTTAAATTATCCATGTTGGTCAATAGTGGCCCTGCACTGCCTAATCAACTTCATCTTGGTTGCTAATAGCCCTGCACTGTTATGCATTTTGGTCACTAGCGGCCCTGCACTGCCTAATCAACTTCATTTGGGTTGCTAATAGCCCTGCACTGCTTAAGTTATGCATTTTGGTCACTAGCGGCCCTGCACTGCCTAGTCGACTTCATTTGGGTTGCTAATAGCCCTACACTGCTTAATGTATGCATTGTGGTCACTAGCGGCACTGCACTGTCTAATAAACTGCATTGTGGCTGTTATTTTCACTGCATTGCCTAATCTACTTAATGTTGGTTGCTTATAGCCCTGCATGACTTAATATATGCATTGTGGTCACTAGCAGCCCTGCACTGCCTAATCCACTGCGTTGTGGCTGTTTCCCTGCACTGCCTACTCAACTTCATTTTGGTTTCTAATAGCCATGCACTGCTTAAATTATGCATTTTGGTCACTAGCGGCCCTGCACTGCCTAATCAACTTCATTTTGGTTTCTAATAGCCCTGCACTGCTTAAGTTATGCATTGTGGTCACTAGTGCCCCTCCACTGAATAATCGACTTCCTTTTTGTTGGTAATAGCCCTGCACTGCTTAATGTATGCATGTTGGTCACTAGCGGCCCTGCACTGCATAATCGACTCCATGTGGTTGATTATAGTCCTGCAATGCTCAAGTTATGCATTGTGGTCACTAGCGGCCCTCCACTGTATATCGACTTCCTTTTTGTTGGTAATAGCCCTGCACTGTAGAATGTATGCATTGTGGTCTCTAGCGGTCCTGCACTGACTAATCCGCTGTACTTAGGCTGGCAAATCGACCTTATTGTCTTTGCGAATAGCCCTGCACTGCTTACATTATGTATTGTGTTCAACAGAGGCCCTGCACTGCCTTATCCACTGCGTTCCGGCTGTTTCCCTGCATTGCCTAATCCTCTTCATTTTGGTTGCTAATAGATCAGCAATGCTTAATGTTTGCATTTTGGTCATTAGCGGCTCCGTACTGCCCAACCCTCTGTCTTTTTTGCAGCAGTCCTCCTTGTAAGGCCCACTCTACTGCATTTTGGTTGCCCGTGTCCTTATACTGCCTAATCCATTGCATGTGTGTTGCTAGTCATCTTGCAATATCTTATATACTGCATTTTGGCTACTTGTGACTATGCATTGCCAAATGTATTGCATGTTGGCTGTTAGTAGCTCTGCATGGCCTAATCTACTGCATGGCAGCCAGCAATGTCCCTGCAGTGTCAGCCTACTCCATGTTGGTTTCATAAATACAAAAAAGGTAGCAGGCGCCCCTCTCTCGAAAGAACAAGGCATGATAACCTGTTCAGTGGTTATTAACCACATTGAGAGTTCGCAGCCATTGCTTTTTGCTCACTGTACCTTCACAGATGGGAAATATCCATTTGCATATCAGTCTTTGTCCCGCCCACAAGGGCAGTCCAGCACCGAAATGCTATGGCAATTCCTCTCTGAACAAGAGTACCATCAGCAACCCCATACACGTGTTTCAGCCTTGTTGGGCATCATCAGTGAGGTGAAGCTGAGCCTCTCTAAGCACAGTGAGCAGGGAGTCCACGTCTGGTTGCCCCCAGGTAACCTAGGGTGACCAACCCCAAGTTCCTTTCATAAATACAAAAAAGGTAGCAGGCGCCCCTCTCTCGAAAGAACAAGGCTGAACAGGTTATCATGTCTGTTCTTGCGAGAGAGGGGCGCCCGCTACCTTTGTAAAACTATTTTTTAAGGAACCTGGGATTGGTAACCCTAGGTCTCCTGGGGGCACTCACTGATGATCCCCAACAAGGGTGAAACACGGGTATGGGGTTGCTGGTGGTACTCTCGTTCAGATTGGAATTGCCATTGTATTTCGGTGCTGGACTGCCCCTGGGCAGGACAAAGACTGATATGCAAATGGATATTTCCCATCTGTGAAAGGCACAGTGAGTAAAAGCAGTGGCTGCGAACTCTCAAGTGGTTAATAACCACTGAACAGGTTATCATGTCTGTTCTTGCGAGAGAGGGGCGCCCGCTACCTTTGTAAAACTATTTTTTAAGGAACCTGGGATTGGTAACCCTAGGTCTCCTGGGGGCAACCAGACGTGGTCTCCCTCTCACTGTGCTTAGAGAGGCATCAGCTTCACCTCACTGATGATCCCCAACAAGGGTGAAACACGTGTATGGGGTTGCTGGTGGTACTCTCGTTCAGATTGGAATTGCCATTGTATTTCGGTGCTGGACTGCCCCTGGGCAGGACAAAGACTGATATGCAAATGGATATTTCCCATCTGTGAAAGGCACAGTGAGTAAAAGCAGTGGCTGCGAACTCTCAAGTGGTTAATAACCACTGAACAGGTTATCATGTCTGTTCTTGCGAGAGAGGGGCGACCGCTACCTTTGTAAAACTATTTTTTAAGGAACCTGGGATTGGTAACCCTAGGTCTCCTGGGGGCAACCAGACGTGGTCTCCCTCTCACTGTGCTTAGAGAGGCATCAGCTTCACCTCACTGATGATCCCCAACAAGGGTGAAACACGTGTATGGGGTTGCTGGTGGTACTCTCGTTCAGATTGGAATTGCCATTGTATTTCGGTGCTGGACTGCCCCTGGGCAGGACAAAGACTGATATGCAAATGGATATTTCCCATCTGTGAAAGGCACAGTGAGTAAAAGCAGTGGCTGCGAACTCTCAAGTGGTTAATAACCACTGAACAGGTTATCATGTCTGTTCTTGCGAGAGAGGGGCGCCCGCTACCTTTGTAAAACTATTTTTTAAGGAACCTGGGATTGGTAACCCTAGGTCTCCTGGGGGCAACCAGACGTGGTCTCCCTCTCACTGTGCTTAGAGAGGCATCAGCTTCACCTCACTGATGATCCCCAACAAGGGTGAAACACGTGTATGGGGTTGCTGGTGGTACTCTCGTTCAGATTGGAATTGCCATTGTATTTCGGTGCTGGACTGCCCCTGGGCAGGACAAAGACTGATATGCAAATGGATATTTCCCATCTGTGAAAGGCACAGTGAGTAAAAGCAGTGGCTGCGAATTCTCAAGTGGTTAATAACCACTGAACAGGTTATCATGTCTGTTCTTGCGAGAGAGGGGCGCCCGCTACCTTTGTAAAACTATTTTTTAAGGAACCTGGGATTGGTAACCCTAGGTCTCCTGGGGGCAACCAGACGTGGTCTCCCTCTCACTGTGCTTAGAGAGGCATCAGCTTCACCTCACTGATGATCCCCAACAAGGGTGAAACACGTGTATGGGGTTGCTGGTGGTACTCTTGTTCAGATTGGAATTGCCATTGTATTTCAGTGCTGGACTGCCCCTGGGCAGGACAAAGACTGATATGCAAATGGATATTTCCCATCTGTGAAAGGCACAGTGAGTAAAAGCAGTGGCTGCGAACTCTCAAGTGGTTAATAACCACTGAACAGGTTATCATGTCTGTTCTTGCGAGAGAGGGGCGCCCGCTACCTTTGTAAAACTACTTCATGTTGGTCCCTACTGACCCTGTAATGCCTGTTCTTGCATTTTGGCCAGTAGTGGTTTGTAAAGCCAAATACTGTATGTTGGTCACCAGGCACCTGCAACAGTCTTTTGTATTGTGTGTGTGTGTTTCCAGAGTCTATCATGCTAGTTCAGATAAACATGTTTTGCCTCCCAAACTGGCCAGGGCTCAATAGGGAGTACATGAATACCCATGATCATATAGGCACACAACCACAAATCTACTCTGTATGCCATAAAAAGGGATAATGCAGCACGCGAACAGGAATATTCTTCATGTAGAATAATGAACCAAAACATTGATTATAAAGATGCACCACTATCATCTATGACATGAGTGTTCATACGTGTAGTAGAAGGGCCCCTCTTTTCCCTCCCCCAGATTCTTCCTTACATGCATGCTACATCGTTTCATGCATTCAGCCACTGAAGGTGAGTACCATAGACCTCATAAACTCATACCCAACATGATAAGTGGATGGCCAGGCTCTAATGCAAGCACAGCTCTCCCCACCCCTATTGTACTGCCTAATCTACTGCATGCCAATCACCAGTGGCCTGCAATGGACACTCTACTGCATTTTGCCGCTTGTGGTTCTGTACTGCCTAATCTACTGTGCTTGGGGTGCTCCTAGCCCTGCACGGCCCAATTGACTGTATTGTTGTCACTGGTGGCTCTCTACTGACTAATCAAGGGCATTGTGGCTGATTGTGGCCCTGCTGTACTTAACCTACTGCATGTTGGTTACTAGTGGTAATCTGCTCTATGTTGACCAACTAGCAGCACTCAACTGCCAAGGTTATTGCCCTACCACAAAATTCCACTGAACCTAACCCTCATGCGCCTCTATTACTCCATCACATAGCAATGCAGAACTCACTTCACCTTCCGCTGGCATTCACTCTCTCCTTACCTTTCTATCACATCAGCTGTTGCAAAACGGAAAGGACCATCAACCAAGCCTTCTCTGCCTATGTCCCAAGACTTTGGAACCTCCTCCTGTCAGCACCAGACTCACCCCCACACTCCTATAATTCAGAATAGAACTCAAGACCCACCTCTTCAAGGAATCTCTCTGACTCAACAACTAGGCCATCCTTTCACCTTTCACGCCACTTGACGCGCTAGATGCCGCCCTTCTCTCCCCGCCACCCGGTACAGCTGTACCCTTCCTCTGTGCCCTTCTGTATCCCACCCACGCTGTATATCTGTTCTGTTGTTAGCGCTGAAAAGGCATTCTGTTATGCATCTGTACTGTTGTATACATCTCTAAAATGCTCCATTGCTTCACAAGGCTAGTTCTGCGCTCAAGAAATACTATAATAATACTACTACTACTACTACTACTACTACTACTAGTACTACTAATTATAATAATAATAATAATAATAATAACATCCTCAGGACCCTATCTACAAAAGCATTGCTCTCATCTTGTCCACCCTGATCTTCCCAATTTCCTTTGCACCCCTGCCATTCACCATCCGCCAGGCCCTAGAAAAGGCTACCAGACTTGCCAACATGCTCTAACCCCATTTCCCCCTCACTTCCCCCCAGTACTCCCTTTTTTCCCAGCCCCTCCAACTCTTCTGGAGATCCGGTACCGTTCCCACTCAGTGTAACCAATCCACATTTGGGCACTCCCTCGCCTAGTGGGAAATCCTCTTCTGAAAGTCCCATTCTAATGATGGCCTCCTCCATGGGTCCAGCATTCACGATGGCTTGCTTGGGTAAGCTCTTGCAAACAGGATCCCTTTCTTATGGCCCAGCTCCTTACACAAGAAACAACCTTTGTGTGGTGAGAACGCATGTGTCCCCCATTTGACCATCTGACCTCCTGTCATCCTCCTTGGAGCTCAATGGGACCCAACTCTTCCCAACCAAGCATTGCAATATCCTCCTAATCTGTGGCCCACATGCTCCCACAACTCTTACTTCTCTCATCTTGACCTTCCCCTTGACTTCATTCCCACTGAAACACCTGAAGTGTTCACAGGTGACTTGATCCTCTCATAATTTTCCCCACCCACCAACTTGCACTACACTCCCTCCTCTCTGACCACTCCCTGGCCTCTCATCACAACTTACCCACTCACTCACAAAGGAAATCTTTTGACCTTGTCTTCCTCTCCTCCCCACCTTCCACATTGAGTCTCACTTTGTCCTCCACTTTGATATTACTGTTCCTTTCCACTTGCGCTCCCCTCCAATAACGTCCATCTCATACTGTGAATTAACCCCTTACTCCCTAGCCAGGTCCTTCCTATTTCTCTTGCTCCTCTCAAGGCTCCTCTATCAAGTAGGCCTTACCTGGCTCTAACCAAGCTCTGAACACCCTTTTGAATACAACTATCCCTCTCAAAAGTTCACTTCCTCTACCTCTCAACCTCAATCCTGGTTCTCCCCTACCTCCTAATAATGGAAATGCAATGTCCCTTGCACATATAGTGTACATATTGCACCCTCATTCGCCTTATCAACAAGGATTGTCTCATTCCTAGACTCTGCCAAGTCATCCAACTTCACTAATCGTAGTATTGTTTGCTCTGATCCCCACAACCTCTCCTACACTCTAAAATATGCTAGATTCGCCACGCCCTCATGCAACATAATCTACACCTCCTGCTAATAACTTTGCCAGGTACTTCTATTCCAAGATTTGATATGCCGGATAGTCACCCCCCCATCTCACTCCTCCACCACCACCTTCTCTCTTCCTCCTTCCCATCCCCACAATGTTCTCCCTGTTCTCCTTGCTTCTCCCGCTGAAAAGAGTCAACCTCTCTTGTTCCTCTGTCAGCTCATTTGCTCAACAGACAGTGAAGGATCTTGCACCTCTTACCTGCTATCACCCTTCCCTGTTGAATGTGTTCCTTTCTCTTAGGATGCTTCCTTCCTACTTCAAGATCGCTACTGATCTGAAAAACCCTTGGACTGACACCAACAGTGCTGCTAAATAGCTGTCTTTTTCACACCTCCCTCATACTCTAAAATACGCAAAGGTCCTGTCTTTGACCTCTTTCATTGCCTTCAACCAACCTGACTTTAACTGAGCCCCTGCCCAGTTTGGTTTCTACAGTCATCATCCCACTGAAACGGGTGCTCAACTGTGTCTTCAATTTTGCAACCTCTACTCACCATTGCACACTCTCCTCTAGCCTAATCCTCCTTGTCCTCTCAGCCACCCACCATACAGTGAACCACCACTCTCCTTTTTGGTCCCCTGCTGCCCTTAAAAATCCAGGAGACTACTCTTGACTGGGCTGCCTCCTGCCTTTTCCATAGCACCTTCTCCATCTATTAGAAGAAAGCCAATGAAAAGCAAGCTCCTCTCCCCCATGCTCCGCAAAGCTCTGTCCCTGCCCCGCTACTCTTCACTCTTTACATTTCCTCTCTCTGTCAGCTTATCTACTTCTTTGGGTTGCCTATTGGCTGATGACACTCATGCCTTCCTCTCCTACACCATCCTCATTCCTTATCTCTCTCCGCGTGTCTTTGATTACATTGCAGCAATCCGCCACTCTATAGCACCTCCTTGCCTCACACTTACTCCTCAAAGACCGAAGAGATATACCTCCCGACCTCTAATGCCATCCTCTCCTTCTCTCCCTTATCTCATGACCCCCTGACCTACTTAACCCATCACTAGGCACTCAATGTGGGGGGAATTTACAGTGATCTCAATCTCCACAACTGTATCACTGTTGGGTTTACTGCTGCCAGGATTGGGCAGCTAAATAGCTGCAAAATCCAACCGCTCCCCACCTGCTAATATGCCAACACCCCGATACTAACTCATGTAGAGGTAGCCTCCTTTGTAGCTTTCCCCCAACTGTTATTTCTCCCTGTTTACAAAAAAGCTAAGATGTTCCACAATGTTCCCTGTTCCCACTCCCCATGGACACCTGCATGCGGTCTCTCTCCCTATGAGAAACCAGTCCCATTTCAAATTCTTACTGCTTGTGTTTTAGTCCATCCATGGGCTTGACCCTCCCCCTTAGCTGCCCCACACTCTCTCTCTCTTCTCCTCTAAAGCTCTGCTCCAGCGCCCTCATGAATCTCTCAGTTTCTCCCCCACCCAGCAAATCCCCTTGCTTTCCCTCCACCTCCCTCCTTGCTCCAGCGCCCTGAAGCCTATGGGTTAGTGACGCTATAGAAAAATTTAGATAGATAGAGATGCCCGCCCTGTCCGAGCTCGAGGGCGTGTGCACGTCGAGCCGCGTTGCACTACTGCGCATCACGTGGTTTGTTTTGTCCCTGGTCGTTGTATCTTGTACTCCCTAACATCAGGTGGTCACTGAATCCTTATCAGTCCGGCTAATGCCATGATGTACACGCTCGGGTGCTTTTGATTTAGATCCTAAGGTTACCATATGGACTGATGTAAACATGCACATTGTTTCCCCCACCTGCGTTCACTGCTATTGCCTCTTTTAAACCAATCATTTTCCACAGACGTCTTTGTTATCCATATGCGGAAGAAAACAAAAATATTCTATAGGAACTCTGACTCCAACTTCCAGCATGCAACATTTCTCTTTACCTTCATTTTCTCAATTTGTGCTATGAACACCAATGTCAACAGTGCCGGACAAAATCCTGTGGAGGCCCTAGGCAGTGCTCGCGCTTGTTCTTCTTCTTGCTGAAAGATTTGTAACCATCAGCTGTGATTTTTGGATACCGAGGCTTAAGCCTCATTACTCCATCTTCTCGGGTTGAGTGTGTAGTCGTGGGTTTGTATTCTTCTTGGTCTGTGTGGTCTTGTCACAGTAGAGCTGGTTTCACAGGGTCTTCGCAGTGATGGGCCGCGGGTAGCGGTCGAAGGGGCTTGCAGTGGTGGCAGTGAGTCTTCTGATCAGAGGGTTTGGGTTCTGATCCAGTCCTTGGCAGAAGTTCTTACTCAGCTTCGCTAGATGTTCGTCCAAATCTCGATGTCCAGGTCTCTGTGAAGGTCTGCTATCCTTGTGAAGATTGGAGCTCCAGACGATATCCGCAGGGCCTTGTTCTGGACTATCTGAAGACTCTTCCGGTGTCGTTCATGGCAGGTCATCCATGCTGGGGAGGCATACGTCAGGGTTGGTCTGATGATCGCCTTGTAGACGTTGGTCTTTGTCCGGAGGGGCATGGACTTGCTCTTCAGGAGTGGGTACAGCGCTGCCATCTTTCCTGTTGCCTTCTGCTGAGTATTCTCGATGTGGCTTTCCCAGTTGAGTTTGCTGTCCAGGGTCACACCGAGGTAGCGGCTGCTGCTCTCCCATTTGATGGTCTCCCCGTTGAGGCTGATGTGTGGGTGCTCCTTGATCTTCTTTCTGGTGAACAGCATTGCAGTTGTCTTGCTGGTTGTCCTAGGCAGTGGGGCGTCCCCAGGGCTTTAAGTGGGGTAAGAACTCGAGGGAGGGAGCTCGTTTGGGGGCGTGGCTTGGGGGATGGGTGTGGCCTAACAAAGTACACAAACCATAGTAAGGCACGCAAATATATAAATGCATGTAAGCATTTATATATTTGTATGCTTACCTTCCTATGGTTTGTGTAGTATGCAAGCCATCTTTTATAAACATAGAAATATATAAGATATTTCTATGTTTATAAAAGATTGCTTGAAATGTGCACAAGCCATAGTAAGGTACGCATTTGTGTGCGTACCTTATGGTTTGTATGCTTTTCAAACCATCTTTTTTTAAACATTTCTCTGTTTATAAAAGATGGCTTGAAAAGTGCACAATTCAAGCCATCTTTTATAAAGCTTTGACGACGGACAAAGCCCGAGGCTTCTTTGTCCGTCGGCAAAGCTTTATAAAAGATGGATTGAATCGTTTACTTTTCAGTCCATCTTTTTTAAAGACAGAAACACAGGAATTCCCTGGTTCGCCGAGGGTGAAAGACGCCTCTGCGACCTGGGGAACTAAAGGGACTGTAACTTCCTTTGGTGACCCGTGGGGTCACCATAGGAATTTACAGTGACTGACGAAAGTGCCAGACAGTCACAGCAAGGCTGTGACTGGCTGGCACTTCTATCAGCTCGCCTGACATTAAAATGGCGGGCACATCTCCCGTCGCGGCGGGATAAGGCATCCCTCCAATGTTGTGTGGGACTGGGGGGGCCCGGCAGGGCCCCGGCTCAGCCCCACTTTTTGGAGACTGCCGGGGCCCGGCTCCCCGGCAGGTCCCGGGCCGGCCTCAGCAGGCCCCGGGCCACTTAAAGCACTGGGCGCCCCCCTCACAAATGATCTTCTAATACATTTTTCATTTTCTGCACTGCTTTATTTGATCTGTTGTCGCGGGGCCCCTAAAAGGAGTGGGGGTCGTAGGCCGGTTCCTACTTGACCTAATGGGTAATCCGGCACTGAATGTCAAGCTCTTCCTCTTGCTTTTGACCTCCCTCCCCAATCCCATATTGCCGCCTCAATTCTGGACATCACCTTCTCATACGCCAGCCTGCTCATCTGTGGGCATCCACTCATCGAAACTCCCTCCAGGGGCTCTGCTCGGCCTCAGCAGCTGGCGTCTCCCTTCCTCTTCTCACTCTCGCTTCCTCTTCATGCCTCTCTGGGGTCCTGTGACCTGGCATGGCGTATCGTCTCATCCCAGCTGCTACTGAGAGACTCCAAGTGTGACATCCTTCGACTCGCACCAGCTCCTGTTGTCTTGTTACATTATCCACAGACGTTCTACTTATGTCTGAAGGACAGTGTTCTCCAGAAGGCTTTCGATGCTTTATAAATTTTCTTCTGGGTCAGGGGGAAAAGGAACTCCAGCATGGTGTAGCACTGTATGCTATTGGGTGTGGGGATAATTCATCACATAACATAGTGGTTAACGCTTTGCAATGTTAATGCCCATATTGCCGTGCCAATTTCAAATGGTGCCAATTAATCACCAGAGTAATGCCAGTTTCAACAAGACAAACGTATTCTTGCAGACACTCAGCACAGACATACAGTGGTGGCTTACATATCATCCCCAGGACATTGTCATGCCAGTTTCAACAGTGGCATGCCAGTTTTACTCCAGATAAGCAGATTGGCATTCTACTTTCGACATTGTGTTGAGCATATGTCTATGCCAGTTTCACAACCCTCAGAACATAGCCATGACAGTTCTACATTCATTGCAGCAGATGGTAATGCCAGTTCTAAAAGTGGAATGCTTGTGTTGCCCTAGTTAAGCACATTGCCATGCTAGTTTCTACATCTATCTATGCAAAGACTGCAGTGTTTCAACCAGAAGCATTGTACACTAGGACATTTTAGAAATTTGAATGTTTGTTCACTACGCTTTTAATTATTTATTGTTCATGTATAATGTGCCTATACATAAGTGTTTCGAGGCACAGCAAGACAGGAGGAGGAGTGGGTGGGGGAGGAAGGAGGGAAGTAGCAATTCAAATAGGCCTTACGGCATTCAGATTGTGCAAGTGCGGTAATGGGAAGCGCAGCGGGGAGGGGAGGTGAGAAAGTGCAGGAACTGGGTCCATGAGAAGGGGAGTGCCAGGGAGGCCAGGTGGACAGGGCCAAGGGGAAGCAGAGAGTGAAGGTGGTTCAACAGCTAAGTCAAAGTTTAGCGGCTGGAAGGCTCCAAGGGGTGCATGTCAACCAGCCAAGTGCAGGCGGGGGCCTCGGGAGGGCAAGTGCAGGATAAGAGTTGGGCGGGCGGGGTCACAGGAGATCAAGTGCAGAGGAAGACTGGGCAGGGAATGCCTGGCACCCTAAATGTCTCTGAAAGAACCAGGCCACTAGTCTTAGATAGAGGGGAAATTAGCAGGGTAGGGGGAGACGAAGAGGGACAGAGAAGGAAGAAGAGAAAAGGAATGTCTTGAGGAGCTTCCGGAATGTAAGGAGATCCGGCTCAAGTCTGAGAGAGGCACAGAGGCCATTCCAGAGGGGGGAACCTGTGGAGGAGAGAGATCTACCCCCACTATCTGCTTGGAAACATGTCTGATTTGCAGAGAGTTAGTGCCAGAGGAGGGAAGGGCTCTAGTATGGAAGTCTTTAGGGAGAAATAATTGGATATGGCGAAGACCCAGACCACAGAAAGCCTTGTGTATGATGCAGAGGTTATTGAATTTGATCCTCGCAGAAACCAGGAGACTGTGGACAGATTTAAGGGCTGGAAAGATAAAGTCCTGGGCTAGAGGCCAAGGATAAGTCTCACAGTCCTATTATGCATTAGTTGAAGGGGGCGAAAGGAGGAGCTAGGAAGATTGAGGAAGAGGCTGTTGCAGTAGTCTAGCCTGGAGAGAACCAGAGCTCTGGAGAAAATGAGTTTCTGGCAGAAGGGGAGGACGGGGAGAATAACTCTGTGGAGGTGAAGCTGAAAGTGGATGTAACGCTCACCTGATTCCCGCAGAGGCGCCGGTCTTGACTGGGTGAATGCCGTATCTTCAAAGGTGATGTGTAACACATGGTTGGCTCTTTGGGCTGGACCTCTGTGCACTGTATGTCTGACTCGAAGAGCAAGATGTCTGCAGATAGAAAATATGGGATTAATGAACTGGGGTTATTGGGTGCCTCTCTCCTCTTCCCTTTCTCTTCTCCTGTAGAACCCCAAAGGTTAACGCCCTCACCTTAGGTAAGTGAACGCCGAGCTCTCCATCTGCCTCGGGGCAGGGTGCCGTAACCAGTTTCTTCACTGGATAAGGGTGCAGGCCTCTTGACCTCAGAGGACTGCTGTCCGTCGTTAACTGCACGAACGGTAAGTTCTGGGCACTTCAAATGTCTAAAAAGTCTTTGGTAATGATATCTCTTGTTTTGCAGGGTTCCGGCGATGGCGGATGGCGGGCTGATGAGAGTTGAGGATCGAACCCGCGTGAGGAATAGAAGCGCCTGGAAGCACGTAAGTAAGCGCTTGTAGCCTGCTTCACGATGCGCACTAACTGTCCCTTTTATCTTGCAGGTACAAGTTCGGAGCTTTAGAGAAGCTGAAGGGTGCTGGAATACCCACTGGATTCGGCGTGGGAAGGAGTAATGGCACGTGAGTAATAAAGTTGCCCAATGTCTTTAAACGCACCTTCTTTTGTCTTTCAGATGCGGGATGCAGCGCCGAAGGTCTCCGGAGCGTGCGAAGAGCTGGTAAGCTTTTGTCTTTCAGATGCCGGAATGCAGTGCGAAGACCTCCGGAGCATGCGAAGAGTAGGTAAGCCTTTGTCTTTCAGATGCCGGAATGCAGCGCGAGGCGTTGGTGACAGCCGATGGACCAGGTAAGAGATGCGCTGCCACTGAAGACCGTAGTGCTAACCTGTTCTTTCTTTGTCTTTACAGGTGCTGCTGAAGACTGGATTCCAGGATGGTAAGCCTTTGTTCCCTTAGGCCCAGGATCAGAAGCAGAAGACACGATGAGCGTTCTGCTGCAGAGAATGCAGAATAACGCAAAGCAAGATTCATCCATTGGGTGTGGTTTAAATAGCCTCCTGTAGTGCTTAGGTGTCTCCTTCCACAGCCACGCCTAGGTAAGAAAAGAGTTCCTGCTTTCCAGAAGAGTTCCAGTGTTCTGAACCTAGGGAGTGGCTCCTGCCCCACCCACCAGGAAAAGTAGTCCCAAACAGAAGAGGATCAGGGGTTCAGCTGGCAGGTAAGTAAGCAGCATGGTCTGCTGCAGGTAAGTCCACCCAAGCATTATGAGCCCGGCGCTTCCAGCGCTGGGACTGGGCATCTTTATGAGCCTGGTGCCACTGGCGCCAGGACAGGGTCCAAAAGGTCCCAATTGGGACTGGCTGGCACTCGGAACCGGGGTTATGGGTCTGCTTCCAAGGGAGTCGGGCAAGTCCTGATCTTTTGGAAGCAGAGATCATGACAGTGGACTTTCTTGGCCAGATCCAATATTTGAGGTAAGAAGGAGAGGAAGTCGAAGATGACACCAAGGGAAAGGGCCCAAGGAGGGAGTGCAGGAGAGAAAGATGGAGCAGTGGTACCAATGAGAAGAAGGTCTATTTTACTGGCATTAAGGCAGAGATCACTAATAGTGCATCATGCCTGAATAGCAGAGAGGCAGTCAGGAATAGGAGAGGCAGAAGAGGAGATAGAAGATGGTAGTTTGAAAGAGAGATGCATGCCATCAGCATAACAATGAAAGTTAGCAAACATGGTGGAGATCAGATGGGCTAGACAGGCCAGGTATATATTGAAGAGCCAGGGTGCGAGGATAGAGCCATGAGGGGCACCACAGGTGGAGAGTGAGATGGTGGGGAGGAAAGGGCCCAACTGAACCTGGGAAGGTCCGTCAGAGAGGAAAGAGGTCACCCAGTCGAGAGCCAGGTCTGTGATGCCAAGTCTGCCACAGAGCAGCTTTATCAGGGTGGCATGGTTGACCAGGTCAAAGGCAGAGGAGAGGTCAAGAAGGATGAGAACGGAAGAAAAGCTGGAATCAAGATTAGTGAGCAAGTCTTCACAGGTGTTCAGGAGAGCATTTTCTGTGCGTCTGGCAGCTCTAAAGCCAGACTGGTGGTCATGGAGGCAGCCAACAGATTCAGTGTGGTGGACAAGCTGGGAGATGGTAAGATTATCCAGGAGTGTGCCTAAGAAGGGGGTAGTGGAGATGGGGTGGCAATTAGCACAGGACAGGAAAGATCAACAAAAGGTTTTTTGAGGAGAGGATGCATAAGGGACAGCTTGAGGAGTGAAGGGAAGGATCCAGTGGCAAAATGAATGATTGCAGACATCAGCCAAGAGTGGAGCAAGGGAGACAATGTTGTCCTTGATAGTTCTGGAGGAGCAGGGGGAACCTGTTTTGAAGAGACTTTCATTGAGCGGCCTTGTCTTGAAACCTCATCGAGTGTTATGAAAGAAAAAGAGGAGAATAGAAGGGGAGAGTAGAGGGGCCTAAGGGAGGCCTGAAAGAAGGGGGGAGAGAAGAATGTGGAGTAGAGGTTAATGAGGCAAACATGTCCTGAGTTTTGGAGATGAAATGAGAGGGCAGAGAAGTGCAGCGTGGCAGGGAAGGCAGAGGAGAAGTGGAGACTGCAATGCAGTTGGCAAGTTCCCTGCAGATTATGAACAGTTCAGCCATGTTGTTACTTGCCGCAGAGATGCAGGCTTGGATATAGGCCCTCTTCTTAGAGCAGATAGCAAGTCTGTATTGCCTTTGGATCAGGCAGCAGGCCAGTATGTCAGAGGACATCAACATACATTCTTCTTTCAAGATGTTTATAAAGTAATATCAAACAATGGAGGGGTCCATGAACTTAAGATCAGAGCCCATGTTCTAAAATATGCACATCAATTTCAATGTGGAGTGATCTGTTTTTCTTATCATATGTAGAAAGTTTTTGTGTAAAACTCAGTGTTCATCTTGTTTTATAGATGAAAATATAGTGAACACAAAATGCAAGCCCAAACTGTGATCTTCCAGTCAACAACTTTATATTTAATGTATTGGTCCCACCTAATATCAATATATTGTCAAGGAGTTCCCCCTTCTCTCCTGGATACGGTGTTTGCCGGTGTCTTCAATCGCTGCCTTCTTGCGAACGCTCCTGGTCTTGAACAGCGCTGCTCGAGTCTCGTCTGGTTCCAGGTTGCGTTTAGTTCCGGGAGCGTGGAGTCCAGGTATCCGAGAGTCTGGAAAAAGCTATTAATGCTCAGAATCAGGAAGGGGGAAAGGGTCAGGAGCGGGTAATAGCACTGGGACAAGGAAACAATACCGTGAGCTACGAACACACGTCTGAGGCTACACTACAATAGCATTGAGACGCGCGGAGCCGCGCAAGGTGTGGTCTATAAATAGATCACGCCGCGTTCAGCTCATGGAGCGAGCAAGGGCTTCAGCGCTGGAAGGCCATGATGGAAGTAGTACGGAATGTAAGCCCCATTGAGACAAGGACCAGGAGCTCCAAAAGAGGCGTGATCGGAAGTTCATGACAGCATGCCTCCTCCGAAGGCCTTTTCCTCCAGGTTTGCCCGGGTGTATTAGGTGAAATCTTCTGAGTAACCGAGGAGCCTTGATATTTGAAACAGGTTCCCAGGTCCTTTCACTAGGAGGATATCCTTTCCACTCGACTAGGTATTGAAGATGGCCCCGATTATACCTAGAGTCACAAATTCGGGACACCTCATATTCCAGTTGGTTGTCAACCAGTAGAGGAGGAGGTCTACTGGATCTTCAAGAGAATTGGATGTAGGGCTTCAATAGGGATGTGTGAAAAACTGGATGAATTCTTTTCCAGGAGTCAGGTAGCTTGATTCGATATGAGACAGGATTGATAATCTCCTTGATGGGAAATGGACCATAGTAGTGGGGAGCCAGCTTGTTTGGTCGCAAGTGTCAGGGGAGTATTTTTGATGACAACCACACTCGGTAACCGACCGTATAGGAAGGACCTGGTCTTCTCTTGGAATCTGCATACCTCTTGGTCTATAATCTGGCTTTCTCTAAGTGTTCTTTAGCCTCCCGATGAATGTTCATAAGAGTTTCGATCCAGGAGTCAACAGTAGGTACTGGTGTAGGGTAAGGAAGAATCGAGGGTAAAACCGATGGATGAAATCCCTGACTACAATAAAAAGGGCTGGTCTGTAGTGCTGAATGTTCGGAGTTGTTGTAAGCGAATTCCGCAACGGGTATCAGGAGAGACCAGTCATCCTGGACCTTGGTAGCGAAACATCGGAGATATTGTTCCAGGGTCTGATTTGCACGTTCTGTGGCTCCGTTGGTTTGGGGGTGATATCCTGAAGAGAGGGCACGTTGGATTCCTAGTACCCGACAGAGGTGTTTCCAGAATTGTGAAATGTATTGTGGACCCCGGTCAGATATGATCTTGGAAGGAAGCCCATGTAGTCAGAATATGTGTTCCAGAAATATTCCAGCTAGCTCTGAAGAAGAGGGTAGTTTCATCAGTGGCGTAAAATGAACCATATGGGTAAACAAATCTATGGTGACCATGATGGTAGTATATCCTCGGGAAGGTGGTAACTCCTCTATGAAATCTGTAGCGATGATTTCTCATGGTTTAGAGGTTAGAGTGGGCTGCAGAAGAAGACCCGCCAGTATTTTGTTATCATGTTTATTTTGGGCACAGGTTATACAAGCCTGGATGTATTGCTGTACGTCAGACTTCATTTTAGGCCACCAGAACTCTCTCTGTATAAGACGGAGGGTGTTGGTGATACCTCGGTGCCCTGAATGGAGTGTGTCCTGACAAAGGTTTATTATTTTTTGCTGTAACTTACGTGTAGGAATGAGTAGTGCATTGTCCTTGAATAAGTAGGCTTCCTTGGATCTTAATTTCCAGTGATTTCTTGTTAAAATGTCCTTCCATAATTCTGAGGATTAGGTTTGCGATCGGACTTCTTCCAGGAGATCAACTGCTTGGGCTACGAAGATCGTGGGAGAAAACATTTTAGGAAATGCCTTATCTTCAGTGGTCACGTAGTCAGGACGGCAAGATAAGGCATCAGCGATCAGGTTCTGTGATCCAGGGACATGAGTAATGTGGAACTGATACTGAGCAAAAAACTAGGCCCAACGTGCCTGACGACTGTTCCTGCACTCCAGTGACTGTAGAATCTGAAGGTTTCGATGATCAGTAGGACTTGGACAGGATGTCTGGCTCCCAGAAGTAGGTGTCGCCATTCAGTGAAGGCTTGGCGAATGGCTGAGAGTTCCTTTTCCAGGACGGAGTAGTGTGTTTCACTCGGAGTTAAGGTTCTTTAAATATAAGCAACAGGATGTTCCAAACCGTCCTCCATCTTCTGTTTCAACACTGCTCCTATACGGTAATTAGAGGCATCCGTTTCCACTAAAAAGGGTCGACTTGTATCGGGTTGAGCCAAAATGGGAGCTTGTGTGAACTCGGTCTTCAAACGCTGGAATGCAGTTTCTTGTTATGTTGACCAGACAAATGGGGTATCCTTCTTTAGCAGAGCCACTATAGGTTGTACAATCTCGGAAAAGGTGGCTATGAACTTTCGGTAGAAATTGGCTAGTCCTAGGAAGGATTGGATTTGTTTCATGGACGGGGGAGTAGGCCAGGCAAGAATTGCCTTTACTTTTGAAGGGTCCATGCCAATCCCCTATGGACTAAGGATAAATCCCAGATAGTGCACAGAGGTAACGTGAAACAAACATTTTTCAGGCTTGGCTAAGAGGTGGTGTTCCTGGAGTCTTTGCAGAACTGCCTTAACATGTCCTTCATGCTTCAGAGGGTCCTTGGAAAAAATCAATATGTCGTCCAGATAGACAATGACGAAGAGAAACAACATATCAGCGAACACCCTATCCATAAAATGTTGGAATACTGGTGGGGCAGTGGCTAGTCCAAAGGGCATGACCAGGTACTCGTAGTGGCCAAAGGGTGTTCTAAAGGCGGTCTTCCACTCGTCTCCTTCCCAGATTCGGATCAAATGGTAGGCACCCCTGAGATCCAATTTGGTGAATAATACTGCACCCCTCACTGCCTCCAGGATATCCGATATCAAGGGTAGTGGATATCGGTCCTTAAGAGTGCATTGATTTAGGCCACAATAATCGAGGCAAGGTCTAAGTTCCTGGGTGTTTTTCTTAGGAACAAAGAACAATGATGCGCCTGCTGGTGACTTTGAAGGTCTTATGGTACCATTTTCAAGGTTTGTATCCAGATATTCTTTGAGGGCCTTTTTCTCAGGTTCAGAAAGGATAAACATCCTACCAAAAGGGATCACTGCCGAGGGTGCCATTTCAATTGCGCAGTCTTCGGGTCTGTGTGGAGGTAAAGCCTGGACTATGGCAGTGGAAAAGACATCGGCAAATCCTTGGTAGGCCTCCAGGACCTGTATTATATTGGAGTGGGGTCTCTTGCTCCTTAGGTGGTTCCTCAGGGGGTGTTAAAGGAAGTTCCAGGGATAGACAATGGAACATACAAAACTCAGAGCCTAGGAATAATGATCCTGCTGTCCATTTTATATGCGGATTGTGTTTTTGTAACCATTGCATACCCAATACCATGGGGTAGTGGGCGGACTTAATGATATCGAATCTGATTAGCTCTTGATGGTGGTTTATTGAGAGTTGGATTTCCTTGGTCTGTAGGCTTATGGGCCTTGAACTGAGGGGTCTTCCATCGATGGCTTCCACAGGCTGCATGGTGCTTCGTGCCTCATATGGGATTTGATGACTGACAACCCATTCCTGATCTATGAAGGTTCCCATAGCTCCTCAGTCAACCAAGGCCAGAATGGGGCAGATCTTATTCTTTGAAGGTGAAAGAAATACCTGGAGAATGACCAGTCTGTTTTGTCCAGGAGAGTTCAAGGATGGAATTGATGTGGAGCAAACATCTCTCTCCCGAATCTCTGCTCCATTTAAGATCGGGAGTTGGCGTTTCCTGAATGCCGAGGAGGTGCCAGAGGACATTCCCTGACCAAATGTTTGTCTGAAGCACAATACATACACAAACCCGTATGGATACTTCTCAACCTTTCTTGAGGTGATATGGGTCCACGAAAGGCTCCAATTTGCATGGGTTCAGGTTCTGGGGCTGGACTTCGGTTTACATCTGTTCTGGCTGTGCTCTCAAAGGAAGTCTTGGGTGGGTTTCACTTGGATGTCTTCCTTTCAGCCTTCCTTTCCTGGATGCGAAAGTCTATTTGCAAGGCCAGGTCCATTAGTGCTTGGAATGAATTTGGTCGGGCCACCATGGCCAGTTCATCCTTGATCTCATTGTTCAGGCCTCTCCTGAACAGGGTAAAACTAGACCCAGAGGACCAGTCTGCTTCCTTAGCCAATTGTTTAAATCTGGTCACATAAGTGAGCATATCTTGGGAGCCCTGTTGAAAGTCCAGCAAGCGTTCCTGGTCTGTATAGACCTTCTCTGGACGGTCAAACATGACTTTAAGGGCATGTATGAACCCTTCATAGTCGTCTAGGAGGGCATCGCCAGAGTTAACAAGGGGTGTTGCCCAAGTTAAGGGGTTGCCGGAAAGGTGGGATCTGATGAAACCCACCTTAGCCCCAGGAGTAGAGAAATAATAGGGCTTAAAGGTAAAGTGGACCAGGCACGAATCCAGGAATCCGAAAAGTGTTTTTGCCGAACCATCATACTTGTCAACAATAGCGCCCAACAGGGCACCCTCCTTTGTAGCAGAATCCCGGGATAAGACCAATTGTTTGAGCGCTGCGTTTTCCGCCTTAAGATTTTGGACCTCGGTTGATAATTCTTGCATGCGTCGCATTAAGTCCTGTACGGCGGCTTCCATCTCGTTTTTAGGTTTGATTGGGTGACGTCTCAAACTGTCAAGGAGTTCCCCCCTTCTGACCTGGATACGGTGTTTGCTGGTGTCTTCGATCGCTGCCTTCTTGCGAACGCTCCTGATCTTGAACAGCGCTGCTCGAGTCTCATCTGGTTCCAGGTTGCGTTTAGTTCCGGGAGCGTGGAGTCCAGGAATCCGGGAGTCTGGGAAAAGCGAGTAATGCTCAGAATCAGGAACGGGGAAAGGGTCAGGTGCGGGTAATAGCACTGGGACAAGGAAACAATACCGCGAGCTACGAACACACGTCTGAGGCTACACTACAATAGCATTGAGACGCGCGGAGCCGCGGAAGACGTGGTCTATAAATAGATCACGCCGCGTTCAGCGCATGGAGCGAGCAAGGGCTTCAGCGCTGGACAGCCATTTATTTATTTATTTATTCGTATTTGTTAAGAGCACAGAAACAGCCCTGAGGCATCGTGGCGCTGGTTACAGAATAGCGCTGGTTACAGGAAAAGCGCGTCTTAGTTACAGCATAGAGGCATACAGGCATACAAGTTTGGGCAGTAGCAATATTTAGCAATGTGTGCCTGATTGGCTGTAGGTAGAGGAAATTTAGTTAAAGAGAGAGGTTTTGAGTTTTTTTCTAAACGCTGTGAGGGAGCCTTCTGCTCTTAGAGCGTGGGGGAGATTGTTCCAAAGTTTTGGTGCTATGTAGGGGAAACCCTGCCCTCCTGCTGTAATCTTGTTGATGCGTGGTACAGTGAGTTGGTTAGTGTAGCACAGTCTGGTAGGTCTGGATGAGGTCGGTCTGAGAATGGTGTCTGAGAGATATGATGGTGCAGTGTGGTGGATACATTTGTGGGTAGTAGTCAGTACCTTGAAGGTGATGCGTTCTTTGACAGGGAGCCAGTGAACTGATTGTCTTGCCAGTGTGATGTGGTCCCTTTTGGAGATGTTTAAGGCTGCTCTTAGAGCGTTATTTTGGGTGACCTGAAGTTTGTTTAGGTTTTTTTCAGAGGTGCCGGCTAAGAGTGCATTGCAATAGTCAAGTTTAGCGCCTATGGTAGCTCTTGCTATTGAAAGGCAGTTTTCTTTGGAGAGGAATGGTTTGACGGCGTTGATGAGTTTAGTGCTTAGTGCAGATGCGGAGACAATGGCACTAACTTGTTTGTCCATGGACAGAGTTGCATCAATGTAGACCCCTAGCGTTTTCACAGAAGATAGGACTGGGATAGTGCAGTTGTCGATGTTGAAATTGGCATAGCAACTATCTAGCCTGGCCAGTGTGGATTTTTGGCCGAGGATAAGGATTTCAGTCTTATCCCCGTTAAGACATAGGCCGTTAGTGGCCATCCAGGCTTGAATGGTGGCGTATATGAGTTTTAGAGCTAGGGCGTCTTTGTGGTATGAGCCTGTTAGAGGGAGAAGCACTTGGGTGTCGTCAGCGTAATTGGTGTAGGCAATCCCAAGTGCATCAAGTTTCTCGAATAGGGGCTTAGTGAATAAATTGTAAAGCGTAGGTGCTGTACAAGAGCCTTGAGGGACACCGCAGTGTATTATGGATGGTGTTGCGCTAGAAGTGTTTGAAAAGACTTTCATGGCCCTCCCTTCAAGAAATGATGTTATCCAGGAGGTGGCTTGGTCAGAGAAATGTGCGGAGTGGGAGAGGTGTGAGGTGAGGGTCTTGTGGTCCACTAGGTCGAATGCCGCAGAGAGGTCAAGGAGAAGTAAAAGGGCGGGTTTACCTAAGTCCAATATCTTGGTTATTTGGTTTTTAAGGTCCAGCAGAGCAGTCTCTGTTCCATGACCTTTGCGGAAGCCTGACTGTCTGGTACCTAGGATGGAGTTAGATTCGAGGTATAGTTGGATTTGGCTGTGTGCCACTTTATCTAGAATCTTGAGAAGGAAGGGGACTGTTGTTATAGGTCTGTAGTTGTTAGGCACCGTGGGGTCGAGAGTGGGCTTTTTTAGAAGTGGGCGCACCCAAGCTTCTTTAAGACTGTCTGGGACAGAACAAGTCTTGAATGAGGCATTAATGAATGCGGTAATGATTGGGGCAAGTGGTTCAGCGCAGTCCTTGATTAACTTAGGGGGGCATGTATCGGCTTTGCAAGTCGATGGTTTCAAATGTTTCAGTATGTCCAGGACTTCTAGTTCTGAAACTTCTTTAAAGGCAAATTTGGGGATGTTAGTGGTTTTGCTAGGCGATTGGGAATCTAAGTGCCGACTCTGTTTAGGCAAGGTATTGTAGTGGTCACGGATTTTGTTTTGTAAGAGGTCTATTTTGTTGAGCATGGCGGCTTGGATACTGTTGCACCAGCCTTCATCCTTAATGATCTCGTCAGAGGAAGTGGGAGGCACTGTGAGCTCTTTAAAGATAGAGAAGAGTTCTCTTGAGTGGCACTTTGAGTCTAATATTCGACGGTTGTATGATTCAGATTTGGCATTGAAGATGGCGGTTTTGTATTTTTTTGCGGTGTCTTTGAATAAGTCTTTGGTGGTGTCGCATGGGTTGGCCTGCCAGTTTTTAAGTGCTTGGCGCTTTTTGTTACGCAGAGCTTGGAGGTCCTCTGTGAACCATGCGTTTGAATGGAAAGATTTTTTTTCTTTTTTCTCTTCTAGAGGAGCAATGGAATTTATAGCATTGGTGAGCGTATCCTTGAGTATGTCTGCTAGGATGTTAGGATCTTGTGGGAAAGGAGGGGCGAGGCATGGGGTTTTGAGAAGGGGGCGTAGATTGTCTGCAGTTAATTTTTTGGAGCTTCTGGCTAAGGTGGCGGATTTATGTACTGGTGTTTTTTTGGTAGGTATCGTAGGGATAGAGAATTGTATGCAGCTGTGATCTGTCCAAGGGAGGAATGTATTGGATGTGATAGAGGAGCTGCAGTTATGGTCGGCCAGCCAATCAAGAGTTCTGCCTTTGGTGTGGGTGGGTGACACGATTTTTTGTATGAAGTCTAGGTTGGAGAGGTCCTTGAGGAAGGAGGTTGCTGTTTTGTCCTTTGGGTCATTATAGCCTAGATTAAGATCACCTAGGAGTAAGGTTTTGGTGGATTTTTTTAGGTTTTCGCTGAGAATATGCGTGATTTGCCCTTGAAAATCGGCTGGGAGTCCTGGGGGCCGGTAGATGACATGAATGTTAATGGTGTTGTTGTGAGAGAGGGGTAGTTTGGCCGATAGTATGTCTGCATTCCCTTCCCAAGTGTGGGGTGTGGGTCTGATATGGTGGATGTCTTTATAGATTATGGCAACCCCTCCCCCTGATTTTGTAGGTCTGTCTTGTCTAAGGATGGAGTAGCCTACTGGTACAGCTAGGGTAATGGCGGGGCCTGAAGCTTCATGTAGCCAAGTCTCTGTGATGGCTAGCAGATCTAAGTCGAGGCTGGAGATGAGCTCGTTGATTTCTAGGGCATGGGCGGTGAGCGATCGAGTGTTAAGTAATGCGCATTTGAGTGTTGGTGCTACCTGACTTCTGTTGGGAGGCCGCTGTTTCATTTGTTTTTTCTGCTTGAGGTTGGGTGGGGTGGGTGGTTTAGGGGTGGGTGTGGGGTTAGTACACGGTGTGAGGATGTGAGGAATCCTGGCCATAAGGTTGTGGGAGACGGATGTGCGAGAACCTAGTCTATAGTTTCTGTGTGATGTTGGGATGTGTTGCGATGAGAAGGACCTAGGTAGTGTGCGTGTCCTCAGTCTGCACAGTCTGGTGCAGCTATTAGGTGTAGAGGTGTGAGGATGCGCGGTGTTGGGACTAGAGTGAGAAGGTGTTGAATTTGTGTTGGACTGCATCATGATGCTGGGGCTAGGTAAGCACGGGTGTAGATAATGTCGTCCATATATTGCGGTGGCGAGGAGTGTGCCTATGAGTAGTAGAGTGCTAGTCTGGTGGTGCAGCCCTGGTAGCATGCTGGAGTACTCTGTTGTGCACGTGGAGGGAGGCGAGACTGAGCAGCGGTGGTTCTAGTAGTGCGAGGCGCTAGTTGCCTAGAGGATGTAAGATGGTAGAAATGTGCAAAAAGCATACACTGTCTATAAGTACGAAATGAGGCATTTTGAATCAAGAGTACAGGATTTTGGCATTGCAATGATACATGTGCAGAAATTACAGATTCGAGGAGTGACTTACAAAGTAGAATCATATAGTGATATAAGCAAATTTAAGAATTTACGCAATTCAGAGTCTGGGGCAGTGCAGAGCAGCCTTGGTGTGTGGTGTTCTACTCACGTAGCCTTTGAGTCCAGGGAGGGCCGACTCCGGGACTCCAGAGGCGAACAGGGGCAAACAGGAAGGGCCTTGCTCTCTGGGCCTTCCTCGATTGGGCCGGCTTCCGCCTGCCGGCGGGCTGGCAAGCAGATGAACGAGACGCGTTGCTAGGCAACGCAGTAAACAATGGCGGCGGCCATTTTGGGAGGCTCTTTCGGCGGCGTGGTGCAGGCAGTGGGCTTCGGGTGCCTGAGGGGATGCACTGCGCACTCGTGAGTGAGGCTCACCTAAGAGAAGCACAGGGAGTGCTTCACAGCGACTGCTCCAGCAGCGCTGTACAGATGGCCACGGCTGCACCTGCAGACCGTGTTGAAGGTCGGCGGTCGATCGGGGCTGGGGGAGGCATCAAAGGCTGGATCCTCCCGGTGCGAGGAGGGCTCCTGCCCTGTAGAGATGCTGCCATGTTGGAAGTAGTACGGAATGTAAGCCCCGTTGAGACAAGGACCAGGAGGTCCAAAAGGGGCCTGATCGGAAGTTCATGACATATAGAGACATTATGGTGTACATTTTCCACCTCCTTGCTCAGTGTAAAATATGTCTGTAACCATTTCTTCTACCCTATTTTCTGCATAAAGATGTTTGTCCCATTGGAAACATTTCTAATCCTCACTTGTCATTTGATTTTTATAGCTCTCCTATCAAATGATGCTTTCTGCTTCCTGATGAAGTGCAGCTAGTGCCTACTGGGTAAGAAACATGTCAGACATACAATAATTTTCTTCTTAGAGAAATCACATGCCATCACAAAAAACATTGAGGAATCAGACTACCACCTGGCATGAGGACATTATGAATGGGCATTGGTGTACCCTGCCAGAATCAATCCTTCAGATTGGGATTTTGATCCCCTTTGTTTAGCTGTTGTAATAGACACAAGGGTTGACAGTCAAAGGATCGAATCTAAAGGGTCGACAGGTCAAAGGATCGACACCAAAGGGTCGACAGGTCAAAGGATGGAATGTATTTTTTTCACATATTTTTTTTTTTGGGGGGGGGGAGTCTCCCCAACCCCCTTTTTTTGCTAAAAAACACTTTTTTCCCTAAACGAAAACCTAAAAACATATATATAATTTAAAAAAAAATGTGATCCTTTGACATGTCGACCCTTTAGATTCGATCCTTTGACTGGCAACCCTTGTGTCTACTACAACCCTTTAGATTCGATCCTTTGACTATACGCCGACACAAGCGGCACAGTGTACTGATGGAAAAATGACAAAATGTGTTTATCAATGAATGTAATATTGTCTTTATTTTGTATTGTACATAGGGAGTGTTTCCATTGCGTTATTCACTGAAGCATGTAGCATATTTGCAATTAAAATGATTAGATCATTGCAATTTAAAATACCTTTATTGCTATGTTTACAGACAGGTTTTGGGAATGCCCACGGCAGACACCAGGATAGTATGACTATCATGTGAAGGTGCTGGTTGTGTATTTTGTAATTGGAATATTCCAATATGTGGGTACATTACAGAAGGGACATTACTGTGGATACGATATATCTGGGGTCTTGAAACAGAAGGGGGCGGGCACAATAAATTAAGAGCACACAGATGGAAGTTAGATTGAACGATTGAACATCACAATGCTCACAATCACTGAAGGTCTTATCATCCTCTACATAAAATATGTGATGGGGCGGCAAGATCTTTTCTAATCTTGCCCCCACATTCTGGAATACTTTTCAAAAATATCTCAGGGCAATCTCTTGTGCATTAGGAATAGCCTAAAAAAAAGTCAGATTCCATCGGTGTGTGTTCTTTTGTGGGCCAGTAGATTCCATTATACTTTAGCACCATGATACCGCTCTGGTGACTGTGCACAAGTGCACACAATAAAATGACACAATCAACATCATTGACGGAATATCTAAGATGCTTTGGGTTCAAAACGGATCATATTGACATCAAATGTATTCTTTACTAGTGCTTGTTTTATGTGTGCCTTAGTATGTAATTGAGATTGTCTGCCCCCATACTCCAGACCCCCCTAGCCCACACAAACAACTACTCCACTGCTCTGGAGGATAAGCAGCCCTGCACTAGGAAACCAGTTCTCCTCTGAGCCAAAGGTTTGCACATAGTGAGGAGTTTCTTGTGGTTGCTTACCAACCGCTAATGTCTTGGCATGATCTTGTTCTCGTGGGATGAGGGTCAGTCACTCATCTTAACACAAAATCATTGGTTCTACATGAATCATGCAGTAAAAACTCCCCTATTTAGTTACAATGTGTTCAGCAGCACTAAACATCTATTCTGATTGCACTTCAACGTGAGGTCCTCAGACTTTTAATTGCAACCTGTGCAAGAGAGACGCTGGTTGTATGCTCTGCTTAACACATCAATCATGCAGTGGACTATAATGTTCAATACGAGTCTTGATCATGGGACTGTGCCATCCAACAAGCTGGTGACCAAACATTTGGAGCAGTCCAGGCTTAGGAATAAGCAAGTATCAGGTCGATGTGTGGCCGACAGTATCCCACGAATCATGAGTTCCCTTGGACCCGATGCTGTGCTCGCGATCAGCCTTGCAGTCCTATGTGTCAAGGGTCACCTTGAATTTATGTTCCAGTGGGCGCGTGGGCATAGGCGCTGAAGACTTGACCCAGGGGATTCAGAAATGTGGCACTGCAATGTGTGGCATCAGGATTCACAGTGGTGTTTGGCTTCTGCGGTGGTGACTTGGAGCCACTCCTTCACATTGCAGGTATATTTTCACTATCCAATATGTCTGCCATTTTTTTTATACATTTGCCTCTGAGGTTGAAGCTATTATGTTCAGTGGGTAGGAGTGAATCATCTTCACTTGATGGCCAAAAAATGAGGTGGGCAGCCACAAATGGGGATGACCAGACCATCTCTGTCTATGGGGATTCAAAATGTGCAGAAGGGTCATGGGTGATATGTCAGTGCATTTTATGTCTGTGGTACACCAGCGGTGGGCACCACTGCTGTCCCATATGCATTTCTACCCCATTGCATTTCTATAATGTTTACAAACCCTGACAAAGGGTACTTCAGAAACATTGAATGACGTATTCAGAAACACCCTGGGGTGGCTTTGCCGCGAAGGGAAGTAATCCCATATTGGCTGCACACCCTTCAGATTACGTACTGTAAGTAGTAACTCTGATTACTTTATGGAGTATTCCTGGGCGGAAATCTCAAAAGCCCCAAACTCTCCCTTAATTGTGATGGCATAGAGAATACCGGATACAAGGGTTCAATATCCTGACAAAGGCCATCATTACGAGTTTGGCGGTAGCCATGCCGCTATTGGCGGCATTGCTGCCGCCGAAATCGCGTCCGGGTCCTCAGAATGAGGAATAACCGGGCAATTCTGAGTTCAGAATGCCCGGTAATTCCTCCCTCCAAGGACCCGGACCCGGTCCTTCCCCATTCCCATTTCAGCCCCCATAGGGCTGAATGGGAATGGGAGAGGGAGCAAACAACGGGCCATTACGAGTTGGCCCGTTGTTTGCTCCCTCTTCCACACGCGGAACCGGGTAAGCAAGCCTGGCTTGACCAGGCGTTGCTTCCTGGGTCCCGCGAGGGGACCTCGTAATGAGGCGGTACGGGGTAAACGGCGCCGGCACCTTTTACGGCGCCGTTTGCCCTGTACCGCCAGGGTCGTAATGAGGCCCAAAGTGTGTTATGATTGATATTTAGGTAAAAATACTGATAAACTATGTTTACCTCCAAAAGCATAATATTATTGCAGACTCTTTTTTATGTAGCATGATACCACTTGGTGTGAAGATCTTATGAACTGCAACCTTTTTGCGTAATGCCCTTGTCTGCTCTAGGTTTTGTACTGGTTGCCTAATTTGAATAACGCTCCATTCAAAATGAATCTCATATATTAACAGTTGTGGCTTCGCTATTTATTACGGTTATTATGACTCACAATGAAAAAAGTACATATTGATCAGTATTAATTGAAAACAGGATTTTAAACACAGCCTCTGCAATTACCCTGTGAAAAACCCTTCAAGTGTCCTTACTCAATTGGAGGCGAGAACAAATAAACTCCTCGAACATCTGCCTCATTAGCTATCAACACTCCTTCCAAAGTAATTTAATACTAGTTGCAACCTACTGTGACTAATTAGACTTGGGAGGACACGTGGCTTCTGTGACTAATTGGCTTGGACAAGTCACGTGATTTCTGTTTAGCAGGCGTGCATGCTTGAACTGAACCGTCTTTTTTTAAATTCGTGTTTTCTGCAGCTGCGTGGTTGAAGGCCCTGCGTAGAGCAGACAAAGCCGGCAATTGCTCGCTTGTTGTTCCTGGCCTCACAATAGGCCTTCAGTGGATGTTCGCTGGCCTTCTGTGGAAAGGAACGCTCCTTGTTCGTTTTTATTTGCCCCAGCATCCTTTGCTCTCTCGAAATGTTTGTCAGGCCTCTACATTACCTGTGTGACCAAGCTGTGATCTCCTCCATTTCTCATTTTTTTTCTCTATTTCAACTAGTGTCTGCTGGGCAGATTCTATTGACATTGACACGCTGGCCATCAGTCTACACCTAGTCTACCACCAGCGTCTCTTACCTCGGGGGAGATGCATCTGTGTGCAGGGCTCTTTCTGTAGGTTTCTGTGATCTCGCACGTCCTCTTCTAGCATCATTGCTTTTAGGATATCACTATACCTCAGCCATTGCAGGCCCATAGCGCTCACATTGACCACTCAGGACACAGGTCTTCCACGGAGCTAGTGATTCATCCTGCAGGCTTTGACTCAGCGGTGTGTGAGGCCATTCCTTATTGTGCTGGAGCACTTGACGGGCCACCTTCAACCACCATCAAACTGATCACTGCCCTTCTCATCTCCCTGATGTCTGGTGCCCAGAGTACACCATTAAACAGGATGCAGGATGTCAGCATGCTTGTCACTGCCCGTATGTGGACATTTGCAGACTAAAATTTGACTTACATCAGGGGCGTTTTGGTCTACCACATATACTAAGGACCCCCCAAGTGATGATCACAGTGAACCACAGAACTTAGTCTGTAAACCATATGGCATGTTGACCATGTGGATTTATATAACACTGTACTTATGTTATATATAGGAAATTGGGTTTGTGTGTTCTTGTGGCTGCAGAATCTTGCTCCTGAAGAAGGGGAATATATCCCTGAAACGCATAGAGTACTGTTTGAATGTGTAAACAACATTTAATATAGAACATTGGAAGACTCCAATGGAATTTTGATTATCAGATACTGTCTTGAATTTATCTGTCAATTAAAAATGTACTGTTTGGCTGATTTATCAGCATTACGGTGTGCGGGGGCCGGTAGTATCCATAGATAGGACTCTATATGTTTCATATTTTGTTACGGCTTTGTGTCAGGGCTGATATTCCTCCCCTGCACCCCTACATCTACTGAATCTTTTACTTTTAGATTAAGATGAGAAAAGCTGATCTGGTGCGTACTGATTGATGTTGATTATTTGTATTGTATTGTATTTGTATTTTATGTAGCGCTGTTTCCCCACTCAATGCACCTTTTCCTTGGTTGAACGCCCTTGGTGACCATAGTCAAGGTGGTTAGTGATTCTAGGGGATTAGCTTAGATGCGTGCATACATGTTTGCCACTCAAAGACTTGGGTGGCTGGCAAAGCTCGACTGAGCAGCCCAGTAGAGTTCAGACACGTGGTGGGTGCTCCTGGAGGATGGCGAGGGAGTCTTTGTGTGTATAGTATCTCTGCTTTGCAGTGAGACACAATACATTGGTAGCACCCATAGGAACAGCACTAAATAATGTCATTTTCGAAAATGAATGACCTGACACATAACCATGCAACTACCTTAGCCTTCTCCATTGAGGAGGCAAGAAGAATGTATTCTTTAATATGGACCATATAGAAAGAACTGCAGACAGTAACGACGATCCAGACAAACTCATGTTGAAGTTAGAGCGAGTGATTAGATGGAAAATATCCCAGATACTGCATGCAACCACTTTGGTTGAGTATTACAGATGTAAAAAAAAAAAAATAACAAGGGGTTTGAGGGTATATTTACAACCCACCTTATGTAAAGACAGCACAAAACTTGTTATGAAGTGAGGTCAAATTCTTAATGCATATTCTCTAGATTTGATTCTCCTCAATATGAAGAAACTTTCAAAATCATTGACAACAATTGAAAAAGACATTTCTAAACTAAAAACACAACAGAGCCTATTTAAAACTGATCTAGAACAGACCTCAGCTTTGGAGGACATTAACACAAAACTTGCTACCGATAAACCTGATATAGAACAAAGAAAGTTGAGAAAATGTAAATGTGATAAATTTGACTATATGAATGATATTGTGTATTCCTGGCAGGAATACTCTGCATAGAGGAACCATAACAGATTCCCTAACCCACAATCTCATCAGTTAAGCTCAGATAACAGCAGCAATAGTAGTGTAGGAGATCCAATCCTGGCTGATAGCCAGAGACCAGGAACAACAATATGCAATTCAACGTTTCCTGTAGGAACTCCTCGTTTTATAATTCCGGGAACTTGCACTATAATCTCCCATTAGGAGACAATTCCTTTTTTAGAAAAAGAGGAAAACAAGGCGAGTCAAACAGACCAACACTTAAAAAAAAACAAGTAAACCCGAAAGAAAACATTGTGATTAACATATCCAGCAAAACCTTTACTGAGAGGCAATTAGAAGTCCTCAATCAGGGACTCGCCTTTGTTCCCACATTTAACACTACTTTATTTGAGGAAAAGGTCAACCAACATAGGTTGTTGCACAAAATCTGTTTGAAAATGTTCTTTGAGGTATAAACTTCAATAGAGGAACCACTGGGCTCTTAAGATAAACTAGAAATGAGACCTAAAAGCTACTTTGATCCGCATATTCAAAACCCTGTTTTTTAAATATGTTTGAGAAGAAAGTTGAAATAGAACTCAAGAAAGTTGATTACCAGAGGAATTCACATTATAACCTGAATGATTTTCAACTGAAAAAAAAGAAACACTAGCAAGGGATGAACAACTCACTCTCAAACCAGTAGATAAAGAGGGTGCTATTATTATAATGGATTCAACATACTATCATGAAAGCTACTTGACACTATTGAGTGATGAGTCCACATACATAGTACTGGATCGTGATCTTATTGATGAAATGAAAATTCTGATGCAGACTATAGTGGACAAGGCATTTGACAATGATGGATAAATGACAAGACTAGGAGTTTTTTTATTAATCGATTCCCCATTACTCCTATTTTCTATGGACTCCGAAAGATCCATAAACATCAGACAAGACCACTGCTTAGACCCATTGTGGTGGCGCCTGAGAGCATTTTTGATCCCTTAGCCATTTATGTGGATAGAATCGTACAACCACTGGTCCAAGGGATCCCCACATACCTGAGGGATACCACATACATTTTGAAGCGCATAAACAAGATAGAGACCTTGAGACCAGAGTTTCTTCTCTTCTCTCTCAATGTAAGTAGCCTATACACATCCATTCCCCACAATGAGGGAATTGAGTCTATCGAGGGGATAATGCTGAACTCTGAGAGAATGAGAGGTGAGAGACCATTTATTGTTATTGAATTGAGAAACATCATCTTGTGCAATAATACTTTTGATACAAGGGTACATTTAATGCACACGCATCAGGAACATCAATGGGGTCAGCAATGGCCCCAGTATATGCTAATATATTCATGTATGTTGTTGAAAACACATTTGTACTAGAACATCAAAATGGTGAAACAAGACTTGGAAAGGGTACATTGATGGCATCTTTGGTGTTTGGTTTGGATCTAAACAAGAGCTGAAAGCATTCTTTGAATATTTGAACCAAGTACACTCCTACATTTTAGGGAACAGACTGATCACCACAATATACCACAAACCAGCTGATGTTAACTGCCTACTACCCTATGCAAGCTTTCATCCTAAAGCAATGACCAAGATCCTGCCTTATAGTCTGATGTTGAGACTCAAAAGAATTATCTGAGACCAAGCAATCTGTAACAAGGAATCCTCAGTAAAGGATTTAGTAATAGAGGATACCCTGAAGAGATACTGAGCGAGGCAATATCACGAATGGCAGAGACACCGAAGGAACTGTTACTGGAACCCAAACATAAAGATACAGAGAATCCATTGTTATACATCTCCAAATTTCCCTGAATTTTCAAATTGGCATTATACATAAAAAGAATTGGTGTATTTTACAAGACAATCCTTTACTGCCCAAGCTTGTCCCCACATATCCTAGGATGGCTTACCAACAAGGTGTAAATCTAAGAGATACATTTGTGCAGACTGAGAGACCCCAAAGGGACAGACAATCAGTTTTAAGATACGAAAGAAGGATGCATTTCCCTGCCTTGCATGTAGCCATTGTAATAATTTGCTGAAAGGAAAGAGTATTTCACAACCCCATACAGGAAAGAAGATACCCCTTGTGACTATGCAACCTGCACAACATCTGGTGTTATTTATAGCATCAAGTGTTTGTCTGGGCTTCTATATGTAGGGCAAACAGCAAGGAGAGCTTATGAGAGGTGACCGGAACATACTACGCCCAGTGTTCATTGTAAGAATATTAAATCAACCTGTGGCAAGACATTTTACTGATCAGAGATTCAATTGCACAGATGAAATTTACAATACTGGAAGTAGTTAAACACCACACTGGGTGGAAGGGGGGGTAACTTTAATACTCACAGAGAGAAATGTTTTGGATTCACTTGTTGGATGTTTGAACTGCTTCATTTAATTGGTAATTGAGCAGAAATTAGTTGGTCTGTCGATTGTAGATTGTGGATGGAGAGCGCCTGTAACTTATTACATATAGCCTACAGATATGAGATTTGAATATGGAAATGACACTTTGCAAAGTTTACATGCCATTAAGTGAAGGTTTTTCTCTAAGTTATGATCATGAATGCACCCATGTACGAAATGGAATTTGTCAAATGTGTTGAAGATTAACATCATCTGCCCATATATGTTTTACCAAAATCAATGTTTATATATGTAATAATGAAATTGGTTGAGAATATAACTGTTTGTTAAGAATTGGACACTTTTTAAGTCCCCCCCACCCCAGGGAACTATTTTTCTTTTCTATGTATAAGCTGCAATTCATCATTTATGTAACCCCAGCAATTATGTTTTGTTTATGTTATGACGCTATACACTACATTGAAGGGAAATGCTGGGGTTACGACTTTTATGAAATATTGATTTAAGCTTCATTCCCATTTGATGGATGGTTATTGCAGGAGTAAGATTGAACAGAATTTATAATTCACCTATCCAGTATACTATAGCATGGATAGGTGCTTCTCATTTAATAGTCTAATTTGGGTGCTGCCCTCTAGACTCCAGAAGTAGAGTCCTGCTGGGCATCAGCTACATATATCTACATTAAGAAAAAGTGATCAGTCTACATATGTATCTACACGAGACTAAGCAGAAGGTTCTGAGGTCCGGTCTAAAAAACAATGTTCCATTACTCCACGCCAATATGGCCGCCTGATTAACATGGGAGGGATAAGACGACAAAATTACGGATCTACGTGAAGCGTATGTGCTCATGTGACCGGTTTGGAAAGTGGACTTACGATTAAATGTGATATGGATTAGCTCACGTGAAGACTTCAGGAAGTGGTTTAAAAGGAAGCAATAATTCAGTCTGTACGTGACTAGGATACGATATCAGCATCAAACATGCTCTGTGGACTCTATTATCAATGGTAAAGGAAGAAATATATACTGATTTTGCTCTCTAACATGAGGACTGTATGACACAAGTTTAGCGGTCGTCCTCATGATAAGATTCTAAAAATGCATTTCAATTTTATGATTATAGAATCTGCATTTTGGATAACAGATTTGAAGTTGGGGAACAGTTAGCAGTCCGGCAGAGAGCCTTAATTATACCTACGGTCTGAGCTAATGGGAGTCATTGGAAAGTCTAGGTGAGTATTGGATAATAGATTAACTTCTATACGTGGATATAGTAATTGGAAGCTTACATTATGGCCATGAATTTTAACAATCTGTTTCCGTTATAGTTTGGTCCCCATTGAAAAAGATATCTGGGTGAACAACATTTAACTTGGCCATGTAGGCTCGATGATTCTACCTACCCACCTCACTGATTTGGGTGACCACTAAGAGTTGGCTCTAAACAGACTGAGAATATAATTGGGGCAATTCAAAGTTGATTTTGACTTACATCAGGGGCGTTTTGGACTACCACATATACTAAGGACCCCCCAAGGAATACGCATGGTGACACATAACTTAGTCTGTAAACTTTTAATTTGTTGACCATGTGGATCTACATAACTATCATACATGCTAACCTGGCATCCACCAGCAGCAAGGACATGCACAGACTAGAACTCTGCTGGTGCAGGAAGGAAAGAACCAGAAGACAGGCTTCCTCTGTCTACACCCCAACACTCTGGAACCACCTCTGCGTCCACATCGGACTCATCCCCTCACTGCTACGTTTCAGGAAAGAGCTCAAGATACTCCTCTTCAAGGAATGCCTCCTCCCTATCATCAAGGTAAGCACACCTTCCAATCCTTATCTAACCCGAGACCGGGTGATCTGCCCCCACCCTATTTCCCCCTCTGATTGCTTGTAGGTTCCTTGCTGGCAAATTGACCACACTCCTTCTGCTCTGTTGTTAGCTCCCTGCTCCCTTTTATTTCTGCTTCCCTCACCTCGTACTTCCCCTATGAATGGTAAAGCAATATGAAGCTTGCTCTGCTCTTAATAAATGCCCTAATATTAACAATAATGATAATAATAGTAATAGAAATAATGATAATAATACTAATAATACATCGACTACTACTACTACCACTAATAATAATAATAATTAATATTATTATTATTATTATTATTATTATTATTATTATTATTATTATTATTATTATTATTATTATTATTATTATTATCCAATCCACAGGATAATCTATTCTCGTTCTGGTTTTAACTTTGTATTCTCTGACATGGATCCCCGGATTACCCCATTATAAACACAGGACTACAAGACCCGAAATGCAAAGCGATAACAAGTACTGGACTAGCATCTGCCAAATGGAATGGGGCATGTTGGCGTGGATGCTTATCGGGTCTGATCCCTCCACTGTGGTACCAAAGGTTCCAGGTGCTTCAGAGTACAGCATAGCCTAGTAACGTACAAACCCACAGAAAAACGGGTGCTTTATTGCACATCACAATGTATTGCGCTTTCTTGATTGGTTGGCTATGTATAGAAAATATTTTTCTTTTGACGAGACCTTATATTTGCCAGACCTCGTGCCAAGATCTGATTTATTTGTTAAATGTAGTGTTCCTACTAATTTATATCGTTTTTTGTAATTTTAAAGATTTTTAAAAACGAATGTATTTCATTTTTAGTAATTATACAAGTAGTTTACATGTTTCCACTGACTAGCTTTTAAAGACATGTTCGTTATAGTGCAGGTGCACTGTGGATTGCCATGCAAGCAATTATAGATCAAATTCCAAAGAGAAAAGGAATACAGCAAACATGTTCCTACACAGACTAATAGTAGAGTCTATAGCATATGTGATGAGAAGGCTGGCTGTCAAGCTGAATGCTGGATGACCGGAAAAATTCCCATATTCTCTGAGGGCTCTTACCACCAGGCTGCTTCGGAATATCGCATGCACTCATCCCTCATTACTGGGGAGAGGCAGGTATACGGGGCATTGGCAGTGATCGAAGTGAGCAGGAACGGTCTGGAGCGGTGTTCCACTAGTTTTATTTTTTTTCTGTTTACCATTCCTCTACTTTTTACGACAATATTCCCGATTCTATATGGAGGATTTGTCCATTCACGTCCTTGTGCAAGTGTAAAGTTGTAATATGAGCCTTAGTTATTAATCACGTAGAATACTGCAACAGAAGCAAGGATAGATCAGGGGAAGGGGGTTTGTCTTGGAAGCAAGACAATGCAGCGCCACACAGGTTTGAATCCCGATCCTACGCTTAGAAACTCCTCGTTTTAAGCGCATTATAAATTAACAATTATAATTATAATGCTCCAGCCGCAACACGTGTTAACCTATGCGTCCACCTATCCTCTCCCCTGCAGACACCACAGTTCCAGTGCATTTTTCAATGCATTTCTACCATTGGGAATAGAGCAGGGGTAAGGATTGGGGTTTCATTTTGGAGAGGGTAGGTGGGAACATAGGGGAGGGGAAGGAGCGGGGCGTTGCCCACCTAAGAACGGGCAAGGACTGATGGGGTGTCACCAGCACAAGAGGAGGACCAGGAGGGTGAGGAAATTAAATGGGATTCCTGGAGTGCCAAAGCCGGACGCCGAAAACAGGGCTTCGGCCAATGGGCTTGCGGGGAATTCCCATGGAACTAGAACATTGAAAGCAGCCATTTTCTAAGGTTAGTGATGTCTTTAAGTCTGAAGACCTCCACTTATTAATCACTACTAACTCTTTTAAATTGACTGCGGTCATTGATTTGGGGGACATGTATCTGAAGAAAATGATAAGGATTATGATGCTGAAATATGCCCCAGGAAGTCGCGCGCCAGGAGCCGCATCACAGAATCTTTGCACCGGAGCAAGTGCAGTTTTGACCGGTATTGCCACTAGGGCAAACCTTTCAATGGGGCTAAAAAAATGTAGACTGCACAGGGGGGACTGCCTATGTTTGCCTGCTCGTGCATTTTGGCCCCTCTGTGCAATTCTGGTCATTTACATTATGAAATGCTAAAAAAAAAAAAAGCTGTTAAACCTTGCAAAAACAGGAATCCAAAGGCATTTCCGGCAGCAGGAAAAAAATACGCAGGCAGAAAATCATTTGGTTTTGGCAGGCGGAGCATAGGGACTGCATAGACGAGTTCACTCCATTCCGTAGCCCTGCTCCACCTGAACAAAGGAGAAAAAAACATAATTGCAAAACAGAAACAAAACATGGCGTACACCATTTACCCTAGGTTTTTACACCTCTGTCACCACTCTGGGGGGTTAAAAAATGAGCCACAATATATTTTTGTTCCAGTGCAAAATGTATGCTAGTGCTCTTACTATCCCAAATTTGCACTCGTTTGCCCCAGTGAATTGATTTGCATCTTCTGCAACTCCCACCTGCCTTAGTCAGTATAATCATTGGTGGGGCATGTTGGGAGTTGCAGTCCAAAGCATCTGGAGAGCCACAGGGTGCAGACCCCTGAACTGGGTTTTCCAAGTCCAGGCCTCTAGGGCCGGATCCATGCTGGGTTTTCAGGATACCCCTCATTAATATTCATGAGATACATTTGCATGCAATGATTCCAAATGTATGCACATTTTTCCTCATGAATATTAATGAGGGATATCCTAAAAACCTGTCAGGATTCCGGTCCTTGAGGCCCGGAGTTGGCCAACCCTTCTCTGCATACAAGTGGTACAGGAGTGGCAGAGGAGTGATAGAGGAGGGCCACTGTAGTGGGTCAGGAGTTGTCCGGCTCCATTTTAGAATAAGCCACCTGATAGCCTTTACTGCACCTCATCACCTATAGAAAACATGAGCTACGAAAGCAACCGCAGTGACTTCATACTCACTTACACTAAGGGCCTATTCTCATCCTGGTGTTAAGTACCGAAAAGGTTGTTAAAAGGGTTAACAACCTTTTTGGTACTTAAAACCTATTCTGAAAGTGGCACATTCTTCCGAAGTCGGAAGGAATGTGCCACTTTCGGAATACATGTGGCGGTTGCTAGGATGGATTGGAAACCAACCTAGCAACCGCCACATTCGTAACCTGATGAAACTGTTCAGATACACCCGTGAGTATGAACACCTTCATATGCACCAAAGCAAGAGGCTTCAACGTTGCATTCTGCATTCTGCAACGTTGAAGCTGCTTACTTTGATGTATATGAAAGTATATAAAAGTGTTCATAAACACTGCATGGGTGTATATGAACAATTTCCTATACACCAAAGCAAGCAGCTTTATAGTTGTATTCTGAAAGGGTGAAGATGCTTATCTTGGTGAATCGGAACGTGTTCATACACACCTGTGTTCTTGGCAGCATTTTTGTAAAATAACGAAAATATCGCGATTTTAGGATTGCGCCTGTTATGAAAAAACAGGCGCAATCCTGACGGTGCACTGTCATGCACTACGAGGGCGCCCACGCCCACTTGAGAATAGTGGTGGAGCCTGGGCATCCTGATTTGGCGCAGTGAATCGTGCTATTTAGCACCTTCACTGCGGCATTTTCTGAATCAGGGCCCAAGGGGAAGGTGCCCATTGTATATTCGGAAAAATCGCACAGAGACATCTATAACCAGCTCATTGTATAATAGCTGTCATTTACAATTTCGGTCCATTATCAATTTGCTTGTCAATATTCAAATTAGGACATCCAACGTCTCTGATAGCAAAACAATCTGTTCTAGAGATACCACGTTTATTTCTCACAACAGTTACATTTCAATTAATCTAAATTGAGTTCACATCAGTAGCGGACATAACCTTCTTTGTATTGGGACTTCAGCACTTTCCTCTGGGAATTAAAATAAAGTCCCAATTTAAATGATCTGTACCAGGCACTCTATTTCTCATTTCTCATTTCACTATGCATTCCTTTCCTAGACCATCATCCTACACCCCTCACATTCTTCGACTCTCATCCTTGGCTTTTTCTACAAACCCAACCCCAACACATCTCTTCTGTCAGAGACTGTATTCTTCTGCTGCATTTTTGTGTAGGCCAGGCTGCCTTCAGGGTATAAGGGTGACAGGTACACAGGTGCTGTGGGTCACAGGCACCCGCAGGAAATTCAGTATCTAACAATGATAAGACCCTTTCAATGCCACTGCCCTAGAATCTGGGCAACGGGCCCCCCACAGAAATTAATTCTGCAATACTGATGTGAGGGAAGAACTTCAGGGAATAAGTAGGCTGTGGTGAAAGGCAAACCTCTACATGGTGCCATATGCTGTACCAAGTTGCCTATTTCATATTATTTTTATATATTACTAGCAGAAGTACCCGTTTTCTGAATGGGTTCTGTGGACAGGCATGATAACACTGATCCTGTAGATCGCTGTTCTGATTCGCTTGTCGCTTAATGTGCTTTGCAACATGAAGTAAACTGCACTGAGAATGAGTGCATTTGGCCGGCTGACATACCCCAGAGCAGACGTTGGGGGAGGTGAGAGTTGGTGTGCTGCTGCATACTGGGACCTTCTGTGCTCTCTCCCCACCTGTTTCCTCACCATGGCGTGGTGCAGTTCATTGTGGTGAAAATATCTTGGAAACTGTGCATCCTAGGGCTTGGAACTCGAGTTTTGTTTCTGTTGTCAGGACCTGTCCTTCTACGACCACATTGATGTTTCACCGATTTCAGGCAACCGTCTCATGTGCGAAGGTGCTATATTCCAAGGAACGGGGTGACTGTCCAAATGGCATGTAGCTATTGATGTCTAGAGGGTCCTAACACGTAACTATGCAAAATTTGTTTCAGATTGGTGAAGGATGTGGAATTGTATATGGAACAATACTTTGCCAAGCCACAAACCCACAAACAACTTGTGCTGAATTCTAGGAAACAGGGTGGGGTGTCCAAATGCCATGTAGACACTAATGTACCGAGGGTCCTAAAAGGTAACTATGCAAAATGTGGTGCAGATTGGTGGAACAATGTGGAATTGTATAAGGAACAATGCATTGCCAAGCCACAAACCCACAAAAATGTTTGACTTGTGCTGAAATCCAGGGAACGGGGTGGGAGGTCCAAATGCCATGTAGCCAGTAATGTCCGGAGGGTCCTGACAGGAAGCTATGCAAAATTTGGTGCAGATTGATGAAACGGTGTAGAATTGTATTAGGACTGATGCTTCACCACAAACAAACAAACTATAACTTATATATATATTCAATGAACAAACTTTGTTAAAGGGACGTTATGGTTAAGTTGCGCTACTAAAAACCTATGAAATTCAGTGTAAAAATTTTGTTAAAGGGACGTTATGGTAAAGTTGCGCTACTAAAAACCTATGAAATTCAGTGAAAAACTTTGTCAAAGGAACGTTATGGTTCCAAGTAAAACCGAAAAATCCTTGAAATTCGCCAGTTATGATAAGCTAAGCAACCATAACTCGCGCCACCACCGTGCACTGCTAAGACTAACACCCAGGACATCAAAGATGACATCACAAATGTCATTGATGACATCACTGATGACATCACATGTGTATGTACTTTTCATGAAATATGTGTACAAGGGATTCTTATTATAATGTTGCGAAACAAGTGTCAAGGATCATTGCAATAAATATCATACCCTAATTAGTGCATTGAATGATGCATTGATATAAATAGCATTCTATTATGGGGTTCTATCTAGTATACTAAGCTACTGATACAGAAACATAACATGGTGTGCAGTGTACAAGATTAAGGTATAATATTCGTAATGTTAATATGTTGAATAATGAAAAGATAATTGTTTTCTTAATAGATTTTTGTGTACTGTGAAATATGTAATACGTAGCTAATAAAACATTACTATAGACAAAACACAAAGACACAAGAACACATACCAATATGGGTATATACAGGGAAAGTGAAGTTAGCAAAAAAGCACAAGTAGTAGCAGAAACAATTCATAACTTAACTGATTATTTTCATGCAAATAAATGATTGCTCTGTTTCAAAGCTGCTATTCACCCTATGTATATGTATCACTTGATGTGATTGGACCCACAGGGAAAGTACAGCCATAAAAAAAAAAAAAAACAACAGAACTATCAGAAAGTGCTCATAAGTCTATTGATTATCTTTATGCACAAAAAGGATTGCTGTCTTTCAAGCTTGTGTCTTCCCGTATGTATATGTTTCATATGATGTGACTGGACTCTAACAGAATTACTGTAAGAACCTACTTGAAGGATACGTCTACAAATAAAATAAAATGTTTAGTTTCTGACTGTTACTGAAGAAAACCATGTGGCCTAGATATGTCAGCAAAAGAAAAAAGAGTGAGCCAGACATGTGATGTCATCAGTGATGTCATCAATGACATTTGTGATGTCATCTTTGATGTCCTGGGTGTTAGTCTTAGCAGTGCACGGTGGTGGCGCGAGTTATGGTTGCGTAGAATACCATGACTGGCGAATTTCAAGGGTTTTTCGGTTTTACTTGGAACCATAACGTTCCTTTGACAAAGTTTTTTCACTGAATTTCATAGGTTTTTAGTAGCGCAACTTTACCATAACGTCCCTTTAACAAAGTTTTTTCACTGAATTTCATAGGTTTTTAGTAGCGCAACTTAACCATAACGTCCCTTTAACAAAGTTTTTTCACTGAATTTCATAGGTTTTTAGTAGCGCAACTTAACCATAACGTCCCTTTAACAAAGTTTTTTCATTGAATTTCATAGGTTTTTATTAGTGCAACTTAACCATAACGTCCCTGTAACATTTTTTTAACTAAATTTTAAAGGTTTTTATTAGTACAACGTGACCATAACATCTTTTTCAATAGATGAAGACCACTAACATTTTATGTCCTCAAAGTGGGAATGCCGGGTGGTAAAAAAAACAAAAAGATTTTCCTTCCTACGCCGGGACTCCTGCAGCGTCTCGGTGTAGGAAGGATAATCTTTTACCGAGATAGCCACCATGGAAAGGGAAGGCGAGGTGTATAAAGAACACAACGGCGCATGAGCGGGGTTGGGGGGGCACAGGGGAGACACATGGGCATGAGCGGGGGGTGAGAGGGAACAGGGTACAAACGGGGCATGAGCAGGGGGTGGGGGGGAAAAGGAAGGAAACACAGGACATGAGCGGTGGTGGGGGGAACACGAGAGAGACACGGGGCATGAGCAGCGGGTGGGGAGGAACATGAGGGAGACACGGAGTATGAGCAGGGGTTGGGGAGGAACACGAGGGAGACACAGGGCATGAGCGGGGGGGTACAGGGCACATACGGGACATGAGCGGGGGTGGGATGGAAAGGAGAGAGACAAGGGGCATGAGCGAGGGGTGGGGGAACACGAGGGAGACACGGAGCATGAGCGTGGGGCGGGGGGTAACACGAGGGAAACACGGGGCATGAGCGTGGGGTGGGGGAACACGAGGGAGACACGGGGCATGAGCGGGGGGTGGGGGGCAACAGGAGACAGACACTGGGCATGAGCAGGGGGTGGGGTCAACAGGAGAGAGACACGGGGCATGAGCGGGGGGTGGGGAGAACAGGAGACAGACACAGGGCATGAGCGGGGGATGGGGGGAACAGGAGACAGATACGGGGCATGAGCGGGGGTGGGGAGAACAGGAGACAGACACGGGGCATGAGCGGGGGGTGGGGAGAACAGGAGACAGACACAGGGCATGAGCGGGGGATGGGGGAACAGGAGACAGATACGGGGCATGAGCGGGGGTGGGGAGAACAGGAGACAGACACGGGGAATGAGCGGGGGTGGGGGGCAACAGGAGACAGACACGGGGCATGAGCGGGGGGTGTGGGGGGCAACAGGAGAGAGACACGGGGCATGAGCGTGGAGTGGGGGAATGCAGGAGACAGACACGGGGCATGGGTGGGGGCAACAGGAGACAGACACGGGGCATGAGCAGAGGGTGGGGGGAACAGGAGACAGACACGGGGCATGAGCGGGGGGTGGGAGAACAGGAGACAGACACGGGGCATGAGCGGAGGGTGGGGGGCAACAGGAGAGAGACACGGGACATGAGTGGGGGGGCAACAGGAGACAGACACGGGGCATGAGCGGGGGAGTGGGGGGGTACAGGAGACAGACACGGGGCATGAGCGGGGGTAGGGGGGTACAGGAGACAGACACGGGGCATGAGCAGGGGGTGGGGGGCAACAGGAGAGAGACACGGGACATGAGCGGGGGTGGGGGGAACAGGAGACCGACACGGGGCATGAGCGGGGGTGGGGGAACAACAGAGACAGACACGGGGCATGAGCAGGGGGTGGGGGGCAAAAGGAGACAGACACAGGGCAAGAGCGGGGGGTGGGGGGCAACAGGAGACAGACACGGGGCATGAGCGGGGGGGTGGGGGGCAACAGGAGACAGACACGGGGCATGAGCGGGGGGGGTGGGGGAACAGGAGACAGACACGGAGCATGAGCGGGGGGTGGGGAGAACAGGAGACAGACACGGGGCATGAGCGGGGGGAGGGGGGCAACAGGAGACAGACACAGGGCATGAGTGGGGGTGGGAGGAACAGGAGACAGACACGGGGCATGAGCGGGGGGTGGGGAGAACAGGAAACAGACACAGGGCATGAGCGAGGTGGTGGGGGGCAACAGGAGACAGACACGAGGCATGAGCAGGGGTGTGGGGGGCAACAGGAGAGAGACACGGGCATTAGCGTGGAGTGGGGGGGTACAGAAGACAGACACGGGGCATGGGTGGGGTCAACAGGAGAGAGACACGGGGCATGAGCGAGGGGGTGGGGAGAACAGGAGACAGACACAGGGCATGAGCAGGGGATGGGGGGAACAGGAGACAGATACGGGGCATGAGCGGGGGTGGGGAGAACAGGAGACAGACACGGGGAATGAGCGGGGGTGGGGGGCAACAGGAGACAGACACGGGGCATGAGCGGGGGGTGTGGGAGGCAACAGGAGAGAGACACGGGGCATGAGCGTGGAGTGGGGGAATGCAGGAGACAGACACGGGGCATGGGTGGGGGCAACAGGAGACAGACACGGGGCATGAGCGGAGGGTGGGGGGAACAGGAGACAGACACGGGGCATGAGCGGGGGGTGGGGGAACAGGAGACAAACACGGGGCATGAGCGGAGGGTGGGGGGCAACAGGAGAGAGACACGGGACATGAGTGGGTGGGGGAACAGGAGACAGACATGGGGCATGAGTGGGGGGGTAACAGGAGACAGACACGGGGCATGAGCAGGGGGGTGGGGGGGTACAGGAGACAGACACGGGGCATGAGCGGGGGGTGGGGAGAACAGGAGACAGACACGGGGCATGAGCGGGGGGAGGGGGGCAACAGGAGACAGACACAGGGCATGAGTGGGGGTGGGAGGAACAGGAGACAGACACGGGGCATGAGCGGGGGGTGGGGAGAACAGGAGACAGACACAAGGCATGAGCGAGGTGGTGGGGGGCAACAGGAGACAGACACGAGGCATGAGCAGGGGTGTGGGGGGCAACAGGAGAGAGACACGGGCATGAGCGCGGAGTGGGGGGGTACAGAAGACAGACACGGGGCATGGGTGGGAGCAAGAGGAGACAGACATGGGGCGTGAGTGGGGGGTGGGGGGAACAGGAGACAGACACGGGGCATGAGCGGGGGGTGGGGGGTACAGAAGACAGACACGGGGCATGAGCGGGGTAGTGGGGGGCAACAGGAGAGAGACATGGGGCATGAGCGGGGGGTGGGAGGGTACAGAAGACAGACACGGGGCATGAGCGGGGGGTGGGGGGCAACAGGAGAGAGACACGGGGCATGAGCAGGGGGGGCAACAGGAGACAGACATGGGGCATGAGCGGGGGTCGGGGGGTACAGGAGACAGACACGAGCATGAGCGGGGGGTGGGGGTACAGGAGACAGACACGGGGCATGAGGAGGGGGTGGGGGGCAACAGGAGAGAGACACGGGGCATGAGCGGGGGGTGGGGGAAACAGGAGACAGACACAGGGCATGAGCGAGGGGTGGGGGGAACAAAAGAGACAGACACGGGGCATGAGCGGGGGGTGGGGGGCAACAGGAGAGAGACACGGGGCAGGAGCGGGGGGCGGGGGGCAACAGGAGACAGACACGGGGCATGAGCGGGGGGTGAGGGCAACAGGAGACAGACACGGGGCAGGAGCAGGGGGTGGGGGGAACAGGAGACAGACGCAAAGCATGAGCAGGGGGTGGGGAGAACAGGAGACAGACACGGGGCATGAGAGGGGGGCAACAGGAGACAGACATGGGGCATGAGCGGGGGGTGTGGGGGGTACAGGAGACAGACACGAGCATGAGCGGGGGGTGGGGGGAACAAAAGAGACAGACACGGGGCATGAGCGGGGGGTGGGGGAATAACAGAGACAGACACAGGGCATGAGCGGGGGGTGGAGGGCAACAGGAGACAAACACGGGGCATGAGCGGGGGCGGGGGGCAGCAGGAGACAGACACGGGGCATGAGCGGGGGGTGAGGGGCAACAGGAGACAGACACGGGGCATGAGCGGGGGTGGGGGGCAACAGGAGACAGACACGGGGCAAGAGTGGGGGGTGGGGGGCAACAGGAGAGACACGGGGCATGAGCGGGGGCAGTGGGGCAACAGGAGAGACACGGGACATGAGCGGGGGTGGGGGGAGCAGGAGAAAGACACGGGGCATGAGCGAGGGGTGGGGGGAATGGGAGACAGACACAGGGGATGAGCGGGGGGTGGGAGGAACAGGAGACACGGGCATGAGCGGGGGGTGGGGAGAACAGACACGGGGCATGAGCGGGCGGTGGGGGGCAACAGGAGACAGACACGGGGCATGAACGGGGGGTGGGAGGAATAGGAAAAAGACACGGGGCATGAGCAGGGGGTGGGGAGAACAGGAGACAAACACGGGGCATGAGCAGGGGGTGGGGGGCACCAAGAGAGAGACACGGGGCATGAGCGTGTGGGGGGAACAGGAGACAGACACGGGGCATGAGTGGGTGGGGGGAACAGGAGACAGACACGGGGCATGAGCGGGAGGGGTGGGGGGCAACAGGAGATAGACATGGGGCATGAGCGGGGGGTGGGGGAACAGGACACAGACATGGGGCATGAGCGGGGTGTGGAGAGAACAGGAGACAGACATGGGGCATGAGCGGGGGGAACAGAAGACAGACATGGGGCATGAGCAGGGGGTGGGGGAAGGGGAGAGAGACACACGGGGCATGAGCGGGGTGGGGGGAGGGAGAGAGACACACGGGCCATGAGCGGGGGTGGGTGGGAGGGAGAGAGACACACAGGGCAAGAGCGGGGGTGGGCGGGAGGGGGAAAGAGACACGGGGCAAGAGCGGGAGTGGGCGGGAGGGGGAAAGAGACACGGGGCAAGAGCGGGGGTGGGCGGGAGGGGGAAAGAGACACGGGGCAAGAGCAGGGGTGGGCGGGAGGGGGAAAGAGACACGGGGCAAGAGCGGTGGTGGGCGGGAGGGGGAAAGAGACACGGGGCAAGAGCGGGGGTGGTCGGGAGGGGGAAAGAGACACGGGGCAAGAGCGGGGGTGGGCAGGAGGGGGAAAGAGACACGGGGCAAGAGCGGGGGTGGGGGGAGGGAGAGAGACACACGGGGCATGAGCGGGGGGTGGGTGGGAGGGAGAGAGACACACAGGGCAAGAGCAGGGGTGGGCGGGAGGGGGAAAGAGACACGGGGCAAGAGCGGGGGTGGGCGGGAGGGGGAAAGAGACACGGGGCAAGAGCGGGGGTGGGCGAGAGGGGGAAAGAGACACAGGGCAAGAGCGGGGGTGGGCGGGAGGGGGAAAGAGACATGGGGCAAGAGCGGGGGTGGGCGGGAGGGGGAAAGAGACACGGGGCAAGAGCGGGGGTGGTCAGGAGGGGGAAAGAGACACGGGGCAAGAGCGGGGGTGGGCAGGAGGGGGAAAGACACACGGGGCAAGAGCGGGGGTGGGCGGGAGGGGGAAAGACACACGGGGCAAGAGCGGGGGTGGGCGGGAGGGGGAAAGACACACAGGGCAAGAGCGGGGGTGGGGGGAGGGAGACCAGACACACGGGGCAAGAGCGGGGGTGGGGGGTAGGGAGACAGACACACGAGGCATGAGCGGGGGATGGGGGAAGGGGAGAGACACGTGGTGCATGAGCGGGGGGTGGGCGGGAGGGGGAGAGACACACAGGGCATGAGTGGGGGGTGGGGGAAGGAGAGAGAGACACATGGGGCATGAGCCGGGGGTGGACGGGAGGGGGAGAGACACACAGGGCATGAGCGGGGGGTGGGCGGGAGGGGGAGAGACAAGCGGGGCATGAGCGGGGGTGGGCGGGAGGGGGAGAGACACACGGGGCATGAGCAGGGGGTGGGCGGCGGGTGGGGAGAGACACACGGACATGAGCGGGGGTGGGGAGAAGAGACACACGGACATGAGCGGGCGGCGGGTGTTGAGAAACACACAGACATGAGCAGCGGGTGGTAGAGACACACGAGGATGGGAGAGACACACGGGGCAAGAGCGGGGGGTGGGCGGTTGGGAGAGACGAGCGGGGCACGAGCGGGGCATGAGCGGGGGGTGGGCGGGAGGGAGAAAGACACACGGACATGAGCGGGGGGCGGGCGGGAGGGAGAAAGACACACGGACATGAGCGGGGGGCGGGCGGGAGGGAAAAAGACACACGGACATGAGCCGGCAGTGGGCGGGAGGGAGAAAGATGCATGGACATGAGCGGGGGGGGTGGGAGGAACAGGAGACAGACACGGGCATGAGTGGGGGTGGGGGACTTACTGTGCAGGCGGGATACAAAGCCTCTCATGCGAGGAACAAAGATGGCGGGCGTCTCTGAAGCCAGACGCACTGCACGCTTTCACGCATCCAATGAGAGAGCACGTCAGATGTCCGCGGACATCACGCAAGCTGCTTGCCCAATCACCGTCCTGTCCGCGGAGCGAACAGGGAAGTGTTTCCGCAAAGCGAACACAGATATCGCTAATTTACACCTAATAAAGCAAAGCACGCTTTCGGGACCAAGCCGCCACTCCTGCCGCTAATTTGGTGTAAATCCGTCCAGCGGTTTGGGCTGTAGGCGTGAGCAAAGTTTTTTCCCATTATGTCTATGGAAGAGCAATTTTTGGGTGGCTTATAACTTTGCCCCCCCTGGACGAATCCTCACCAAACTTTGCAAGAAAAATCAGAGTGACACAAATACTTTTTTTGCAGTTTGGTGAGGATCCGTCCAGGGAGAGCGAAGTTATAAGCCACCCAAAAATTGCTCTTCCTATGGAAACAGCAACTTAACCATAACTACATGGCCACTACCGTGGCCATGTAATATATATATATATATATATATATATATATATATATATATATATATATATATATATATATATATATATATATATATAGATGGGCTTACATTATATATTATTTTTGTGGACTTTAAATCTTACTTTGATGGACTAAATAAAAATAGGCTGGTGAGCAGGGCTGTACCATCGTGCCACTGCTATACAACCTATTTTCGGCAGACCTTCCGGCTTGGCTGGCACCGGACAGTGGATGTAGCCCAAAGGTGGGTTGTTAGTCTGTCTTCTGTATGCGGTACGCCGACAATTTTGTTATGCTTAATTATACATATATGGGGGCTAAAGCCATGTTTGAATCGTTGGTTACTTATACAGTGACTAACGGGATCCACATTAATATGGTGAAAACAACGTTCTTGGTAGTCCCATTAAAAAAGATAAAGCTCCTTGATTTCCAGACCTCTTTGGGGAAAGTGGATTATGTGATATTGTACCCATATCTAAGACTTCATATGAGCGCGAGTAGGGCCTATATACACATTATTACCTTGAAGAAAGCGAAGGCTAAGCAGATGACCCATTTTATTTGTAACTTTTCCAGAAACACAGCAGGATTCTCGATGGACGGACTACGCACCCTCTATAAGCAATGCTTTTGACCCATGGTCTTATATGGAGTAGAGGCCCTCCCCATGAGAGACCTACAGTGGCTGGGGATAATAGAGGGAGTATTTTGGAAAACCATTTTGAGACTGCAGAAATCTACCCCCATGGAATATTTTAGATTAGAGTTGGGATTGGTGTCTCTTAAAAGCGACTTGATAATTTGACAAGGTACTCTTCATATTAAAACCAATACAGCCCTTAAAGGCCATTTATCGGCACTGATGGCTTTGAGTCCTGTCAGTCATCGTAGTGGGACATGTGTGTTTAACACCCTAGCTCAGAAAACAGATGAGGCTATTAACTGGTTCCCAGACTTTTACCGGGGGACCAATTTTGTCTGCTTGAAACACATTTTCAAGAATAAAGTATCCCAATGGGATTGGATTAATAATTACACTCGTCTGATTATGATTAGAAGTCACACTTATGCCACCCTGGTGATGCATACATACCTTAAACCACTGAGATATTTGAGAAAATGTCCTAACATATCAGTCAAGAGTTTTCGATTAAAACTGAGAATTAACCAGTAGCCTACATTAGTCAATGTGGGAGGATCCTTGGGTATCCTGCTTAAGGACAAAATCTGCCAGTTGTGTAAAGCCCCAGGGATGTTGGAGACCTCAAGGCACTTACTTACAGAATGCTCTGTTATGTGTACTGATTATATGACTATCCTGGGACATATGGTGTCAAATTACGATTCGATTAAGGAAGATGCCTTCTGGTCCTATTGTTTAAATACGGAAAAAGAGAGCTCCTACATTGCTCTGTATCGTCTGTGGTGTATAATTCAATGACGTCTTCCATCTGACACAAAATAATAATTAACAGTATTACGTAGGCTGTTTTCCCAATTCTTGATATTATAACTGCGTGATTCTTAGAAGAATATTTTGTATTTGCATTTTTATTTATTTGTAGAGCACAACCAAGCCCTGAGGCATCTGGGCACTAAGCTTACAAGTTACATAGGCAAGTATATACAGGAATAGAATAAAGCCATTGTACATAGGCATGTATATACAGGAATAGCATGAAGTCATGGTGCACAAATGTTACAAGCATAGTATCATAACAGGAAGCATCAATTACAATCCAAAATGTACATAGACATAGACAGATATTGCTAATAGACATACGTCAAGTATTACAAAAGACACAAGGCAGAAGTAGTGCATATACAACAGGTTGGGGCACTTAAATATTGATTTAGTCTAATAAGTATTAATGTGACAGAAATGTTTTAGAATTTTTAATGGAACATTTTATTTATTGTTTTAAGGAATGTGTTTTAGGTAGGATGTTGTCATTACTATAGGTTAGCACTTTCACTAGCACTTTATTTAGTGATACTTCTCCCACCCAGACTTATGTCTGTGATAAGTTTATTTTACTTGTGATTTATTATTGTGAATGTACTGTTTTAACATGTTTGAATTTGTATATGGTCAAATAATGAAATTAGAACTGTCAATTAATTTTTGTAAAAGTTCTATTCAAACTATATACAAATATATTAATAAATAAATAAAACTATATAGATAAGGTGGCGGTTGCCACCATACAGTTAATGTTGTACCTATGAGCTGTATGAAATTAAAAAAATTCTATTGTTAATAACTTTTGACTTGCAGGACAGATTTGGCAAATGTTTTCCAAACAGAATCTGTGTCGTGGGACCCCCAGACTCAAAATTGTGGGACAGATTTGTTAAGAAATGAAAAAGGTATTAATAAAGCAAATAAATGCTGTTTTGGCTTTCTTCTACTTATTTTCCAATAGAGAAAAAGTCTGAATTTAGTAAAGCCGAAGAACAAACATTTCTGGACATATTTTCACCAAATAAGAAACACAGAACAGGTTTGGGGTAAATCCGTCCAGTAGTTTTTAAAATAATTGACAGGGAAAGGTGTACCCTTTGCGCTGCAAAAAAAATGTTATATCTCCCATTGTGCTGTGCAGCAGAGAGGCTTTTTTCAGAAATGAAACATACCATTTTTCTTTTGCTTGATGCAAGCGAATACGGGGGAATGCGAAAACAAAAAGTACTTAAAAAGATATTTGGAGGAGGAAAGGGGATGTTATTGCAATAGGCTAGATGTGAAATTGGAGAGTTAGGTGTGGTCTGGGGATCCAGTTACAGTGCGACCATTTACAGATTATCGAGGAATACCGGGGTAATCCCACAGCAACAATGCAAGACCTGCTCAGAAGATAATATATGTTACACACACCAAAGTGATTTTGATTTGTTAGAATTATCAAGGGAATGCCGGGACAATCCTGCGGACACGGATAGTTTGTTGCCATTATATGTGTAGCTTGTTGCCCTTATCGGGGCAATCCGGCAGGAATTGGAAGAGAGTGGAAAAAAAAGAAATGTTGGACCTACAGTGATCACATCTACTAAGCACAGCGTAATTGGTCCTTGTGCCACTTGCCATAGCTAGTGGGCCCCAAAGACACATATTGATGCAACAGGTACAGTGGACATGGCTGAAGGCCATGGCTAGTGGGCCCCAAAGAAACCTATGGGTGCAACATGTACAGTGACCACGGCCAAAGGTCATCACCACTGGCCAAGGCCGAAGGCCAGGGCTGGTGGGCCCCAAAGAAACATATTTGTGCAACATGTGCAGTGGTCACGGGTGAACGCCATGGCTGGTGAGCCCCAAACATACCTATTGATACAAGGCAGTGGTGCTGGTCTTGACTGAAGACCATGGCTAGTGGGAGCCAAAGAAATGTGTATTCATGCAACATATACAGTGGCCACGGTTGAAAGCCATGGCTAGTGGGCCTCAAATAAAATTATTGGTGCAACAAGTACATTGACCAAGGCCAAAGGCCATGGTTAGTGGGCCCCACAGAAACTATAGAGAGTTAATGTGATCAGATTTAACGCAACATGACCCTTGAAATTCAGCGCTCACATCTGAAGTAAGTCTACGTTAACTTTGAGCCCCTGGTTGCTCACCTTAGGACTACAAGGATGACATCACATATGCCGTCACTGATGACATCACTAATTGCATCATACATGACATCAGTGATGACATCACTGGCGGCATCACTAATGACATCATACACATCATTGATGATATCAATAATGACATCATATATGACATTAATGATTAAACAGTTAGAACGTGTGTGTTGCCCATTTATTTTTCATCCATATTTTGATGTATTACACTTAACAATTAGGACAGCATGACATGAAACACAACAACACAACAGTCATACACAAGTAGCATATGATTACATGTGGAGCATTCATTTGTAATACTTGTCAACTTGTACAATTTAAAATATATATTTTTTTATTGTTCTTGGTTGAATAATCAACCTTTAACAAATACATTTTAAATGAAATCACATTGAAATAATATATTAGAAAGAAACGACAAATGGAAAAGGTAAGTAACCCAAAAATATTCTCAATCATGATCATTTTCATTTCATTGGTACACAGAACATGTCAGTAATTTCATTTGTCAACCTATTTACAATTCATGAGATACCAATATTTTCTAAAAAACTGATAGTTTCTATAATCAGTGGGGTAGTCTCAAGTCTAAAAATTCTCACCCAAATTTTCTCCTCAGGTGATTGTTTAACGCGTTCATCGTATTTACACAACTGTTCTTGCCTTATTAATGTCAGCTGTAGGCAGTCTCTGAGCAAGTGGTTAGTGTCTCTGTGTGTCTGTCATAGAATCGGCATAACCTCAGTTTTTAGAACTCTTAGTTCTACTACCCAGAACTTTTGTTGGCCATTAGTTCATTCTCACTTTTAAGTAACCCTTCCCAATTTTAGGGAAGGGAAAGCAATTTAAATATTTAGCCAGTACATTTGAAGGCTTTGGTTTCTTGGACAATGGTGTAGTTTTGAAAGGCCTTGTATCTAAGGCACACTTGAATAGTTTTTCACCAATCTGCCCTGTATAGTTTCTTCTGAGCCATCATTGGTCTGATTATCAGCATTGCCTATGCTATACTGGCAATATTTAGCCAGTTTAAGTCATTTTTCTTCCACATCCCTAACAATCCCCTAACAATCCCCAATCCCGGACATTTAACACCTGTCATAGAATCAGCAACATAGAATAACTCTTGGCCATAATAATCTTTCAAAAAAAAGATAGAAAGTTCAATTTTACAGCCACCAATAAAGAGGGTAATCCCAACTCTTGGCAAATAATCTGTATTGGGGCATCTCTCGGTAGCCCCAATACTCTTCTCCAAAACAGTCTAATTTATTCCAAATCTCTGAACACAAGAACATTTTTCCTTCCGCTCCATATGTCATGATAGGGATCACCATTTGTTAATAGAAGGTCAGTAATGGAACTTATGAGAAGCAGCCAAACATTTCTGGATTAGTAACCCTTGAGATGCTGCTGTAGTCATTTTTGGTTTCAGAACATTCTTATAAGGGATTTCTGGCCCGGATACATGTAATATACTACCCAAGTATTGATGCTCCAGGACCCTTTCCAGATGTATATTATCAACCTTCACTATCATCATTATTGTTCTAATAATATGGCATGTTGTACAAAGGGGTTGATTTTCATATCTAACATTATATGAATGGTTTGCATTTCATATATTAGTAAGCAATAACAATACTCAATAGCAGGGAAAGTACAAAAGTGTATGTCCCTGGGAGAGTTTTCAGAAGGAATCTGGAAAAGGTAAAATCAGAGGACCTAGCCAACTGCCTAAAAATACTTATGGATTCTACTATGGATCTGAATACTCTGTGTGTCCTAGTGGACTCCCGCAGAAGGCAATTGTCCTCATTGATGGACCAAGAAGCCCCCATGAAGTCAAAAATCATTAGAGATGGGCTGTGCTGGTTCACACCTGCATTAGGTTACATCAAAAAAGAAGAAAATAAAACAGCTTTCTTGTCAATAAACAGGACTGATGTAAATATGACAGCCTGGAAATCACTGGAGAAAACGTAGAAAAGGAAAATCTGTGAAAAAATAACTCAAATGTTAGATACCATTGCTCGAAGGAGGACAAGGCTGCTGATAGTGTTAGAACTATCAGCAGCATTTGATCTGCTAGACCACGAGCGCCTTCTGAAAGCTCTATCGGCTGTAGGTAGCTGTTCAAAGGATGCTACAGGTTGGATCTGCTCTTTTCTAAGCAAGGTCTAGAGTGTGTTGGGGTAATGCTGTATCCCACCAATCACAAATACATTGTAGATTTCTGCAGGGTGCATGTCTGTCTCTGGCCATTTTCAATGTATACATCATACCCATCTGTGACCATCTTTTAATAAATGGGGGTACAGATCACTAACTACCCAGATGATATTCAAATGCTGATGGAGTTAAGTGGTTACTACGCCAATGATTTGGACAGGCTATCTAACATGCATGGGTCTGTGAAGAGCTGGATGTCCGCCAACTGGATGTGCTTGAACAGTTCCAAAACTAAACTCATGATCTTTGGATCAACACAAAACATGGCAACACTGGACTCCAAATATTTGAGTTTTGAGGGTAGTTGTATGTCAGTGCTAGGCAAGGTGTAGATCCTTTGTGTGTTTCTTGAGCACTCTCTTAGCATGGATTCACAAGTTGATGGTATTGTTCATAAATCTCAGTATCAGACCAACAGACCAACAAACATTGCTAATCTTTGGTCGGGGCCATAGTCATGCCCAGAGTGAATTAATGTAATGCACTCCTAAGTGGGGCCAGCAAAGACTGCATTCACAAGCTGCAGATGGTGCAAAATGGGGCAGTTAGGGAAGTTAGAAATATCCCAAGAGTAGGATACATCTCCATCATTAGGGAAAGAACTCCACTGGCTACCAGTGGCTGTTAGAGTGTGTTTCAAGGTAAATATCATGGCTCATAAATACCTCTATGGGAAGGCACCCTCCTACCTTAAACAAAGCCTTGAACGGTATGAACCTAGTAGAAGTATGTTCAAGTAACACCAGGTGCTTGGTTTGGGCCAGGGTTAGACGAGCAAGGTGGAAGTTCAAGCTTCTTGTGTGTGGAGCTCACTGCTCACAGACTTACGCCAGGAAAAAAAAAACTGCTAGCCTTCCGGAAAGACCTACAAACTTGGTTATTTGATTAAATGGCTCGGTCCTGATTTTTTGTGTCCGTCCTGTCATTCTGAAATTGACTCTTGTGTTGATGTGCACCCTGATCCCTGCAGGCTTTGGCTCTTGAATAATAAATAAATGAAATAAACAAAGTACCTGATCCATCTAAATCTATTTCAGGTATTACAAAGCTAATATAATAAGAAGAATAGATAGAAGTAGAAACCTGTTTAATAGTAAGTGTTATAAAAATAGTCAGTGTTCACACTTAAATTTACAATTCTCTTTACTATAATAACATTACATGAACACAGCTTTTCTCGATGACAAGTTGCATAAACAAAAAAGCAAAAAGTACCCGTACTCCGGTATGGGTTGTGTAGACAGACATGATAACACACATGTCAATTGTTGAAAGTCAATGATCCTGTAGGTCGCTGTTCCGAGTCGCGTATCGTTTATATGCTTTGCACTTCGTCGAAAACTGCACTGAGAAGGGGTGGTGTGGCTAGCTGACATACCCCCGAGTAGAGAAGGAGTGGAGGAGAGAGTTGGTGTGCTGCAGCATACTGGGATCTTCTGTGCGCTCTCCCCACCTGTCGACTTACCCCATGGTGCAGTGCATTGTGGTGGAGAATTCTTGGAAACAGTGCATCCTAGGGCCTTGAAATGTGGTTTTCAAGGTCCTATGGCTTTTGAGTTTTGTTCCTCACAGCGAGACACTTAAGAATAGAATTGTCTGGTCCCTCTATGACCACATTGACATTTTGCCGATTTCAGGAAACCGTCCCATGTGTGAAAGGGTTGAAATCTAAGGAAAGAGTCGGCGTGTCCAAATGTTATGTAGCCAGTAATGTTCAGTAATGTCCAGAGGGTCCTAACAGGTAACTGTGCACAATTTGGTGTAGATTGGTGGAATGGTGTGAAATTGTAGGAGGACAAACTAATGCCTCATTTTTCTGCTTAATATATATAGGTAGATAATCTCATATAAAATAAAGTATGTGCCCGTGTAAACAGTCGTAGTAAAAAATCTACGCTTTCGAAGTTTGGTTAATATACCACAAACTCTATTTATACTACATATTTAAATGTATAGAAAAGAAGTGAAGATTAGGAAGTCAATATTAAATTATACAGATAACAATTGTATGCCTAATATTCTTTGCCATTTCTCCTGAAAGTAAATTATGAGTTTTTATTCAAATACAATAGATTTCTTCTGCATAAATGCGTGTATATTTTTCGCTGTAATAATGTCTTTATGTACTTACAGTTGTATATCGTATGTTACATTTAAAAAAAACAAGGGCATACTACAATGTACTGTGCGAAACATATACATATATGCTATGTAACAAAGCAAAGTTGTCATATTGCAAAAAGTAACAAATCAAACGAGTGATATCAGCGCCTTAATGTATGATGTAATTTATGATGTCATCAGTGGTGTCAGCTGCAATGTGGTCATATACTGAGCAACGGGGGGCAAAGTTAAGGGGGACTGCTTCAAATGTGAGCACTACATTTTAAATATTTTGTTGCAATACATCTGATCACCTAGCCTCTCTCTTAACTCTGTTGTGTTTCACTGAATATGTATGTTTTTTTATTTTTTTACTTACATGTTTTATTTGTTAAATAATACAAAATTTAAACCATTAACATAATATGAATCCTCTTGAACAGAGCAGCATGTAAGTCCGAGTCATCGATCTAGCGAAGCCACCTTCTGTTATGAGGCTGGTAGCCCAGTGCTTTCATGATCGAATTTGGGAAATGGGAACATCAAGGTTCAAGCCCTGCCAGATGTTCCAAGCAGGCCGTTGTTCCTATTTGTTGCCTTCTAAAGTTCTTTGGCCTGTTAAGGAATTTTTCATCACCAGGATTTGATCTATAAAATTAAAGGCATCAAGTGTTTGTCTGAGTTTTTCCACTGTTATCAGCCTTTCCCAAAATTCCTCCACCGTACTTGAATTAATTAGTGAGACGTCATTTACCAGGCACTTTCTCCTTTGAGTTGCTAGTTGGAAATATCGAGGCTGAGTACCACAAAAGGAAATACACCAAACATGGCCTATAAGATTCACAGATCTTTTATTCTACTGTACAGTTTACAAATAAACATAGAAACAGATAGCTATCTGGCTCTCAACACCCCGCAATGAGTATCAGCCCGTCAGAGAGAGGAGAGAGAGAGGGCTGGACATCTGAACATTCATGTTTATATACATCTCTAACAATATTGTCCAGCCCCTGTACATGTTAATAATCTGCGGTCTAGAGATTGTGCCAAGTTTGCATACAATTTATACAATAATATGCATATGGATAACAAGAATTTGCATTTCCGTCAAGTTTCAATGATGATGTATGTTCCCAGATCACACAGTAAGCCTTAGTCTATATCCTAACACAATGTAGTTCAGTCTGTGTCTACACTTGGCATTTGCCTTTCACTGTCGCCGATTTGTATTCGTGGATGAGGCTTGTTAGCGCAGACAATCCTGGGACAACAGTTCATTCGTAGTACAAGCTCTCATTACCTAGTCTAAACAGTCGGCCCGTGGACAGTTTAACCATTAACAGAACTCAAAGGTCGGGAGGCTCGGTTGCAAGTTGAAATCACAGTCCACCATTTTAGAACAGAGAATCATACGAACAGAAATAAAAATGGCAGATGATTCTAATATGGCGGCAAAGTCGATCAGAAATCAGAACTTTGCAACGTGGTTTTCTTCGCAGAGCGACTAGGCTTAGGGCAATATAAATCAAAAAGAGGCCTAATTGGATTTCCGTTTAAAAAGTGCCAAATGCCCGGTTGTTTCCAAAATATTTACATTTCTGCAATATCGGCATCCTGTATCTGCAAGCGGGATCTGTTTTTTTGGGGAATTTCACTTCTTTAGTCAGTAGGATGTTTAACCTACATCGCATCAACAGATCCCTATGATGGGCCGATGGGAATTTCCTCAGGTAAGGTGGCAGATCATTCAGTGCTTTACGATCTCAAATGATGTTATGGCACAATTTATTCGCTTGCTTTAGCTTGCTTGTTTCGTCCCAGTCATTTTCTCCCAGGATTTTCTTTGCCTTATCAGGGTTCGTTCTTAATATCTCTTCTTCTATGTTGTAGTGTGATAGAATCGTCTGGTTTTATTTTCCAAAGTTGGAGGTTTTTGTCCTTTTTCCCCACCATAGTTTTTGCCAAGATCTAAAAAGGGGGTGGAGCGGCATCAAGAATACATTTCCTGTAGAAAGCAAAGGTCTTCCACAGGACTGTTGATTGTATGGACTGGAGCCTGAGTTCCTGCCTTATTGTTGATATAGACAAACAGTTGGCGAGTCTTAATATTTTCCGCCAAAAGAAAGCTTCGACTGTGTCCCAGATTTCCCATTGAAGATTTAGCAGGCATTCCGCTCCATAGGTCAGAACCGCCACAACTTTCTGTGTATAAAAAAGTCAATATTGGCATCATTAAGTATGTCCCGTATCTTCGGTGGAGAGCTTGGCCTTGGTTTGTCAATTTTATCAATTTTTCTCTGATGAGAATATATTGGCCTTGTTCATTTATATTTGTGTTTGTTCTTATTCCCAGGTAGATTGTGGTGTCTACTATGTCCAGTTTTTGGTTGTCAATTGACCACACAAGGTTCTTTCTTTTCGACTTTTGCCCCCTACCTGACTTCATTATTAATAACTGATTTCTTTATATTTACCTTCATTTGATTTCTATTCAGGTAGTGTGTGAATTCTGTGATGCGTCGCTGGAGACCTATGGCCAATTGGTCAAAAAAGACTACATCATCCAGTAGAGAATCCAGGACAGCGCCTCATCATCTATTGTTGGTGGAAAGGCTCTGATCTTACTCTCGGACTCAACCATGTCAGCCAAGTATAGGATAAATAGGAATGGCGACAAAGCGCATCCTTGCTTAATTCCTTTAAATGTCAGGATCTTTTCAGTGGTGATTCTTCCTTTTGTAGTTATTATTTGAATTGATGTTCCTGTATACAATTCCTGAATTGCTTCCATGAGGTCTCTTGAGCAGTTCCAGTTCTTAAATTTTGCCCAAAGGAGGTCTCTACTGACTCCGTTGAATGCTTGCTCTAGGTATATAAATCCCAAATGTACATTTGTTTTTGTTTCGAGGGCCCGAGCTTTAATATATTCAAGATGAATATATTCAGGGAGGTTCCGACACCACTTACGAAGGCTGTTTGGCGTTTAGCCAGTAAACCTTCCTTTATTGCCCATTTTTTTAGGTCCCTTATAAGAATTGAGGCAAACATTTTCCCCATAGAGTCCAGGAGGGCAATGGGTCTATAGTTCTTCGGATCTCCACGATCTCCTTTTTTGAATATTGGTACAATCAATGCCTCCTTCCATGATAAACTGAATATGTATATACAAACATATACGAACCGGCGCAACCTTATGGCGGGTATTAAAAGGCTCGGAAAAAACATGGCCATCGGACATGTGAAATTCCAATTAGATATTGCAGTGAAGTCATACACCGCTCAGTGCCTCCAAGCAACCATCATTGGAAGTTCACCTCCAGTTCAGGGCCACGTGAGCAAGGCATTGTGCATAGGGAAATTAGCTCTAATGCCAAACCTTTGCTCCAGGAATATGACTTTGTCCATAGGGTAGTGATGTTTTATCCAAAGCACTTTTCAACCCCAGACAGGACTGCTCAGATGAATTACTCATAGTTAAAAATTAATTGGCTTTTTTGGGTCTCCTTGACCACTGGAAGTCGCATATTTGAGCTTTACATGGTTGGCACCAATTGATTGGGAGACATCGAGGAATTAGGCAGTGCCGGGAAGGTCAAGGTGGATCCCATTAGCATTATAGATGTCTGTGGATTCCTTAAAGGGTGATACCATCTTTGACACTTAAGTTCCGTGGATGAGGAGGCAGTCGACGTGCAGTCTACGTGCATGCGAGTAACACGTGACCCATCTCAGAAACCAATATACTCCCTGACAACAATCCATTTTAGTCAATTGGAATTACCCAAAACTACATCTCCCAGAATTCAATGGATGGGAAATTGAAAGTCCAGAATTGGTGCGTGGTGACCCTGGTGACACGGACCCATCTGTAAATGGCAATCCAACAGCTCTAACTTTAGGCCTATTTTCCTCTCTGGAGCTACAGACTTGGCAGGCCTAGGGCTTTGTGATTTCTCGGTCAAGACAATGAAAGAGAAAAAGAGCGAGTTGGCTACAAAACCTGCTTTTGGCGGCTGAACTGTTCTGATTGCTCTGCAAATGGAATCCGTGTTCTGCCTTTGTCTGCTATTATCTGCATTTCACGCTCAGGGAAGGTTCACCGCTCCGGCTCTCGGCCCCGCCACGTGGCTGTGCGTTACGCTGATGCAGCAGCGCGCGCTGCCGGCTTTCTGATGATGCAGAATTCGTTATCTCTGCGAACATTGTGAATGCGGCTTTGAGCAGTGATAGATGCCGCTGTGGCACGCCAGGGAGATGAAAGAAAGAAGTTGACAGGCGATTGCCAGAGGGATGAAAGGAGGGGGCAGGGGTGTGTGAGGGAGCTTGCCTCTCTTCTATGCAGTAGCCAAGCATATACAAATAGAAACTAACAAAAGCTTGCACAATGCAGTAGGTTTGGCTTTGTATTAATACTTGTGTGTGCCGGATTCAAAAAGGTGAGTGGTCTATGTCCAAGAATATTTTATAGTACTATAGTTTAAGGCAAAGAACAGCATTTGTAAAGGTGCTGAGTCTGTAAAGTTGAATCAATAGAAGCTGGGTGTAAGTCCAGGGTGCAAGTGTAGATGTCATCTGAGGGTAGCCGGGGTAGCGGCTGCTACCACTGTCAACTTCCTTGCTACCCCTGACAGTGTCTCTGATACCTAGGGTGACCAGACATCCCGGTTTTCACGGGATAGGCCCGGGAAATCACCCTCTGTCCTGAGGTCCTTGGAGTTTTTTTAATTTTATAAAGCCTGTCCCGTTTTTCCAAGGAAGGGTGGCTGCAGTCCTGTTTTTTTCCGGAACCCGATTTTGAAATCCCGAAACTCTTCCTGCGTGAATGGGGGCATGAAGTGCTTTTCACGCCCGCATAACCTCCTCTGCCCCTACCCGCCCGCTCTCCTTAAGGAGAAGAGTGTGCCTGTGAAACATTAGTACCGGGGCAGAAGGTAAGTTAGTTTAAATATGTGTATGTATGCTTGTGTTGTGACTGTGTCTATGATGATAGGTGCTTGCTGCGTGTGAATGTTGTGTCTGTGCTAGGCTGGGGAAGGGGTTGTTCTACAAAAGCATTTTAAAAATACCATTGTTGTACAACTCCCCTCTCCTTTATCCATCTCTCCCAATAATGGTGGCACCCGATGGGAGGTGCTCTTGACCTCTTTCCATTCCTCAAAGCCATCATCAATATCTATATTAAGGTCCAGGACTCTCCTCAACCTTGACAGGCATCTCCCACATCTTATCAACGTCCTGTCTTCACCTCCTACCCCTTCTAACACCTCTCTGGATCCTCTGCCACCTCCATCCTACATCTCCGTCTCTTCTCTGGCACACCCTTCCTCCTCCTCTCTGGCCCCTATGCCACCTCTGTCTACTGCCTCTGCCCTCTCTCGGGCCCCTCTGTCTCTTCCATTGATAATACCTCACTCCTGTACCCCACCCCGTAAGTCTAACAAATGTGGCAATCTGCTCCATGTAGCTACTCTCAACTCTCGCTGTGCTGCCAAACCCTCCTCTGACATCTGCCACCTCCTCGAAGACCTTGACCTGGATGTTCTGGCTCTCATCAAAGTAGGTGGTACAAGGCCAGCTCTGTCACACGTTTTGACACTCTCCTCCCTGAGGGCTACAAGATCCTCTACGAGTCCAGAACCAACCTCACCGCAGGTGGAGTGACCCTGATCTTTCCGGAGTGGCTCCCTGTTTCTGTCATTTCTATGCAGGACAATTCCTCCTTTGAATGCCTGGTCTGCAGGCTCTCTGTATCTCCTGGCCTCTCCCTGACTGTGGCCATCATCTACAGGCCACCTGGCCATGTCGCCCTCTTCCTCTCGGAATGGGCAGACCTCTCCTCTTCCTCCTTGGCTTTACCTCTCATCTTCTACTCCTCAGAGACCTCAACATCCACCGGGATAACTCTCATCCCTCCTCTGGGCTCTTCCAAAACCTCTGCGACTCTCTTTCCTTTTCCATTCTACCCTCTGGTCTGGAAATCTCTGCTGGACACACCTTGGCTGTTCTCATCTCCTTAGACAACCTCTCTCTGACCCTCATACTACTCCTCTCTCTTGAACTGACCACTTTCTGTTCTCCTACGACCTGACACCTCTTGTCCCACAGGAAATGCCAACCCGGAATAGGACAAAATGTCAGAGTTAAAATTACCGACCCCACCAAAAGACCTAAAAAACACAACAAAAAGTTCTAACTACCAAAAGTTTGAACTTTTTGTGGTATGTGTTTAGGTGTTTCAGTGGGGTCGGTATGGGGCTGGGGAGGTGTCCCCCACAACACTCCACTCACTACAGTGAGCAGGGTTGCAGGGGACACCCCTGCAGCTCATCCTAGCCAAAATAATGTTTGCATGGGAAATGCATACATTTCCGTCGTGGTAAAATCAGCCGCGGATAAATCAGGCAGATCCGCCCATCCCAACACTGGCACCTTCCTTTTTGGTCATTCGGCCCATGAAGCGAGTGTCAGTGGCCTCTTTTGCCTCAACTTTCTCTGAGCCTCCTACTCATGCGGCTGATGCCCACTCTGACACAGCCCTCTCCAACTTGCATCTTTCTATCTCCAATACATTGGACATCCTTGCCCCTGTCATGGGGATAAGTCTGAAGCCTGCCTCCAAGTGCAGCTCTTGTTATGACTCCAACCTTGCTGCCCTTAAATACAAGTGAAAGGTAGCTGAGAGGAATTGGAGGACTTAGGGCGCATTCTCTGACAAACTGGCCTTCCGCCTGCTCCAAAGGCAATACAAACTCTATGTCTTCTCCAAGAAGAGGGTCAATTTTCAAACCAACGTCTCTGTGGACACACAGCCAAACTTTTAAAATCTGCAAGGAGCTGGCCAATCCTACTGCAGTCTCCACCTCTCCTGCTCACTTCCTGGCCGTCTGTACGGCTCTGGCTTCTCATTTCAACTTTAGAACCCAGGACATCCTGTCCTGTCTTTCCTCTTCCACTCTCTCTCCCTCTACCTCTCCAAGGCCCCCCTTGGCTGCCTCTCCCTCTCCCTCTCCTCTTCCTCTTTCCTCTGTCTCTCCGATAACACCTGACAATGTTTCTAGATAAGTCCGATCTATGAAAGTGTCATCCAAACAGGTGCTCCCCTGCTCTTCCAGAACCATTAAGGACCACATTGCCACCCCCGCTCCAGCCTTGGCTGATTTCTGTAATCACTCTTTCACCACTGGATCTTTCCCCTCTCCCTTCAAGCACTCCTTTGTGCACCCCCTCCTAAAAAAAGCCTTCTGCCGATCGTACCTGTCTGCAAACTATCACCCGATTTCTATCACTCCATTCCTGAGCAAACTCCTGGAAAAGCTGCCCATCTCCCAGCTTACACTACACACTGAGGGCCTCATTACGACCTGGGCGGTAAGGGATTACCAGTACCGGTAAGGGCACTGGTGCCGGTAATCCCTTACCGCCCAATTCCGAGGTCCCTTTGCGGGTCCTCCCTAAACGGCTGGTTCTACCAGTTTCTGGTTCTACCAGCCGATAAGGACGGGACCCGCAAAGGGACCTTGGAGGTAATTACGGTACCTATGGGGGCAAAAATGGGAATGGGGAAGGGCCAATGGTGAATGGGGAATTACCGCCCCGCCAACCTTGGAATGGGGCGGTAATTCCGCCATTGACCATGGGGGAATCGGTAAGTTACCGGCGTCAACCATGGCACTAATAGCACCATGGTTAACGCCTGGATCATAATGAGGCCCTGAATCTGTTAGTTGTCTCAATGACCTTCAGTCTGGCTTTAGAGCAGCCAGAGGCACGGAAACTGCTTCCAGAACACCCACAAAGATCTGCTCTCTAATCTTGATTCCAGCTCTCCCTCTGTCCTCATCCTCCTAGACCTTTCCTCTGCTTTTGATGTGGTCTATCAAGCCATACTGGTCAAATGACTCTGTGAAAACCTTGGCATCATGGATCAATCCCCAACATGGCTGACCTCTTTCCTCCTGGACCAACAATCCCAGGTCCAACTTGAATCCTTTCTCTCCACCACCTCTCTCTCCACATGTGGTGTCCCCCATGCCTCTATCCTCTCACACTGGCTTGTCAATAGCTATCTGGGTCTTTTGGCCCACCTGATCTCCACCTTCTCTTCTAACTTTCAGCGTTATGCGGATGGCACTCTGCTCTCCTTCAGGCTTCCCTCAGCCTCCTCTGCTTCTTCGCTCATTCCTGATTCTCTGTCTATGATTCAGGAATGATGCACCTCCAACGATCTCTGCCTCAATGTCAGTAAGACTGAGATCCCTCTCATTGGAACCACTGCTTCCACCTTCTGTCTCTCACTATAGCCACCCTCCTTGGGCCCTCTACTTCACCTTCTGGTGAAGCAAAAAACCTTAGTGTCATCCTCAACTCTACTCTCTCCTTCTCTCCTCATATCATAGACCTTACCAAGAAAGCCCACTGCCAGCTGCACCTCCTCATAGGCATTCTATCTTTATGCACCTTCCCCCAGAAACTCACTGTCTCCATAGCTCTGGTTCTCTCCAGGCTGGACTACTGCAACAACTTCTTTCTAAATCTGCCTAACGCTACTTTCAACCCCCTGCAATTAATCCAGAACAGGACTGCAAGACTTATCCTTCACCTCAAGCCCAGGGACTGCATCTCTCCAGCTGTAAAAACTCTGCACTGGCTCCTGGTGGCTGCAAGGATCAAATCCAAGACCCTATGCATTGTCCACAAGGCATTCTGGGGCCGGGGTCCACACTATATCAAACTCTCTCTGCCTAAATACCTTCTTTCTAGAGCCCTTTGTTCAGCTACCTCTATCTCTCTGAGGGCAAGATGCTTCTCCAAGCAGAGAGTCAGTGGTAGATCTCTCTCCTCTGCAGGTGCCTCCCACTGGACCAGCCTCCCGGCCCCTCTCAGACTTGAGCTGGACCACCTGAAATTCTAGAAGCTGCTCAAGCTTCGCTAAGTGTTGAAGAAGCGTTGCTACTGTGTTGTGTGGCGCTCTGCAGGTTCGCATCTAGGGCTTTGCCTAAATCTCTGAATCGTTCATGTTATTGTGTCCTCATTCCTTTTCCTTCCAATTTTCTCCTTAGAATTCCTCTGCAAACTACTTTTTCTGCGAGACCCCAGAACAGCCCATTGCTTCTGAATTGCATCATCTCCCTCGCTCAGTCTCACGATCAACGAGTAGTAGGAATCACGTCCTTTTTGAGAAAGTGAGTTCCCCTTCCTTACTGATCATTAGCTTCCTCTCCTCTTCTGGTACTAATTCCTGTTTGTCTTCTAGGGATCTACCGAATCTGCCGGTCCAAGACTACGGACCAACATTCACGATGAGTTGAACCTTCTCGCTTGTTCAAAGCCACACCCCATTAGGAGTCCATAGTAAGAACAAAACCACTTCCTCTTTTTTTCTGACACCTGACTTACCTCCTTTTTGATACTTACCTCTCTTTCCATTTCTCTGTAGAAGTGATGATCCATTATTCCTGTGAATAACCGTCTGACGGAAATAACCGTCCGACGGAGTTCCAGCCATTGAAGAAGTTCGCTCATCTATATTGCCCAGGGATTTTTCCCCCAGAGGGTTTCCCTGGGGTTCGTGCTTCTCTCTTACTGGTCTTTTGTCTCCGGTGGAGGGAGGCAGGATCCTCCGGGAGGTCCTTGCGCACTGCACTTGCTGCTCTAGTCTCTGCTGGCAGACCAGGTTAGTGCTTATTAATTTTCGACATCTGAATAGTACAGATTACCAATTGTTAAGAGTTAACAGTTATTAACAGTTAGTGACGCCTAAAATAAAGGAAAAAGTTTACCTTGGTCGGACGGCATTGGCATGGAGCAGCAAAACAACAGCTAATGGCAGCAATGCAATCCATGTCTCTGGAAATCCAGACCCTTAAACAGGACAAGGCCCAGTCGAGACAACAGGTTGCCCGAGCATTTTCAGAGACCCCCCCTGTAGCCTTGCCCACAGGCAAGTTTGACGGGGATCCACATAAACTAAAATAATTCTTGGACAGCTGCACTGTTCAGTTTACTTTTAAATCCTGGTTCTTCTCATCAGATAAGGACATGGTGGGCTTTCTAATTTCTCATTTATCGGGACCTGCCCTTGCTTGGGCTACCCCATTGGTCACCTCAGGTAACGCCATTTTAGAATCTTATCTGGCGTTCACCAATAGCCTAAAAACCATGTTCAGCCGGCACGAGATTTCTGTAACTACGCAGGAGAGACTCCTGGACCTTAGACATGGCAATTAATACCTCATGGCATATATTACCCAATTTAAACAATTGTCCTCTGAAACAGGGTGGCCCGATGATGGATTACTAACCCTCTTTCGACAGGGCCTTGCAGAGGGTCTTAAAGATGAGGTCTCTAAGGTTCCACGACCAGCCAATTTGGCAGAGATGATAACCCTTACCATGCAGATAGACTATCGTCTTCAAGAGCGTTATCAAGAGAAAAGGAAGAGCAGAAGGCTTCGTTCACATCTAGACCCTCTTCCAGTAAAGTAAACAAACTCCTGTTGAAGAACCCATGCAGATAGGATCCATTAGGGGACCCATCTCAGCTGCAGAAAGAGAACGGCGGAAGTCATTAAGTCTATGTATGTACTGTGGATCTTCCTCCCATATTTTACGTGACTGCCCGATTGTTCCTCCTCGACGGTCCCAAGCTCCGGTATCGGGAAATGCCAAATCCCTGCCGTAGGGGAACCACGGCAGGAGACCAGAATCAGGGTTCCCCTCATAGTCTAGGTTCTTCACTAGACCCATCTGCTACCCATCAATCTATGATAGTTCTTTCCTTAACCATCATATTACCGGATCAGGTACTGCAGGGGATTCCTGCATTACTTGATTGTGGAGCGGCTGGAAATTTCTTGGATGATCAATGGGCAGATAAATATGAGATAGCTAGAATTGCAAAGTCTTGCACTACCCCCATTCAAGGGGTTGACGGGAGTCCCTTAGATTCAGGACCTATTCGAGAACAAACTAAACCGGTGACATGTTTGATTGCTTCTCATAAAGAAACATTGGTCTTCGATTTGATAAGAATCACCCATTTCCCGGTAATACTGAGCCTTCCGTGGTTATGTACTCATAACCCCTTTATAAGCTGGACGGCAGGTACTCTTTTTTTAGGCTCTGAATATTGCGTTTCCCACTGTCTATCTCAAGATTCTGTAGGCATTCAGATTCCTTTGGAGAAATCCGACATTCCCGAGGTGTGTTCCATTGGCCAGCTAGGAATGATCCCAGAATGTGACCAGCTTTATCACAGAGTCTTTTCCACTCCTCAATGTCCTACATTACCTCCACAACGGAGGGACGACTGTCATATAGATCTTCTCCCAAACAAACCTATACCATTTGGACGGATGTACATTTTGTCTCAACAAGAAAAAACAGCCCTTAAAGACTAAACCATGCCAATCTTCAGAATGGCCTAATAACGGAATCCAAATCTCCTGTGGGAGCCTCTCTGTTTTTTATACCTAAGAAGGACTCGGAAGAACTGAGACCCTGCATTGATTACAGAGGACTCAACTAGATCACTATCTCGGATAAATACCCCATGCCCTTGATCAAGGATATTCCTGAAGCAGTTCGTGGAGCAGTCCTGTACACCAAATTAGATCTTAGAGGGGCTTATCACCTAATCAGAATTGCGCCTGGTGACGAGTGGAAGATTGCCTTTCGGACTCCCTTCGGCCATTTCCAATACCAGGTAATGCCTTTCGGTCTAGTGAATGCGCCCGCAGTCTTCCAGCGATTTATGGATCACCTGTTTGCCGACCTCCTCCTTCACAGTGTCATCATTTATCTAGATGACATTTTGATTTTCTCTGCGAATAAAGATGAGCACATCCATCATGTCAACACCGTCCTAGATCGGTTACAGGCCAACCAATTATTCTGCAAAGCAGAAAAATGTGAATTTCACCAACCTCAAATTACTTACCTTGGATTCGTCTTATCTGCTCATGGCATTTCCATGGACCCCAAGAAGGTTTCTGCAGTCTTAGACTGTTCATCCCCGACTACCATCAAAGAAGTCCAAAGATTTCTGGGATTTGCAAACTTTTATCGTAAATTTATTCCCTGCTACTCAGAGACAATTCTACCTGTTACCCGACTACTAAAGAAAGGGATATCATTCTCGTGGGATCCACTAGCTCAACAAGCTTTCGAGACTTTGAAAAGTTTGTTTACCTCTGCTTCGATATTAATCACTCCCGATCAGTCCCGACTGCTTATTGTCAAAACAGATGCCTCTCATCATGCGGTAGGGGCGGTACTACTGCAAAGGTCAAATCAAGGGGAGGAAAGACACATGGCCTATCTGTCAAAAACATTTAATTCCTCAGAAGAACATTACTCTGTACTTGAAAAGGAATTATTAGCTATTAAAAAGGCTTTTGAAGAATGGAGGCATCTATTGTTAGGTTCCCCCTTTTCAGTGGAAGTCCGTACAGACCATCAGAATCTAAAAGTCCTTCAACAAGCTCAAACTATCAACAGTAGACAGGCACGATGGGAACATTTTTTTTTGCCATACCGGGTAGAATTCACATTCCTGCCAGAAAACCAAAATCAACAAGCAGATGCTCTATCTAGCAAGAATCCGCAAACCACCAGATTCTGCTGGGAAAAGATGTTCTTAAGGCGAAGTTTGTTGCAGTAAACTGACTTTCTTCAACTTCTCAAACAGGAAACTTTTCAGCAACGACATTTTTGCGAGGATCTTGTTTCTACTCATAACCTCACAAAGAATCAAGATTTGTACTTCCATGCCGAACAAGTGTTAGTTCCTTCTCCATCTCTCCAACTGGAAGTGCTCCGGATGTGTCATGACTCCCGAGCCGCCAGACATTGAGGTATTCAGACCACCCTCGATCTTGTCAGATGACATTTCTGGTGGCCCAATATCCAATCGGATGTACGAGACTATGTGAGTGCTTGTAGTGCGTGTATTCAATCCAAAACTAGACAAGCTCTCCCATTTGGTCTGCTGGCTTGTATGCCTATACCTGAAAGACCCTGGCGAATAATTTCTACAGACTTTATTATGGACCTTCCACCTCCATTTCAGTACACCACCATTATGGTTACCATAGACTTCTTCACGAAGTTAGCTCATTTCACCCCTTTATTTAAGATCCCAGGGGCAGCCCAGATGGCCAAAGTATTCATCTCAGAAGTGTTTTCCCGATACGGTCGTCCCGATACTATCGTATCAGACAGAGGGCCCCAATATACATCTCAATATTGGAAAAGGGTTTGCCACATCTGGGAATCAAGAGGGCTCTTAGTTCAGGATATCATCCCGAAACCAACGGGCAGACTGAACGTCTCAATCAGACCCTGGAAGGCTTTCTACACTGCTTTGTGTCTGCAGCACAAGATAATTGGTCGGATCTATTACCATAGAATATGCTTACAACAACACCAGACATTCAGCTCTCAAGACTAGTCCCTTTCATTGTTCCTATGGGTATCATCCTTCTTTCATCCCTACAGTGTCTCCACCTCCTTCAAGTTCTCCCGGGGTGGACAGTCTCATAGCCGACATCCAGGCTGGACATCGGTTAGCCCGCTTAGCTCTACAAACAGCACAAGACCGAGCTAAACAAAATGCTGACAAACACCGTCAGCTGGTGCCAGCTTTAAATGTGGGGGACAGTGTCTGGTTGTCCTCACGATTTCTCCCAAAACATTTGGTTCCTTCCAAACTATCTCCCAGGTTTTTTGGTCCATTCAAGGTGTTATCCTGGGTAGGATCTGCTGCTGTCCGCTTAGCTTTGCCTCCTTCCTGGTAACATATCCACCCAGTCTTTCATCTTTCCAGATAAAATTAACTGTGAAAGTTAGGTTTCAACGGTCTACCAAGGCCTTACCCCCTCCGGTGGTAACTGATACTGGAATTGAGTATGAAGTGGCAAACATTTGTGACTCTCTTTATCACAGAGGCCGACTCCAATTTCTCGTAGACTGGAAGGGTTATTCTCCGGCTGAAAGAACTTGGGAACATGCCTCTGGTGTCCATGCTCCCCATCTGGTGAGACGATTCTTTTGTCTTCAGCCGGCGAAGCTGGGTTCTCCACCCATGAGGAGGGGGCATACTGTTACACCCTTCCAACGTTGGTCCTTTTTACAGAGAAGGAGGTTGTGTGGATCGATACAACGAGATACATTTAAGATGGCCGCAGCTCTGGACCATGGGAGTAGCGGCTGTCTAGTTTCCTTACGCTTTCCGCGGACGTCGTCAGTGGGTCACGTGATTCCATTAAAGGACCGACGCTACTGTGTTGTGTGGCGCTCCGTAAGTTTGCATCTAGGGCTTTGCCTAAATCTCTGAATCGTTCATGTTATTGTGTCCTCATTCCTTTTCCTTCCAATTTTCTCCTTAGAATTCCTCTGAAAACTACTTTTTCTGCGAGACCCCAGAACCGCCCATTGCTTCTGAATCGCATCATCTCCCTCGCTCCTTACCCCTCAGTCTCACGATCTACGAGTAGTAGGAATCACGTCCTTCTTGAGAAAGTGAGTCCCCCTTCCTTACTGATCATTAGCTTCCTCTCCTCTTCTGGTACTAATTCCTGTTTGTCTTCTAGGGATCTACTGAATCTTCCGGTCCAAGACTACGGACCGACATTCACGACGAGTTGAACCCGCTCGGTTGTTCAAAGCCACACCCCATTAGGTGTCCATAGTAAAAACAAAACCACTTCCTCTCTTTTTCTGACACCCGACTTACCTCCTTTTTGATACTTACCTCTCTTTCCATTTCTCTGTAGAAGTGATGAGCCATTATTCCTGTGAATAACCGTCCGACGGAGTTCCATCCATTGAAAAAGTTCGCTCATCTACATGGCCCAGGGATTTTTCCCCCAGAGGGTTTCCCTGGGGTTCGTGCTTCTCCCTTCCTGGTCTTTCATCTCCGGTGGGGGGAGGCAGGATCCTCCGGGAGGTCCTTACGCACTGCACTTGCTGCTCTCGTCTCTGCTGCCAGACCAGGTTAGTGCTTATTAATTTTCGACATCTGAATAGTTCAGATTACCAATTGTTAAGAGTCAACAGTTATGAACAGGTACCCTCAGAGCCTCACTGGGTACCAGGCTTCTCCATGACCAGTCATCCTTGCACTGCCTTCTGGCCTACCACACATTTAGGGCTGTAACTGCAACTCCTACAACCCTCTGCCTCCTTGCACATATCCAGAGCCGCACTGCCCTGGGTGCACTTACTCACAACCATGTTGGTCTCATGGCACTTACCCCTCTGCTTGCTCCTGCACTTGCCCCTCTGCCTGCCCGCTCCATGCACTTCTTGTTGTTGCACTTGCAACATCCTAATGACACAACACCTAGTATAATCATTTGTCTTGTCTTCACTCAGTTTCCCATCCCTTGTCTTGTGGCACCTAGAAACACTTGTGTACAGATTTGTTATACATACCAAATCATATGATATCAATACACAATATCATGCCACAGTAAGAAATGACTACACTGGCAGAATTAAAATGGCAGTCTAGCTATATACTAACACATATCATGCTTGCTCCATCATTTATTTCTTACTGTGGCATGACATTTTGTATTGGGCATCTTAGATAAAGCAAGCATGATATTTATTTGTATGTATGTATTTATTAATTTATTTCTATAGCGCTGAAGCCCGCAGGCATCAGGTTGCATTACATGAAGACAAGGACAACAGAAAAGTGACGGGACAGTAGAGTAAGATTACTTGTTCTGAGAATATTACATTACATGGACATTAGTATTTATGCAGGTCCTTTATTTGAACAACAGTGCCTTCAGTTTCTTCAAAAAGGATTGGTAGTTAGATTCTAGTCGTAGGCTGTTTGGGAGCTCATTCCACTTAGATGCCGCTTTGGTAGGGAATGCTCGTCCAAGTCCAGCTCGGAGTGAGCTACTTTCACAAACCCTTGCGTCTTGGATCTTAAGGTGTGGCAAGGTTTGTATGTGGTTTGTATGTGGTTATTTGGTTTTTTAGGTATACGGGTGCAGATCCATATATACAGTGATGGACAATGGTAATTGCTTTAAAGATGATACGGTCTTCCAGGGCTAACCAATGAAGGGACTTTCTGTCTTCTGTAATATGTGCCTCCCTTTTTTTCTTGGTAATTGTCCTTACTGCATTGTTCTGTATGACCTGACATTGTTTTATGCATTTTTTATTGGCCCCCATAAGTAGTGCATTCCACAGTCCAGTCTGGATAAGATTGTGGCTCTGTCGATAATTGTGCTGTTTTTGGTGGCATCAGCAATTGTTTTTCAGATATGTTACGTGGGCTTCCGCTCCAAAGGATGCTTGCAGGTAGACACCTAGAGTCTTGACCTTATCAGAGACCCTTACATTTGTGCCTTTGATCTTAAAGGTGGTGTAGTCTGTGTCTAGCATAGCTCTTGGCTGGTGTGATCCAAAGATCATGAGCTCACATGTGTTATTATGTAGCTAGACTGGCATTTTGGTGCAGCCATTCTAGCTATGTCTTACTATGGCATACACCTTTGAATTGGGCATCTTGGATAAAGCAGGCATGATCGATTTTATTACATGGCTGGACTGGCATGTTGGTGCAGTTAGTCTAGCCACTTAAAACAAATATATGTGTTGTGTGTTTGGGAAAGGCTATTGAAGGGTGGTGGGTGGCAGGGTGAGGTGGTGGGGGTGGGTTAGATGGTGGTTTGGGGGAACCCCCCATTTAGAAAAACAAAATGCAGTCAAAACGGTGGCAGTGGATACTCCACAGTTAAAATGGCCATGGTTAAAAAAAAGCTGCAGTGAAAACATGTGAAACTCTGAGGACATGTTTTCTTAAAGTATCATTACTATATACTATAAGAAAGTATAAACTCTGTTGAACTATATTTGATGTGCCACCTCGCCCTTACCCCTTGTATTTGTGGCCCCTGGTTTGCCCTCCTAATACTGCCACCTATTGACACCAGCAGGACCATGTTTATGTTGGGTTTGTGATTTGGTATCTCACAGGTCCTCGCTTGTCATGGCTAAGGCCCTTACAAGGGCTTTCAATCTGACATTGGATGTTGGTAACAGGGTGTGCAGCATTTGCACTGTGGTGTTTGCATGTGCATATGATGACCAATGGTCAGTGCCTGATGGGGTTGTGGGTGGGTGCAGAGTGATGGGAAACGAGGACGAAGGGAGTGGTCTTTAGAGTAGCAGAGCAGAGTGGAGTGTACACAGGAAGGCCGTAGGTGCGATTCCTCATTTCCCAGCATCGTTATCCCTATCAGTGTCCCTCGGCTTCTGCTGTTCTGGTTAGGAGCTTTTTGAAATTTGGAACAGTGTCCATCCTGGGCTTGGACGTAAACAAGTGTGTGTAGAGCCAAATGAGTTACATTACAAGAAAGGATATTAGTGACTGCCAGGGGTAGCCAGTTTATTTTTTACATTTCACATTTTATATGTTATTATTGCTACCATATTATTACTATCCTGTTTATTATATGTAGTTGACGCATTGATTCACCAATATACTACTGTACTGATATCCCAACATATTACACATTACAAGACAGGCACCAAATACTCCAACACAAGCTTACCTGCTACCAACCCATTAGAAACCTTAGATCTGGCTCTGAACTCCTCCTTTTGATCCCCCTTTCAACTCCACCAGCGTTGGAGGATCCTCGATCTCCATCTAAGTTCCCACCCCCTGGAACTCCCTTCCACTTACCATCCGCTATGAAGAGGACCACCTCTCCTTCAGTAATGCCCTCAAAACCTGCCTCTTCCTTCCAACAACCTGACAAACCTTCCCCACTTTCCACTTACCTTCAAGACACCTAGGTTGTGAAACTGTTTGTGTATTCCAAGTATATTCTCCAGAGCAAGGTAAAGTATAATTCTTGGAGCAGACCAGACAAACTGATTCCACTGCCACATCAAAAGCAAGTTCGAGCTGAGGCTCAAGGTACGTAGTTATGCACCACTTTGGTGAACTCTAGTCACAGGGACGGCCGCACGCCCCCACCCATTTGCCTCTATACAACAGACAGCAAACATCCCATGAAAAGAAAGCTCTAGCTTAACACAAGACGAGTCTCCTGGACTTGCACACTCTCCTGAGCACCTCTCAGCACCCATCCACACACCTGATGATCGTGGGTAGATTTACTGGGACACGACCATCCCTCACAATTTTCTATTTGGCCAAATGCACACATGCATATTAACCCTTCAGACAATTTTCCCATGCCTTGGACTTCCGTCACCTGAGAGCATTCCTCCCAGGAGTGCATAGAGACCTTGCTAATGGGATAGAGTTGCTTTATGAATGCAAAACTACTACTACTACACATATTTCTCTAATAGAATCATTTCATGGTATCACCACAGAGGCACTGACACCATCTAGGGGTGATTCAGTCTCCTCAAACTACTTCTCCTTACTGGTACCATCTTCTGAATCAATCCCAGTAACAAGGGCTGCTGCACAAGCTCCTTATTGTAAGTGTTATTTCAAGAAATAACTCTGTGACTCTGCACCAATTTCTTTCAAAAAGTAATCTAATTTTTATTGAATCAAACAATGTTTTTGTTTCCTCAATACGCCCTCTATAGGGTCAAACACATAAAGTCAAAAAGTCAAAATCGCCCTGTTTTGACACGTGTTTCGGCTCAATAGATCCTTTCTCAAATCTGGGCTGCTCAGGTGTATTCCTGAGGTACATGAAATATCCACTGATAGTGTTGCGCTGGTTCAGAATTATATTGGGTTTAATCCCATGCTCCTTCTCTTCTAACGGCTAATTCACCCGCGTTGGCCTCGCGAGGCTATTGTGCTGCAATGGTGAGGATACTAAGCAATAGGAATGGGCTCGTTTGTGCAAAGGGGAAAGAAGAGAAAGAAAGAGGGGGCTGTAAATGGCCAAGGGGAAGATATCTGCTTGGTTGTCATCAGCAACATAACTAAACATTCTAAGCATAGAAACTCTAAAAAATGAACAGTTTTCACTGGGTGGGTTTTGGCCAAGTAGAGCGGGACATAGTCTGTGTGCAGTTAGCATGAACACTCCATCAATCAGCAGACTGCAATGATTTAGTAATTGCAGATGCTTATGAGCAGCTCCGGTCTAATCCACCATTGAAAGTACAACATTTTGAGCAGCCACACATGGCTGATCCCTTGATTTTGGGCACAAACCCCACCCCTCAGGCATGTATGACCCTTCCTGTATTTTCTACAGAAGGACCTGCCTCTAATTGTTACCAATCACCTGCACACCTGATGGGTTTCCTTTGGTGTGTGTCTTAATGTTTCCATCAAATCACCTGCGGTTTTGTCCAAACCCGCACCTTATGCTCCTTATGCAGCCTCTGATGAGCTGCGTCAGGTTGACCAACGAGACATCAATGTTTGAGGATGCCGGACCACATCATTTCTACAGATATAATGACACGAAAATAACTTGTCAACATTTATCAACAATGTTATTACCTATATTATACATTTCATTCTTTTTCTTTTTCTTTTTACTTTTCAATATTATATATTATATCAAATAATTAGGTTTACTTTTTGATTTGAGATAAAATATGCCACAGATTTTGGGTTCACTTTTGATTTGCCCTGATTTGACAGAGGCAGAGTGTATGCCAAAACACGTGTTATCACAGAGGGCCAACTGATTTACATGAATACCACTTAACAATAAAACTGAGTTGGATTTAACTACAATTTCGCATCAAACAGCTTCTTTGTGCCGCGTGTGTATGTATGAAGCAATGTCGTACCATTTCATGTGAAACGGAGTAGAGGAACTCATGTCTCTGTTTATGCCTTCACACACAGAGACATTTAGACTTTAGAGGAAACATAGGGCGCAGAGGTCAAATAAGTTCCTCACAAAGTTTTACTCCAGTTAAAAACTGGTCTCTCCTGTAAAACCTGCAAGGATTTTCTCACACTGAAAGTGATCAAAAGCAGCTCCAGCTTTTATATATCCTTAAGATCTTCAGCGGCTTGCTTCCAGTTCTCAGACCTGCATCAGGAAATGTGGTTCTTACCAGAAGGGACTTTAAATGGTAAGTGCTGGGTTTCCCATCAAAGGGACAAAAACAAAGAAAAACTATCATCTGAAGCTCATCTCTTACAGAATAGTGATGATGTATGGGTGGTTTTGATGTAGTGTGACATTTTATCAAAATCAATAAAACCTTTAGTTTCCTCTGTTAAACTGTGCAAACAGCTGTTAAATATTTCAGCCGAGGCCAGCCCGTTTGACAGGTTCTGGGAAGAAGCTACACAGTCTTTGTTACAATCCCTGCAGGCCTATCCTCGGGACAATGCTCTTATTGCAATACAATGAAGGCTTTATAAGAATGTTATCAGAGTGGCCAGACAGAATGCACAGGAGTGAGCTCGGAATATGCTAAGAGCCTCCCTCCTCTGCAAAGCCCATGCTAAACTATGGTCCTTCGTTGCAAGTGGTATAGGGTTTATCAGCATAACTCTCCTAAATTCCCAGCCCTGACTACTGTCCCGCACATATCTACAAATGAGATGTTCTCTTGTGTGTTCACAATTTAAAACATGTTTTAAATCGATATGCAAGCACAAGATACATTGTGTTTCCAGTTTTTAGGACAGGTGACCAAGGAAATCCAAAATTTTATCAACCAAATTTTTTGTTAGATGAGACCTCAAAGATGTTTTTCAGAGTGCTTCATGAGAAACTCCTGTATTGGGTCAAAGAGTTCGACACAATCTTGGAAATCGGGTCTGGATTGCTTAAGGCGCTTGGCATGGTCGAATAAGCATTGAATTTGTCAATGGTTGCAAGCATATACACATTTGGGTATTGGTCCCTATCGTTCCGATTTCATTGACCTTTTGAGTGCCTTTGTCTGTGTTAATCACACTCTTTTGTGAGAAATTATCAAATTGAAAGCCACTTGCACGATCAGAATGACACCAGACCTACTAAGATCGTTATTTTGTTCTCCCTTTGTTTCCCCTCCTTGTCTTGTTACGCCTAGAAACACTTGTGTACAGGCGCGTTATAAATGACTTATCATATCATACCTCTCTCTCTATTCTGAATGTTTTAAAAAACTTCACTCTGAAAGCTAGGCGTGGTCTCTATGGTGGACCATCTTTACTTGTTCTATCTATGTGTGGGGTCGCTCATGGGTTCATCCTTGCACTGCTGTTCTTCAGTGTGTACATCAAAGATCTTGACAAGTACTCAAGGACATTGGTGATGTTTCTAGGGCTGCTGTCCACTTGCTTCAGTATTACTTTCTCCAAGCCACAAAGATGCACAATCCTTGATCGATTTCTGTGTAGAATTTAGACACTGTACACGTTTTACAGTGCATATAGGTAAGTCTAACCTAATGATTTAGGGTACACATAGCAATATTCGAAAAACTCTGACACGCTACGGAATAGGAATGAAGTGGATTCATACTAGTTATTTTGGTTAATGCTTTACAAGGATGAGAGGATCACGTGTCTACACACGTGATCAGCTGACACGAATGAGGCAGTCTGGGTTCACACTGTTTTCATTTGGTAAAGCATACTGACAACCATCCAATTAAACCAGTACTAATGGTGTATCTGGCAAAAAGCGTTGAGTTGGTAGAGTGCTGGTGTCTGGCATCTTTCAGATACCAAATCATTGTGTGTAACCTAGAGTGTTTTCCTCTTAGGACTTCCCCTGTTAACCCCTGTTTTCTTTTTAAATTATTTGATGAATTGTGGTAGAGCTACCTCGAAGCATATTTAAAAATAAAACTAGCACTTCTTTGGTGTTAATTTTAGTCATATCCCTCTGCTTACTCTTGCCAGAAATATTTGTACAGACTAAAATAAAATTCCCTGGTTGACCTGTGTTAAGAAAAGAGGCTTCCAAATTAAGATTGCTGAATTGGTTTAAACATCCTGTATTAATGGATACGAAAACATACAGGAATGGATAAGAAGCTATGGATCTGACTAAGCCACAGTACTGTTAGGAACATAATGCATCAGAGGGCGGCCCAGCCATTTGTGACCATCTACCGACACCCGTGGAAACTCAGGGCTTTCTATGGGGCTCCTCACGAAGGTCTGCAATGGCAAGTCAACCCAGCAAGGAAAGGATAGGCCCTTTCCTTGATTGCCATCAACACATAGAATGTGGCTACACAACGAGATGCTTTCCTCTAATGCTCACCATCGCGTACCAAATTATAGACATGGAAACTCTGCTGCAGTAAAGGTAGAAAAGAGAAATGCTGCAGTAGAACCGTGTTCTTGCAATGGTCGAAGTTGCTGAGGTTCCTCCTTTTTACCAGGACTAATCTGAACCTTACCATACCATGCTGAATTAGGTATTTAGATAGCTTTTGGTCTGTCTATTGGCACCCTTTGCCCTTACTCTCATCTTAGAAGTGGAGCCTTACATCGAGTCCTTGACTGAGACTGTCCGTATCCAGGTGAGAAGGTGAGAACCAACCTTCCTGGTTTTTATTTCCTTGGAGTAGTTCTCTATCCTATATTCTAATCATCTGCCCCTTACCTCCCTTATACCTCCTGGGACTCATTTCCCGTTTACACCTAGAGATGGGGGAGCTAGGGATCACTTGGCTTGGGACGAGCAAGGGGCTCTGGTCTGGCTCTTAGGGCAACATGTGAGCCGAGCCAGGGAAATGGGTGAACAAAACAGGGGGTTTGGGGTCTGTGTCAGGGTCTGAGGGGCATGGAAAATAGACTTAAGTATTAAAAAGAAGGGGTGAAAAAGGGGTTGGGGCGAGAAGACTGGTGTGAGGGGGCTGAGTAAAGGGGTTGAGGGGGACTGAGGGCCAGAAAAAGGGATGTGGGGGATGTTGGGGGTAAGAAAAGTGGTGTGAGGGGGATAGCATTTGAGTAACGGGATTCAGGGGGGCTGAGGGCTGGAAAATAAGGTGTGCGGCTAGGGGTGGGAAAAGCTGGGGCAATAAAAGTGGTGTGAGAAGGCTAGGGGGAAGAGGGGCGAGGGGGCTGGTGGCTAAGGAAATAGTTTGAGGGGGTCTGGGGGCCAGGAAAAGGGATATGAGGGGGGGGTTAAGGGTGAGGAAAGAAGTGTGAATCGGCCGGCCACCTTGTATGTGCATGGCAGCCGACATTACAATGAATGCCTATGGAGTCCGCCGGCTTTCTATACTTGTAAAAAGTCATGTGGAAGTACAATGGATTAACACTTTACCACTGCATCGACATCAGATACGAGCATATAGATTGGTAACTTTTCTGCATGGGGTGTGTGTGTGGAAAAGTACATAGTGGATTTTCTGTCCCATACCCGCTTCATCTAAAAATCCATTCTCAAAAGACTGGATGCTAAACAACAGGTTGAGGTCTTGTTGGTGCCTTTTTTACCATCGTCCCATTTTACGCCTCATTTACCAGAACGCTGTTGGACGGCCAGCAGGGACACTCTTTACAAAACAATACAATAGAACAAATTAACCAAATGTTAGGACTGATTTTACGTTAATATGTGCTTGCAAGGCCCAGGGTCCTCTCAAGCACTTCTGAATCTCTTGAGCGGGCACTTTTGATGAGCTCCTGCTAGCGTGAAGCAAACCATGGAGTGACATGATGAGGGTTTTAATTGGGCATCTAGTCTGTGGCCGATTAATTAATCTTGGCGGTGAAAGACGCAGGCGTCTTTCTGCCAGTAATGCCTTCTAATCCCTTTCTTCTAAAGAGGTACTTTACCTATGAGTTTAGCCCTGGTGCCCTGAAGCTTGCTTCCCACTGCAGGCCTATTTATAAACATTATAATATGAAAAGGATAACTACTTCCCCAATTAAGGCGAAATACCAGCTTGTAGTTCCCTTTTGTGCCCAGAATCAACAGCCTCGACTTTTCTATCAGAAGTCTTCTCAAACTGCGCGGGTTGTGAAAGATGTGCGAGTGCAGGTGGCAGTGCCAGCTCAGAATGTGTTGGAAGGGGCGCGTTTTCATTTACTGGCACTTAAAATGATCCCGCTGATGACAACCTCTGAAACCTTCCGTACCCAGAAACAGGAATGCTGATGTTACCCAGGGTTGGTGCTACAGTCGGATTAGTTTATTCTAATGTTTATTCACAGATTGTAAATTCACTTATTGAATATTTATTCAATATAATGTCCAAGCTCCTCTCATAACGGCTCAATATATTGACCCAAACCCTAGGGTTTCTTAATATCTTTATTTCTTAATTCCCTGATCCAAGGAGGAGCCCTCTCCTCTCATGATGGTGTGCAGACCGCCCTATCCTGCCCTTTAAATGACATACTATTCCATAGGCTGATCAGTGTCAGGTCGAGTTAGTAGAAATATAATTAAGCCATATTTCCCAAACAAGAGGGACATTACCAGGCTGGGAATGCCCAGGGCCAGTTAGAAGCCAGAGCAAAGCCAGGCATTAATGGTATCTTGGGGCATTACCTGTCCCAGTAATGTACACCCCTGTGAGGGTAATATTTCTTTTAGTACCCTGGTACATTGTACCAGGTTACTAAAAGTTGAGAAACTACATGTTCACTGTTTCTCAATATTAAAAAAATACAAAAAAAGAGGGCCACCATGAATCTGGGAGAAGAGGACTACACATAGTTTCTTCTCCCTTTCCCTGGTGGCCATTGCCGGGTCGATGACAGGTCGATGACGCATCGGGAACAGCACCCGGTAAGTGGGGTGGGGTGGGTGGCGGGAGATGTGGAAAAGGGGTGTGGAGTTAGGGGAAGGGAACGCAGCGGAGCGCTCACTTATCTAGTATCCGGCGGGGGAAATGGTGGCCTCCAGGTCTAAGAAGGAATCAGTGGGGGCTTGACCATACAGTCAAGCACCTGTTCTGAGCCTCCACATTGGCGGGGAGGTGGAAGCCACGCACCCCAAGGCTACTAATAATAGTTAAGCAACAACATCTCTGAGCTATCTCCGTTTACTTGTATTACTTTTTCTAAATCCACTTTTCTTCATGAGCCTTATGGCCTTCAGCTCTTCTTTTATAGTATTAAATCCTTTTATAGTGGCACTGATTGGTTGCAGCAGCTCCCATCTGGGGATCTATAGCCATTTGGCATTCACTGCTGTTTGGATTCCAGGCATGAACATTGATGTGAACATTACTGCAGTTCTGCTGAACAGTTTGTGCTCATCAGGAATGTCTTCATACAGCGTGATTTTTGTAAGAAATAATTATATCTCTTCCTCGGCCAGAGTTCTATTGACTTCTTCCTTCTCAGGTGATCGTCCACTTTTGGAAATTCTTCAATCTTCAGGTCACTCTATGGAATCACCAATGCTGGAACATGGCTATATACCAAAGAACACACTACTCCCCAATTCCTGGGTAGCTTTATATATTGTCTGGAACCACAGGCCCAATATCGATCCATTAGGGCAGCTGTCCCTCTCCTCATTCCTGGAATGCTCCATGGTGTTTTTGCACCCCTTGTTATGTCCAACATATTTTTTCCCTTTGCTCTAGAAGCACATTGTCACATACATCAGTGGGACTACAGACACCAGGCCTCCCTCATCTTCTACACGTCAGCACTTTGGAGTACTTAACCCAATATTTCCAACACTCATCATTCCCCTTCTGTACTCCTTGCACTGCTTCTTTTCTAAAAAGATGAGCTGCACAGGTCATCATTCCATCTTCCCATCCTTAATGTGTATGCACTCATCCGTAGATCAGCAGTTGTGAACATTCCCATCATCCAGGTATTCCAGTCTTCTCTGTCATGTCAACACAGTTTCTTTTTTTCATTTCTCCAACAATCACCTCCTCTTGTCCTGCAGCAGATTACACAAGCATTTTGTCTGTCCATCCAGGCTCCTTCTCCATTTGTGTTGTCTTGATATAATCATCCTGGTATGAAAACAACTGTCTTAATTTCCATCGCAAGGTTGCCCAGTTCCCTTGAAACTGTTCTCTAGTAGTGCATGCTGCTAGATGACTGAGGCACCTTGCATCTTGTGATGACATCCCTTTTGAAATGAAGGTCTTCACTGTGTTCATGGCATAGGGGATGAGAGAGCAGACAAAGCAATTCTCATCAGATGTTCTGTCCCCCACATTTTTCATGTGTTGATACCACTAATTATTCCCAAGTGAGCTGCATCATCAAGGTATGTATTTATCCCCTGATTATCTTCCTCTGCATCCCTCTTATTTCACCTGACCTGCCCATAGAGGTTAAATGGTTAACAAAGTTATCATCATTTGTACTCGGAATCATTTGTACTCGGAAAAATCATAGGAGTTCTTTCTTCAATGGGACCATTGGGATAATAGAGACTTCGAAATGTAAGTTACAGAAAGATGAAAAGAATACACATGCATATATATATAAACATATATATATATATTCAAAAATCCACGTTTAGCCAAAGATCTCTGCGCTCTACCTCTATCAAATAGCTGGTGCTAAGCTGACAACATTTCAAAAACTCCACCCGGTGAGGTACTCATCATGCTCTTTACCTGGTCTGCATAGAATTGAATAAGACATTTTTAACACTGATGCTCATTATTGCAATGAAGAAATAAAATACATATGTTTTCACCAAAGCGGTCTAGAGTGCTTGGGCATTATTGTGCTATGATATTCTCAGCCTTAAACACCTCTCTGGCTGGAATTTGTAGTTTGATACATTTTTTAAATATATTTATATATATATATATCATGCAGAGATGTTTGGGGAAACATCTGCTGTGCCTTCCCAATACTTGTTGAACATGTGATCTTTCTATAATCATATTATCCTCTTCTTGAATCATTTATAATACAGGTATTCAGTTTGGAATTTGTAGTAGCACAATCTGCTCAATATTCACTATTAAGAGTCTTCATATCACTGGACCATGTTTGGGATCATGTCGAAAGGTGTGAATATTTACATCTTTCCTAACAAGGGCAGTGTACGACTGAAGTACAAACACAAAAATAGGAACTACAAGCCTGAGTGTTTCACTATCAGCAGGTATCATGTATTTATCATTGAAACAGATATTCTCCTACAAATGAAGCTGGGTATTGATCTCTCTTCCAATTGCTAATCAGGAACTGACGTGTTCGCATAATACTGATGCAATTTCTACTCTTTCAAGGAATTTCTAAAAAGTATGTTTTCAGCTTCTGGAATTATCTGCAAGTCTATGCACTTGCTACTACGAGTTTAAGGAGTATCCAATTAATTCCAGTCCAAAAGAAATATGTGCTAATCACTCGCTGTTTTATCACCCTTCTTCTTGGTCATCGATCGAGTGTGCAGAAATTCTTCTTCTTGTCTCGCATCCTGATCAACGGGCTCTGGAGGGAGGGTCTCGCCTCTGTAGATCTTTACATCTCCTAAATGCAACCAAGCTCCTCTTCCCTTAAGATACCTTAACTGCAGAAGGGGAGACTTCCTCAACAGTAAAGGGACCATTAAACCTAGGTCTGTGACACTTATGGGTAAAATTCTTGGTAAGTATTAAAGTATTAAATCACCAACATATAACTTTGGTGGTGGCAATTGTTCACTTGGGTTGGTTACTGGACTGTACTCTTCTGTGTTTCTTGACCCCTCCCTCCTATGCTTGACTTGATCTGCAATGAAAGAAACACTGGTAGCAACACATGTCAAATAATTGTGCATGTTATCACTTAGAGCCTTCGCTACACTCTGGGCATCACTCCTGACTCTAGATGGAGGCGTAAGAGGCGTTCTCATGCAATGCCCCATCACTAACTCATGGGGAGTAAGGTGGTGGTCAGAGCCTGGCTGATTTCGAAGAGCATATAAGGTTACTGGTAGGCAATAAAGCCATGCCTTCTTCAAAGTTAATTTGATCTTGGCTATCCTATCCTTGAGGAGCCTGTTGAGTCTCTCACATAAATTCCATTTGCTTGTGGATGATAAGCAGAAGACAACGTATGCTTTTTGCTCAATAAAAGTCATATTTGTTCAAATAGCTCATTAACAAAATGTGGTCCGTTATCGGATTTTAGCACTTCGCACACACCCCATCCTGGAAATACTTTGCACTCTAAACACGTTGCTGTGCAAGTTGCAATAGGTTGTGTATATGGACCTACTTTCATTCACCTGGAGAAGGGACACACTACACTAATAGATGCCTGTACCCAGTACATGTTTGCAGCATATCAATGTAATCAATAGATAAATGTTGAAAGGCACCATTCGGTTGAGGTAGTACTCCTCTGATTTTTCTCAATGTATGCCCGGCAGTAAATGTTTGACACATGATGCAATTCACAATGAATTGTGCAATGTGTTCCAAAAGATTGGGAAAAAAACAGTCTTCTGCAATTGTGGCAGCAAGACTTTTTCTGGTTATATGCGCTGTGTAATGCAACTGCTGAAGTGCGACTCTCAACAATGCTAATGGCATCACTGGCTTTGCAATGCTTTCCTGTCTCCATAATGCTTCTGTGGGGGATGAAGAACAACCTCTACATTTCCATAGCTCTTCCTCTTTTTGTAGGGCTCCTGCCTGAATCTGTATTAGTTGCATAATTGACAGCATATTAAACCCTTCTTTTCCAAGCAAGCTTCTATTCATAATTTCTTTAGTATCTTCAGTATCAAAACTCGAAATTTCTTAAGAATATGCAACTCTTTTGGCTTCTGTGTCTGTGGCTTCGTTTCCGCAAGAGATAAAGGGGGTAATTCATAGAATTCAGCGCACAAGTGGCGCACGCGGCTGGCGCACAGTCTGCGCGTGCGAATCCCTGCGCCAGCCGCGTGCGCCAAAACCCATTTCCGCGCACAGCGTATTCATGGATTCCAGCCACCGAAACCAGCCGTGGCGCATAGTGGCGCAGCGACCTTGCAGCAGCGCCAGTTACGCCCCCAAGAACGCCTTCCGCGCAGGGAAAAGCCATCAAAATCCCCAATCCAGCACAAAGGGCTGCGCTAACCCTGTACCAGCACGGCAAGCGGGCTACGTGTATTTCAGGGGTTCGCGTGAAGTTCCACATGCGAATAGCCTGGGCGCGTGTATTTCAGGGGTGCGCGTGAAGTTCCACACGCGAATAGCCTGGGCGCGTGTATTTCAGGGGTGCGCGTGAAGTTCCACACGCGAATAGCCTGGGCGCGTGTATATCAGGGGTGCGCGTGAAGTTCCACACGCGAATAGCCTGGGCGCGTGTATTTCAGGGGTGCGCGAGAAATTCCACACGCGATTTCAGCAGGGTACGTGTATTTCAGGGGTGCGCGAGAAATTCTACACGCGATTGGCCTGGGTACGTGGATTTCAGGGGTGCGCGAGAAATTCTACACGCGATTGGCCTGGGCGCGTGTATTTCAGGGGTGCGCGAGAAATTCTACACGCGATTTCAGCAGGGTACGTGTATTTCAGGGGTGCGCGAGAAATTCTACACGCGATTGGCCTGGGTACGTGGATTTCAGGGGTGCGCGAGAAATTCTACACGCGATTTCAGCAGGGTACGTGTATTTCAGGGGTGCGTGAGAAATTCTACACGCGATTGGCCTGGGTACGTGGATTTCAGGGGTGCGCGAGAAATTCTACACGCGATTGGGCCTGTGCGAGTGGGGCAGTGTATTACGTGGGTGTGCGGGAAGTTGAAGAGGTGAATTGCCAGTGTGGGTCCTCCCAGGTCTCCCCTCTACCCCCTCCATGACCTCTGCAGGCAGCCCACACCACAGGGGACTACCCTGCACCCCTGGTCATGTCCCGCAGGCAGCCCATCCACCATGGGCATGCCCCCCAGCCAAGCCACATGTCCCTTGCACCCCCACCCCCCAGCACTGTGGGGCACCTGCCAGCAGGCCCCCAACCATGTCCCACTCATGTCCCCTTGCACCCCCACCCCCCAGCAGGCCCCCACTCATGTCCCCTTGCACCCCCACCCCCCAGCACTGTGGGGCACCTGCCAGCAGGCCCCCAACCATGTCCCACTCATGTCCCCTTGCACCCCCACCCCCCAGCAGGCCCCCACTCATGTCCCCTTGCACCCCCACCCCCCAGCAGGCCCCCACTCATGTCCCCTTGCACCCCCACCCCCCAGCAGGCCCCCACTCATGTCCCCTTGCACCCCCACCCCCCAGCACTGTGGGGCACCTGCCAGCAGGCCCCCAACCATGTCCCCTTGCACCCCCACCCCCCAGCAGGCCCCCACTCATGTCCCCTTGCACCCCCACCCCCCTGCAGGCCCCCACTCATGTCCCCCTGTCCCCAGGTCCTGACGAAACGCAATCATGGCAGTAATGGGCAGCATACCCAGCACAAACACCCAGCCAAGGATTGCATCCACCCACATAGTAGATGCAATTACATGATACAACCCCAATGGCAAGTATGTAAATGAACACATGTCCGTCACACACACATACACAATGGGTGCAAGTGAATGTCAAAACCCATATCATGACATGCATGAAACCAATGAGAAAATACCACAAATGTAAGTAATAAATATATGTATTAAAGATGAAAATGAAGTAAAGAAATAAAACACACAACAATGGGGATGACAAAACAAATGGTCGATGTACGAGAACTAATAGAAAAAATCAAAAAACAAAGGAATCCAAAAACTAATGTAGTCCAAAGAAAAATAATGGGGGGAAAAATAAGGAAAAACCATTGCCTCATGGTGAACACAAATATAAATCCAACAAATGTTTTCCAAACATCAAACTATGTACAAGAATATCCAAGGGTCCATGAGCCCAACACCATAAATGAAACCTACTACTACTAACTAATAAAAAAAATATATACAGAAAAGTGGCCATTGTCTGAGCGGTCCAAAAAAAACTTAAAAAATAAAGGAAACCTAACACTAACTAACTAAAGAACTATATACAATGGCAGCGGGCAAGTCCTGCGGCTCACTCTGTGATGTTGCCGGCCAGGGCATCATCGAACTCCATGTCGATGTCCCGGAGGCGGGACTCTGTCCTGGCCCCGAGGTCTCGCAGGGACAACCCCGTGTCCAGCTCAAACTCCCTGCGAGCTTCCTCGAGGCACTCAGCCCGCCTCAACGCCCGACGCATGGAGAACTCCGCCCTGACCATGGTGAGCCGCCCCTCTTCCGCCCGCTGCCGCTCCGCACCTATCCGCTGGACCAACTGCTCCCACACGGAAGACACTACCATCCCAGGGTTCTCCTGCCCTCCGGCCGATGCCTGCCCCTCTGATCTTGATGGCCCCGAGCCATGATGCCTCCCACGTCGAGCCTGCTGCTGCCTCCGACGCCACTGCCTCTGCCAGCACGACGGCATCCAGGCTGATGGAATCCACTGATGCCGTCGTGCACGTGCCCTGCCAGATGATGCCGGCACATCCTCCATCTGCAGGGGGACAGTTGCTGGTGTGTCCACCCCTGCTGGACCTTCGACTCCCGACTGTGGCAGGGATGGGGTCCCCACCGAGCTGGCTGCGTTTGTCGGGGCAGGTCCACAGGGGGCCCTGGTGGCATCTGGGCCAGAAGACGGCATGGAGCACGACTGGCGCATAGCCTCCACAGAGGAGGAAAGGGTCGCCAGAAGGCCACACACATGTAGGAAACCCCCGACCATGGCGGCTCCCAAATGGTTCACGTACGCACGGTGCTCTTCGTGATGATGTGCATGCTCCTCCCGGGAAGCATGCACCTCATCACGAATGCCAGCCGTGCGCAACACGACACCAATCAGGACCCTCTCCACACGGCCAAGGGTCCCCTCGTCCGCAGGTAGAGGAGTGTCAGATGACATGGACATCTCCCCTACCTGCGGACGGGCCTGGGATGGGGCATCCCTGCTGGTGCATGGTGGTGCAGTCACAGTGTCAGGGACAGTGACATGCACAGGCACCTCCACGGCGACCTGTGCTGCCTCCTGCCCCTGGCCCTGGACTGCACCACTTGCACCAGCGGGGATGCCCCCACCAGGCCCCATGTGTGGCTCAGTAGCGGCCTCCTCCCCCTCTGTGGAAACCACCAACCTGGATGTCTCCACGCCGTCTTCCGCCGGTGCAAGCCCCTGTGGGGGCTCACCCACCCCTTCCGCTGCAGCCGTGGCGGCATCCCCGCCGCTCTGCTCCACAGCGCCTTCTGCGCCCTCTTCTTCACTTGCCACTGTGTAGAGGGAGACATAGAACACAAGCATCAGGGTACTGTACAATGGTCCCCTAGACAGGAAGCAACAGCAGATGAGTGGCACTGTCATACATCACTTCCATCATGTCCCTCCACAACACATGGGTCAGTGCAGGCAAAACACATACAGTAACAGCCATGGCGCATGCCATGGACATTGGCATACATGACCAAGGGACTCATGATTCATACAATGTTGGTTTTAAACTCACATGCATCATGGGTCTTGCCATCACATGCACACACCTCACCGTAGTTCCATCCATCTGGCCTTGTAAACCACAGACGCAGTGGATACAAGGATGACTAGGCTGCATCAGTGAATCTGAACATTGTCACAGACATGTGTCATGCATCCATGGCAGTTACAAGTCACAGACACGCAGGTCAGACACACACACATGGACACCATACGTGTACATGGGACCAGCACCCATCCCTCACCCCCACCCATGTCCAGGAACAGAGACTGCCATGCTTCCATGTGTCCATTCCGCACAGAGCCCCCCATGTTGCAATAGAACACATGCACCAACCATGTGGTTCACACATCACTGTACTCACATGCCTGACCATGATGTCCCTGCACACACACATACGTACATGGCCTATGTCACACATACAGGCAGGTATCAGACAACCAGCACACTGCAACATGCCCTGTCTCACACAGTAATGCTTGGCCACTTACCGGCCAACTCCAGATGGGTCTGCCTCCGAAGGATCTGGGCGTGGAGCGCTGGGTCCACGCGTTCCAGGACCCTCATCTGGATGTCACTCAGGCGTGCCCGGCCCCCCTCCGCGAGGCGCCGGGCCTTATTGAGGGTCCTGGCCCTCAAGTCCTCCCAGCGCTTCTTGATGTGCTTGATGTCGCGGGTTGCCACCCCCTCCGCGTTGATGGCAACCACTACATCGTCCCAGATCCTCTCCCGTCCTTCCTTGTTGGCGCGTGGTCTTCCGAAGAGGGCATCATAATGCCCCAGGACATGCTCCACCAGGACACCAACTTCCTTCTCACTGAAGCTGGTGGCCCTCTGCCTCTCTGGCTGGGGGTCGCCACTGGTCTCAGATGGTGCTTGCCCCGACATGGCGACCCCCGAGGCAGGCGTGGGTGGGCAACTGGGTCCTGGGGCTGGGCTGTGGAGCGATGGTATCCCAGTCGGGAGTCTACTGTTCCAGCAGGGGTGGACACAGCAACTGGACCCCTGCAGATGGCTGATGTGCAGGCACCAAATGGCAGGGCACGGTGGCAGCAGGCAGGCAGGCAGGCAGGCAGGCAGCAGCAGATGGCACGTGGGAGGCTGCTCGGGGCACTGGGGGCAGTAATTCGGCCTTCTGGGCAGGAGCGTGGTCTTCCGTGTGTTTTCGCGTGGCCAGCTTGATACGGAGTGATTTGGCACGTGAAAAATCTGCACGTCAGCGTGTAATTCGAGGAAAGGCCCTTAGCGCGTAAGCGCGTCAGCACTCGTACGCGATTTCATTGGACCAAAGGCCCTTACAGCGTAAGCGCGTCTGTGACGTTTTGCGCACGGGCGTTGCCCTGGCAGGGCTTGGAGACCCCGTGTGCCTTTATGTTCTGTACGTGCTTTTCGTGCGGTGCGTGTGTTTTCCATCCGTTGGGGTTCACACGCTATTACTTCACAGCGGGTGTTGGCTACGCGTTCTACTACACGCAAGGCAGACGGTGAGTGGTACCCCGCTCCCCCAGGCCCGATCGCGTGAGAAAATTCCTGCGCACCCCTGAAATACACGCGCCCAGGCTATTCGCGTGTAGAACTTCCCGCGCACCCCTGAAATACACGTACCCCGCTGAAATCGCGTGAGAAAATTCCCGCGCACCCCTGAAATACACGCGCCCAGGCTATTCGCGTGTAAAACTTCCCACGCACCCCTGAAATACACGCGCCCAGGCTATTCGTGTGTAAAACTTCCTGCGCACCCCTGAAATACACGCGCCCAGGCTATTCGCGTGTAAAACTTCCCGCGAACCCCTGTAATACACGTAGCCCGCTCCCCCAGGCCCGATCGCATGAAAAAGTTCACGCGAACCCCTGTAATACACGTAGCCCGCTCCCCCAGGCCCGATCGCGTGAAAAAGTTCACGCGAACCCCTGTAATACACGTAGCCCGCTCCCCCAGGCCCGATCGCGTGAAGAAGTTCACGCGAACCCCTGTAATACACGTAGCCCGCTCCCTCAGGCCCGATCGCGTGAAAAAGTTCACGCCAACCCCTGTAATACACGTAGCACGCTCCCCCAGGCCCGATCGCGTGAAAAAGTTCACGCCAACCCCTGTAATACACGTAGCCCGCTCCCCCAGGCCCGATCGCGTGTAATAGTTCACGCGAACCCCTGTAATACACGTAGCCCGCTCCCCCAGGCCAGGTCGCGTGTGTGACTTCCCGCGAACCCCCGGAATACACGTACCCCGCTCAATCGCGTGTGTGACTTCCCGCGCAACCCCGAAATACACGTGCCCCGCTCGCACAATTGCTGTATGTTGCCACGTTTGTAATGCGCAGGGACGCTACCGCCTGCCTTCTTGTGGCGGACGTGTATCGGCTTGTGCGTGTCTTTCGCTGTGCGTGGCTTTGCCCTATTCGGTTCCATGAATACGTGTGGTTCGGGTGCGTGTGGGCGTTCCCTCTGCTTCCCTGCAGTACATCCCCAGTTACGCCCTTGTTTTCGCAAGTTGTTCCCCATTCCGCGCGTTACGCCCCGTGTTCCGCCCACTTTCTAGTGTATGCGCAGAGGTTGTGCGCTTTCACTGTGCGCGCCGCGCACGTCTTTCGGGATGTTGCAGTGACGTGTGCGCCATGCACGGGTTTGGCGCACATCCCGAGGAAGACACGCGCAGGGACTTCCATGAATCGCTTGCGCGTAGATTTTCGGCGCACGTTTGTTCCATGAATCGGCCCCAAAGTCTGTTTGCTTAGTATGGGCTGTTGCACTGGAGTGCCGTCTGCACAGACGTAAACCCATCCTTTTCCAGCGTGACAGTCCAGCATGTAAGGTTGCCATCACATAGGCAGAATGACTGTATATCCTTGCTTCCTGCCCTTTCTGTTTCTCGAGTACAACAATAAGTGCTACTAATTCTGCCTCTTGTGCTGAAAAGTGAAATGGTAGTCTTGCACTTGCCATTACTTCAAATTCACCATTTAATCTGTGTCTTACAACTGCAGAGCCTGAATGCCTCTACCCACTAGTTTTATCAATTTTTGTAGAACCATCAATAGAGAATTTCCCCTCCCGCTAAAGCATTTTCTTTCACACAGGGTATACCATCATAAAATTCACCATAATTTGTACAGTCATGCACATGATCACCTTCTTCTACAGGTTCAGGTTAAAACGTGACTGGGTTCACTGTTTTACACCTCACTACTTTAATGGCTGAATTTGAAATCATTACCTCGTAAACTGAAGCTCTCTGTGATGTTAATGTGCCCTTGTGTTTCTCTAAAATGGCAAATAAGGCGTGCTCCACGTAAAGAGTCGTGGAACAGCCCATGCTAATACATGTGGACTTTTCAATTGCAAATGTAGCAGCAGCCAAAGATTGTTCACATGGGAATTGTCTCCTCATAGCGGGATCTAAAATCCCACTGTACTATGCCAAAGGTTTGTACCCTAATGTTGTCCTTTGTGCGAGTACTGTTGTCATCACTGACCCATTAGTATGTGAAAATAAATAACATTCTTCACTATAATTGGAGATTACTAAAACTGGAGCTGTGCAGATTGCTCTTTCTAATTCTTTTTAATTCCTCAAATCCTTTCTCAATTTCTTCAGTCCATTCTGTCTTTTCCTTACCAACTTGCAAAAGTGGCTTCGCAAACGTGCTAGAGTCAAAAACCCAGATCCTGCAATAATTGCAAAAACCCAGAAACTGCTGTATTTGCCTCACAGTGTTTTCATTATAGCCTCAGCTCTTTCTGATGTCACTTTCTTTCCTTGAAATTAGCTGATCTATATACAACACTTCTTCCTAACAATACTGTAATTTCTCCTTTTCCACCTTGTAGCCCTTGTTTGCCAATATAGTCATTAACTGAACAGAGTCTTGTCTGCATTCATCCTCTGTTTCACTGCAAATCAATACGATATCTACATACTGAATTGCAGCACTCTTCAGTTCAATGCTGCCTAGATCCATCTGTAGGAGCCTTTTAAAAATAGATGGGGACTCACAATACCCTTGGGGTCAATGAGTATGTTTCAGTCTCTTTTGTCTGAACCTAAAGGAAGCAAGGTCTTGCAAGTCTTTGTGATATTGGACCGAGAAAAACAAATTGTTCAAATCACCCACCGTGAAATACTTAGCTCCAAATTGGCTACTACACAATATTGTCAGCGGATTAGGAATTAATGTAAATTCAGCGTCTACAATCCGATTAAGAGGGCGCAAGTCCTGGATAAATCTCCACAACACTCCTTTAGATATTTTAACCAAATACACTGCAGTATTGCACAAAGATTCTGATGGCACTAGGATTGCCTGATTCATAAGTGCTGAAATATTCTCAAATATGCCTTCATCAGCTTCTCGAGACATGGGGTATTATTTTGCCTGTGGTAAAATCGTTCCTGGCTAGAGTTTTATTTTAACTAGGGCTGTACCGAACTTCGGCTTCGAGTCCCTATTCTGCCGAAGTTCGGCTGAAATACAGCTATCCGGCTTCGGCAGAATAGTTTCTGTTTAGGGACTCGAAGCCGAAGTCCACTTTCTATGATTAGCTGCCCTCTCCCTGTTTGGGAGATGACAGCCAATCATAGAATGTTTGACAGTGTTCAGGCTGCAGAAGCCAAACAAGCTGTTTGCCTATTGGCTTCTGCAGTCTGACCACAGAGGAACCAGCCTATCGGGTTGAAATAGGAAGCGAGGGAAGGGAACAGTTCTTCCCTTCCCTCGCTTCCTATGCCAACAGACGGATTCCAGCAGATGCCCGGACCCAGAGAAATCCCCAGGTAAGTGACCTCCCCCATACCCCCCTCATCACGGTGAGGCCGCGGGGGTGCCCTGCACCCCCGCGGTCTCACCGCAGTACCAGCAGGTATGCTGGTCGGGCCACCGGTGCAAAGCCGGTGGCCCGACGTTTATTTTGCATTGGGGGCCGCTCCTACATGAGCGGCCCCCCCAGACTCATGAGGCCGCCGGGGCACTTTGCCGACCCCGGCGGCCTCCATTTCCAATGTGCCCCCCCCCGTCCTCCTCACCGCGCTGAGGCCGCGGGGGTGCCCTGCACCCCCGCGGTCTCACCGCTGTACCAGCAGGTATGCTGGTCGGGCCACCGGTGCAAAGCCGGTGGCCCGACGTTTATTTTGCATTGGGGGCCGCTCCTACATGAGCGGCCCCCCCAGACTCATGAGGCCGCCGGGGCACTTTGCCGACCCCGGCGGCCTCCATTTCCAATGTGCCCCCCCCCGTCCTCCTCACCGCGCTGAGGCCGCGGGGGTGCCCTGCACCCCCGCGGTCTCACCGCTGTACCAGCAGGTATGCTGGTCGGGCCACCGGTGCAAAGCCGGTGGCCCGACGTTTATTTTTGCATTGGGGGCCGCTCCTACATGAGCGGCCCCCCCAGACTCATGAGGCCGCCAGGGCACTTTGCCGACCCCGGCGGCCTCCATTTCCAATGTGCCCCCCCCCGTCCTCCTCACCGCGCTGAGGCCGCGGGGGTGCCCTGCACCCCCGCGGTCTCACCGCTGTACCAGCAGGTATGCTGGTCGGGCCACCGGTGCAAAGCCGGTGGCCCGACGTTTATTTTGCATTGGGGGCCGCTCCTACATGGGCGGCCCCCCCAGACTCATGAGGCCGCCGGGGCACTTTGCCGACCCCGGCGGCCTCCATTTCCAATGTGCCCCCCCCCGTCCTCCTCACCGCGCTGAGGCCGCGGGGGTGCCCTGCACCCCCGCGGTCTCACCGCTGTACCAGCAGGTATGCTGGTCGGGCCACCGGTGCAAAGCCGGTGACCCGACGTTTATTTTTGCATTGGGGGCCGCTCCTACATGAGCGGCCCCCCCAGACTCATGAGGCCGCCGGGGCACTTTGCCGACCCCGGCGGCCTCCATTTCCAATGTGCCCCCCCTCACCCCTTGAGCACGGTGAGGCCGCGGGGCCACAGGGAACCCCCGCGGCCTCACCGCAATAATGTTGTGTTTGTCGGGCCACCGGTGCAAAGCCGGTGGCCCGACGTTTATTTTGCATTGGGGGCCGCTCCTACATGAGCGGCCCCCCCCAGACTCATGAGGCCGCCGGGGCACTTTGCCGACCCCGGCGGCCTCCATTTCCAATGTGCCCCCCCTCACCCCTTGAGCACGGTGAGGCCGCGGGGCCACAGGGAACCCCCGCGGCCTCACCGCAATAATGTTGTGTTTGTCGGGCCACCGGTGCAAAGCCGGTGGCCCGACGTTTATTTTGCATTGGGGGCCGCTCCTACATGAGCGGCCCCCCCCAGACTCATGAGGCCGCCGGGGCACTTTGCCGACCCCGGCGGCCTCCATTTCTAATGTGTCCCCCATGCTCCCTCACCACGGTGAGGCCGCGGGGGTGCCCTGCACCCCCACAGTTGTCCAGCAATGTACTCCCATTGACCCCCACCCCTCAATTGTCACATGATCTCCCATGTTCCCGCCCACCCCCACTGTTGTCCCGCAATGTTCTCCCATGTTCCCCCACCCCCACATTTGTCCCGCAATGCACTCCTATTTACCCCCACCCCTCAATTGTCCCATGATGATCTCCCATGTTCCCGCCCACCCCCACTGTTGTCCCGCAATGTTCTCCCATGTTCCCCCACCCCCACATTTGTCCCGCAATGCACTCCCATTGACCCCCACCCCTCAATTGTCCCATGATGATCTCCCATGTTCCCGCCCACCCCCACTGTTGTCCCGCAATGTTCTCCCATGTTCCCCCACCCCCACATTTGTCCCGCAATGCACTCCTATTTACCCCCACCCCTCAATTGTCCCATGATGATCTCCCATGTTCCCGCCCACCCCCACTGTTGTCCCGCAATGTTCTCCCATGTTCCCCCACCCCCACATTTGTCCCGCAATGCACTCCTATTTACCCCCACCCCTCAATTGTCCCATGATGATCTCCCATGTTCCCGCCCACCCCCACTGTTGTCCCGCAATGTTCTCCCATGTTCCCCCACCCCCACATTTGTCCCGCAATGCACTCCTATTTACCCCCACCCCTCAATTGTCCCATGATGATCTCCCATGTTCCCGCCCACCCCCACTGTTGTCCCGCAATGTTCTCCCATGTTCCCCCACCCCCTCCATTGTGCCATGATGTCCCTGCTGGAGCAGCCCCCAGGGTTGCTTTTAGCCTTGCCCTCCATAGAGTTCTGTGTCTGAAATATTTTATGAGTGGATCTCAGTCCCACTGGCTGTGATGGGACTTCTGCGTTCCAAAGAGTCTCATAGTTTGTTCCTTTTAGGCCATAGTTTCTTGATCTTATGATCCAGTTGTCCTGGGCCATGTATTTGTTCTTGTAGACTTGTGACAAAATGTGAAGAGTGGAATAATTGTGCATTTTCTTAATCCTGCAACACTTGTCTAGCAGTAACATCATCCTTTTCTTTACTTTAGTTATACCACAGCCCAGAAAAGACACAGCACGTACCAAGGAAGCTCACCCCTGAGACGGACTTACACCACCTTGATGCAGATGCCTGCTTAGTGCCCACAATCCTGGTGAGTACTATGGGGGTTTTACTATTCAGGGGAAGCTTGCGGTGGGAGGTTAACACTCATATGCCTGATTAAATGAAAGACTGCTATATTATGCTTGCTGCCGTCAATGGATGTACATAATGACACCAACTCCTGGCAATTTCAAGTGAGGTTTTTGTCGATCAATATTTTGGTTTTTTACATAGTTATTTTTGATAAAAGGTTTTTTAAAAAACTTTTTTAAAGGGAACCCTGATACCACTCCAGAGCCCAGAGCCATCATGCAGTACTGCCCCGCCAAAAAATTAAGTTTGACTTTTGCTTTACATTTCTTTATCACCAGTACGAGCTTCTGATTTACCTAAAGGCCCACAAGCAACAGCTAGGAGACGTGCCCAGCAGAAACCCTATCCCTCAGAGCTGCAGAACCCCCTTCGTTGTCGGCATGAGTAGCACCAAGGAGAAAACCAGCCCTGTGTGGGATTACTTTACCATAAAAATGGACGATAACTCCAAGGCAGTGTGTTCTGTGTGCCTTGCAGTTTTGTCTCGTGGATCTGCAAACTCGAGACAGTGCAGCACATCAGCACTGACCAACCATCTGCGGTCCAAACATCACAATGAATATGTCCAATATGAAAGGAAAAAAGAGGCATTTGCTGGGAGAATCAATAGCAATGTGTCTCCCGCAAAGTGCAAGAGGGCATTGTCACAGCTGTCCATTAAAGATTGTCTGGACAAAAAACAAGCATGGCCTCTGGACAGCCCTTCCGCACATGCAGTGCATCGCAGTATTGGCGAAATGATAGCGCTAGACTTGCAACCATTTTCTGTTGTTGAGGATGTCGGTTTTGTGCGTTTACTCCATAAATTGGAGCCTAGGTACAAGGTTCCATCACGTAAATATTTTTCAACGCGCATCATCCCCGACCTGTATGAGAAAGTGAGCCAGTTTATTGCTTCAGAGGTTCAGAGGGCTGAGAAAATTGCATTTACTGTGGACATTTGGACATCTGATAACACTGTGAAATCTTTTATGAGCCTAACAGGGCATTGGCTGGCCAGCAACATGAAAAGGCATGGAGTTTTGTTGCAGTGCGAGGCTTTTGGTGGAAGCCATACTGGTGCCAAAATAGGATTAGCATTTCAAGAAAGCTAGAAAGGTGGCAAATTAGCCATTCCAAAGTGCACGTCATTCTTCGGGATAATGCCGCTAACATGTGCAAGGCCTTCAGAGAAGCAGACCTAGCTAGTGTGGGGTGTTTTGCTCACACCCTACAGCTTTGCATCCATGATGGCCTTTTTGTGCAAAGATCTGTGTCAGACATGATGGCACATGCAAGGAAACTTGTAGGCCACTTCAAACATTCTAGTTCGGCCACGTCACGCCTGCACGCACTGCAAAAAGATCTAGGGCTGCCTGAATTGCAATTGATTCAAGATGTATCTACACGGTGGAACTCGTCCTTTTTGATGCTGGGGCGACTGGTGGGGCAGAGGCGGCCAGTAAGTTTGTACTGTGCGGAGGACGATAAAGTGTCAAATCTTTCTGCCTGCCAGTGGCTTTTGGCAGAAAATGTTTTATCTTTGTTGGCACCCTTTGCAGAGCTCACAAAGGAGATTTGCTCTCATGCATCAAGCATCTCCTTGGTTGTTCCTGCTGTGAAAGCTTTAAGGGCCTACCTGAGCTCTGGCGAGGTTAGGGACACTGGTGTGAAGCTAGTGAAAGCAGAGTTATTAAAGGCTGTAGAGGCAAGATTCAAAGACATTGAGGCTATATCCATCTACTGTGTGGCAACAGGCATCGATCCGCGGTTCAAATTAACATTTTTCAGCAATGATGTTGTAGCCAACAATGTTAAATGTTCTATGCACTCTACTGCCTTAGCCCTCTGCGAGCAGTCCTCCCCTCCTGAGGGGCAACCTGCAGACCCTGACCCACAAGAGGATGAGCCACCACCCAAGAAGAGCGTTCCACCATGTGGCATATGGGCATTCTGGGACAGTGTTGTTGAGCAGTCCACGGCTGGTGTGAGTCAGTCCATAAGTTCCCTGGACACTGAGCTCACTGTCTTTTTGAGAGAGCCGCTGCTCCCTAAAACTGCAAACCCGCTGGAGTGGTGGGACATGAACAGTGTTCGGTTTCCAGGGTTGGCAAAAGTTGCGCGTGTGTACTTGGCACCTCCTCCTACCAGTGTGGACAGCGAGAGAGTGTTCAGTTCAGCTGGAGATATTTATTCCGAACACAGAAGCAGCCTCTTAGCTGAAAATGTTGAAAGGCTTGTTTTCCTAAAATACAACCTTCCCCTTACAGGTTACTCTTACTAAAAGTGGGCTTTTCCCGTAACTTTTGTATTTTTTCTTTGTCTTTTCTCATAAGCTTACAGAGATGTGTCCAATTAATAAATATGTACCCATGCAATAGAATGCCTCCTTAGTTTATTCATTGAAATGCTGATTTTGTATGCCCTAGAATATGTTTGCCTAAAAAAAAAAACTATTCGGCTCACTATTCGGCTCCGGCCGAATAGTTGACAAACTATTCGGTATCCGGCCGAATACTAAATATGCTATTCGGTACAGCCCTAATTTTAACATCTCCTATTCCCTTAAATAGGTCTACATCATAAGGCCCATAGTCCCCAGGACACTTGGCACCTTTTCTAGGTCTTCTTGAAAAATGCTGGTCATTGCAGCATTATTGTGATTTGCTGTGGGACTTCCCTTTTGTCAATATTTATACAGTATGTAATACTTATAAAGAACACTACCTCGTTATTGATATGTTCATCTCTGAACATATCTTCCTCTGTTATGTCAGTCAATCTGTATCCCTCCTCAAGAGCTATCACTGTTCTCAATGCTCTGCCTTCGTCATCCTCTCCTTCAAGCATTGTGATTCCTCCTTGTACTAAAGCTGCATCTAATTCAATAGGAATAGTCTGTCCTTCTGACTCATCCAAAGGTATGTGTGGTCTATATAATAACTCATCAGGTATCGTCACAATCTTCCCCACTAATCCAGGTAGCCATGTTAATACAATGCTTACCTCATACATGAAAACCTCAGGATCTACCGGGACACCTCGTAGAGCCACTTGCCCTGTAAATGCTAGTATAAACTCTCTTATGTTTAAATAGTCTATTCCTGGAGTGGAGCACACTATTCCCTGATCAGTGAATGGAATTGTCATGTTGCTGTTTTGGCATCAAATCTCTTCCCAGGATGTTAACTAGCATCTGTTGTGAATATAACAAGGGAACAGACATGTCACATTCTCCTGTAGACACAGGTAATTTATCATTAAAAGGGACAAAATGTGTAGCTTCAGAGAACCCATGAGCATTCATGGCAATACCTGACATTGGATATTTTCCCTTTCTTATAAAGGAGCGAGTCACCCCTTTGTCTACAAGAAAAGAAAAGGATTTGTCACCTATCGTCACATTGACCCTTGGTTCGTCTTGGGGGTCTGGTGTCACAGATAGTACTGAACACATCAAGGCACCCTGTGAGCTGTCCTATTGAGGGTATAAATTCATCCCAAACCCGTTAAAAGGGGTTCCTCCTGCCACAGTGGCACCCCCTATCATAGGTGTCAGTATTTACCCTGTGTTTGCATTCTGCTGGGTTACATAGATGCTTGTTATGACTGCTCTTGCGGTGGGTGCATTTGTACTGGCCCCTACTGTTGTGCCTGCTGTACTTGCAGCACCTGTGCCTGATAGGATGTGTGATCCCTGGCAAAGCCCTCTCATAATTGTGTGCTGTATGGCGTTGGATAAACTGTCCCCTCTCCTGAAAGTTGTCAGTTTTGTTGCGCATTCCCTCGGCTCCTACATACGTGTGCAATATGCCCTGTCATCCCACAATTTCAACATATTGTGGGGGGCCCTCTGGCCAACCTTCCTTGAGTATTTTGACTTCCATTATGGGCATTTTGAAATCTACATTGGGCATTCTTAAATCTGCCTTGGGCGATCTGAAATCCACCTCCTCTTCCTTTGCACCCTAAACCTCTACCTTGTGGCCAAAACCCATACCCACTTTGATCCATTGGGTGTGCATTTTTCACCTGTCACATACCCATTATTTCTTATGTTCCCAATCCTTCTCCACTTGTCAATACCGCCCTTCAATAGCAAACTTGGACAATTTCTTCTGAACATACTTAGCTTCTTCCATCGTTCTGTTCTCATCTTTCTTTTTATTCTTCTCTTGTAACAACTAACAATGATGCACATGGATCCTCTTCCATCCCTACTTGTTTTTTTTATTTGTCTCTGTACTGGTTCCGGCAAACCCTGACTCAAAATATGATAAAATAGTACCACTGTCTTTTCCCACGGTTCATGCATTTCAAGCTGCCATTTCTACTGAATATCCTGAATGTAAGCAATGGGATCTTCATCTTCCTTCATTTTACTTGTCAGAATTGCACACATATCTGACGTGTTAGGATACTCTACCCTGAGAGCTCCCCAAATGTCTGCCCTGCAATTATTCAATGGCGCTCCATCATGCACTGTGTTTTTTGCTGTCACACCTGCATATCCCGCTCTTCTCCATATGCCGTCACCTCTCTCCCCAAGAACAGCTGCCAGTAGACCTTTTATGTTGCAAATGGCCAGTGTGTTTCCTCCTGTCATTTTCTAAAATGCATATATCCATATCCCAGCCCCATAAGTCAAACTAGCTAGCTTGCATTTTAAGTTATCCTTATCCATCTGGGGCCATGGAATAAATTGTAGTCTTGCCCCCCCTTTTCTAAAAATTGAAACTGTGAGAACCACATCCCATATCTGGATCCCACCAGTTGTCTATCTATGGCAGGGTTAATCGTTCATATTCGTCTTCTTGCTGGTAACGACCTTAACCTATTCACATAAGGTGGAAACTCTCCTTTCTAACTACAGAGTTGTCTTCAGGGAAGCTCAGGATATGATATGAGATTTGGTGTTCTTTCCTTAGGGTGTTCCAGATCTGACCATCTTACCTTTTTATCCATCTGTTGATTTTCCAGGGGAGTGCACGCACCGTCTCCCCCGTCTTATTCCTGACTCTCTTTCCTCGTCTGACATTGCTAGACCCCAACTAGTGTGACTATCATCCCCCTCGCCTCTGTCCAAATTTAATCTGCTCAAAGACAGTGCCCGGCATTTATCATTAAACATGTTTTCCTCCTCATCCCATAGTTTAGGTATCAGGGATCGTCTACTGCTCCCTCGAGTTCCATATTCGCTATCCTGTCTTATTTGTTGATATATTTTATCAATCCCTTCTCCAATATTTTCTGCAATATATCTTATCTTTCCTCTTCTAGTGCCACTATAGGTGTTTGTTGCACTATTTTTTTTGTTGGAAGGACTTTTCTTGTTCTATCCCATCGTATTTCTTCACTTGGCCTCATTGGTTCCTTAAGAAAGAGACTGCCATCCAGACCTCACTGCCTTCTATTCTGTTTTATCTCTTTGCCGACTTCCCTTTGCTTTCTCGCATCACTTCTTGCCTTTTCTTCCTCTTGCCTTTGTTCTTCCATTCTCACTTCCTGCCTTGATTCTTCTTCTCTCCTTCTCTGTAACCGTTTGTCTTTAACTCTTTGTGCTTCTTCTTCCTATCTCTCCTATCTCTTTGTTCTATCTCTTTCTTCCTATCGTCATACTTCCTTTGTTCCTCTGCCCAATTTTCATCTTTCTCTTGTTCCTCCCTATATATCTGTTCCCATCGATCCCTGCTTTTTCTTCCTTGCTCATCCTCCCTCAATCTCCTTTCTTGTTCCCTGTCCTTCTTTTCTTGCTCATCTTTGTTTTCTCTTTGCCTAACCTCCTCAATGCTTTTCCCATCTAACTTGAGTAGTATCTGTCCTCCCATCCGTTTGTTCTGTACGAGCATTACCTTGTCAGCACAATCTTTTTCACCTTTCCATCTTTTAATTTCTCGAGTAATGTCTGCCGATACAGTCCATCTCTCGCCTAATTCTTCCTTATCTCGTATGAACATACAGGCAGCTTCCCTCCATTTGCTCTCTTCTGGACTGGTTCATATGTTGGGTTACTATACCACATCACTTCTTTCAATTCATTTAAAGGATAAACCCCTATCATATCTGTATCTGTGCTCTTAATCTCCGTCAAAGTAAGAGGAAGTGAGGGCTCAATGCCCTCCCCTTTATGCTGATTAAGCATCCACTCCTCTGGTGGTGGGTCTTCTTTTTCTTCTTGGTACATGTTCCATATTTCAAAAACTGCCTTTCTTTTCTCTAATTTCTTCCCTGTGAATGCAGGGTACACATATGCAGTCATGTGTTCTAATACTGCTTTCAACAATGATGCCCCTTGTGGCCATGGCATGACCATTTTATCAACTGTACCATTTACCCATTCAGCACTATACTGTGTTAGCTTGGGCACATGCCTTGGCAGTGTCTTACAAAGGTGCATGTGAGAAGTGTCCTCCATAATGACAAGTCGCAATTGACTGTCAATACTTACCAGATCGTTAATAAGCTCTCTATCTCAAGACTGCTCGGCCACTTCTTTTAATCTCAAAACAACAAATATGAGCAAGCACCATCAATCGCTGCTCAATCCTCCTTCTTTTCAATAACCTATCTGTCTTCTGATTGGCGCCAGTCATTTATTACACCTTAATTGCAAACAATATTACTTCCATGCGTCACAGCTTATTTCTTTTCAAAACTTTTCACAACAAATAATGATCAAAATAATAACACACCATACATTACTGACCCCCGTGATCACCTTCCCTTCATTTAGAACCATTTATAATAAGAGGTATACATACCATGCCTCTACTTATATTACCTTGTACAGGGCTTAAGACGTCACCTTTCACAGTCCTGATTGTGCGTATCCTCTCTCTTCAATTTGAGACGTCTTCTTATATCTCCCTTGAAATAGGATTATCTCCTCAAAATTTCCAGTTACTCAAAAATATCACAATCCTTCCCATTTATATTGTCATTTCCTTTAGTCTACTTACATCTGTTAATCAACTCGAGGCCTTCAGTATCGACTCCTCCTCCATTCCGACCACTTTGCCTTCCATTTGCAGAGTGCCCATGGAAACCGAGCTGGGATTTCTTTAAAGGGGGACCTACCCACAGTCTTGATTCTTCTTGCAAGTTTTTTTCTCGCACACACTCTGCACAGGAAACTCTACAATCTTCTAGGTAATGGCAGAGGATAACCAATCACCCAAAACTCTGGAGCCAAACTAGTTTGGATCTGAAACCATCATCACTGCTACCATGTGACTTTATGCCACTTTGGAAGGTGCATATGGTAATGGATGGGATTACATCAGAATCATTCTGAGTCCAAATAACAGAGCCAACTTGTTTTATTAACAATTGTCTAAAACAGGGAGGTTACAATGAACATCAACAAACGTACGCTCAGTCTCTCAGTGATCTCCACAGAAAATATAATTCCTATACCTGAATATACGTCAGAATGTCAGAGTGACATCATACTACGTGGCAATAGTGAAAAACCTATCAAGGGTCGGGATTGGTTAAGGGAAACATCTAGATAGACATTTGTATAGGAGTTAGGATTGTTATTGGCTGTGCTTTATGAGGTGGACAACTTATGCCTACCTCTTAAAACATTTCACTTTAGAAACATTCAATACAGAATTTCTTATAGGTCTTACAAGCTATAAGGTCCTTCATTATACAGACTAATACAATTGGTTGGCAAGCTTGTGTGACGTCTGGAACATTTGGTTCATTTGGCAGCACACAAGCCCAACCCAGGTGCAAAGAGATAGGACACAGAGCTGCCTCACTACCCAATTAGACCAGCATCTCTCATCACCCTTGCCTTCTGCCTTGAAATTGCCTTTATACTTGGCCTTGTAGAGTATTCTTGTCTTTGGGAATGCACAGGAGTGAGGGCACTCGCTATCATGTCTGGAACGTCAAGTTCAAGCTCTATTTCCATCGTTGGGTCACGTCACAGGAGACCACAGTCTGGTTTGTTTTGAAGTTTTTAAATGCTCTAAATGAATACAAAATTGGCATCCCTTGTTTTCTGTCATGCACCTTAGCATGAGAAGATTCATCCTCTGCACACTCATTCTTCTTCAGAGTAGCTAACTGACCCCGATTTCTATGTTTTTGACGTCAGGCCAGGCAGCCTCGTCACACAGCTCTGTGAGCCCGCTGTTTCGCTGTGACACAGCGTTCCATTCACCCTTCATGATTTTTGGCTTACTTATTTCATGATACCAATTTCCAGTTTCTGTACAAAGGTGGCTTTGCCTGCATTCTGTTCACTACTCATGACGATGACTTGATCTGCCTTGTGTTTCAGCATCTGTACATTCATTGAACTTTTGTCTTCTGCAAAATCTTTGTGCACATGTAATCTTCTTCTTTAACACTTGAGAATTTGTTCGGTACTTTACTTCATCATTAGTGTCTTCAGGATACATACATTGGGCCTCATTACAAGTTTGCCGGTCTGGGAACTACAGTACCGGTAAGCTTGCCGGTATCCAAGTTATCGGACCAGCAAACTACGAGTTCTGCTTGCTGGTGCCTTCCCGCCCGCCAGGTCTGACCTGGCGGGCCTAACGGCACTCGTGAGCAGAGCATGTCCGATGCACCGCCTCCATTCACGAATGGTGCCAGTGCATCCGACCGCCCCTTTCCCATTGAGCCCTATGGGGCTCAAATGGGAATGGGGAATAATGCATTCTGGGGCCTGACAATGAGGAAATGCAGAGTCCACCAAGGTTGTAATGGCCCTGTTTTTCCCATTTGCCAGGCGCCGGAATAATTCGCAAGTTCAGCGGCAGTCTGCCTGTTTTACCGGCAAGGCTACCGCTGAACTTGTAATGAGCCTCATTATCTTCAGTCAATATCTTGGGACGTCGTGCACACTATCTTATGATGTCATCAGTAATTTCCTTAGTTCTTTCTCATATTCCTTCAGGGATTCAGGGAGTTCCTCCTGCAGGTTGTCATCACTTCAAGGGTTCATTTGGTAGATTTGTCTCAACAGGTATCTTCTCTCGAACAAATGCTGGGGTATTGGCACAACGGCAGGTGTCAAAAACGGCACAGTGTTATGCTTCCAACATATGGGGGCAGGAGGGGAGGGTTTCCTGCAGAGGCATGCAGCTGCTCCTCTACAGCCTACAGGTGCTATCCTCCCCTGTCATGTTCAGATGGAATGTGACAGCCACGGGTATATCAAAGCATCTCAAGAAAGGGGAAGGCAAACCTTCCTCCGGCCAAAGGCTCCTTGGATCTGCTTTCCTACTGTTTATTTCAGATGGTGGCAGTGCATACTAATGAGAGATAATGGAGGCAAGCCTGTTGAAGGAGTTTGGCTGCCGAAGAGAAAACAGGAAGGCAGGGCTAACACCCCTTTGGCATGAAATGTGTCTACTTGTAGCTAGTTCCCATCCCTCTGTATGAAAGGCTGTGAATGGCATGTCTGAGTCCATTAGTTACTGTAGGTACCCCTGCAGAGTGGAATCCTTTTAGAGGGGAGAAGTATGTGATTTGAGTGAGACAGGATGTCTGCTCTGTCATAAACTTCAAGGGAGACCTGCGCTGTTATCAAGAGTTAATCAATTAACCATAGAGACACTTTGATCTACAACAAACAGGAAAATGGGTGGGACATAGGAATGTGTTGTCACCCCTTACATTTCCTGTTGCAGAGCACTCTGGTCCTGACCTCATGCATAACAGAAGATTGTTGGTGGGGATCCAGAATTGGTTCATTAAGGTAGGCTTAGTATGGAACCAATCACTGGGGCAATTTGGCTTTAAAAGAGGGCTGAACCCCTCAATTAGCAGATCATTCAACGACTTTGAAAGGGGTAAGAAAAGGGACTCATTTGGACCCGGGCTGAAGGTACAGTCAACCTTACATCTTCCACCAGTAAAGGAAGCCCAGGAGTTCCAAGAGGGAAACACGATCCCTCCCCTAAACATCTCCCAGGGAACATAGGGAGCTACTGGACTCAGAAAACCCATCCAGCAGCTCCAGAACTGGTACCCAGCCAGCACATAGCATGACCTGCTAGGTTCTGCCAGCAAGCTTCCTAGGTGGGAAGTGCCAGAGAGTATCTGAACTAAGGACATGAACTAAGGACAAGGCTGCTGCCTGCAAACACTCTCCTAAGCTTTTGGCTGCCCGCCTTGAACGGACGACACAAGCCCAGCAAATAAGCTAGTAGACATGGACACAAGCATCAACCAGCATCCATCTTTCAAGGATATTTATGAGACGTTCAAGTCCTCGAACGGCAACCAGCTTGCACCACTGATTGTTGTCATGCCGCAGTCACAAGAGAGGTCCGAAATGTCTCGATAAGTGTTCTGGATCCACCAACCAGCACCGAGACAACGATTCTTGACCCTGACTTGCCGTGTAGGCCAGCCTGCGGCTGTCCGTCCAACCTCACTTTCTGAACTGCCTGCCGCCTGATACCCGCAGCTCTCTCCTGTCTCAAACTCTGTCTTAGGAGCTGCTAAGCACCCTGGAACCACCTTGATGCTGTTGAGTATCAAGAACTTCCTAAACACCAGGTGCACTGTGGCTCTGCCCCCCTGGTCCTTCTCCAAAGGCCCCTAGAGGGTTCCATACAATAATGTCCCCCCAGAAATGTCACCATGCAAAAGATTTGCTGAAAAATTGCAGTTTTTTGCGCAGACATTATTACATGGAATATGCGAGGGACACCCTTGCAACTCCCAAAACTTTTTTTTTCTAAAGGGCAGCGGGGGACACCTCCGCATCCCCCACTCCCTGTGTCCCTAAAAAAAAAAAAAAAAAAAAAAAATATATATATATATATATATATATATATATATATATATATATATTTTTTTTTATATATATATTTTTTGAATATATATATATATATTCAGTAAAAAAACTTTGTTAAAGGGACGTTATGGTTAAGTTGCGCTACTAAAAACATTTGTGATGTCATCTTTGATGTCCTGGGTGTTAGTGTTAGCAGTGCACGGTGGCGGCGCGAGTTATGGTTGCTTATCTTACCATAACAGCCGAATTTCAGGGGTTTTTCGGTTTTACTTTGAACCATAACGTCCCTTTAACAAAGTTTTTTCACTGAATTTCATAGGTTTTTAGTAGCACAACTTAACCATAATATCCCTGACTTCATATACATGTAACATAGAACATAATAACCCCCTCGTAGTGATTTTCATGTCCGCGGACTACCGCCATGTCCGCGGACACATCGAAAATCTGAGCGTGGTGACTGTAAATTTAAATAGTGTGCCCCATTTCCCCTTTGAAGTTAGCTCTGAAAAGAGCCGTTTTTTTTTTTTACAGATGCTTGACAGACACCTGTTATTTTGTATTTTTTTTCTTGTTTTTTTTTCTTACTTTACTCCTAAAATCTTTACATAACCTTCTCCAAAGCAACCCTTACATTCCAAAATAGAAAGGCATTTCCCGTAAAAGATAAATAAATGCCATCTTCTTTAAAATTAACAGCATTACTGGCATCAATATTCTCATTGTTACAGAAGAACATACCACCTCTAAGCATGAAGGCACACATGCCTCGGTTGATGACACACCTAGAAATGTTTTGCTGAGGACAAAAAACTGAACTATTGTCCCATATTGCCCTAGCTAGTAATCCTGAAAAAATTACTTTCGCATTTGGAAGGATCTTCATTACGGCTTGAACCAAGCGTTCCAAATCAGCCAACAAAGTAGGGGCACTGACGTTGCCCAAATGGAAAGCACCATAGTGCAAAACTACCACATGCGGACTGTTCATCGTGGCCATATCCTCACAAACTTGTACAATTCCCTGTACATTGCAATCAGGCACAGTGCTCCACACCACCTCCACTCCTTTCACATCAAAGTTCTTTGCAGCATGCCTGCATTCAGCGTACTGCTGTAAACCATGCACAAACATAACTCCAAGCACCAACACCCTGACTTTCTCCACTTCTGCCATCTTCACCACACACAGTCTCTTTCAACACAAATCCACAACCTCGACATCTGATTGGCCGATCCGTACAGTCTTCTTTCCATGTTGGATTTTCTGGAAAAACCCGGATGTAGCACGCCCTGTCCACGAACAGCCGCGGTGTCCGCGGACGGCGTCCACTTTACTCTCTGTGCCATTCCCTCATTGCATACATCTAAGCAATCACACAATACGAATAACGTCCTCAGAACACCCCCATTTTGTGAATTTTTGAACATTTCAGGACAATTATCATTTCATTATTCAACATATTAACATTACAAATATTATACTTTCATCTTGTACTCTGCACACAATGCTATGTTTCTCCATTAGTAGCTCAGTATACTAGATAGAATCCCATAATGCAATGCTATTTATATCAATGCATCGTTCAAAGCACTAATAACGGTATGATATTTATTGCAATATCCTTGACACTTTTTGTCGCAACATTATATTAAAAATCCCTAGTACACAAATTCCATGAAAAGTACATACACATGTGATGTCATCAGTGGTTTCATCAATGACATTTGCGATGTCATCTTTGATGTCCTGGGTGTTAGTCTTAGCAGTGCACTGTGGTGGTGCGAGTTATTTTTCATAGCTTACCATAACTTGCGATTTTCAGGGGTCTTTCGGCTGTACTTAGAACCATAACGTCCCTTAAAGAAACTTTTTTTAATATCACGCAAACAATATACAAACATGGCATGCAAAAACCAACTTCTCACAGATGGCTTTACACAGAATGTTGTAAAGTAAGAATTTATGCTCGTTCACAGTGAAGGTCAGCTGCTTCCATTTTTTTCTCGGGCCCGGGAGAGGCTCACGAAGCGGACTGTAAGGTTGTATTGTGTTTTGACCTTGACAGACAGAGATTGTGATGAAAGACTTCTCTTGAAGGAGTGTTGCTAAAACGTAAGAGAAGATAAGGATGAAATTTATGAAACAAAACCACTTTTATATATTATATCACTATGCGAAAGATCGTTGGCACACGCAGAGTCGTATTTTGGGACTGCACCACTATTAGACAATGGAAATTGCAATTGTACTGTAAGTAACCCTTTAGATTATTTTATACCAAATATAATTACAATAGCGTAGCATTAAAGACCGCTCAAGTTGAACTTGTTCGTTGAAAGTGGCATAAAGTTTTCTACCGCGCACTATCACTGCCAAATTGATCCCCTGTTGTTTAGAGGGCTCTGAAAAAGGCAGACGACACAGGGTGGGTTAATATAAATAATTTAACCGGTCTGTAGGCGGTCAAGCGCTCTACTCGCTGTGCCACTTCACTGTAGCCTGTCAAGTGGCACAGCGAGTACAACGCTCGCTTTGACATCCGTGCACAGCTTGCTTACGCAAGTTCGAATCCCGGCAAGGCCAAACTCAGCCTTTCATCCTTCCGTGGTCGATAAATGAGCACCACACACCGTGGTTACTAATAAGCACCGCTTAGATACCTCACGGTTCTTAGCGCTATATGAATGGGAAAATAATATTATTTTATTATTAACATACTCCGTTGCACTATCTTCGATAGCAAATAGTTTCATGCCCTAATGAATGAAATGATGATTTTTAACGAAGATCAGCTGGTGAGACTAATTTATGTTTTTTAAAACAGGTATGTGGCCGCATTTTCCCTATGTCACGATTTACAGACTCCAGCGGATGGGGTCTTCAACTGCCAGGTCCAGGTCCAAATATGCAACTTCATGACCCTCACCATTTTATGGGACAATCGCCAAGGACCAATATACCCTTACGCAGTACTAGCGGCTACAAACAACATACCAACCAAAAGGGTGGTCTAATGGCTCATTTTTGGAGCAACCTTCCGATTATCAGAGCGACCATTTACTGCTTTTATCATAAACCAACAGCCTATCTACCGCAAAGGAACAACGCGTGGCTCCAAATAAACTTTTGCTGATCGACAGCAGAGACAATAGCAAATCGCTGAATATTCAGTAAACATTTCATGTGAAATAAATGTACTTTACCAAATGTACAATCCTGCTGTTTACTTTTAAACCACAGTTTCATATTCCGAATTGTGGCGCACTGAGTTGTAAGCTGATCTAACACCCTCTGTACCGCAGAGGAACATCGCGTGCTTCAACATGAACTTTTGCGGATCGACAACAAAGACAAATGCAAATTGCTGAATATTCTCTAAACATTTGATGTAAAATAAATGTACTTTACAAAATTTACAATCTTGCTGTTTGCTTTTAAATCACTGTTTCATATTCCGAATTGTGGCGCGCTGTGTTGTGACATAATATGTGTTGTCTTCCGGGTTCTGTGTAAAGTCACGTAGGACTGGAGAGGACTGGGCGCGTTTGATGACGCACCCTGTAACGTCACGGAGAGAGGCAGGGAATATGAATGCTTTGATAATATCAGGCTTAAGGGCGGGAGATATGATTTAGTGTTGCAAAAGCAAGTCAGCCAGGTCAATAGCGCCAGTCATAGGATTATCACATAATGTCGGCGCACACCAGCCGGATTTATCGTTTCATTAGTGGACAAAAAGTCGTTTGACGCCCATAGGAAATTGTACTATTAGCGAACAAAAGGAGTGGTCTTAAAACACTTTCACCCTAACAATGAACAATACAAACAACGTTCTCAGAACACCCCCATTTTGTGTAATTGCAACCATTTCGGGACACCGCGAGTGTTCTTAGAACACATTCAACTAGATAGATTACAATATGGACAGCGTCCTGAGGACACCCCCAGTTTGTGTATTTACGAACAATTAAGTACACCGCGAGTGTTCATAGCTCATTTTTACCTTCCTTGCGGACAAAAATGACACATACTCCGTCCTCTAAACACCCCACCATTTAGTTTATTTACAAAATGTCAGAACAGCCGTGTTCTCCGCGGACAAATCGAACGCAACAAAAATGTCTAGCATATAAAAAAACAAAACATTGAACCTATCTCATACTTCCCCACCCTCCCCAAACACTCTTACACACCAACACAGGGCACTAAAAACAATTTTTTATCCACATTTCACCGCGCTGTACGCGGTCGACGGCGATTACAAGATGGCGGGCGCCACAGAAAATCTGACGCACTCGACGCCCCTCGCCGTCCAATCAGCGAACACGTCACATGTCTGCGGACATGACGCAAGGCCGTGGGCCAATCAGGGTGCTGTCCGCGGAGCGAACAGGGAAGTCCGTCCGCGAAGCGAACACAGATATCACTAATTTTTTTGCCTTACATTCTGGTAATTTTAAAAAAAAACTACTGGATGGATTTACACCAAATTTGCAAAAGCACGCTTTCGGGACCAGGCCGCCGCTCCTGCCGCAAATTTGGTGTAAATCCGTCCAGCGGTTCGGGCTGTAGCCGTGCGTAAAGTTTTTTCCTATTCAGTCTATGGGGAAAAAAAAGTTTTGGGACCCCCTATAACTTTTCCCCCCCTGGACGAATCCTCACCAAACTTTGCAAAAAAATTCAGAGTGGGCCATATACTTTTTTTGCAAAGTTTGGTGAGGATTCGTCCAGGGGGAGCGAAGTTATAAGCCACCCAAAAAGTGCACTTCCTATGGAAACACCAACTTAACCATAACTACATGTCCACTACCGTGGCCATGTAATATATATATATATATATATATATATATATATATATGTATATATCTCACCTCAATAATGTCACCACTAACTTTTCTACATAATATGATATACAACAACCATATATATAGGGATATTTTTACCTGATACCCCCTAGAGACAGTTTACACCCTTTGCCTCTTGGTGCTGAAACCGAATAACCTTGAACAGTAAGACTGATGACTTTACCAACTACCCTCCTGTCAACATTACCCAGAGTGTGTCACTTTCCTTTGTGAAACTGTCTGTCCTCTGTGTTCGTTTACAGTGTGGGTTATATTTTGTATTGTGCTAGAACTGTCTGTTGGTGTAATAATGAAGTAGATATGTTTCTACAACCTCGACTGGACAGTCCCTTTTATCATTGGGTAATAATTGTATTTTTTAGCTGTGTTGCAACTAACCAACAATCCACGGCTTTGCAGAGATAAGCCTGCCGTTCCGTCCATGTTAGCAAAAGGACAACGAGGTTTATAATTGACTTGTCTTCCAATCGTTTCAATGTCCCTTCTGGTGCACTAGAGGTGTGGGGCTGATTGATGGTTTAGAACCCGATATTCAACTCTGGTGCCATTTGTCACTGTGAGGCTCCACCACTCCATTTTACTTCAATTAACATTGTTCTTTCTTTGAAGGGCCAGTCCTGCACAATGCTCCTGACGTGAGGGGATTGCTAAAGGCATATGGAGTTCTCAACAAAGAAATTGCTAAAGTTGAAAGGAGTTCTGTACAGAGAAATCGGTGAACATGTGGACATCCGAGCTGCATTCTAAAATACAGCGAAATACAGGAGCTGAAGTAGGGAATATGGTAGCACATTGAAGGTGCATTCAGCAAAAGAGAGCATGGTTACTCTATATTCTGGATCATTGAGGCATTCAACTTTGTGTGGCCTGATGTGTTCGCGTGAGCTTGTGCTCTTGTCTCTCCATTTACAGCAGCTACTCAGGACACCTGAGGACTCAAGTCACGACTGACCGTTCTCGTCAAGATCATTTGCTGTCTTTGTTACTTTTCTCCTTTGCCTGAGTTAAGCAACTTTTCTTAGATTTATGTATTGTACAGGTAGTTTCTTTCCCACCTTTCTTTCCTTCCGTCGTGTAGATTATTCTCTCCCGGTGCCAGTCACACATGTGTAGTGCATATTCCTCGTATGCAGGGAGGTAAACAGCTTGTATCCTTTGCCTTCGGGCTTAAAAGGACTCATCAACAGAGGCAGAAGAGTATTTAGTGTGGAAGCTTCATCAGGGGAGTTTCCCATCACTGGCCCTATCTCTGTAATGGTGTCCACTGTCCATGGGTAGTGTACGCCATACCCTCCTGAATGGGCGCCTGCAGTAACACCTTTCAATTGCACATTCCCATATGTGAACTGCAACTGTGAACCATAAACATCCTGCTTCATGCCCCCTCCCTTTCGTGATTCAACACAGTAGACTATATGTTGGGCTTGGCAGAGGCGATGAGTACCCAGTTCTAATCATTAATGTAATCCCATTGTCTTTTCGACCAACTTCCACATCATTCGGGCCCAGGCTCCTGCATGTCCAGTTGCCCTTGCACTGCCTCCAGGCTCCCCAGCACTTAAGGGTCTGTGTCTGAAACCCTACAGTCCCTTCTCTCTACACTTATGAGCCACCCGCTGGCAGCACATGTGGGTTAACTGCACATCCCCCCTCCCCCTCGCACTTCTCCCCTCCCTCTTCCCTGCACGATCTGAATGACACAAGGCCTAGTAAGATTGTTATTGTGTCCTCCCTTTGTTTCCTCCTCTTTGTCTTGTCGCGCCTAGAAACACTTGTGTACAGGCGCATTATAAATTCCAAATCATATCATATCATTCCCTCATGTAATAGGTAGCCCTCCTAACACACTTGGGTCACAAGCGTTATACCTGCAAATGGTCTAAAATGATACCCATTGCAATGAGGATCAAGCTAGCGCATTACAGAATTTTGACCAGATGGTATATATCTCCTCCCAGGTCACTAAGATGGGAACCACAAAGGAAGTGGTAATTGCAGTATGTGCATCGTGGAGGAAGTAACCTTCTTGTCTTTAGTATGGTCTTACACTTTGGTGGTTGTCTACCGGTCTAGTATTTTCAGTAAAAGTATTATCACGTTTCACATGAGCAATGGCTTTGCTTGAGTCATATCAAGCCTGAGCTTTTACAATGGTTTCGTAGGCGTGCAAGCATTTTGTTGTTTAATGAGGAATTGAACAAGAGGCTGAAAACAGACGTAACAGCCCTCATGAGTTGGGCGGTAATACGGCATTAATTGTGCCTCTGTGGAACTACCGTTACTGCTGTGGTGTCTGGCAAAATGACTGCAATTTTACAGCTTGGCGAGAGTGCGCACATTCCATTGGCAGTAATGGTAATTCTGTCCAGTGGAATTACCTCTAAAAATGAGTTTCAGATGGTAATTGGAATCGGCAGAATTACTGCTACCGCCGATACATACAGAGCTAATAACGGCGGCGGAATTGCAGACAGCAGAATTACTGCCGGCGGAATTGTTTGTTTGTTTGTTTGTTTTACTATTTATAATGCGCAGATATACCCAGGGGTATCAAGGCGCAGCATTTACAAGAATATGCAATGCTTAAATTACCGCTGGCGGAAACAGCATCATCGCCCGAACAGGAAGCACAGCGTATATCTTGAAAAATCAAATCCACTCTGAATCCCCCATTTTCAGCTGCCATCCATACCCAGAAGGGAGAGAAAACATGTCTCAGGGAAAAGGGAAAGAAAAGTCAGAGCTGCAGGTTCTCACTGATGATGTAGTGGCCCATGCCGAAGCGCTCTATGGCTCTAGGCACAGAAAAATATCTGGCCAGAGGAAAGCTGCCATCTGGGCCCGCATCCGAAATGAAGTCACGGCAGTGGGCACCGTTCCACAGGACAGCGAGGACTGCAGAAAGAGGTGGAATGACCTCAAGGTCAGGGTCTGCATCCTCCTGTCAAAACAACAGCGAGAGACATCTGCCACTGGAGGCGGCTCTGTGGACCCCATTGTCCTGACCCAGTGGGCTTAGAAAGCCAGCAGCATCCTCCACATGGAGGGGATCGAGGGTGTTGGGAGTGCTGAGGTGGAGTCAGCAGCCAAGGCAAAGCTGATGAGTATGAGTGACCCCCCCCGCGCCCTCCCATGACATTGCACTGACTAAATCACCTTCCCATGTATGTGTCTCTCTGCATAGATGGGCCCCATGGACAGTGGAATGCACAACCACATGACAATGACTCAAAGGTAACAACACCAAATGCACATGCAAGGGACGGTGGGCAACTGTGCACATACACATGCACTGCAGTATGAATTAAAATGTGAGCTCATGCAACTATGAGCAGCATTCATGAGTGCTGGGAAAGACCAAGTGCCAAAGTTAAACCCTAGCACTGCTGCATGTACAGGCCACATTGCCACAACTGGCAAGGGGCCCAGGCTCTCAGCAGATACTTCTCCCACCTTGCATCATCCACATACATTCACCTGAAATCGACCTTGCACATCAGACCACGTGTGGATGATTACCTTCCACCATGTAGCATGAGTGACCTGCAAGCCCACATACAAGTATGCATGATGGCTTACAGCATGTCATTGTCCACCCAACCGGTTCACAGTCAACTAAGGAGGAAGATGCAGGCCTCTCTATGCATTTCAGGGCCACCAGTGTGACAACAATCACCACTCTTGCATTGCCAAGCAATGGGAAAAGCGTGGGTAATGGCAGGGTTTTGGCATCAGAATCCATCAGCGCTATCTCAGCTGCAACCACCACTTCACAGTCAGCCCCTGTGCTCATGTAAGGAGAGCCAGATGCTTCAACAGGCCCACTTCAAGCTGCACCTGCACTCACCACTTTGTCTTATGACACTGTTTCGTCACCTAAGCAAGATGACCAGGCACATGTGCAGCGTGATCTGGAATCAGAAGATGATACTGATGCAAGTGGAGGTCACTGGGATTTTGGGCCCTCATGCTTCAGCCTCAGCCCACCAACAATTGCACAGCATTCTCTTGAGGCAATATGGAGGAGGATGGAAACGATGGAGCAGCGTCAGGTGGGCATGGAAACACTTGCAGATACTCAAGTCCAGTATCTGCTAGTTCTCCATAACTCTGTTCAGGGCGCCTCATAGAGGATTGCAAGGTCCTTGGACCAACAGCGATGACATTCATCAATGGCAACTGCGGCCGACCGTGGTGAGTCAGAGGGTGAGAGAGCTCATGGCGGGCACATTTGCCTTCACTGACTCAATGCAGGGCAGAATGCTCCTGACCCTCCAGCACATCGGGGGCCAGAGTCTGATAGTTCACCTCGGTGAGCCCCACAGACGAATCCGCAGCCCTAGCTATTGGAGGTTGCATCGCATATAGTAAACTTGAGGAAAAGTCACTTCCGTCTGTAAATGGACTCTCCTAAGAAGATAACAATGACAATGGATATTTCCTATACAAAATACTCTCAATGTCAGTAGGATTGGTCGACATCTTAAAACACATAGGCAAACCACATCACATGTGTAAGGGGTTGAAATGGAGACAGTACCAATAATCCAAATATTTAGCAAAATGGCAAAGCATCTGCTATATTTTTAAAGTGGTTGGTTATATCAAGCATTAAAGTGGTTGGTTATATCAAGCATTCCATGCCCCGTTCTCCACAAAACGTTTAATCTCTACACTTATAGCCAAACACACACCCTTTATCCCACAATATATAATCTGTAATCCAGAGGGAGTATCCAGAGTCATCTGCAAGAGCAAAGGTCAGAGGTGTCAGTCACAGTGCATTGTGGATGTGTTGCCTTGTCAAAGGGCATGTTGATGATCACTCTGTGCATACATTTTTCATTCATTGTCGTACATCATGATGTGCCATCATAGCACTCCAATGTAGAGTCATTTATGGGGAAACATTTGCATTTCATGTTACACTGTGCACAGAGCTCACGGCCACCGATCGTTGCTTTCATGGTCTGTGATTGGCAGGGCAGAAGTGTTCCCTTTGTTAAGCCTGGGCGTTGCTATCATGCATGTACCCTGATGGGTGATATGTTGTACTTGTGCAGGGTTGAGCTCCTTCCATTATGGCTTCACAAACATGGTCACCTTAGTACATGCCATTTCTCGCTTCCAGTGTAGTATTGTCTTTGTGCACTGTTGAACTGTGACATTTGATATGTAGGGATGTGTTCAACTGCATTGTGATTACTGCAGTCCATTATGTGTGTATTGCTCACCTGTTTTGGCACTATGCATTGCCAACATACTATAGCATTGTCCTGCATGTCATAGTCCTTTATAGCGAAAACAAACCATGCTCTAAGACATCTAACTCTACCCCCTCTCAAATCATGCAAACAACTCACTGCCAAACTGCCCATTTCCAACTGCTGCACCCTTTCAATCTACCTACTATATAGGCCACCAGGCCCTGTCGGCACCTTTGAGGAGGATCTATCTAGTCGCTTAGCTAACAACACTAAAGACTCCTCGCAACTGCTAATACTAGGTGACTTCAACTTAGGTTTTAACGATCCCATGGACAAACAAGCCCAGACTAAAGCGACCATGCTTGCTGAACATGGCCTAACACAAAAAGTCCTTACTCAAACGCATGACAAAGGAAGGACCCTTGATTGGGTTGCTACTCTGTATTGTAATACCACTATCACCAAAATCACCCCTCCAAAATGGACAGACCACCATCTAATCGATTTCTCATTAACCCTAGATAAACAGGTCACCAAAGACAAAGTTATGGCACTCCCCTGCCTACCAGATCTAAAAACTACTATCACCCCTGACAACCTCCTGCCACTCCTCCTTCCCACTACTAATGCTCTCCCAAATAACTCAGAGCCAGATCTCCTCGTAGAGACTTACAAATACTATGACCAAGGCCCTACATACCATTGCACCCCTTAAGCTATGCAAGAGTAAACAACAGGCACACCTCAATGCCTGCTTTACCCCTCACCTTTAATTAATTAAGGCTACAAAAAAGGAAATTAGAATCTCTATGGCGACACTCCCCTTCTGACGAAAACAAATTGCAACTCAAACACTTTGCTACCAACTACAAAAAGAAATCCTACGTACCAAAAAAATCTCCAATGCCAGGTCCAATACAAAGGAACTGTTTGCCATCCTTAGGGAATTGGAATCCCCTATACCTCCCCCTGACAACACACCTAAAGAAAAACAATGGTGCACCAGCATCCAGAATGCCCTAGCCAATAAAATATCTACACCTCAAATCAAAATCGCCAGAAAAAGCCTGCTTGTCCCCCAGTGAGACTCTAAATACTAGCCCTACTAAAAGTTTGCCACTCTGAGCCCCGTTCAAATTTACCACAGTATCCATCCAGGAAACTGAAAGAATGATTGCATCCCTGAAGCCCTCTAACTGTAAGGGCGATAATTGCCTGGCCCAACTAATTAAGGATGCTGCAAGGGACCTAGCCCTCTTTATCACTAAACTAATCAATGCCTCCTTTTCTACTAACTCTGTCCCAATCTGGGTTTTGACAACAACATGGCACAGAGACGGCCTTAATTGATCTAAAGACACAAATTGACGAGCTCAACGACAAGGGAAACACTGCCATGCTGCTCCTGTCGGCGGCCTTTGACCTGGTGGATCATGCAGTCTTGTGCAATCACCTAGCATTGGCGGCCCACTTCTCAAGCAAAGCTATTGCCTGGGTCCAGTCATTTCTGGACAATAGAACAATGAGAGTTTTTTCCACATCGGCAGCAGCGGACCCCATCAAAACAGCATGTGATGTTCCCCAAGGTTCTTGCATCTCGCCAACTATGTATAATATATTTAACAAGCCCTTATTCGACAAATTGGACAGACTGGGTGTCACCTACACTAATTATGCAGACAACACCCAGATCCTCATTCCCATTTTGGGCAATTTTGTCTCTGATATGGCCTTGGTAAATGAAATATATCTTGTCATTCAGGCATAGATGGCAACTCATGGCCTCTGTCTGAATGACGACAAAACAGAGATCCGGCTCCTCGGCTCTGCTGCCAACCTAAAAAAACTTAACCCCAACTACTCCACGTTTAACATTGATGCTAACATAATTACAGTAGCTAAAGAAGTGAAAACGCTAGGCTTTTACCTTGACTCCACCTTGACACTGAAGAAAGAGGTAAATTCACTAGCATCCTCCAACGCCCACACTTTCAAACTTATTAGGGCATGCCATGCTTTCCTAACACAAGACAGTTGTGTTATCCTTGCCAACACCTTAATACTTTCTAAACTAGACTCCTACAACGCCTTATACCTGGGGGCCAACAAATACAGTACTGACAAAATTCAGATACTGCAAAATAACGCCCTTAGAACATCCCTAAACTTACCTACCAGAGAACACATATCTAATATGAGAAGAGAACATCACTGGCTAGCCTATCTTTTAAGTGCCTTAACAATGCAGCTCCCCCTTACCTTGCAGAGAGAACAGCCAGAAGATCCTCTACCCGCCCACCAGAGCTGCCAACTCCCACTGCCTACAGATACCTAGATGCAGGCTAAAAAAAAAGGTGGAAGTAGTTTCCTGTTCAAGGCGGCCCAGTATTGGAACGCACTCCCACTTGACCTCAGGATCGATCAATCCTATTACAGCTTTAGGCAAAATATTCTGAAATGACTAGGTTCAAAAGACCTCCATGACTAACTGATGCATTTTGCACCAGTTAGCCTCTGGACCCCTCCTGGCTTATTACCAGTTACCCCATCTTTTATACTCACCTGCTTATATCCATCTCTTTGTATGCATATATGTACAGTCCTTACCAGATATGTCAAAATGTGTATGAAATATTTGTATGTATCCCTCCTTAGTATGTAACTAAGCTTGAAGTATCCTTATAACCTGTACTCTGCTGCGCCCAGTTACCTATGGGTCCGGTGTGCCCTACAAATTAATAAACAAAGAAAAAAACATGCCATGCAGCATGCACACAGTGTACTGGACGGTGCCAGTTGCAATGAAATATGGGACAGCCACAAGCTTCAGCAGCGGGAATAATGCAGTGCTGATGTTAATCCTGCTCTGCATGTTATCATGGATCAGGAGAAGTAGCTCTACAATGGTCTCCCTGTTCAGCCAGTACTGGGTAATCAGCTGGATGTCAGTTAATGTTCAGGGTGAGGGCCTGACCCGGGGAATGTGCACTCGCCGTGCATGGCGTCTCCTCATCCTCTCTGCACCATGAACCCTGTGCTGCTATTCCGGCCTCTGCAGCTCAGTGTGGGTCAGGAGAAGCTGCAGGTCCCAGTTTGAGACAGCTAGTGGCAGCAAGGTGTTGGGAAGTGTGGTTCTGTCAGAGTGGATTGGGTGCAACTGTGACTTGTTTTCCATCACCTGTATGCATTTACCTCAATCATTTAGGTCGAGGTAGCTGCACTGTGTTTTTGGTGTAATTACGACCCATTTCCGGCGGTATTTCAGCAGTATTTTGACTTTTAATAATATAGCGGAAATACCGTTTTCACATTTGGCAGTAATTTGCGATGGGGCTAATTACACCATTTGTTGGCAGTAATCCGCTCGGTGGTGATTCCGCCAGAGCTAATTCTGCCAGCAGAATTAGTGCAACCTCTGTATTTGGCAGTGTGGTAAAAGTGGCGGTAATTCCATCACTGCCACTTTTACTGTGTACCGCCAAACTCATAATGATACCTAATGTGTTTCTTTCCATGTAAACTGTGGGTAGTTCAGATTGTCTAATTAATTGTTGTACCCTCTTTTGTTGGCCAACCCGTTGCACCAAATCCAAATGTGTACTGTTATTTATTCTTGCTGGTTCTCCAATAAAGAACATTTTTAAAACAACCATGCAGAGATTTAATGGCAAAGCCCACGTAGCAGGTGATGTATTTGGGAAATGATTGAGTGGTGAGCTGAGTGCCTTCTCCCCACTCCTGCTTATGTAATAGCTGTCCTAATCATAAGCCCTAGGCTTGGTTATTCACTTATTTATTTGCACATTGTTATGTCATGTTGTGCTACTAGGCTCCATTGACTGTGTTGCACTGACTGACATTTGAATGGTCTCCAGGCGATTTGAAGGGGATGGAGGTGGGTTAGGGAAGTGAGGAGAGCAAGATAGCTTTTTGGTTGCCTTGATGCGTGCAGACTGGAAGTTCCCTGGGGTCTGCACGCCGGTCTATTTCTGCGTGTTATAGGTGTTCTTTGTCAAGTGTTATGTTATGTTATGTTATGTTACTTTGCATTTATATAGCGCCTTATGTAAAGGTGCGTGTGAGCACCGGATATGTGTGCAGCTGGTGTGGCAATTGTGTGATAGCTGCTTCTTAGCTGTAGGTGTGGAAGCTTGAGAGATCAAGAGTATGTGTTCATTCTGGCAGATTGTTATCCAGACCGATTTGGCTGCTTTAGGCCTGAGGAGAAACGCCTAGGCTGGAGGGTGTGTACCAGCAGTGTTAAGTTAGGGTGATGGGGAGTATGAGGCAAATGATGGTATGAGAACAGCTATACCGAATGGTGTCATAGTATCGCTGTGTTCTATTTGAGTGGTGGTGTAAGGAAGAGAGTAAGCGTGGAGATGTGAATATGGTGGTTTATCTTAGGTGCTTGAGACCGAGCCCATTCCAATAGTTCCATGTACTCCATCCGTTCCATGTACTCCGACTGCTCCATGCATTACGACTGTGTCAAGCACTCAAAATCGTTAGTTTCAATGCTCCTTCAAACATTCATGCCCTCCAAACCATTCCATGTACGTCACGCCATTTTATGCATTCCAATCCGTTCCATACACTCCTATTGGTTTCATGCACGCCAGTCCATTCCATGCATTCCAGTCCATTCCATGCACTTGCGACTGTTCCGTGCACTCGCATCCGTTCCATGCACTCACTTCTTTCCAAGCACTCCCCTTCTTTCTAAGCATTCCAGTCTTTTCCAAGTACTTCAACCGTTGTATGCTGTGGATCCAGAAAAACAGACACCCCTCGATAATGGGGAAATGTACTATGTTGGCCAAAGACCAACTGTCTCATGCTCTTAGTGTTAGTAATACATAATCGTAAACTTGACCGAAGTGCGGCCATTTTAAGGTGACAGAAATCGCCATCTTATTTTCTCTAACGTTTGCTTATTGCTTTCTGTTCTAAATGCTTTGCTGACATGATATTCTGCTTTACCAGTGTGCAATGCAAGGCCAAGGGAAATATGCTGAAACATAACATAGCAACCATGATAGAAATACCTGGTCTCCTCCCGCGCGCTATCCTTGAAAGAGGGCAGCGAGGCATCCTAATCAGCCCACAGGTGCCAGTGTGCCTCGAAAACACAGTGAAAATACTTGGAACGAACATTAAATTGCTTGAATTATGTTCTTCTTTGTGGCCCCCCTTCTCGAGCCCTGTAGAGTCCTGGAGAGCGAGTTGACTCCCAGAACCCAAATAGAAACTAGGAGATAGGAAGGCCTGGAATGTGGCTCCACCGACCCCCCCTACAAGCATTCTGTTCTTTTCAACAAAGACTTATGTCTGCAGCCTTACAAAATTGCTAACTGCTGCTAAAACAAATGTTTGAGGTGTCATGCTCGTCACGATTGCCAATCATCATGCTTGGTTCAAAGGAGATGTGCAAGGGGCGGTTTTTGATGTGACACTACTGATTGTAAGATGTTAGTTTTGTATATATGTAACTGATGTTTGTGTGCTCGCTCTCTTGCGTCTCCCGAGGTCTGTTAAAGACATGTCGCGGGGCGTGAGACCAGTTGGCCAACTGAGACTGTTTACTTTGCAATAAACCCTAGCTTTTGGGAATACAACCTTTTGTCTGGTGTATCAGTTTGTGTGTGGTGACTGTGCCTTGTTTCCACATTCGAGGGTCCCTCAGGGGCCCCTTCAAGGTGGCACCTGAATAGGGACCCTCCCCACTTGTTCCATTGTGTACGTTGCAAAATAAGGAAGGTGGTAAGAATGGCGAGCACGGGAACGATCGAGCTGGGATCAAGAGGTGTTCGGGGCGCACCTGCGTAAGCGATGAGACTCCTTTCTGCAAATCTGCACACAGCTGATCCCTGATCGACGTGCCTGGCCAGTGAACAAGGAGGCGAGGGTCCCGAAACGGGGCAGAGCCGAGATACGCAGTCACGACATCATTGGTTGCGTCAGTATACGGACGAATTGTGACTTGGAAAGACAAATTTACTAATCAGGTGAGTCGTGTCCCGATTCGTAAGTAATCCTGATATTGGTTGAGAGTTGACTTTGCAAAATCAAACACCCAGAGTAAGTTTGATTAACCAAGGGTAAGGTTAAAACATGCCTGGGGTATTGTCCACCCTAGCAGGGTTTTTACGCTACGGCGGACAATCTTTGGAAACTGGCCAGGTTGCACCTCCGGGGGGAATGCCGGCTTATGATATGTATGTCAAATATGGTGTTGGAGCGATAATGTTTTGTGAAATTTTCCATAAGCAAACCAGAAAGCAGGAAGATCTTCAGTGGCCGAGGAATGGCAGGCGTAAATGTATATAGACGAGAATGATGAGGCGGCCACGCTAGCGTCGATGTAGGATTTCAGGAGAAGCAATGAAAGACAGGTATTGTTGGAATGCCTGGGGGAATATTTGTCGACACAAAGGAAAAATTTAATTGGGAAGTTGCCGCCACAACGATTGTTGGATTTGAATGCATTAGCCTGTTGTACAGAGAGAGAGATGAAGAAATAAAAGAGCATGTGGACCGACTTTTTGAACTTAAGAATGAACTTGATGAAGAATTTTCTGAAGTACTTGCCACACTGGGGTATAGTAGGAAAGATATTGAGAGGGGTAGGAAAGAAACGGTACCCAATAGACAGCAGCGATTCCTGCCTCCACCAGGGCAGACAGGTGATAGACATAGACTACGAGTGTGTATACGAAAGACAATGAGATGGGTGTCGAGCCCTAGGACTTCTGTGGGGGAGATAAATGAGATATGCAATTAGTATCCTTTGCAAATAAGAATAGAAGCCCTGCGGACGATAGTAGGGGTGTTACTCCAGCAAGTATCAGGACACAACAGGGTAAGGGGAAATGCACAGAGCAGGACTAATTTGGGCCCTTGGGATTAAATCAATATGCGTATTGCAGGGAGGAAGGACACTGGCAAGCGCAATGTCCACATTTACAAAATAGAGGTGGGTACGGTCAGAGAAGACAGCACAGAGGGCACCCAGGAACAAATGGCCAAAACAGAAACCATATCTAGCATCACCAAAATAGTCAAGGGAATAGAGCACAGAATCAAGGCCAGGCTCTGAATCAAACTACTTTTACCCAGAATCAAAATCATCAGGGTATGCAAAATGGAAATAGAGGAAGAGGCAGAAACATTTTTGATACTCAAGCGGGTGCATACTACAATAATAACAGTGACTACACTTCAGATGATGTGTTGTTACCCCAATAGGACAGCCCAAGACAGGGGTCGGAACAAGTATCTATTCCCGTGAATCAGAAAGGACCCTACGTAGAAATGAAAGTTGGGAATGAAGAGCATAGATTCCTCGTAGATACGGGGGCACAAAAGTGCTCGATAAACCATCACTTAGTTGCAGGGATACCACTGTCAGGGTATAAAAATATTTCAGTAGGGTTCGCAGGTACCCCAGTGATTAATCCAGTGTCCCAACCAGTAGCCGTAACATTAGGCCCATTGTTTGTTTGTTTGTTTGTTTATTTGATAATGCGCTCCAAGCCCTTGGGCAGCTGGGCGCAACAATACAAGTAGACTCGAAACTTAGTTACAGTGCCTGACACAGGCTATTACAAAACAGGTAACTTACAACAAATGATACAAGTGATAAAGTACATATAGGATCAAGATGGGAAAGCGTAGAAGAATACCGTCTTAACATATGTATAGCATGATCAGCTAGATAAGGGTGAATATTGTTACATATCATTGTTGTGCAGCCATTTGAGAGCGTTACATCTAAATCTAGTGTAGGGTAATGGGCGTCTGAGGTCAGGTGGGATTATTTTCCATGATTGTACAGCTCTAACAGGGAAGCTAGATCCACCCGCTGTGGTAAGTTTGAATCTTGGGACTTCAAGTAAGAAGGTGTTGGCAGATCTCGTCATTCGGTTTGAGGGTCTCCAGTTGATTCTTTCAGCTAGGTAGTGGGGTGCTTGATTGTTGAGGCATTTGGATGTGAGAGAAATAGTTTTAAGGAGGATTCTGTTCTTTATCTTTAGCCAGTGGGCCTCAGTCCGGTGTTTGAAGATATGCTCTCTACGTGGGATATTCAAAGCTGCTCTTAGGGCATTATTTCGTCATCTCTGGAGTTTGTCAATGAACGACTTATTTGCACCTGAGTATAGGGCATTGCAATAGTCCAGTCTGAACATGACAAGGGCATTGGCCAAGGTGAGGCAGATGGCACTGGACAGGAATGGTCTGGCAGCACGGATGAGTTTACATGTGTAAGTTGTTGTAGAGGCGAGGGAGTTAACTTGCTTTTAAGGGTGAGAGCTGAGTCGAGGTAAAAACCTAGAGTTTTAACCTCTTGCATAACCTTAATAGTATTATTCTCGATGTTAAATGAGGCATCGTCCGGGGTGAGTTTAGTTAGGTTATGATCTGATCCGAGGGGCAGGATTTCAGTTTTATCGTCGTTCAGGCAGAGGCCATGGGTGGCCATCCATGCCTGAATGAGGATGTATATTTTATTCACCAATGCCAGGTCCACTTCATAGTTCCCTGAAAGGGGTATGAGGATCTGGGTGTCATCTGCATAATTTGTGTAGGTGACATCCAGTCTGTTCAACTTATCGAACAAGCGCTTGCCGAAAATCTTGTGCATAGTGGGTGAGACACAGGAGCCCTGTGGGACTCCACATGTAATTTGGATGGGATAGGCACAGGTAGAGGTGGAAAAGACTCTCATGGTCTGGTTGGCTAGAAAGGATTGGACCGATGCTATAGCTTCCCCTGTGAAATTGGCAGCGAGCTTGAGGTGGTTGCATAAAACTGCATGATCCACCAAATCAAAAGCTGCTGACAAGTCCAGTAGGAGTAGCAGCACTGTTTTCCCACTATCCTTGAATTCTTCAATTTTACGTTTAAGATCTATCAAGGCTGTTTCAGTGCCATGGAGAGGGTGGAAGCCCGATTGGCGCGAGCCTAGTAGATGCTTAGCTTCTAAGTAATCTTGAATTTGGCTACTCTATCGATGATTTTTAGTAGGAAAGGTACAGTGGTGATAGGCCTATAATTAGTTGGGATGGATGGATCAAGGGTTTGTTTTTTAAGAAGGGGGAGGACCCAGGATTCTTTTAGGTTATCTGGCACTGTGTTGGATTTGAAAGAGGAGTTAATGAGCTTCGAGATAAACGGGGCTAAATCTCTGGCTGCGTCCTTTATTATTTGATCTGGGCAACTGTCGCCCTTACAGTTGGAAGGCTTCAGTGAGAGGATAACCTTTTCAGTGTCGATGATGGAGATAGGTTTGAAGCTAAAAGGGGGGATAGTATTAGGTTCAGTCACTAGAGGTGCTTGTTGATCAGTAGGAGAGATGGCGTCCTTTTTATTAGTTAGTTTAAGCTGGAGGGTGGACATTTTATTCGATAGGGCGTTCTGTATGTTAGTGCACCATATCTTGTCCTTTGGGGACCGTGTCAGTTGGTTGGATGGGGGATTCCATTTCCTGGAGGATGGCAAAAAGTTCCTTGGTATTAGATTTGGCATTAGTAATTCTGTCATTGAATACATTTTTTTTAGTATTGATAATTTCTGTCTTGTAATATTTGGTGAATTGGGTTAAGTTAACTTTGTTGTCGTCAGTAGGCGAATTGTGCCAGATAGTTTGGAGTATTTGTTTCTGCTTTCTAAGGTCCTTAGGTTGGGGTGTGAACCAAGCATTAAGGTGGGCTTCTTGTTTAGCTTTGCGTAGTTTGGGTGGTGCAATAGTATCTAGTGCATGAGACATAGCTTTATTAAAGGTGTCTACTAGGGTGTCTGGGTCAGTATTGTTCTCCAGGCCATTGATAGTAGGCAGGAGGAGGGGGATGAGTTTTTCTGTAGTAATGTCTTTTTTTACTTCTGGTGGGGAGTGGTGGTATCATTTTGATAATGTTAGGGCTGAGGAGGTCAAGTGTGGCAGTGAAATGTATTAGATAGTGGTCGGTCCATGGAGGGATGATGTCAGTAATGACTATGTTGCAGTTAAGTTCAGATACCCAGTCAATGGTTCTACCTTTAACAATTGTGGGGGTGAGGACTTTTTGGGTAAGGCCGGGGTCGTTTAGGATAGCTGTTATAGAGAGGGCATTTTTATTATCTGGCTCATTGAAGCCAATGTTAAAGTCGCCCAGCAACAGCGTTTGCAAGTGATTTTGGGTATTGTTAGCTATGAGGGTGGTAAGGTCATCTTCGAAGGTTCCCAAGGGACCTGGGGGCCTATAGATCAAGTGAATAGTTAGCGTGCGGTTATTAGAGAGTTGCAATTTTGCTGAGAGTACTATGCAGGAAGCACAGGGAGGTGAGGTGGTGAGTCTGATAGGCAAAGTAGTTTTAGCGATGATGACTAGGCCACCGCCTTTAGCATTGGGTCTATCTACTCTGTGGATCTGGTAATTGTCAGGTACGGCTAGCATCAGGGAGGGTCCTGCTGCCTCGTGGAGCCAAGTTTCTCTTATGTCAAGGAGGTCGATGCTGCTGTTGTTTAGAATGTCAGCAATTTCAGTTGCATGGGCTACCATGGATCTGGCGTTGATAAGGGATCCAGTAAGTGATAAAGTATTCTTAGGAATAGGATAGCTTGCAGATTTATCTGTGTGCTTGTTTCAACTCGGGTGTTTCTTTTTATGAAAGTGAGTGGGATTCAGGGTCGGAGTTGAGGGTTTCGTGGCTTGAATTTGCTTATCCAAATGCGTCTGTATAGTTGTGGATCTAACAGTATTGTTTGCGCTATTTCTTTTGGGTTCATAAATGCAAGGTAGTCTTGCCCTAAGTCTCAGGTTTCTGTCTGTGGGGGGGCTAGTGCTGTAGGTATCAAAGGCCATGATTGTAGTTAGGAGGGTCAGGGAGGTCAGGTTTCTACACATGGTAGTTAGAGTAGTTAAATGGTTCAAGTTGCTTCCCTTCTTCGCTAGGATGTCTGGCTAGGGTGTCGCAATATAGATTGCGGGTGGTTAGTTATAGCCAGGGGTTCATCTAGTGATATGGATCATGATATTCAAGAATCACAATATGAACTAAAATGCATGACTTAGAGTAGTTAGCAACGTGCAAGGCAGGCGACCCAAGGGTCTTAAATAGGTAACAGGATGCAGTGGCAAGCTACCAAGGGGTCTCAGATAGGTCGCACGGTGCAATGGTAGGTGACCAAAAGGGTCTCAACAAGGTCACAGGGTACAGTTGTAGCAATGTGGCAGTCTAGGCAGTACTGGGTGAATGAGTGGGCACATTCATAGCAGAGGTACAAAAGGCAAAGCAGACACCAGGCTTGCAGCAAATGTGGGCATATCAGGCAAAGAGCAATGCAACATACATGGGGCACCAATCAGTAGTGAGGCACAGCAGGTTAGGTTATGCAAGTGCACTACACTTACATCAAGTAAGGAGCAGTGCAGAGTACACAAGGCACCATTCAAAAGTATGGCACGTCAAACAGGCATTGCACCTCGAGCATTGTCAGGCAGAAGAGCGATGTAGCATACATGTGGAGCAGATCAGAATATGTGCGCAGCAGGTATGGATAATGCAGGAGGTAGGCAGACTAACTCAAGAATCGCGCACATTAGTCTGAGGCAGGCGCTATAAGGGAGCATAACAGGTAAAGCATAGGCAGTATGGCAGGTGTTAAACAGGGGTGCTGCAGGTGAGCACGTTGGTAGCAAACTGGGGTGAGCACTATAGACGGTAAGGAGAGCGCTGTATCTCAGATTCAATAAAGTACATTAAAGGTGGTGCAGGTAGCGTGGATTACCTTCCATTGCAGGTGGTCAAGCACTGCTGGTTGAGTTAGCCGGAGGGGCACTAGAGGCAAGATGAATTGCAGAATTTTTGGGCATAAGGATGTCGCCTGGCTGCGTGGCAGCGCTCGGTCAGCTCAGTCAGGGGGCCTTCTCTCTGGGCCTTACCTCATTGGCCATCTCTCGCCTGCCGGTGATTGGAGGCACTATGTGTTGCCAGTCAGCACCAATCCGGAGGCAGGATGCAGGGTGCAGGTCAAGTAGGCATTCAGGACAAGGTCAGAGGTGGGGGACCAAAGCGCGGCGGCCATCTTTAAATTACGGCAGCCATCTTTAAATTGCCTGACAAACGAATTTCGAGTGGAATGCAAACACATGGGCAATATGTGCTTGGAGGCTGCAGGTAAGTAAGGTGAGCAGCCTTTGTAGAGTAAAGCAGACAGGTGCTCTTCAATAAAAGCGATTTTAGAGCGGATGAGGTGAAGATGTGCTGTGAGGATAACGAGGGCTCTGAGGCAGCTGATATTATGCCTGGAGCTTACCTCTTCCTCTCTGCATCTCGGGGGCAACACGGGCTGCTCTTACAGCGTGCTCAACGACGGTGTGGCTACTGGACATCATCAGGAGCAGAGTACTGAGTACTGAGTACTGTCCATTCCTGTTAACAGAGAATTGTGGGTAGAATCTTTTGGGATTAAACTTATTGAAAAAATTGAGTGCAGTTATTCACTGTACACCAGATGGAGTGTTTTTAACTATTTCACCACAGAATGTACCAGTGTCAGAATTTGTTTCCAAACCTTTGCCAGGAGAATTGAGTGACGTGCCAACTTGTGTATGGGAAATAGATGATAATGATGTGGGATGCTTGAAGATAGAGCCGGTGAAGATTACATTGAAAGAGGGAGTAACGTTGCCACATATTCCACAGTATAAAATTTCAGCAGTCGGAGAGAAAGGATTGAAAAGTATTGTGTCTGATTTGGTAAAATTGGGAGTGATTGAAGAGATTATAGGCAGCATATGTAACAGCCCCATTCTTCCGGTGTATAAGAAAGGAGGTAATGAGGTACCATATTGTTTCATAATTGATTTGCACGCACTAAACAAGGTAGTAGATCCCCAATTACCATTGGTTCCGGATGTTACCACAATTTTGACAATGATCCCAGCTTCCACAAAGTATTATAGTGTTATTGATTTAAAAAATGCTTTCTTCAGTATTCCAGTACACAAAGAAAGTAGATATCTATTTGCTTTCATACTAGGAGGGCAATCGTTTACTTTCACGTGCATTCCTCAAGGCTACACAGAAAGCCCTACCATCTAGAGCAGAGCATTAAAAGAACAACTAGATATGCTAGAGCTACCAACAGGTTGTGTATTGCTACAATATATAGACGATCTGTTGATCGAAACAGACACAGAGGAGATTTCTAAAGAGAGTACCATTTTACTATTAACACACTTATCAGCGCATGGCCACAAAGCCAGCTTAAAAAGTTTCAGTATTGTCGAAAGGAAGTGGCTTATTTGGGTTACTTACTTTCGAAAGAAGGGAGAAGACTAACGCCGGAGAGAATAGAGAGCATTTCTGGTATGCCTATTCCAAAAACACAAAAAGGAGTCATAGCTATAATAGGCATGGCTTCTTATTGTCGGCAATGGATAGTGAAATTTGCGTCAGAGAACATTTGACTTACTAAAAACTGCGTTGTGTTCTGCTCCAGTTTTGGGGACACCAAATTATGAAAAGATTTTTTAAATTGTTTGTGCATGAGAATGACGGCTGCACGTTGGCAGTTCTAACACAGGAACAAGGTGGAAGAAATAGGCCATGCAGCTATTTTTCTTCTGTGCTGGACCCTGTAGCGCGCACTACCACAATGTTTGCGAGCTGTTGCAGCGGCTGCTGCGTCAGTGAAACAAACAGACGGGATGGTATTGGGGCACACCTTAATTTTGATGGTGCCACATGCAATAGACTTTTTACACAATAGAAAGAACGCAGATACAACACCTCACCTCTGCTAGATTGACTAGATATGAAATTGTGTTGTTTGCACCCCACATCCAAATTATGAGCTGTAGCACTTTGAATCCAGCAGAATTAATGCCAATGCCCGGGGAAAATCTTGGTGGAAATGAATCACCCCCCATGATTGTTTAATGGTTACTGAGGAAGAAACAAAAGGGAGAATTGATTTAAGTGATACCCCACTAAAAGAACCAGATGGAGAACTGTTTTGTGACAGTTCCTGCTTTAAATTACCTGACGGCACTTCAACTACCGCATATCCAATCACCATGTTAAAGAGTATTGTGGAGAGCAAAAGAATCCCTTACAACTCTGCACAAGCGGCAGAAATAATAGCATTAACCAGAGCTTGTGAGATAGCTGAGAATCTGAGCGTCAGTACGCCTTTGGCGTGGTTCATAACTTTGGCCGACTCTGGGCTGAGAGAGGTTTCCTAACATCACATGGGGCTAGAATCCAACATGGCCCTTTGATTGTACGATTGTTATCTGCACTCACTTGTCCAAAGCACCTAGCAATAATGAAATGCGAGGCGCACAAAAAGGTAACATGTAAAGTGGGAGAGGGAAACGTGTTTGCAGACAGAATTGCAAAACAAACGGCCAATGATATGAGTACAAAGATTTTTACAGTACAGTCTGAAGAGGTGCCCTGCATGATAGAGAATGGAACTGCTACTGTCAAAGAGATGCAAGTTGAAGCCACTGTTGATGAAATCCAAGGGTGGGTGGAGGGCTCTGCAGAATTAGATCTGGAGGGTTGTTGGGTGGACAAGAAGAGCGGGACTTGGAGGTTTCCAAATGCCTATGTAAATGCAATGAACACAATGGCTCACAGCCCCACTCATATCTGTGCAAAGAAAATAATTCAACATGTAGCCACAGTTTGGGAAAATCCACTCAAAAAAAAGAATGCCGAGAGGTTGGTACAGAATTGTATCACGTGCCTACAACACAATGTGGGGAAGGGAACGGTGACTCCAATAGGCAGTTTTGGCCCTCCCTCTATGCCATTTGAGGTGATCCATTTTGATTTCATAGAAATGGAGAGATGCCAAAACGTGAAGTATGTCCTAGTGGTTATATGTGCATCCAGCAAATGGGTGGAAGCATATCCATTGAAAGACTGCACTGCTATAAGCATGGCAAAAGTGATGTTAAAGGAATATTTCTTCCGTTTTGGCCTGCCCCGTGTCATATGGTCAGATAATGGTCCGCATTTTGTAGGTGCAGTAGTACTACAGATTTGTGCAGGTCTCCAGATCGATAAGCGATTCCATTGTTCGAGACATCCGATTACGGCCGGTCTTATTGAACGCCACAGCGGAATCCTGAATTCTAAGATTAGCAAGATATGTGCAGGAAGCAAGGTAAGTTGGGTAGGTGCATGTAACGCTCACCTGATTCCCGTAGAGGCGCCGGTCTTGACTGGGCGTATACCGTATCTTCAAAGGTGATGTGTAACACACGGCTGGCTCTTTGGGCTGGACCTCTGTGCACTGTATGTCTGACTCGAAGGGTAAGATGTCTGCAGATAGAAAATATGGGATTAAGGAACTGGGTTATTGAATGTCTCTCTCTTCTTCCCTTTCTCTTCTCCTGTAGAACCCCAAAGGTTAACGCTCTCACCTTAGGTAAGTGAATGCCGTGCTCTCCATCTGCCTCGGGGCAGGGTGCTGTAACCAGTTTCTTCACTGGATAAGGGGAGCAGGCCTCTTGACTTCAGAGGACTGCTGTCCGTCGTTTACTGCACGAACGGTAAGTTTCGAGTAATTCTAATGTCTTTAAAGTCTTTAGTAATGATGTTTCTTGTTTTGCAGGGTTCCGGCGATGGCGGATGACGGGCTGAAGTGAGTTGAAGATGGAGCCCGTGTGATGAATAGAAGCGCCTGGAAGCACGTAAGTAAGCGCTTGTTGCCTGCTTCACGATGCGCTCTAACTGTCTTTTTATTTTGAAGGTACAAGTTCGGAGCGGCTGCAGGGTGCCGGAATACCCACTGGGTTAGATGTGGAAAGGAGTAATGGCACGTGAGTATTAAAGTTCCCCAATGTCTTTAAACGCACCTTGTTTTGTCTTTCAGATGTGGGATGCAGCGCCGAAGGCCTCCGGAGCGTGCGAAGAGTTGGTAAGCTTTTGTCTTTCAGATGCCGGAATGCAGTGTGAAGACCTCCGGAGTGCACGAAGAGTAGGTAAGCCTTTGTCTTTCAGATGCCGGAATGCAGCGCGAGGCGTTGGTGACAGCCGATGGACCAGGTAAGTGAAGAGCTGTCACTGAAGACCGTAATGCTAACCTGTTCTTTCTTGTCTTTATAGGTGTTGCTGAAGACTGGATTCAAGATGGTAAGCCTTTTTCCTTAGGCCCAGGATCAGATGCAGAAGACACGATGAGCGTTCTGCTGCAGAGGATGCAGAATAACGCAAAGCAAGATTCATCCATCGGGTGTGGTTTAAATAGCCTCCTGTAGTGCTTAGGTGTCTCCTTCCACAGCCACGCCTAGGTAAGAAAAGAGTTCCTGCTTTCCAGAAGAGTTCCAGTGTTCTGAATCTAGGGAGTGGCTCCTGCCCCACCCAACAGGAAAAGCAGTTCCAAACAGAAGAGGATCAGAGGCTCAACTGGCAGGCAAGTAAGCAGCATGGTCTGCTGCAGGTAAGTCCACCCAAGCATTATGCGCCCGGCGCTTCCAGCGCTGGGACTGGGCATATTTATGAGCCTGGTGCCACTGGCGCCAGGACTGGGTCCAAAAGGTCCCAATTGGGACTGGTTGGCACTCGGAACCTGGGTTATGGATCTGCTTCCAAGGGAGTTGGGAAAACCCTGACCTTTTGGAAGCAGAGATCATGACAGTACCCCCCCTCAAGGCCCCTCCCAAACCGGGCTTCTCCGGGGGTTTTGGCTTGTCAGGAAATGTTCGGTGAAATCTTTTGATTAGGCGAGGAGCGTGGACATATTCAGCAGGTTCCCAGGATCTCTCTTGGGGGCCGTAGCCTTTCCAGTCAATTAGGTAAAATAGTTTAGATTTGGAGATCTTGGAGTCCAGAATGCTTTTGACTTCAAACTCGAGTTCTCCATCAACTAGGATAGGTTTTGGAGATTTAGTTAGTCGGGTTTGAGGTTGCACGGGTTTTAATAGAGAGACGTGGAAGACCGGATGTATCTTCATGTGCGGGGGCAAGTCCAACTTGACCGCTACTGGGTTTACTATGGTAGTGATGGAATAGGGACCAAGGTATCTTGGGTTGAATGTGCGTGGCCCTTTTAGAGGTAGATATTTGGTGGATAACCAGACTTGATCCCCTACTTGATATTGAGGGGCTTCCTTCCGATGTTGATCTGCTCCTTTCTTGTATTGTTCTTTAGCCCTTTGAAGGTGAGAAACAGCTTCCTTAAAGGCTTGGGTGATTGTAGAATGCAGGTAGTCTACTGCTGGTGTTTCAAGATCTTGGAGGGGATCCAACTCCGAGGTTCGAGGGTGACTGCCGTACAAAAGAAAAAACGGGGTTTTCCCAGTTCCCAAATGGACAGAGTTATTGTAGGCATATTCGGCTATCCAAAGGATGTCTTTCCAAGTTTTTTCAGTTTGTTGCAGCATGCAGCGTAAATACTGTTCCAGAGTTTGATTGGTCCTCTCGGTTTGTCCGTCGGTCTGAGGGTGGTGACTGGTCGACAGTCTCACATCAATTTGAGCCGACAGACAGCAACCTCGCCAAAAATGAGAAATAAATTGACTACCTCGATCCGAAATTAGAACCGAAGGAAAACCGTGCAGTCGGACGATGTTTTCGAGAAATTCTCGGGCCAGAGTTGCTGCTGTTGGCAAGCCTTTGAGCGGAATGAAATGCGCCATCTTGGAGAATAAGTCCACGATTACTAGAATCGTATTGTATCCGGAGCATGGAGGTAGATCGGTGATGAAGTCCATAGAAAGCGTATGCCAAGGGCGAGGTGGGATGTCAATAGGGCGTAAGAGGCCTGCTGGTCTTTCCTTTTGACTCTTGTTTTGGGCGCATACTCCACAGGACATTATAAAGTCTCTGATATCTTTTTTCCAAGACGGCCACCAGAAGTAGCGCTTGATCTTTTCTGAGGTCTTGGCCATACCGGGATGTCCTTCCATTAAAGAATCGTGATAACAAGAGATTACTTTTTTCTGTAAATCTGTGCTGGGTAGGTATAAGCGTTCTTGGAAATACAATAAGTTGTCCTTTACTGCAAAGTCCTTTCCCTGCAGATGCCAATTCTGTATGTCTGCTGGAGTTACAAGTTGCCTGGCTTTATCCTTAACTTCCTCTATGGATTCTGTGGCGATTACACCCAGAATTCTTTGTTCGGGAATGATTGGTACAGGTTTAGGGTTGATCAAGTGTTCTTCCACTCCCATCCGAGAAAGGGCATCAGCTTTACCGTTCTTTGTACCAGGTCGATAGGTAATTATGAAGTCAAACTCGGCAAAGAATAATGCCCAACAGAGTTGTCTAGAGGATTGGGCTTTTGCGGTTTTCAAATATTGCAGGTTTCGGTGATCCGTAATCACAGTAACGGTGTGTCGGGCCCCCAGCAGATAATGCCGCCAAACCTTAAAGGCAGACTTGATAGCCAGAAGTTCCTTGTCAGTAATCGTGTAATTGATTTCAGGAGGCGAGAATTTGCGGGACAAAAATGCCACGGGATGCAACTGATTGGTTACCGGGTCCTTTTGTGATAGAACTGCCCCCATGGCAAGGCTTGAAGCATCAGTTTCCACGATGTAGGGGAGTTCGGGGCGAGGGTGTTTTAAGATTGGTGCAGAGATAAATTTAGTCTTCAAATCCTGGAAAGCTTGTTCCGCCTCGGTAGACCATTCAAAACGTTTGTTTTTCTTTAACAAGGCAGTGATGGGCTGGACTATTCGAGAGAATTCGGGGATAAACCTGCGGTAAAAGTTAGCGAAGCCTAACATGCTTTGCACACCTTTTACGGAGGATGGTGATGGCCATTTGAGAACTGCATCGACCTTCTTTGAATCCATACGCACTCCGCCAGGTGATAATATGAATCCCAAGAATTCAACTTCAGTCACGTTGAAAACACATTTTTCCAATTTAGCGAAAAGTTTGTGTTGACGCAATCTTTCGAGGACCATTTTCACGTGTTTCCGATGTTCAGATTCCGATGAAGAATAAACGAGGATGTCGTCAATGTAAACAACAACACACACATCTATGAGCTCTCTGAGGACATTGTTCATAAAATATTGAAAGGCGGCCGGGGCATTGCAAAGTCCGAAGGGCATGACCTGATATTCAAATAGCCCATACTTGGTGCGGAAGGCCGTCTTCCATTCATCGCCCTCTTTTACTCGTACCAAGTGGTAAGCTCCTCTAAGATCCAGCTTTGTATATATGCATGCTTTTCTGACTTGGTCCAGGAGTTCAGGGATCAAAGGTAACAGATATCTATTCTTAACGGTGATCTGGTTCAGGGAGCGATAATCTATACAAGTTCTAAGGTCTCCTTCCTTTTTTGGAACGAAGAACAAAGCTGAAGAAGCAGGGGACTTGGAAGGACGAATAAACCCATTTGCCAGGTATTGATCCAGGTATTGTCGAAGGTGAAGGCTCTCAGGCTCGGTGAGGGCATAAATTCTACTACAAGGAGGAGTAGATCCAGGTATCAGGTCTATCTGGCAGTCATAAGACCTATGAGGAGGTAGAGAGTTAGCCTGATCCTTCCGGAAAACATCTTGGTATTCTAGGTATTCGGGAGGTAACTGGGGAGTCTCTGAAGAAATTGCTGCCAGTGCAACACCAGGTGGAGGGTGACAAGTAGAGACACATTCTGGAAACTGGACCGTTCTTGCTCGCCAATCGATCAGAGGATTGTGTTTCTCTAACCAAGGTATTCCTAGAATAATCTGAAACTGAGGGGCCTTGATCACATCGAACACGATCTTCTCATGGTGTCCATCTTGACTTACTAGCGTCACCTCTTGAGTGGTATGCGTTACTGGCCCGGAGGCTATCTCCGTACCATCCACCGTAGTAATGACGTCCTTTACAGCCTTGGGACAAAGAGTTAGATTCATCCTCAAAACCATTTCATGATCCACATAATTGCCGATGGCACCGCTGTCGACGTAAGCTTCAATTGCATGTAATCGATCCGGATTATCAGGGCTAATGAGGACCATAGGTATCACGAAATGCGAGGTCACGGAACTGGTTTTCACGCTCGGCAAGAGGACCTCTATTCTTGTCGGGCGAGGTTGTTTCCCTGCTCAGAGTTTGTAACTTTGGTAACTGCAGCTCCTACTGCCTTCTTGGCAGGTTTCACCGGACAGTCTCGAAGAAAGTGCCCTGAGTTTCCGCAATAGAGGCATAATTGCAACTGTTTTCTCCTTTCCCGCTCCTTTTGTGTTAGAGGACCTTTCAGACCCCCTATTTGCATGGGTTCCCCGGAGTCTACTCCTTTGGAAGGAGTTGGCGGTTTGGAAAATACTCGAGCATCAAACTTGGAACGATCGGCCTTCCTGTTCTGCAGTCTGTGATCTATTTGAACGACTAAGTCTATATAGTCTGAACAATCTTGTGGGGGATTCACTACTTGGGCTAACACATCTTTGAGCTCTCCACGTAGACCTCTATAAAACAGCGTAATCCTTTTGTCCTCAGGCCATTGAGTTTCCACTATCAGTCTGTTGAAAGACGCAATATAAGCCAAAAGGTCTTGATTACCTTGTCGCAACGAAAGAAGCTCATTGTCCAAGGCCTGCCCCTGTGAATGTCTTGCGAACAGTTTTTCCATACTGAGCTGAAAACCTTGAAAATCATGGAGGACCGGATCATCTTGATTTACTAGAGGGATCGACCAGTCTGCCGCATTGCCACTAAGGTACGAAAGCACGAAAGCTACTTTAGCTTGATCAGTTGGAAAGGCTGCTGGCCGGCATAAGAAATGCAACCGGCACTGATTGATAAATACTGCAAACCTCTTTGGGTCACCAGAAAATCGTTCGGGCGGAGCAAGAGGTACATTCCCAGGTAGGTTGATCTGCACTGGATTCATAGAGGATGTAGAAGGAAGATTTCCCCCAGATGCGGGTAACGGGGTCTGTCCGGCTTGTGACTGTAGCAATTGTCTAGCGAGATCATCTGTTCGCTCCTTGGAAATAATCAGTTCCCTTCTTAGAGCGTTCGTTTCATGATGGGCTGCATGCACTTCTGCCCTTAGTTCCCCAAGTAACTGGGCTAGCTGGTCGGTATCCGAGGTTTGCATAGCGCCTGGACGGGAGTTTTGTGGTAGGCTTTGCGTTCTGTAACGCTCACCTGATTCCCGTAGAGGCGCCGGTCTTGACTGGGCGTATACCGTATCTTCAAAGGTGATGTGTAACACACGGCTGGCTCTTTGGGCTGGACCTCTGTGCACTGTATGTCTGACTCGAAGGGTAAGATGTCTGCAGATAGAAAATATGGGATTAAGGAACTGGTTTATTGAATGTCTCTCTCTTCTTCCCTTTCTCTTCTCCTGTAGAACCCCAAAGGTTAACGCTCTCACCTTAGGTAAGTGAACGCCGTGCTCTCCATCTGCCTCGGGGCAGGGTGCTGTAACCAGTTTCTTCACTGGATAAGGGGAGCAGGCCTCTTGACTTCAGAGGACTGCTGTCCGTCGTTTACTGCACGAACGGTAAGTTTCGAGTAATTCTAATGTCTTTAAAGTCTTTAGTAATCATGTTTCTTGTTTTGCAGGGTTCCGGCGATGGCGGATGACGGGCTGAAGTGAGTTGAAGATGGAGCCCGTGTGATGAATAGAAGCGCCTGGAAGCACGTAAGTAAGCGCTTGTTGCCTGCTTCACGATGCGCTCTAACTGTCTTTTTATTTTGCAGGTACAAGTTCGGAGCGGCTGCAGGGTGCCGGAATACCCACTGGGTTAGATGTGGAAAGGAGTAATGGCACGTGAGTATTAAAGTTCCCCAATGTCTTTAAACGCACCTTGTTTTGTCTTTCAGATGCGGGATGCAGCGCCGAAGGCCTCCGGAGCGTGCAAAGAGTTGGTAAGCTTTTGTCTTTCAGATGCCGGAATGCAGTGTGAAGACCTCCGGAGCGCACGAAGAGTAGGTAAGCCTTTGTCTTTCAGATGCCGGAATGCAGCGCGAGGCGTTGGTGACAGCCGATGGACCAGGTAAGTGAAGAGCTGTCACTGAAGACCGTAATGCTAACCTGTTCTTTCTTGTCTTTATAGGTGTTGCTGAAGACTGGATTCAGGATGGTAAGCCTTTTTCCTTAGGCCCAGGATCAGATGCAGAAGACACGATGAGCGTTCTGCTGCAGAGGATGCAGAATAACGCAAAGCAAGATTCATCCATCGGGTGTGGTTTAAATAGCCTCCTGTAGTGCTTAGGTGTCTCCTTCCACAGCCACGCCTAGGTAAGAAAAGAGTTCCTGCTTTCCAGAAGAGTTCCAGTGTTCTGAATCTAGGGAGTGGCTCCTGCCCCACCCAACAGGAAAAGTAGTTCCAAACAGAAGAGGATCAGAGGCTCAACTGGCAGGCAAGTAAGCAGCATGGTCTGCTGCAGGTAAGTCCACCCAAGCATTATGCGCCCGGCGCTTCCAGCGCTGGGACTGCGCATATTTATGAGCCTGGTGCCACTGGCGCCAGGACTGGGTCCAAAAGGTCCCAATTGGGACTGGTTGGCACTCGGAACCTGGGTTATGGATCTGCTTCCAAGGGAGTTGGGAAAACCCTGACCTTTTGGAAGCAGAGATCATGACAGTGCATTACCCATAGCACTATTATGCATGCGAACATCTGTGGAGGTGAGAAATGGGCTCTCCCCATATGGAATAGTTATGGGGAGACCGGCAAATGTTTGGTGTGCACCTCAGCCGAAGAAACTGAACGAAGTTGAATACCCAGTGTTCAGGATTTATTGTAATATCCTGATTCAAAAATTGCGTTTGATTCATCAGCAGGTGCAGGAGGTGCTACCGATCAGATATACTGGCCCGAGACACGCACTGGAGCCAGGTTACTGGGTGCTGCTTAAAAATGTTGAACGAAAAACATTGTTGGCACCCATGTGGCGTGGTCCATATTTGATACTCCGGACAACGCAGACGGCCATTCGTGTGGATGGGCATAAAGTGTGGATGCACGCCACCCATGCAAAAAAGGTGCCGTCACCATCTGAAAAACTGACTGATCGAGGCGACCGGAAAGAAACAGCGGTTCCAGAAACGAAAGAAACAATTGCCAGTTCTTTGCCACAGAAACTGCCTGATTCTGAAAATAGAGTAAAAGTGAAACAGGTCAATTAGATAGCAAAAACATGAATGAATTTGAAGAAATTATTATGAGGCCCATAGGTTGCTCAACATTTCATAAAGCATGGATGATAACACCAAAATCTACGCCAAAACCAATGCCACAAGATAGACTGTCTCCACCAGAAAAGTCATCTGTGATCGTATTTCGCGTAAGATCAGAAGGAAATAAAAATGCAGTGCCCCCCTCTTACACAGTAAACTACAGGTCACGTTCTGTTCCTTTTTGTTTAAAAAAGAAAGGCTCCTATTTTGTAGGGACATTCACTAGATGTATAAATACAGCGATTATTAATAGTGAAGTAGAGCCAGTGTATGTAGGTGACTGAGTGTATTTCATATGTGGAAATAAATCGTATCCTTGGTTACCTAGAAACTGGGGAGGTACATGCTATTTAGGACTACTGTTCCCAGAAGTGTTTTTCTTAGAAACAACAGACATAGCCAAACTATCTAGAGCTAGGCCACGAAGAAGTAATGAAGACGGATTAATAGCAGTAGATGTAGCAAAATCATTTATACCTTTTTTGGCCCAAGCAATAAACTCCTATAATATTCAACGATTATCCAGAATCTTAGAAAAAACAATAAACGGAACAACAGATATATCATACAACATGACGTTGGAGGAGAAAGTGGTTAGATTGATGACACTGCAAAACAGAATGGCTCTTGATGTAATCCTGGTTGATCATGGTGGTGTTTGCAAAATTGTGGGATCAGCGTGCTGTGTATTTGTAAACAACTCCTCTCCCACGATTTGCGAGGCAATAAGAACATTACATGTATTAAGTTCTGAACTCCATACCCAAGACGGGGGTTGGGATATAAATTCCTGGTTCTGGGAATTATTATATTCATGGGGATGGAAACTATTTGCGCTTCTGATAGCAGTACTAGGGATATTCATGATATGTAGTTGCATACACTGCCTACCTGTGATATGCACCAAAATTAGTGAAGGATGTGTACAGATGATAGAGAAAAAGAGCACTAGTAGATCAAGTATCCTTGGTAGAGAAGAGACCAAGACAGTCAAATAATTCATGTCCATTGACATAGGTGACAATGAGGAGGAAACTAAAAATATGCAAGATTCAGAGCCTGATTCAGAATCAGAATCTGGAACAGATATGTGGCCGGAAGAGGATGCAATGTACGGATGAGACGTTTGACATACGTCCAAAAGGGGGGTTTGTCGATCCAGAAAAACAGACACCCCTCGATCATGGGGAAATGTACTATGTTGGCCGAAGACCAACCGTCTCATGCTCTTAGTGTTAGTAATACATAATCATAAGCTTGACAGAAGTGCGGCCATTTTTTTTTATTATTTTAATATTTTTTTTTATTAAGGTATGTAGTATACAATCAAGTCATAACTTCATAAACATAATGCAGTGAAACCTTTACAATAGTAGAGATTAAACAATGGTAAAAGAAAGTGTTCCAAAAGAGCAGTTAATTGAGTACACTGTGTATAATTAGGAGTTGAGCATTTGAGGAACAAATTGTCAATACAATTGAAAACATACGCGAAACAACTATAGCACAGTGTTGTGCAAAACTTAGTGTAGAACGATTTCTGCATTATGATGTCTTAAGTGGGGGAAGACAAACACAAGACTGACATTTGACAAACACGAGATGTGGGGGAGGGGGAAAAAGAGGGGAGGTAGATATTAATGAAGAGAGGCACATTGGCATATATTACAGTAAATATTCAGTTGAGTGATCGGATCAATATTCACATGTAAAGATCTTGGGAGCATCAAAGGAGTATGAGATATTTTAGGATGTCACATTCCATGTGTGGTTACATTAAAGTGATTCAGATAGCGAATGAAAAATGACCACTTAGCATAAAACATGGGTATAGAATTAAGATTGTTTGCCATGCACATTTCCATCTTTTGCGTGAGACATATATTGTTCCACCAGCTTCTTATACACAAGGAACGAGAATCTTTCCAATTGGCAGTTATACAATTCTTAGCCAAACAAATAAAAAGAAAGTGGGTGGTAATAGCCAGACTACCTAAAACAATATTCATAAATGAAAGTGGTATGTCAGTGAAAAAAATAGAATTAAGGTATTTCCACACTTGTTGCCAGAACTTGAGGGTATAGGGACATGAGAAGAACATGTGCTCATACGATGCAGGAGTGACTCCACATGTCCAACAATTATCATTGTTATTGATATTGGATAGAAATAGTTTGGCTGGTGTGATGAAAGTTCTGTGTATAAAGAAGAAACAATGTTGGGAGTTATTTGCTGATGTTGAGATATATTTGATTCTAGAGAAGAGCTTAGACCATGTGTGATCATTTAAAATGTATCCAAAGTCATCTTCCCATTTGTGGCGTATTGAGCACAACTTCAGGGATGATATGAGAATGTTGTAGAATGTTGAAGCCTTTGTGTCAGTGGGCATTGTAAGATGTAGCAATCTTGAGGCATCAGGAGTCAGAATATCATTGGAGGAGCTGTGGAGAGCGTCAAAGCAAGAATTAACTAATTCATTTTAGAAGTTGTAATCTGTGTTGGGGATTGAGAATTGATTTTTAAGCTGCTGAAAGGAAAGGAAAGATGATTTATTTGTGATTTGTTGTATAAATCTAATACCCTTTTTCTTCCAGGATTTTCTATTTAGGGTTTTATTCTTAATCAGTATCTTATTGTTATGCCATAGGTAAGGAGAAAGGCGTTTTTTGGGGAGTCTGTCTGTGTGAATAAAAAGAGTTGGAGGGCTGATATTGTGGATCTAATGGGTTCTGATATAGCCAGCGAGGAGTGCTTAAATATATAAATGAGGTTGGTGATTTCTACAGGATACATTAACTGCTTCTCTATGGTACACCATGTGGCAATGTCTGACGTTATGGGGCAGGCAAACCAATATCTAACTTGCTTCAAAAGAAAAGCAGTGTGGTATGCTTTGAAATCAGGAAACCTGACCCCTCCTTTGTCATATGGTGCCTTCAATTTGATTAAGGCTATTCTTTTGCTTTTGCCCTCCCCCCATAGGAAATTTAGTAGGATAGAGTAAATTGATTTATAAAAGGAAGGAGATATCGGAACACATAAGAGTTGTAGATAATATTAAATTATTGGTGATAACATCATCTTGATCATATCTAGTCGGCCCCACCAAGACAGATATAAGGGGGACCATCTGGATGTTAATTCCTTAAGTCTATCTAGTAATGATTGTGTGTTCTGTTTAATGGTGTCTTGGATGGTAGGAGCAAATCTAAGGCCTAGATATTTAATAGAGGAACTGCACCATTTAAAACCAAAGGGGTCTATGTCATGTTTAAAGCAGTATGGATTGAGGGGCATAATTTCTGACTTATCTTTGTTAAGTTTGTACCCTGAAACTGAGCTAAATTGGGATAGTACTTCAAGTAAATATGGGAGGCGTGTTTTTGGGTTTTTGATGAGAATAAGGATGTCATCAGCGTAAGCAGCTATTTTAATATGGGATGTGCCACTTGCTATACCTGGAATATTTTTTTTGGATCTGATTAATTCTAGTAACGGTTCTAAGGAGAGGATGTATAGAATAGGTGAGAGGGGGCAACCTTGTCTAGTACCGCTGCTGAGGGAAAAAAATGGGGTGGTAAGACCATTAATACATATTGAAGATTTTGGGGATGAGTAAAGTAAACTGACTAGAGAAATTAACTTGTCACTGCAACCGTGCCAGCGGAGGGATTGAAACATGAAGTCCCAGCTGACTCGGTCAAAGGCTTTTTCTGCATCTAGTGCTATAACCGCTGCGCCCTGTTTATCTTTTTTATTTTTATTGGATAGGTGGATAGCATTTAGAAGGAGTCTGGCATTGGAAGAGATGTTGCGCCCTTTCACATAGCTGACTTGTTCAGGTTTGACAAGAGAAGGAAGGGAGGATTCAATCCTGTTGGCTAAGATTTTTGCAAATATTTTACTTTCTATGTTTATTAGAGAGATGGGCCAATAATTACCTGGTAATGACGGGTCCTTATCGGGTTTGGGGAATAGAATAAGCAAGGCTTCTGAGAAGGAACCTGAGGACGCTTCTTGGGAAATAAAGTAAGAAAAATAGATTTTGAAGCTTGCGTATGAGAGATTGAGCTAGCCTATCATAGAATTCTGTGGAAAGGCCATCTGGGCCTGGAGCCTTGCTTTTACCCAATCCTTTGATTGCTTTGGAAATCTCTGAAAGAGTAATTACAGTGTCTAAACAGGATAAATCAGCTTGGGGGTAGGAGGATCTATTAATATTATCAAAAAAGGACATGATGTTATTATGGGGAATGGAGTTCTCGGGAGTATATAGTTTGGTGTAGAAGTCTCTAAAACAATTTAGTATATCTTTGGGATGGTGATGCACATTGCCTGAAGGGTCTTTGATGTGGGATATGAAAAATTGTTCCTTTTTGGTTTTTAAGTAAGAGGCCAGTGCTTTTCCAGCTTTGTTGGATGTTTCATATATTTTCGTTTTGTATTTAAGAATTGTCCCAGCAGCAAGATTTGTGATCTCCTTATTAATTGAGAAGCGTAAAGTCAGTACTTTGTGGAGATTGGTAGGGTTGGAAACACTATAGTAATGTTGTTCGGCTGTAGTTAGCTGAGAATAAAGGTCATCTAAGTGTTTTTTGCGTAGAGCTTTCATTTTTCCAGAGTAAGCCATGATGTGACCTCTCAAGGCAGCTTTAAAGGCATCCCAATTATTCACTACCGAAGTGTCACAGTCTTGATTATCTGCATAGAATTGTTGAACAAAAGACTCTACGGATAGGATGAATTGAGGGTCTTGTAAAAGAAAATTGTTAAGCTTCCACCGAGATGACGGTTTCCGAACATCAGAAAGACTGAAAGAGGTACAAACAGGGGCATGATCAGAAATAATGATATTTTCTATGTTGGAATCTATAATGGTACCTGTAAGGTTTTTAGTGGAAAAATATAGTCAAGACGAGAGAGAGTATTATGTGGGGAAGAGTGGAAAGTATAGTCAAGTTGAGTGGGGTGAGATATTCTCCATGTATCAATAAGACCAGTTTCGGCTAAGCATCCTGAAAAGGATTTGTGTGTTTTGTTATTTTTGAACAAGCAGCTAGATTTTCTATCCAGAAAAGGATCAAGGACTTGATTCATATCCCCACACATAATTAAATTGGTAAAGTGTTTTTGAAGTATCATTTGTTTGATGGTGGTCCAAAACTTGGGATCTGGGTTGGTGGGGCCATAAATATTCAGAATGGTAACATCAGTAGAATCTATATTTAGTTTAGCCCAAACCATCTGCCATCTGTGTCCGCACCTTGGTCGAGAACTTTATATGATAGTTTCTTGCTGATTAAAATAGCTACCCCATTTTTTTTTAGCAACAGCAGGACTAGAAATGATTTCTTTGATCCAACGGGACTTCAGTTTCAGTGTTTCTCTAACAGATAAATGTGTTTCTTGTATACAAGCTATGGAGGGGTTTAGTTTGTTAAGATGCGAGATGACCTTACACCTTTTGATGGTATTATTGTAACCTTTGGTTGTTGGTCGTTCTTTGGTAGTTGAAGTATTGTTTTTTTGTTGGCCGCCATGATATTGGCTGCAAAATATGGATATATGAGCAATTGAAAAGAGCTTTGTTAGCAATATTAATGATGGAAGGTAAAGAATTGCAGAAAGTTGTTACATGTAGAGCAATAGTAGGTTCCGTTTCAAATAGAAGCTATTTTGAGAAGGGCTTGTGATGGTAAGCACATATGTATAGAGTCTTTAAATAGCAACTTCGTGGGGTTCTATGTACCAAAGTTTACAATTATTACGTCCATATTATTTAGGTAGTACTACTCCTGATAGAGGAGGTTAATAGAAGCACTGTTGAATAATAAGGCGTAAACTTAGGTGTGAGTTGAGAGTGCTATAAGCCATGTAGTGGTAGGAAGCTTCCAGTTAATATGGGTATCCAGTTACAGTCAAGTTCAATTTTGAGTTGTAGTTATACCCAGTTCCATGCATATTCCTGCATATAGAATGCGTGGTTCACCTATGTGTGCTCGCTATCAGAACCAAAATCGAGCAACAAATAGAAAGGGTTGTGTCACATGAGTGGCAAAGTGTGGAGGAGATCCTGTGCCATAAAACAGTATTCCTTTCTATGTTTCTTTATTGTTGTTTTTTTTTTCCTCTTTATTTAGTCCCAAAAGTATCAGAGATTATGAAAATGGGATGTTCAATTTCTTCTTTGTGTGGAAGGGTATAGCCGAGATATTTGTTACATTTAAATAGTTTCTGTGTCTTGTGGCGTGTGGTTTTTTATAAAGCCGTATTGGGCTTCCTAATCCTCTTTTTTTTTTTTTTTTCTCCTCAGGGAAAGCTTTATTTATGGTGCTGTTGCGCGCCGGCACCAGAGGCAGCAGTTTTGAGGCGGGGTAGAGAAGGAGGGCGGACCGGGCCGGAGCCCGCGCGTCACGTAACACGTGACGCCGACACTTACTTTACTGTGGGCGGATGCCGGAAGGCGGTTGCGGCGGTCCCTGGAGCTTGTAAGCTGGAGCTGGTGTGCCGGCGCGGGCGAACCTGGAGCTGCGATAAATTTCGTTCAGCGGTTCGTGGAGGAGGTCCGGACCATGGCGCAGGAAGGAAAAGGTAAGTAATAGGGGAAGAGAATAATGGGAAATGCCTTATTTAGTACACGGTGAGACGGAGCTGCCAGGTCACGCCGCCATCTTCGTAGGCGTCAAGCCACGCCCACAAGTGCGGCCATTTTAAGGTGACAGAAATCGCCATCTTGTTTTCTCTAACGTTTGCTTATTGCTTTCTGTTCTAAATGCTTTGCTGACATGATATTCTGCTTTACCAGTGTTCAATGCAAGGCCAAGGGAAATATGCTGAAACATAACTTAGCAACCTTATAGAAATACCCGGTCTCCTCCCGCGCGCTATCCTTGAAAGAGAGCAGCGAGGCATCCTAATCAGCCCACAGGTGCCAGTGTGTCTCGAAAACACAGTGAAAATACTTGGAACAAACATTAAATTGCTTGAATTATGTTCTTCTTTGCGGCCCCCCCTTCTCGAGCCTTGTAGAGTCCTGGATAGCGAGTTGACCCCAGGACCCAAATAGAAACTAGTAGATAGGAAGGCCTGGAATGTGGCTCTCACTCCCCACATGCAGCTTGCTAGCGAGAACAGAAGCATTCTGTTCTTTTCAACAAACACTTATGTCTGCAGTCTTACAAAATTGCTAACTGTTGCTAAAACAAATGTTTGAGGAGTCATACCCGTCACGATTGTCAATCATCATGCTCAGTTCAAAGGAGATGTGCAAGGGACGGTTTTTGAAGTGACACTACTGATTGTAAGATGTTAGTTTTGTATACATGTAACTGATGTTTGTGTCTCGCTCTCTTGCATCTCCCTAGGTCTGTTAGAGACACGTCGCGGGGCGTGAGACCAGTTGGCCAACTGAGACTATTTACTCTGCAATAAGCCCTAGCTTTTGGGAATACAACCTCGTGTCTGGTTTATCAGTTCGTGTGTGGTGCCTTTGCCTTGTTTCCACATTCGAGTGTCCCTCAGGGGCCCCTTCAATGCACTCCAATCATTTATGCACTGCTGCTTCCATCCGTTCTACCCCTGGTTATCCTTTCTCCATGCATCATCCATCCACATACTTCATCTTCACATGTTTCGTTCACTTAACTGCTTCCACCTGTTTCACGCATTCTATCCACTTCACCCATTTCAACCACTTCACCCGTTTCTCAAACTTCACCAGTTCCATCCATTTCACCCATTCCACCCACTTCATTCATTCTACATCAGTTCACCAGGTCCATCCACATACTTCACCCATTCCATCCACGTACTTCATCCGTTCCATCCAAAGTGGCCATTCTGGTCCCTAGCAGTCACTGAGAACTGGGTAAAATCAAAGGTTAATGCTTAATTAGAACAAGAGTATATCAGTAAAACCTGTAACCAAATAGCTCCTCTTCATAAACTCTCAAATGTACTGTACCCTCTTATGAGAACACATTTTATCTAGTGCTCCCCTTAATTAAAAAAGCCAATCTGCAACGACCCCAATTTCTACCAAGCTCAGTCCTTAGTTGCAGATGGTGCTGGGTGTCGAAGTTTCTTAGAGGTATGTAAAATGTTTAGGCCAACTGGTCCATCATTTCAAAGTCTGCCTCTGCAATACATTATATCGCAGGGCTAAAAATGTGCACCTGCCACACAAACATCCCGTCGGGACCAACTTTGTGGAACACATGGAAGACGGAAGAGGGAAATATAAAGAGGTTTTATCCAACAAAAAAGAAGCTGGTTTTACCCAATAAACGCGTCTGGTCCCACGTGTCCTTGCTACACAACGAAGGCAGTACACTGAACTCCAAGTTGCTGCTTTACAAATAGCTTCCAGTGGTACATTTGCAAAGAAAGGGGGTAGCTCATGTACTAAATGGTGTAAAATGGAGGTTGCTACAATTTTTGCAATCCATCTGGCAACGTTTTTTGACAACTGGGGGTAATGAGGGGGGGTAATGAGGGGGGGAAATGAGAAAAAGCTAGTAGTGTTTGGAGTGTAATATGTTGTGCATTATGCCCCTATTTCACTTATTCTTCTGAGACGTGATAAGGAAGGCGCTGAGTATAATTATAATTCATTATTTATAACGCGCTTAATACCCAGAGGTTTCTAAGAATGGGCCCCGGGATCGAACTTGTGTTGCTCTGCATCATCTTGCTTCCATGGTGAGCGCGCTTTGCCCCTGAGCTATCCTCCCGAAAGATAGGCTTTGTACATTGTTGAAAAGGTGGACCCAAAATCTCCCACAGCACAATATTCACATTCCATCTTGGTAGAGGGTGTGCAACTGGTGGGTATAAGCTCTTTACACCCTAGATAAAAGCTTTGACCGTTAAAAAAAAATACCTTGTGCTGACGTGTATGCCGATAAATGCACTTTGTGAATTGTAAACGACTTTCAGAAATTGTGTAGGCTAATGCAAATTATTAGGACCTCAGGAGCCAAGCTGGTTGAGGAGTTGGTGTGTGATCTGGTGGTGTGATTGTGATAACCTTGACAGACATGTTGAGCAGGTGGGAGTACTACAGCAGTCTCCCCCACATTGGCGGGATGGGAATGGTGGGACATTTTGTCCACAACCGGACACAGGGGTCCACCTGCGAGACCCAGGGAGACAGAGGCAACAACCCCAACCAATCCTTACCATCCCTCACCGCTCGTACAGCTACAACTAGGTACCACGGGGTTGTGGAACGGACGAGATACCACCAATCACCACACAATCTGAAGTATGGACACTAGCAGGTGTGCTGGTCATGTGGATGGGATGGTGGATGGGGGTGAGGAGCATGCAAAGTTATTGAGGGACCAGATGGAGGGGACAGCTAAATGCTCAAGGGGCCTCGAATGCAAAACGGGTACCTTCTGAGGCACAGGGTGCGCAAGCACCCCATGGTGTATGATTACACAAGCCCAACTGGTCAATCCAGGGTAGAGATACCAACTAACCAATACAGCTAACAATTTCCTTCTCTGCATACACCTCTCAAACTCCAAACCAAACACAACCACAAACCTCTAGCACAACAAACCGCACAAACTTCACTACACTGCAACAGCAAAACAAAAACACACATAGACTCGCACATCAGCACACAAAGACTACCGGCCGCAAACGCCCCAGGCCCAGCCGACGGAACCACCGGGCTGAGGCTGCCAACAGCACATCACTGCAATCTTGCACTTTTCCAGCCTTCACCCACTAACCCACCTCTCCCTCCCTCTTTCAGAGCCGTCAGAGCACCAGGGGACCACTCCGGTGGTGATAGTGCGCGGTACAAATGTCCTTTAACATTAACATTAACAACCGCACAGTAGCAGTGCTGAGGAGACCTGCTAGAAGCTTCAATGTACCGCTTTATATGCAGCGCTGACCACCTTTGTGTAGTGAGGTGGGCCCCTCAGACAGTCGTCGTGATATCTGTTCTGATGGTTGCACAGCCCTTCGATCCACTTTATTTAGTACTACTAGGTCCAGCAAGGCCACCACTAGACCTTCAAAAATTGCCTGCACCCAGAGACCAATGCTTCGGGTAGCCACTGCTGGCTGGAGCGCAGGTTGAGTCCTGCATGTGGAAAAATATTAAAATGCATGACGCAATCATGCCAAGGAGTTACACAACGTTTGACTTATCAGATGACCATTCACATACCCAACGATTGCAGTAGTCTGGTTTACTAAATTGCTGGGTTCGAAATTGCTGGAAGAAAGGAGCCATTTATCTCCTGCTTCTAGCCCTGGACAGCCAGGTTAGCTTCCATGAGCTACTTTTGGCTCCCACTGCAATCCGGTGGCATACAAACATATCCATCCAGAAGACTTTTAAATCATCATGAAAGTCAAGTGCATCTCAAATATTTGTCCAAGCTCCTGCTTCCTTAGGGGTAGCTTCTGTCTAACTAGGTGGTGTTCAAAAGTGCATGGAGTCATGTGTGCCTGTGTGGGAGGCATGTGTGCCTGTGCTGCTTGGATGCATTGGCCGTGGATGTGGCATGGAAGTTGGTTGTAGAGTTGCAGTGTTCTGCTGTTTAAGGTCTGTTGGCAGTGGTGTTCAATTGCCATGTGTGCATGACTCAGGCTTCGCTAAGGTGGGGAGCTGAGGAGGCTATAGCCCCGGGAATAGAAGCTCAGGGGCTACAACCAAAATACTAGCTAGCCCCGAGTCCCGGCAGTCCTGCATTAGTACAGCCACAGATGTTTTTCAGACCTAGCTCCTGGACTCCGGAGGATGGTTTTGCTATTGTGTGCATCACGTGTTAAAATGTAGAATTTGAGCATGAAAGGGTGTGATGTTAATTTTTAAGACACAGTGTGATGTGTTGAAATAGCCTTATTTAGCCCTACAACATTTTAGTTGTAGGGTATCAATAGGAGAAAAGGCAGAGCTAACGACAACCGCCAGAATGCACCCACCCTCCAGGCCTTCATAGATGTACCTATCTCCCCAGGAACACATGCATCAACATTCAGCGTTCCACATCCATGGGAGGTGTTACAGCCAGCAAACCACAAAAGCTTCCAGGGAGGGGGAGTGGAGGTTGACGACCTCATTTCTCAGCATCTATGAACGCTTCTCCCATTGCAAATGGTCTGCCGCTGCTAGGAGAACATCTGGAATGACGTAGGGATCAATGATGTAAGAGTGCAGGGGTGTCAGAACAACAACTGCTGGAGCAAGCACAAGCAGGCTTTAGGGGCAGTAGGCACTAGGGGTTATCGGATGGAGAGATTTTCAAGACCCTATCCATCGAGTACCATGATATGCACACACTTTAAATTCAATTGTGACTCTATTTCCTTTACAGCAAGTCATATGGTGTTGGCTGGTGAATTTTTCAAATGATGGAACTCAAATGTCCCCAATTCAAAAGCCGCACGGCATCTGAGTTTTGACCTCCCGAACATCATGAAGGTGTTTGTAAAGTGGGTCAAAATAGTGCATTTTATGGCAGTTTTCGTTTTTTCTGGGCCGGGATTTATATTTTTAAAAGCCATAGAATTTACAAATAGTTCTATTGGGGAAATTAAAATTTCAGATGTCTGTTGAAACTTCCCTCAGGTTTGCCCCATCCACCCTCATGTGCCCTAGTTTTACCATATGTTACTCTTATTGCCCCAGATCTGCCCCACAGCCCCCAGATGGGTTCTATATCACTTTCATTTTCTCTGGATGTGCCATATGTCAGTCACATGTACCATGAGCTTTCGTTGTCTGTCATTCTGAGCGCCTAACAAAAGCATACACTCCTTTATTCACTAATTGCCACCCAGGACTGACACATTCCCCCCTGACTTATCCCATGTCACTATCTTGGCCCCTATCACTGCCCAATTTCCCCGATGTCATTTATCGCTCAGATTGTTCGTGTCACTTTCATTTCCCCTGAACTGCCTCATTATCACCAGTCAGACGGTTCACCAACATATTCATTCTTTCTCTCTCTCTCTCTCTCCTCTCTCTCTCTCTCTCTCTCTCTCTCTCTCTCTCTCTCTCTCTCTCTCTCTCTCTCTCTCTCTCTCTCTCTCTCTCTCTCTCTCTCTCTCTCTCTCTCTCTCTCTCTCTCTCTCTCTCTCTCTCTCTCTCTCTCTCTCTCTCTCTCTCTCTCTCTCTCTCTCTCTCTCTCTCTCTCTCTCTCTCTCTCTCTCTCTCTCTCTCTCTCTCTCTCTCTCTCTCTCTCTCTCTCTCTCTCTCTCTCTCTCTCTCTCTCTCTCTCTCTCTCTCTCTCTCTCTCTCTCTCCCTCTTGATTCTCTCTCTCTCTCTCTCTCTCTCTCTCTCTCCCTCTTGATTCTCTCCCTCTTGATGAGGGTAAAGTAAACTCTGTCTAGTCCTGACAGTCCAGACATTAGCGTAGCCCTGGATCTTTTACAAACCTAGCAACACCCCTGGCAGTCATTATGGGTCAGGGCCTTGTTGAATTAAACACTCAAACAAGCATATGAAGGCAAGGAAGAAGGGTCACAAAGGCATAGATGTCTGCATGGCGCAGCAGAGGCTGACTGCATCGAGGGCAATGGGCAGAAAATATTTCCAAACACGGAATATTATGATACTCTGGCTTCAGATATCCATATGTCTGCAAGAAAGATTCACACATTATGTGGTTGCCTTTGACCTCTTGGATCAAGTCAACCAAACTGGACAGGTCCAGAGAAAGAAAAACTAATATCACTAGCCATCGGATAAGGCATTTCAGTGTAAATCAAACAATTGACATACGTGTCTCCCTCATCCTTCCATTAACCCTACTAAAACTCTCCATATTCCTGCAAACGCACCACACAATTACCAAAGACAAACACCAACACATGACTACAACAATAGCATCGCTAAAATCATGCAGTAAAATGCACACCTCCTCCTAGAACTCACTGAATCCCCACACGCTCAAATCCCAACCCTGTGACAGAGGTGGAACACCCACACAGACTCACACACCATAACACCCACCCCTGTCACCTAGAAGCAAACCTATTTTTCAAAACTGAAACTACCAACAGAACAGCAAAAGCATTCTTGCGCCCTCGCTCTCCTCCCACAAACAAACCCCCCCCTCTTTCTTTTCAGATCCAGGAGTGCTGCGGAAGACCATGAAAATGGCAGCAGCGCACAGTAATAATCACATTAAAATGACATAACTTAAGGTAGACACGCAGGAAACCAAACCTGGAGAACTCACACGTTGCTTAGCTGGCCTCCCAGAGGGGGAGGTAGGTCAATATATTAATTCAGGATGTTCAAGGATTTCCTGTGAATGTCAACCATAGAGATGTGGCTATTGAGCGTGCTCACCACACCCTTATGCACAGCCTGGCAAAGCATACTTACATTGAAACCTTTCTATAACAAATGCGCTATTATAGGAACATACAGACCTAAATGTACTTTAGCACTATCTACTATGAAATCTTCATGTACTGTACTATACTCTAAACATGTAACCACGTATGTGTGTATTCTATCTTATTCACTGTCAGGTTAAAGGTGCACTGTAATTATGAGCTATGCCTTCCTCCTGAAGCACCTGTAATTGTAAGAAAATCATGCCTCTAGGCTGTAGCGCGCTCTACAAATCCAAACAAAAAATAAATGAATAAGCTAGCTTAGTGCTTGATAAGGATTTCTCAGAAGTTGTGGTTCTGTGAGAACTCAATAGGGTCTTTAGCTCTCTTAAGGATAATTTCTGCATTATTAGTTTCCTGCAAACTTTCAATTATGACACGAGGAAACATTGCACAGATTTGATTTCCCACTGGAGGCTTGCAGTTTTTTTTTTAATTCACCAAACCACATCTTAATATCCTCCATTTGATAACTGCTGATGAGCTGCAACCACAATCAGCTGTGCAGATAGGAGACTTACAATGGGAAACCCATGCGGAAATGGATTCTGTGTTCTGATGCAAGGGCTTTAAATTCTGCAAGAGAGCCAACATACAGAGGCAACACGATCATTTCACTGAACCAAGGACAAATCAATCCTGAGACTTCAGACACAAGAGATTCCTAAAATCAGCCATGGCTACATGAAAGTATAAATTATGTAGTCTCCTAATTACCTACTCGTCAGGTGATGAGTTGGTGTTGGGGGGAGATGAAATGGGATTGGTAGTTTATTTGTTTATGATGAACATATCAACCTATGGCAAAGGAAGAACGCGGCAACTATCCAGCACCAATATTCCTACATGGACCACGAACATGTGCATGTATAAGTTTTCGCCGTGGCAAAACTGTTTGCGTCCGAATTGACTGTGGCCAATTCAGGTGCAAAACCAATTTTGCCGCAGCCAAAACATCCCTAATTAAACCCCCCTGCCCCTACCAACCCCCTACTTACCTTGCCACCCATGCATGTTTTTACCCTGAGCCGTCGGATCCGTCCCTCGTACGCGGGTCGGATCTGATGCTGCAGGGTCTGCTTTTCATTTTTCTTTCTTTTTTTCTTTTTCTTTTTTTGGTCCCCCACCTCCAGACCTCTGGAAGCGGGGGATCATCCCGCTACCCCCAAAGGCAATCACTACAAAACATTGGGAGCGGGGGACACCTCTGCGATCCCCACTCCCCGTGTTTGGTAGTGATTACCCAAAGTGGTTGTTTCAAAACGACCAAATGGTACTGGCCGAATTCGGCCAGTTGTACCATACGGTCATTTTGAAACCAATTTGGTTAATTCCTTAAACATACATGCATCAATGCTACTCTGTGGCTCACACCAGATAGGCAATTGAAGGTGTGATAGTATATGCCTATTTTGTTGGACTAGGTTCAGGTTAATAAATGTTTCTGCTATTTTGGTTTTATTTCATGGTGTTAGAAATTCTTTCTTGAGCAGCGATATAATAATTAGCATTCATACCCGTAGAAGGGCGCTCAGCCAATCAGGTGTCTGGAACAACGGAGAAGAATACACACTGTACCGACCGCTGTTTCCGGGCACCCGAGGCCCTTCCCCGAGTGGTGCCATGTTGATTGTGGGGAGGCAAGGGGTAGCCTCTCCCTCTTGCCGCCCCACGTCCCTACCTTCCCCCTAACCCTAAAATCATAAAATGCCCTTTCCTCTCCCTCTTCCCCACCACGACTTAACTGATGCACTGGAGCTTTGTGCTCTGGTCCCGGTGGTCCTCCCGCCAGCAGAAGCTGCCGTATGGCAGTAGCCATCTTTTTTCTTTTCCGGGAGAATAGGCTGGAGCAATATGCCATGCTTTTTTCGGGCCTACCCGGGCGCTTGCAGGTGCCCCGTTACCGGTCAAGTCTGCCCCCCCACGTGCTGGTGATTGCCATAGTAATGGCGGTCTCGTGATTTGTGATACAGGCATCAGGCCAATTCACCAAGGAAGGAGAGGAACATTGCTAAAAGCCCCAGCTATTGGAGGTTGGTACGCATATACTAAATTTGAGGAAAAGTCATTTCCGTCTGCAAATGGACTCTCCTAAGAAGATAACAATGACAATGGATATTTCCAATACAAAATATTTGCCTGCCTTAACTTTGAAACTCTCAATGTCAGTAGGATTGGTAGACCTCTTAAAACACATAGGCAAACCACATCACATGTGTAAGGAAGGGTCAAAATGGGGACAGTACCATTAATCAAAATATTTACCTAAAAGGCACAGCATCTGCTATATTTTTAAAGTGGTTGGTTGGATCAAGCATTCCATGCCCCGTTCTCCACAGCACTTACAGCACAACATATGTCCTGTATCTCATGATATTTAATCTGTAATCCAGAGGGGGGGTGGGGTAGTACATTGATCTCCAGCGCTCTTTATAGCATCATGCAATAACATTAGTAAATGCACTTGTAGAAGACACCCCAGGATGATTCTTAGATGATCTAGAGAATCCTACTCCCTAGATTGGCCCATAACACTATTTGGGCATGACGCGTACATTCCTATGGGCCCTCAATCAATGTGTAATGTACATAGAATATCTGCAGCTCTGGCTAACCTCCTGGGAATGCTGGGCCTTCTTGAAAGATCATTTCAGCGTTTAATTCTTTACATTTCATTATTCTTCAAATACTAGCCATTCTGCCTGGACTTGTAGTTAGGTCCCTTTGCACCACCATACTTTATTGAGGTCTTGCAGTATTCCTGCAATCACAATTGACATGCAGACCTCTGTGTTTGTGGAACTAATCCTCACCCAGACCCTTGGGGAAGCCAAAAGGTGGATATTAAACCTAGCAATGATGCCATATTTGGATCTAAAGGAGGGCCTTACGGCTGCGACAGAAGACCTCTGGGAAAATAACTGCACATGGCATGCGGGTGGCATGGAAGTCCTTGACGAGAGGCCACTACAAATCTTCTTAGGATGTGAAATAGGAAGGACGGCTCCCTTATACTGGAAATACAAAACACAGGGTGAAGCATAAGAGAGTTAGACCTCCTTAGGTCTTGGCATGCTTGGATTAAACCAAAGAGTATCTCAGAGGGGCCATTACTGGTCAAACAATTATTTCATTTAATGCATGTAACCAGTCCTTGTTTGAGAAACGGGCAGACGCTCAAGGCTGTTGGTGCTCTCTCTCAAATGCAGGTGACAGGTCAGTATTATAGATGCTGTTATGGGCCCAGAAGGCACAACAATATCTGATGCAAAGGGCAGAACTGATCACTTGCTTGCATGCTATGAGAGCAGCTATGCTTATCCACGCCAGCTCCATCGTAATATCTTGCGCAAGACATTCACAGAATTTCCCTCCCGCGGATCTATGAGGAGAACCTAGCTATGGGTTAAGCTGGTCAGATAGCACAGCAAGCTAAGTTCTCGCCCCTGATATCTGTGTGCAGCCTGCTGTGGCAGGTTTGAATCCTGCCATGGTCAACTCAGCCTTTTATCCTTCCAAGGTCGATAAATTGAGTATCACTCTGTGGGATTATAAAGTCTTCTGGTATTTGAGTGCTCTGAGACCTAAGGGTGTGTAGCACTATATAAGAAATACATTATTTTTATAGTTAATTTTCTCATAAAAGATGATAATGAAATGATGATTAAGTGCCCACATAAAGGTGGAGCTGCTGGCCACCATGTCCTTCAAATACATCATTATTACCAGTGCATATCAGCAAAGGCTGCCCACATGGAGCAATTATTCTAGGAGATGTTTCTTTGTGGGATTAGGGGTTACACCTGCACCTTACAAGGCATCATAATCCAGGTGAAGGGCCCTACACATTATGCAATACATACACACATGTTTTTTTTTAAATAAAGACTAGTGCGAAGATTTAAAAATGAAAAGTGTTTACTGATGCAATTAGTTAAAATCCCACCAAAACTAGTACCTGGTAATCAAGCTGGCTTTGTTCAGGGAAGGCATTCCACTGAGAATGTTTTGAAACCGGTGGTCGCCTTACACAGGAATGAATATATGTCTCGCCCTCACGCCCTGCACTGAAAACAAGTTCCATTGAGTAAGGGCGAATTATCTATCTTTGCACTCTTTGTACTCGGATTTGTGAAAGAGGATTGTTCATGTATGTGGCTGACCACTTTTACCACGCTGTCGTGGACTTGGTAAACATCAGGTGGGTTCTTGTCCACTTTTTTTTTAATTTTCTTGTACAAGGCAGTCCCATCTGTCTGCTCTCCTTACCTTTATGTGCTGAAGCCATTGATTCACTTGGCTACAAGATAATGGGGGACATCACATTGGAGGCAATCTCAGTAGGGGTCTGTAGCATAAAATATTACTCTTTGTTGTTGATGGCCTGGTGACATTACTGAACCTGTGACCTCTCCCTGTGGATCTCTGATTCCTTCAGGAGTCTGGTCACACTTTGGATTGCTGCATGAATTGTGTCCCCCCTCCTGGGTCTTTTCCTATCCTAGACCTCCGCTAGTGCTAAGAAGCATCATCTGGTTGGATTTGTTAATATGTTTTGGCACAAGATTCAAAAGAATAATGGTGAAAATCTGAAATCTCTTTCAGTCCCATCAAATTGTACAAAGGCAATGATCACACAAGCGATCATAAAAGGAGTTGGTCAACCAATGAGACAATAAAACCCCAAGATGCGGACCGACAGATTAGGCTTATCCCCCAGGGTTATAGTGCCATTAGCACCCAGAAAAAACGGGTGCTAAAACCCGGGTGCTAATGTCTCCATGGGGATAAGAAAAAAAAGATAGAAACTTGACTGCAGGATCACTGAAGTTGTGATCAAGTTCTGAAGTCCATCGTCATGTTGATTACTAGAATGTCAACAGCATGTTTAAAGGACAAAGGAGGATTTGTATGCTGAAGACTCCCATAGGTATTTTTATTGTTTTAATTTTGGGGCTGGGGGGATCTAAATGTCCCTTTGCACCATTGTGTGTTAGTGGTGAGTTCTAAGTGCTGTGCTGCAGGGACTGCCAGGGGACCAAGTTAAATCAATTATCACATTTTGCAAAGATTTAAAAACTCTGTTATTTTGATTATTCCATCTTTACTCTATTATTACAGCACTATCCCACAAGCTTGTGACAACTGCACCGAGATGCAAGACTGTCTGCTAGGCACTGTGAGTCCACATTATGCACACAAGGAACATAATCTAATCAAATCAAGGAAAGAAATAGTGTGGAGATGCAGGCTGAGCGGCACTTAGAATGCTCAGAATGTGGGCTTGTATAGGAGCAAGTGGATGCATTCTCCCTACTTTATGGCCCTCACCCCACAATACTGAAGTAACAGACAATGAGCTCTATTTGGGAACCCATTCACTAGTTTATACAACATGTCCATACCACGTCGATTGTATGAAAAACGATATGCACACAGGCAGCCATTCAGAAGATACCCTCACGTTGCAACAGTGGAGGAAACCTACCAAGAAGGATGTTCCTTGCCAGGTTGTTCAAAAAAGCCACCATGAATAAAATGGTGCGCGATATGGATGTACGTTAAACAAAGTCTTATGACGGCAAACGAATGTCTCAAAGAAGATATATGACCCTATGTTGAAACGATATGAAAATACATAAGAAAAATGATGTAACTGAAGCAGTAATAAAAACATGTACTTCATGATGCAGTATTTGTGAATATAAAGAAGAACAAAGAGCCCCCCTGGTCAATAATTGTAAATACACTGAAAAGCAATGTAGAAAGAATGCTTAGAAGTTTGCCTTGGAGAGGTATATGTATTCAACGTTTAGGACTGCCATAAAACAAGATGGACGACAGCTGATGTCAATTAACCCAGTTACTTCAAAGACACAAGCCCATGATCTTAACATGGAGAGATGATGCAGAAAGCTATTTTTGTTGTGATATAGGGGAATACATTGGCTTTGAACAAAGGATGCTCTTGAAATATGAAGAAAAAGCACAAAGGGAGTCTATGAGTAGATCATGCGAAAGGACATATTTTCTAAAGATTACGAGGTACACAAACATTTACTGATGCCAAATATTGGGTGATTAAAAGGCATAGAGTCAACATGGGCTAGAGTAAGCAAGTCTCCAAAAGACAAAAGCAGAACTGCACCTAGCAAAAGCTGAATCAAATAAGGTTAAAAACACTGTCGATATGGATGAATTCATGGTTTTATGACGTGATTAAAAACTCGCAAACAAGGGATAGTCATTAGGCTTGGAGCTAGGATAGCGGTGTACATACACTCCCTGGGATTTCTCAAGACTGTGCAGCAAGGTCATCCTTCAAAGAGAATACATTGGCATGAGGCCTACCGATAAAAGAGGATGGCCTAATTGGGAAACAAAGAAAGAGCTGACATATCTCCAACCACCTGGGTTTCATTTCCATGTTCGTGCTGCTAACAAGCAGAATGTCCAAGGTTGGATTTGGGTTTGCCAACCAATTAGAATAGCCTGCCATGCACTTCTTTACATAATATTGCAAAATATTATTCCGCTGCCACATTTCTTGCTGTGACGATTGCTTTATACCATGTGATTAGTAGTAGCTTGGAGTGTGTCTCACAGAAAAGAGAGCAGCAATGAGGGACTAACACACACATTTTCTATATGTAGAAATGATCCCCTAATCTGATCCCACCTCTCGATAGGTTTTTGAAGTTTGCCACGTAGGATGATGTCATAGATGACGCATGTAGCATTATATAAACTATGCATGATTGAAGAAACAGTGTGATCCTGCATGAGTCAAGTTGATAAGTGTATATTTGTTGGCTTTATTTCTGGAGATTATAGCAGTATTTTACCATCTCCTTTGAGTCTGTTCGGTTATTGGGTCTGAAGTATTTACTTGTTAATTCCATCTAGTACAATACATGTTTTAAGGTGCTACAGCACAGGTTACATACCTGTGAAGACAACCCAAGTTCCGAGCAACCTGACTGGCCAGCATTCTCACCAGAGTGCTAATGTAAATGTTTTTTTTTTCTTTCTGTGGCTAGGGTATTTATTTTACCAATGTGACTTGATTCAAATTGACTGGTTAAGAGAGTGACATGATTGTCCCAAAAGGGCTTGATGGCCATATATGAAAACAGGTATGCATTTTCACAAATGGCAGGTTATATGTAAACCTAGCACATGAGAATGTCATCCCTGCAAAAGAGTGAAAACAAAGCAATTAATGCTCTGAAGTCCTCTTTTTTAGGGGGCTGTGTGGCAGAGGACTAATGTGAACATATATATAGAAAAAGCGCCACAGAAACAGCTACCCGCCTACACACATACTAGGTTTGTTTAGTTGCAGTGAGTGCTACGTATCATGTCAATTAATTAATAGCGACAGAACCAATAGAGATTTACATATTTTAATGTATGAATACAAAACACTCAATAAGATTAATGTTAAAAAGAAAAGACAAAAATGCATTTTGTTTGTACAGAACATCACATAAAAAACATGTAGTGAAAGTCAATGTTTTCAACAAAAAATAATTTCTTTCATGTAATGATAGTGTTGTGGGGTTAGTAAGGATGTGAGGTAAACATCTTGTTATTTCATGAGACCTCAAGTTACAATAAACTTGTCCTTGACTGTGTCGACACCAAGAAGTGTGTTTCTGCGTCTTAGCAATGTTTGTTGAACGAAGAAAACACTCTGTAGCCAGTTTGAAATTGCTATAAGATGTGTGCTAGACCCATCTTCAGGACTTTGTATGGAAATGCCCGAGATTAGATGTCAAAGGTAGTTCAATAGGTGACGCCCTTCACATATGGTGATCTAAAAACCAAAAACGAGAAAGCCGTACTGGTAACATGGTAAAAGAATAGAGTGAGGTGTCTCTATTGATGTGCACATGCAACAATTTACACTAACCTTTCAGTTGCTTGGTTGACGTGTGTGGCCTCAAATGAGGTATAAATGTGGACGAAATTCAATTATCCAGGCTGTAGATCTTCACAATTATTGAAAGTAGGACAAAAGTTTTAAATAAACTTTAAAGGTTTGTATGTTCAATTCCTTTTAGTTTAATGCATTGTAACAGAGGAAAATCTCTGTTTGTTCATTATTTATAATGATGTAATCATTGGTCTGTTACATCTTGGAAGGGGAAAATCTCTGTTTGTCCCACGGAGACTATCAAAACATGTATTTCTATCTGCTTACTTTGTTAGAAAGCCCAAACAATTGAGGAAAACATCTTGTTTTCTATTGCATGTTGTTTTTAAATCAATGGGTACCTTTCAGAGAAAGCAGAATGTGCTTTCATTCGTTTCAGCAAGCCGCGGGTATATTGACACGTGCCTTGTCCGATGGTAGCAAGAAATGCTGCTCGTCCAATCTATCAATGTAAATATTGAGATTTAGCAATCAGTAATTTTTAGATAAGCCTGTCTCTAAATGTATTACGAGCGCAGTATTTCATGTGATTACCTTTGTGAAATGTTGATAACTTCCAAACTCCGACATTCGCAGGGATTTCGTCCTGTGGCTGTGGGGTGTAATCACACTCGTGTGTGGGAAAAACTAGACCCACGCTGTACACCGGGAATGTTTAAATGCGTCAGCCATTTTGGAATCAAAGATGGTGGGCGCGACCAGAGAAAGAGAACGGACATTGTTGCAGTGTCAATTTAGGTAAGTGTGTCTGCCATATTGAAATGAACAGACACATCCAACAGGGAATGGTCATTCAAAACACGTAAAAAAGGAACCTGATTACCCTCTGTGATTTATTAGCAAATGCATTAGCATGGATGGCTACAAGGATGGTTAGCCTAGATGAATAAAGAATGCTGCTGTAAATCAAATGCATGTTTACCTGAATAAAAGAGTTGGATCACGTGTTAGCAATGATGTAACTCAAGTATAACAGGGAAAATCATTGTGGAAGTGAGAACCTACACACCAGTATCGAGTGTGCATATTTTAAAGGCTAGGCATGGCTGGGCATGTCATGGCCAAATGTGTATCTATGATGTGTGACCAGAGGATGGATTATAATGGCATGCCAAATTGTTGATAGTTTACTTATGCAAACAGACTCCATTCGATTCCAATGTTGAGGCCAGCCTGAACAGTATTTAGCTTATAAATCCATTTTTGTTCAAGCAGTCTCAACTTACGATCTCGGTCTCCTCCCCTAGGATGAGCTGGCACTGTTTGAATAACAAACCATTCAATGTCTTCGGCAGTGTGTTTTGCTTTGGCAAAATGGGCTACTAGTGGTTTATCGGGCACTAGGTTTTTAACTCATGAGCGATGTTCGCAGATTCTCTGCTTTATGGGTCTCTTAGTCTTGCCAACATAAATTAGTCCACACGGACAAATGATGGCATAAATTGCCCATGGTGTGTTACAATTGATGAAACTGTTTAGATGCCAAAGAAATAGTTTTTGGTTGAAAACATTGACTTTCACTACATGTTTTTATGTGATGTTCTGTACAAACAAAATGCATGTTTGTCTTTTCTTTTTAACATTAATCTTATTGAGTGTTTTGTATTCATAAATTAAAAGATGTATATCTCTATTGGTTCTGTCGCCATTAATTAATTGACATGATAGGTAGCACTCTCTGCAACTAAACACACCTAGTACGTGTGTAGGCGTGTAGCTGTTTCTGTGGCACTTTTTCTATATATATGATCTCTGCAAAAGAGCCATAGCCAAAGACTGAACCCTTCTATAGTAAGTTAATACCGCATACAGGTTGAACGGATGAGACATGATCAGCACGCACCACAAAGATTGACTGACATGAATGACTCACGAGAGAGGATTGTGTTTTTGTTACATTAAAACTACTTAGTGCACCACAGGAAGTGGTTCAGATACAAAATTCTGTGGGGCGGAAGGAGTGGAATTAACGGTTGCAAGTGCTATAGATAAATATGATACAAAGTTCAACATTATCAGTATTTCAGAGTCAAAGACAATATGCAATGGTTTGAATCATTCAGAATAAAAGTACAGATTGACAACTGATATGAGTGTAAACATTTCCCATCAGAGTGTGGAACCTCTACATGGTTCATTGCCCATCAGAAGGTGGAACATCTACTTGGCACATTGCCCATCAGAATGTTGCACCTCTGGATCATACCATACCCATCGAATTGTCGAAACTCGGCATGGTACATTGGCTATCAGAGGGTGAGACCTCTGGATCGTATGTTACCCATCAAATCGAGGAACCTCTGAATGGTACATTGGTTACTATGGTGTGGAAGTTCTAGATGGCAATTGCCCATCAGGTTGTGGAACCTCTGGATGGTACATTGCCTACCAGGATGTGGAAGCTCAGAATGGGAATTGCCCATCAGGATGTGGAACCTCTGGAAGACACATTGCCCATCATAGTATGGAACCTCTGGATGGTACATTGGTAATCAGAGGGTGAAACCTCTGGGTGGTACATTGGTACAATTCTGCCCTTGCCACCCTGAAAAGCAAGTGCATAGTGGCTGAGAGGAAGTGGAGGGCTTCTGGTGCCTTCTCTGACAAACTGGCCTGCTGCCTGCTCCAAAACTTCTCCAAGAAGAGGGTCCATATCCAGGCCCGGGTCTCTGAGGCCTCTAACAACACGCCCAAACTCTTTCAAATCTGCAAGGAGCTGGCCACTGCCACTTCAGTTTCCACATCTCTTGTTACCTCCGACGCACTCTGTATGGCTCAGGCCTCTCATTTAACCACCAAAACTCACGACATCCTGTCCTCACTTTCCACTTCCTCTCCCTCTAAATCCGTCAGGCCCCCGTTGGCCACCTCTCCCTCTCCTCTTACTTTTTCCTCCCTCGCTCTGTCAAGACCTGACGATGTCTCTAGACAAGTCCGATCTATGAAAGTTTTGTCTAAACAGGTGCTCCACTGCTCCTCCAGGACTATAAAGGGCAACATTGCCACCCTCAAACCAGCCTTGGGCGATTTCTGCAATTTCTCTTCTCTTTCTCCACTGGTTCCATACACTCTGTCCCCAAGCCTTCTCTTGTGCATCCCCTCATAGAAAAGCTGTGTACCTATCCCACATTTCCAGCAAACTATCCCCCAATTTCTAACACTCCTTTTCTGGCCAAACTCCTGGAAAAGCTGTCCATGTCCAAGCTAACCCTCCATACTGAATCTCATGACTGCCTCCATGACCACCAGTCTGGCTTCGGAGCAACCAGAGGCATGGAAACTGCTCTCCTGAACACCAATGAAGATCTGCTCTCTAAACTTGATTCCAGCTCTCCCTCTGTCCTCATCCTCCTTGATCTGCTTTCGACACAGTCAATCACCCCACCTGGATCAAAAGACTCCATGTGAACCTGGGTATCACAGATCAGGCCCTGGCGTGGCTGACTTCCTTCCTCCTGGACCGTCCGTCCCAGGTCCAACTTGGGTCCTTTCTCTCGCCACCTCTCTCTCCACATGTGGTGTCCCCCAGGGTTCTGTCCTGTCACCCTGCCTTCAATGTCTATCTTGCCCCTTTGTCCCACCTGATCACCACCTTCTCCTCTAACTTTCAGTGTTATGCAGGTGAGACTCAGCTCTCTTTCAAGCTTCCCATAGCATTCTCTCCTCCCTCACTCATTCCTGACTGTCTATGTGCAATTCAGGATTGGTGCAACTCTAACAATCTTTTCTATAATGCCAGTAATACGGGGATCTTTCTCATTGGGACCCCAGCTCCTGCTTTCTCTCTCTCATGATGGCTGCCCTCCTTGGGTCGCCTTCCTGTGAGACAAAAAACCTTGGCGTCATCTTTGAATCCACCCTCTCTTTATTTCCTCACATCACAGGCCTTGCCAAGAAGGCCCATTTCAATCTGCACCTCCTCAGAGGTATTCTACCTTTCCTCACTTTCCCCCAGAAGCTCACTGTCTCCAGAGTGCTGGTTCTCTCCATGCTGGAACACTGCAACATCCTCTTTATAAACCTGCCTACCGCTACTCTTCGCCCGCTGCAACTAATCCAGAACAGGACTGCAGGGCGTATCCTAGGCCTCAAGCCCAGGGACTATATCTCTCCAGCCCTGAAATCTCTCCACTGGCTTCCGATGGTTGCAAGGATCAAGTGCAAGAGCCTCTGCATTGTCCAAAAGACTTTCTAGGGCCGGGGCCTGCAATACATCTAACTCTCTCATCCGAAATACCTTCCTTCTAGAGACCTTCGCTCAGCTACCTCCAACTCTCTGATGGTGAGACGCTTCTCCAGGCAGAGAGTGGGGGGTAGATCTCTTGCCCTGCGGGTACCTCCCTCTGGAACAGCCTCCCTGCCCCACAGGTGCGTTATAAATGCCATATCATATCATACATTGACAATCAGAATATGAAACCTCTGGATCGTACACTACCCATCAAAGTGTGGAACCTCAGACAGTATATTGCCTACCAAGGGTGGAAGCTCATAATTGTCATTGCCCATCACGCTGTGGAACCTCTGGATCGTACATTAGCCATCAAAGCGTGGAACCTCTTGGTCGCACATTGCCCATAAGAATGTGGAATCTCTGGATTGTGCATTTCACATCAAAATGTGAAACCTCTGGATTGCACATTACCCATCAAAGTGTGGAACCTCTGTATGGCACATTGCCCATCAGATGGTGAAACCTCTTGGTGGTACATTGCCCATTAGAGGGTGAAACCTCTGGATTGTGCATTACCCAGTGTGGCACCTCTGTATGGTAAATTGCCTACCACCGTGTGCAAGCTTTGAATGGTCATTGCCCATCAGGCTGTGGAACCTCTGGATGGTACATTGCCCACCAGGTTGCGGAAGATCTGAATGGTCAGTGCACATCCGGTTGAGGAACCTCTGGATAGTACATTGCACATAGAGTGTGGAAACACTGGATGGTACATTTACCATCAGGGTGTGAAACCTTTGGATGGAACATTGCTGATCAGAGTGTGGAACCTCTGAATGGTACATTGCCCAACAGAGTGTGAATCCCCTGGATGTTACAGTGCGCAGAGGGTGGAACCTCTGGATGGTGCATTGCTCATCAGAATGTGGAACCCTTGGCTAGTACGTTGTCAATTTTGCTCCATCAAGGAAGGAAACTATCCCACCTTTCTGGGCTGACGGATTAGGATCATATATTAATTATTATAATCGATTGACCTTTTGGGACATGGCAAATGATGCCTCTTTTTCCATGATGTCTATAGCAATCCAGTGCAAAATAATGTATTATTCACCTCTTCAGCTATTTTCACCTGGATGTGTGACTCCTCGCTGCTGCTGAAATGGCTGTGATCACGCCGGAATTGTGTTTTGTTCACTTTGGTATTGTCCATGGCCCCTTGAACTTTGGAAATATCTCACATGAACATTAAAGCACGTGAATTGATGTTCCCTCGATCTGGCACTCATGGTGATGATGGTTGGGGTTGCAATCGCCTACCTGTAAACAGGTAGAACTGAAAGAGGCTGGTAAGTACAATTTTCCTTTCCAGCTTTAAAAAAACATCGCCAGTAACTGAAAATCTGTCGCACAGGTAAACATTGCACATTTTGGAAAACTGTGATAGAAGCTGTGAACACTAGCACAAATAGGTTTCTGCAAAAGAGCCCATCAGCACAAGATGTAGAGCACCTGGGAGCATAATGTTCATTCAAACATTGGGACTCAATACGAGTAAGGCAGTAAGGCAACAACAGTCCCAATATCGCTATCGGCACCGTTGTTACCGTACCACCATACTATGAGTTCTGCTCACGGGTGCCCTTACAGCCACCAGGTTTTGCAGGGTGGCCGTACCGGCACCCGCAAGCAGAACTTGATGGTAGCAACGGAGCCTTTAATAACGGTACCATTGCCACCACCCTCCCCATTCCCATTGAGCCCTCTGGGGATACATTTTTGCTGGTGCCCAGAAAAGGGCAATTACCGGGTCCACCAAGGTCGTAATGACCCGGTAATTGTCCTTTTCTGGACGCCGGATAAAATACTACGGGCACGGCTATCTCCATACTCGTAATGAGGCCCAATATTGTCTTCCGGTGCAGGCCCGGATCTCCTTCAGCATCTGTTGCTTTGTATACAAAGGCCCCTCTCGATGCCCATGAAACAGACCCAATTCTCGGCACAGGCCACATGCCTGCTAATTGCTCCCCAACTGTAGATTAACCTCCCAAACGATACATGGCTCACCCCTCTGCCTGATGTCTTTCACGTCAAAATTGAAGACAACTCGAAAGAACCACTACTGAAGACTGGCAAAGCAATAAGACACAATTAGGTTATAGAATGAGTGCCCTAAAGATAGGTACAGGAAAGATCAACAGGCTATGAGTTTACCACCTAAATCCAATCCAACTCCATATCTTAATTTTCCATCTTAATACATTTGGCACTTTGTAGCAGCACTGGGACTTTGTTCCTGCATCTGCTGGTGGTTCAATGTCCTCCAGCTGTGGTGCTCCTCCATTACCTCGGGAATGAGTCACGCTGTTTCCTTATCTTTCTGTTCCATTGTTTCTGTGTGGGAGAGGGTTATCCAGCCTCACAGCTGGAATGTTATATCTTTTGACATTTCAGTATATGGTGATGCTATGTTTTCTCATTCTATACTTCTCTAGTCTGGTGCATGATGCCGCCTAACAAATGTGCCGATGCTCCAGTTTGGAGATGCTCTGGGTTTTATTTCTCAAGGGCTAGTGGAAGTTAGTCTTGATTGCTGGATTTGGAGTCAATAGCTCAGTAAACATATGTAACAAGAAAGGCCTTCTTAAAATTATTGCACGTTGCTTCTCTCTCAAAAATGAGCACCCAATGTTGAAATTTCTTTTACATGAAGTAATCGCATTTGGACTTTTCTAAGAATTGGACATGAAGATGTTTCAGGGCCCAGGTTTGAATAGGTGAATAGTTCAGGTCCCAGGTAAGGATAAGAGGACATGTTAGGACATGAGAGGACATGTTAGGTTCCAAGTGTGGGTTAAGTGACACAGACTGTGAAAATTGTGTCAGTGTCATAGGCAATGCATGACTCAATGGTGCACAAATAGACTGGTTGTTCCACCAACAAGGACATAATTACATAAACTTGTGTTGCATTCTGACATAAAGGCAGTGGCCGCGAGGAGGTTCACCAATCATTCATGGGCTACCGGCTGGCACCGTTCTTTCACCTGAGTACCCACTGTCTTCTCACTCTAACAAACCACAATGCCCACGAGAAGCTCGGACGGCATATCCCCATAGACTTAGTGCAGGCTTGTAATGGATTTAAAGACATGGCACACCCCCAGACCAGGACTCTTTCCACTGACCAGGGATGTGGTGCACAATAAATACACTTTAATCTTATTGATTTCGGATTCTGCTTTGAGAAGGCACCCAACCCATCTCGCACCCCCCTAGACAAACACCCTGTGTTGCAATGGACCATGAACCAGGCCGGTGTGTAATAATGAAATATAAATTCATTCTTAAATTCAAACGCAAAATCAAACAAATCAACTTTGGGGCAGCAATCACGAGTGGGGTAATAACATACATCAAAATGTTATAATACCATTAATTTACCTTGCTAACGTCAGATACAGAAGTTTTAAATGGGGGTGGCACCAAGATCACTTTTGTCAAATTTATAGATTGCACTCATGTTATGCACTCCTGCTACAACACTCCCCAAAACACCTGCTGACCAGGTTTTGTGTGGGTGTAAAGGAGTAGCACAGAGTCAGAAATAAGAGGCAAAAATCAGATTTGAAATTCGACCTACCACCCTAGAATGGGAGGCCAAAACAAAATGAAAACCCTGGAAAAGGGAGCAAAATGGCACTTGGAATTCACTGGATAGTTAGAGGTCAGTTTACATGTGCGGTAGAATGGATAAAACATGAATTTGTGTGGCTGTAATAAAGAGACAAGAAGGCTTACAAGCTAGAAGGCAAGGTACTAAAAAACACAAATTCAGGTAAGAAAATTGACATTGGGAAGGAAAGCAATGCAGCAAAATCACACTTGGCAGAATTATACTTTCTTATTTTTCAAGGATTTAAACAAGTAAACAGCTAAAGAAATGAGCTAAACAGTCCAAATCGGAAATCGTTTTTTTTCTGATGGAGTACAAAGGCACATAACAGATAGGATACTGAAGCGAAAGGGTGACTTTTATGGGGTGACAGTATGGGTTTCTTTATAGGAAAGGAAAATCAGATTTTATAACGAAAGCAATCACACGGGCGATGTTGTTGACAAAATGATTTATTCTACTGAGACTGTATTTTAGAGGCTAGATTATTAAAGAAAGACACTGCACGTAAGGAGGTTAATTTTCTTTATATGGGAATTAATTAATTTATCTAAAAAATGGTACTAGGGAATTACACAGGTAGCAGAAATGATTTTAACAGAATTGCACTAGCAAATGGAAACTATCATGGATTCTTCTAAGGACAGGATTCACAAAGGATGCTGACAATTTGGGAAGTTACTAGTGTTCTTATAGGATTTATATAGGATTTGGACAGAATGCAAGGTTACAATGCGGGGTATTCCGCTTTTGGTACTGGGGAAGGGTGATTCTTACAAAATGCACTTGAGTTGGGGAATTGGGACAGCTTAGCCAGGTCTCTGGACAGCGAAGCACGAATCTGGTCACTGGGCAGTGGCTGGGCTCTCATTAAGGGGAACAGGGGGAAACACGGGTCTGGTCACTGTGGGCAGCAGGATGCATCTTGATCTGGTTCTAGAGCCTTTGAATCTTGCAAGGTGAATTTTGAATGTTGAATGTCAGGATGTCCCTATGCCTCCCTCCTATATAGGCCGGATGACATCAGAGAATTTTTACAATGTGGGCTGAAGTAATCTTGGATGGGATAGGTCAGGCTATGGATGTCGCCACCTCCCTGTGGGCGGATTGGTTCCAGGGAAGTGACATCAGTTTAAGTATGTGTGTTTTTATGACTTGTTTTGTTTCACCACAGTTACTTTTACCAAAATAAGTTACAGAACAAAACCCTTATATGTACCATCGTCACCATCATAAAAATCAGATAGGCAGATTCCATATTTTAAAAGGAAAGTGCTGTTTCAAATGCCAAGTCTGTGCGATGCTGCTTCAACCTTTGGGCACCATTTTGCAGTTTTTCGGGAGAACTAAAATTCTACAAATGGTTCCATATATGCATAATAGTGTCTGCCATATTTCCTCCAAATTTAATATCTGTGCCATTTACGCTTTCCCCAGTAAAGCCTTTTTGCTGCCATTCATGTTAACCAAATGCCAGGAAGACACAAATAGTCTTATTTTGGTTATCAAAAAATTACATTAAAACTGTCATAATGTCACATTAATGCTTATTCAGATTAATGAAATACATGTCTTAATGTAAAAAGTCTTTAAATCAAATGGGGTGAATTTGTCCCCAAATGTGGGCACTCTTTCCAACCCCTCAGCCAAATCTCTTCCCTTGGTCAGCTTGCACACGGGTTGCCATGACTCCCTTTTTGAAGTCCTCCAGTTTGAATGCAGGGGAACTCACACTTCTGAAGCAAACGCAGGGCTGGACTTTTCCTTTGTCCTTGGGAGCATTTCTGCAAGGCTGTCCTAGGCAACCAGTACTTATCACACTTGTCAGGTCCATAGAACAAGGCCCCTTCCATGGCAGTATCAGTTCACAACGAGGTGTGACATTGGCCTTTTAAACCAAACTGGTATAACAGGAATGCTTGAGCCTCAGCCAGGCTGTTGAAGTTCTTTTTGGGGTGGAAAAACACAGAGCACAATATACATATGTCTTAGCAGCCCCTATTCCCAAATGTACAGTTGTGTTTCTGTGTGAGATACAGTATTTTTAATTTTCAAAATGTAATTTCACTGCTTTGCAAAAGCAGGATTACACTGGTTCATCATTTTTCTTTTTCATGTTCATTTCAAAATGTGGTTTTCTTTGCATTTGCTTTCTGAAGGTTTTGTATAGCTCTTATCAGTTACTGTACAGAGGGATGTGCTCGTAAAAAAATGATTTCTTGGTAATTGACATATAACAAGACAGAGAGAGACCTTCATTTGAAGTACTTTGCGTGCGTTAATTTGTTTCCAAATGTAAATTCAAGCTGTGTTTCAGTAGAAATCCGAATCCTTTGCCTTTCACGTGATTTCCCAGTACATCAGCTGCTCTGGGGATGTTTTTGCCTCATTTCTTGCTACTGAGCAGAAATACAAATGCCAGAAGGGGTTTCCATGAAGTGCACTACTTTGTGAAAAATGAAATCAAGAGTACATTGCAATGTTGTTTTGGGTGTCATGTGTGCAGCTTTAGTATTCAGCATGACAGAACAGAAAAAAAGGTGATGCCATTATGTGCATAAGTCATTTTCTGCTGGATTTCAGAAGAAAGAAGCACATGTAGCCATTCTTTGTAGTGAAAGTGTTTAAAGCTTGCTATCCCTGAGCCAGGGATAGAAAGCACAGACACTTTTGGGTGAAATGTGGAAATGTGTTTTTTGTTGAAAGGGGGTTATTGTGGGGGCTGGCAAATGTACCCCAGAGGCTTATGAAATGGAAAAGGATGTCCTTGACTGGTTTAAAGCACTCACGTTTGCTTTTCAGCTACAGTAGGTGGATGAAGTACTGTGTGTATTGTGGGGTGCAGCCGTGATGAGTCGCTTACTGACACCAGGGACTGAAGTAATTCTTCAGTTAACTCCTGAGGAAAGGCCCTTTTATGAGAGCATGAAGGTGGTCCTCCTACAGAAGTTCTGTAAAGCCCCAGAGCAGTATCTCAAGAGCTTCCAAGAGCTTGGAAAAATAAATGGACAGACATTTGAATCATTCACAAACTTGAAATTTAAATGTTAAAATTAAAATTTCTGAGCTGGTGGGTGAATAGTAACAAAGTTGACACATTTAAAGGGATGTACAATTTGGTGGCATGTGAGCATGTATTGAAGAATTGTGAGGTTGACCTACACCAACATCTAGTGGACAAGACTATCACAGACCCTAGGGTGCTTGCAAAGGCTGCCGACAGATTTGTCAGTACTCAAGTCCAGAAAAAGGCTCAGGCGAGCACACCCAAACCAGAAGAGCAATCTTCAGACATAAAAGTAAACAAGGATGGGAAGGACAAAGGTCCAACCCATTCCTTTTCGAAGTCAGCTCCCCAAAAGAATGAAGAGAAATCCCAAAAATGTTAGTTCAGCTGAACACACAGAATAGAAGAGCACAGGCTCTTCTATCACTTGAACACCTGTTTTCTCAACACCCAAAGGTTGTTTTGTGTGTAAGGAGCTGGGCCATAGGAAAGGGGATTATCCTTGCAAGGACTTACCCAAGCAATCCATAGTGAATACTGGACTCGTGGAAGAGGCCATCATTAGTGTGGGCCTCTTAGAAGAGGAACTCCCTCTAGGCCAAGAAGTGGCCAAAGGTGGATTGCTTAAACTGAGGGGGAAAGGTACCAGGTCTCCAGAAGAGATCCCAGTTCCCAATAATACTCAACTCTTTTTAGAACATGTGTATATCAGTGGACACAAAACTCCTGCGGTCCGAGACACAGTGGCAAGTGTCACTGCTGTCTCTCTGCAGTGGGTACATACAGGGTAGTGTATTGATGTGCCTGATTGTAGCATCAGTGGGTTTGACGAAAAGAGTAAGTGCCCTTTGGCAATACTAAAGTTCAGCTGGTGAGTTCAAACGACCACTGCAGGAGCATTGAAATCACAGCAATGAAATCACAGCTGACCTGAACAACAGCCTGCTTCAGCTGAATCTTAATCCATCTGATTTTGCACACCATCTTGCCCCTATGACACCATACACGTGGAAGCTGCTACTCCGTGTTCATTTGGTCTGCCCCACTAAGACCTAAGATGGCCACTGCTGCAAGCGCTTGATTTTCTTTACCCTGGTTGCTAGGCAACCATCACTAGCACTCGTATAGGCTGATACGGCAATCTGGAAGGTGTTAGGCGGGCCAGTCATGACTAAAGCCCCATAAGAACAAGGCCCACACCTGACTGGACCCACAGTTCGAGCTCGCCTCTCCCTCAATACAGGGCTGGAGCCCTTGTCACCGCGAACTCTGCAGGAGAAGCTGATACATAGATCCAGAACACAACCGCTGAAGGAGCATTGAAATCACAGCATTGAAATCACAGCTGACCTGAACAACAGCCTGCTTCAGCTGAATCGAAATCCATCTGATTCTGCACACCATCTTACCCCTACGACACCATACACGTGGAAGCTGTTGCTCCGTTTTCATTTGGTCTTCCCCACTAAGACCTAAGATGGCCACTGCTGCAAGCGCTTGATTTTGTTTACCCTGGTTGCTAGGCAACCATCAATAGCCGTTGTATAGGCTGATACGGCAAACCGGAAGGCGTTAGCCGGGCCAGTCATGACTAAGGCCCCATAAGAACAAGGCCCACACCTGACTGGACCCACAGTTCGAGCTCGCCTCTTCCTCAACACAGGGCTGGAGCCCTCATAACCGCGAACGCTGCAGGAGAAGCTGATACATATATCCGGAACTCAACCGCTGGAGGAGCATTGAAATCACAGCATTGAAATCACAGCTGACCTGAACAACAGCCTGCTTCAGCTGAATCGAAATCCATCTGATCCTGCACACCATCTTGCCCCTATGACATCATACAGTTGGAAGCTGCAGCTCCATGTTCATTTGGTATGCCCCACTAAGACCTAAGATGGCCACTGCTGCAAGCGCTTGATTTTGTTTACCCTGGTTGCTAGGCAACCATCAGAAATGCTCGTATAGACAAACGGCTAACCGGAAGGCGTAAGCCGGGTCCCTCACGACTAAGGCCCCATAAGAACAAGGCCCACACCTGTCTGGACCTGTCCGGGCCGACCCACGGCCGCACATTGCCTCACTCTGCTCCTCCCATGAATAACTCGGCCCTATGCCTCGCCCCCCGATCCGATCACTGCAAGCAAATCAAATACAGGGTAAGAAATTCCTATATGCATGTCTCTCTGCAAACAACCCTCTATCTACCGTAACACTCCTTGCTGGCTGTCGCCACTACGAACCACTCCTACAGAGTACACCGATATTTGCGCCCAGAGTGCTTTGTGGACTATAGTAAATATTATGTTTGACTCTCTATGTGCAATCAGCTGAAAAATTACCAAACCGGTAATATAGATTCAGCCCCTATGCCTCTAATTTTCTCGCGTGCTCTTCCATGCCCACTCTGACTATACAACAATACAGCATTTTCACGTGACACCCGTAACCTGCAAATAGCCTTGTTTATTTACCGTTGTATAGCTAGCTTGACTTACCTTATTTGACTATTATGTCCTGTTTGTTTGAATTGCCTCATTTTGACTCTGCATGCAAAGCTAGTCTGTAAAACTTCCTTTGCGTAAAAACAGCGGCCTTTAAGCACCTTGTTTGTTATCAGCACAGCATTATCATGTAACACCCGTAACATGCAAAATGTCTTGTTTATTATCATTGCATAGCTAGCCTGACCCACCCTGTTTGACTACAATGTTCAGTTAGTCTGATTCACCTCATGTTGTTTTCCACGCTCAGCTAGCCCGCAAAATTGGATTTCTTTACAGCTACTGATTTGATAAACACCACAGCTTTGCTTAGCCTATTGCTAAAACTTGCTATTTGTTCAAATTGTAATAGCCTGCCCGTTTCAATGCTAAGCACCAAGCTAACCCAGCCACCCTGACCACCTGCCCATTACACCGAACTCAGTTCTCCACCACCTGCACTACATCATGTACCTACTTTATATACTACACCACATACCGGTACCAATCTGCAATTTGTAACAGCCCACCTGACCATGAATAACTCTAGTAACATCTCTTCTCAGCCCGCAAACTACTCTAACAACATGACCAAACTCACTTGCATCTACTTGACCATGAGCAGCAGGCTACCGTCATCGGATAGCATTCCCCCCTCAGCTTTCCTGCCATCCTGCCTTCACCCTGTCTCAAAAATCAAACCTTTCATTACCACCTCATCACATAATCCCTACCTAAAAACACTGTCCCTATGGCTAAAACAGTTTGCCACCAAGCCCACACCGAATCTACCTTGCTCACAGGAATGATAGACTTGGTACCGTATTCCTACCAGTCCAATCTACACCCAAAACCATCAACCCCACCAAAGTTCCTACTACCACAACTGAATCAGCAAACCTCCCCAAGAATCTACGTAATAAGTGTATCTAGCCCAGAAAAAAACAACACTTCTGCAAATAATAAACACAGTCTTGATTAGGCCATCCCTCGCATCAAGTGCCCACTAATCAACGCCAGATCACTACCCGCCCACGGCTTAGATATCTCAGACAACATAATAGCACAAGACCTCGACTTCCTAGCTATCACAGAGACCTGGCTACATGCTGCAGCTTGGTCATCTCTCTCTCTCTCTCGCTATCCCCAACGATTACGCCATCATCAGATGCAATAGAGATTCCAACCAAACCAAAGGCAGGGATGTCACCTTCATATACAAAGCCTCCTTAGGCTTCAGACCTACATCTGGCCAACCTTTCCCTTCAGCATAATTATTGTCTACAACCAAACCCTCCTCAAGGCTATCAACTCGATCATCCCACAAAAATCACGCAAGCCAAAACCCTGTGCTCACCTTAACTCGTGGTTTACGTCGCACCTCAGAGCCTTACGCAGGAAAAAAAGAAATGCAAAGGCCCTCTGAAAGAACCTCCCCATAGCAACTAATAAGGACAGCCTTCTGACAGCATTCCTCATCTACAAAGAGGTAATCCTACAGGCTAAAAAAGACACATACAACACCCAAATCACCCAGGCCAAATTGAGTACCAAAGACCTCTTCAATATACTCAGAGAATTAGAAACCCTATTAGCTCCTTCCGACACCTGCGTCAAAGACATCACGTGGTGTTCCAACATTCAAATAGCACTCCTGGACAAATTCACTATGCTTCAAGACAAAATTGTATTAAAAAAAACTAGCCTCTCCCTCGCCAAACCCCTATAGCCTCACCTCAAAATACCCACAAGCTATTCAACTTCTCCCCACTTTCTACCAAAGATGTGGAAAACATAATCCATAAACTAAAACCTTCTAAATGCCAGGGTGACACCTGCCCAGCCCCCATCATCAAGGAGGCGACAAAGGAACTGGTCCCATTTATCATCTCTTTAATCAACGCCTCATTTAATACAAGTGTCATCTCCAATAATCTAAAAGATGCCTGGGTTCTCGCATTACTTAAGAAACGATCACTAGACCCTAATATCCCCACCAGTTATAGACCCATCATTACGGCCCCCTTTCTATTCAAAATCCTGTATATAGCAGCTTACCTGCAGATTCAGGAGCACTTAGAAACAAACAACCTTCTCGGCCTCAGGCAATCAGGCTTCATCCCAGGCACGGGACAGAGACAGCCTTGATTGACATGAAAACATAAATAGAAGAACTAAAAGACAACAGTAAACTTGCCTTCCTTCTACTCCTTAATTTGTCAGTGACATTTGACTTGGTAAATCACCAAGTCCTATGTAAGCACCTAATCTATGCAGCACACTTTTCAGACAAAGCTACTATGTGGATACAATCATTCTTAGAGAACAGATCTATGAGGGTCTTCTCTCCGACAGCCTCTGCCGAACCTGCCGCAGTCATGTGCGGTATTCCCCAAGGCTCATGCATGTGTCCAACACTTTACAATGTTTTTACGAAGCCCCTCTTTGACGGCCTTTGATCAATTGGGTGTCACCTACACAAACTATGCGGATGACACCCAAAAACTCATCCCCATCACCGGCGATCACAAAGTAGATTCCAAAGCACTTAATGAAATCTATCTTGTAATACAAGCCTGGATGGCGCAACATGGACTCTGTCTTAATGAGCAATAAGACAGAGATACTCCTTCTAGGTTCACAACACAGACTCAATAAGTTAGATGCCAAGTTCGACTCCTTCACCATAGACAGCAATCCCATCAAGGTCTCTAAGGACGTAAAAACTGTTGGCATTTACATTGACTCAACCCTAACCGTATACAGGCCAATCAACGCAATAACCTCCTCAACCACCTACACGTGCAAACTAATAACCCCATGCAGACCCTTTTTAACTACCAACAACTGCACTAGCATAGCCAGAGCACTAGTCCTGTCTAAACTAAAGTATTGCAATGTGCTTTATCTACGGACTAGTCAACAGAATGCAAACAAGATGCAAGTACCACAAAATAACACCATCAGGGCAGCACTGAATTTCCACCGAGCCCAACATATCTCGGAATTCAGACAGAGCCTAAACTGAGCAACCAAAGAATTGCCTTTAAATCACTATCACTCATGCACAAATGCCTCGCAAACCTTGCACTGAGTTGCCTGACCAATCTATTTTCACGCAGCATTTCTCACCATCCTGCGAGAACTGCACAAGCACACTACCTCAAAATCCTGAGGTTTAAACTCCAGAAGGCGGGGGCAGCAGTTTCCCTGTGCTCGCCGCAAAATTATGGCATACACTACCCACTTCACTTAGATCTGAACCATCTTACCACTCCTTCAGAAACAATGTCAAAATCTGGCTCTTAGCGCAAGAACAATAGTTCACAAATGCTAGACGCTGCTCCCACTCCTTTTCATGCCTGCTATATACGGAACCTGCTTGCTACCATGTAAATATGCACAATGTATATAGGTTTAATTAACATTCTTGTAATCTGTAAGTAATATATATTTGTAACCCATCTGTGTAACCTTAAGATATGCACCCAGATGCCTCAGGGCTTGATGCACTTTACAAATAAACAAAATACAATTCCAAATACAGTACTATATAGCAGTGAAAGACTCCATCCCTGCCCCATGTCTAGTGGGTAATAATCTACCTGATCTTGAGATAGTCAGAGCAGCTACCTGATCGAGGGTCAAGGAGGTTGCCAGATTTAACACACACATAGACTTAGGGCCTGTATTGCTTCCAGAGGGCTTTTTGGAAGGATCGGCATGGCCGGTAGCCTCTAGTCCAGTTATACAGACTGCTGAGTTGTGTACTCCTGCAGGAGTGGGTAGCCACCGAAGACCCTACTTTTGTAACAGGGGACTCAGTGACTTCAGAGTGGCCAGGTTCAGCGTAGGAACCTGAGGAAGAGGACCAGGTGAGCTAAGATTTGAAGGGCCTGCCCCAGCTGGATGAGTTTGCATCAGCAGGGGGCCCAGATCAGACTGACTTCTTCACAGCCCAGAAAGAGTATCTGACTCTGGCGGGTCTGTAGAAGCAGGCGGAGGAGCAGGCTAAGGGCGAGGCCCCATCCTTGTTCAAAGTCTACTGGGAGGATCAACTTCTGTACAGTGAGGCAAAAGACTCTGGGGTCAAGGGCACCAGGAGGTTGGGGATTTCCCAATGCCACAGAAAGTTCCTTTTGGATTTGGCTCACCAAATTCCTTTAGCAGGTCACTTGGAAGTGGTCTGCGCACTTTTACTGGCCGCAGTTTGGCGTAAAGGTTAAGGAATTTGTCCGGTCCTGCCCAGCTTTTTTGGTTGGGCGGCCTTTCGAGTGAATAGGCATGGATAATGTGGGTCCTTTGAATCCTCAAACCAGCTCAGGGAACAGATACATTCTGGTTGTGATAGACCATGTCAGAAGATACCCTGAGGCTGTCCCTCTGAGGAGCATCAAAGACCCTGTGGTTGTGAAGGCTCTGTTTGGGATATTCTCCTGTGTTCAATTCCCTAAGGAAGTTGTTTCTGACAGGGCATCAAACGTTATGTCAGAGTTTATAAATGCTATGTGGGAAGAGTGTGGAGTTGCCTATAGGTTCTCTACATCCTTCCATTCACAAACAAATGGACTTGTTGAGCGTTTCAACAAGACCCCGAAAGGCATGATAGGTGGCTTGGAAGAGCACCTGAGAAGAACATGGGATATTTTCCTGTCATACCTTCTATTTGTTTACAGGGAGGTGCCACAGAACGGAGTAGAGTTTAGCCCCTTTGAGTTTTTGTTTGGACACCCTGTACGAGGTCCCCATCACTCTAGTGAAAGATGAATGGGAAAGCAAACCCTCATCCCCTACACAAAGTGTGGTGGACTATGTTCTCGGCCTTTGGTCTAGAATGGCACAGTACATGGAACAGTCGACAAAGAACCTAAAGGCCAGTCTGGAGCTGATTAAGCACTGGCACGGGCAGTGGGCCACAGTGAAACTCTATTCTCCAGGCCAGTGGGTATGGATTATAGAGCCTGTCAAACCCATTGCCATTGAGGACAAGTGGCGGAGCCCTACTGTATGCTGATAAAGTCAGTGAGGTGAATTATCTCATTGATGTGAAAGGACCTAAACAGATATGCAGGGTCTTTCATGTCAACTGGCTAAAACCCCATGATAGCTGGGATGATTTGGTCATGGCATTAGTGAATGAGGGAGAGAATTGAGGAGGAGACTGATCCCCTCCAAGACCTTCTGCACTCTGAGGCTACAGATGGGTAGGTAGAAGGTTTCAACCTTGCAACTGACCTATCAGCATAGCGAATGACAGACTGTCACCGTCCACTGGGACAGCTGTCCGGTCTTGGAAGCAGTTTCCAAGATGCTGTCCCTTGGAGTGATAGAACCATGCCACAGTCCCTGGGCTAGCACAGTGGTACTGGTCCCTAAAAAGACCAGTGGTGGGAAGACAGAACTCTGCTTTTGTATGGATTACAGGGGCTCAATTGTATCCCAAAGACAGATGCTCACCCAATTCCTCGGGCAGATGAGCTCATTGACAAGAGTACCTTTGACCTCACAGCAGGGTATTGGCAGGTCGGCTTGACAGATGGAGTGAGAGAGAGGTAAGTATTCTCAACCCCGGAAGGACATTATCAGTTCACTGTGATGCCCTTCGGATTGAGGAATGTCCCTGCCACTTTTCAGCAGATGGTTAACCAAGTTGTGTCTGGTCTGGAAAACATCAGTGTCGCCTATAATAACATTGCTGTATTCAGCCACACCTGGCAGGATCACTTATCCCACCTGAGAAAAGTGCTTCAGGTGCTGCAGAATGACTACGAAGTGCCATATAGTGCAGGAGGTATAGGCCATAATGACCACACTGAAAGTTCCGACCTATACAAAAAGGTTGTAAATGCATGCCATCAAAGGTTCGAATACCAAAAGTCTGAACCTTTGGTGGCATCCATTTTAGGTAGGTAAAAGAAAAAAAAAGACTGTGGGGGTTGCGTGGCTGTCCCCTGCAACACCCCGCTCACCATACTATACAGTATAGTGAAGGGGCTGCGGGGGGAAACCCCTGCAGCTCCCGGAAAAATAAAAAGAAAAGGACCCTGCTGCGCCAGTTCCCGATCATGGAAGTGAAAGGGAACCGGTGCTGCAGGGACACAGTGCTTCTTGAAAGGTAAGTAGGGTGTGCATGGGGGTATGTTGGGGGTGCGTGTGGGGGTATGCTGTGGGTGTGTTGTAGGTGTGGGTTTGTAGGGATTTTAAATGTATGTTTGCATGGGAAATGCATGAACCTTTTGTGGTGTGTACATTTCTCATGCAAACTTTTCCGTCGCTGACTTTTCCACGATGGAAAAATCACGCAACTCCAGCACAGGGTACCCTGACTTACTTAGGCCATCTGGTTGGTGTAGGTAAGAAACAACCTCTCGAAGCAAAGGTATAGGCTGTGAAGGATTGGGACATCCCCACCACACAGACGCAGGTGAGAGCCTTTCTAGGTCTCACCGGGTACAACCAGTCGTTCATCAGAGGGTATGGGATCGTTGCCATGCCCCTGAATGATGTAACCTCCAAGAAAATGCTGAAGAAGGTAACTTGGACCCCAGCCTATCAAACCTCCTTTTAAGGATTTAATGGATGGATTGTGCCTGGCCCCTGTTCTTAAAGTGCCAGACTATGTTTAGAAGTTCATTATCCAGACTGACGGCTTTGATTTTGGGATTGGAGCAGTGTTAGTACAGCGGAACTCTGGAGGTCTAGAGCAACCTGTTGCCTAAATTAGCAGTCAGTTGACAAACAGGGAAAGGAACTGGGCTGTCATAGAAAAAGAGTTTCACACAGTTGTGTGGGCAGTAAAGACACTGAAACGCTACATTTTTGGGTCTCATTTTAAAGTCCAGATGGACCACCGGCCTCTGCAATGGTTAATGGCCATGCAAGGGGAGAACCCTAAGCTTTTGTGTTGGGCCATATCCCAACAGGGATTGGACATGTACATCCAGCACAAGTGTGGTGGTTAACTGTTGCGGCGGGGGGCAGAATACAAGGGTGTGTGTGAGGAATTCGACCATCCGCATGGGGAGTGTGTGCTCACCTGTTTTTTTTTTTAAAGTTCAAATTAATTGGAATGTTGGGAGATCAACCTCTGGTAAATGTTTGGGGCTAATCGACATACATTTTCATATGCTCACTGCACAACATATAAATAGTCACGTGTACTCTGGGTGGAAACAGCCTACAGGCGCAGTCCTCTGGTTATTTTCACCTGGTATGTGACAGCCACAGTTACATCAAAGCATCTCCAGAAGGGGAAGGCAAAACCTCCCCCTGCCATGACCAGCCTCATTAACTGACAAAGGTTCCATGGATCCGCCATATTGTTTGTCCGCCCTGCTGGTGGTGGTGCATACTGATGAGAGTTAATTGAAGGAGGCCTGCAAGAGGCCTGGTCACAGAGCTGATAAAGGGGACAGGAAACCCAACACTTTCTTGATATGTGCTCTGTGTCAACCTGAAGTCAGCTCCTGCCCTTAGTATAAAGGGCAGTGAACTGTCATTTATGCGACAACTGATTACAGTAGGTAACCCCCGCAGATTGACCCTCTTTCAGAGGGTAGAAGTATGTGATTTGATGGAGCCAGAATGTCTTGTTCATGACACAAATTCAAGGGAGATCTGCGGTTTGATCAGGAACCACAGAGAGCTCCATTAACCAGAGAGACCCTTTGATCCACAACAGACAGGAAGATGGGTGGGACTTAGCAGTACATGTTTTCACCCCTTTACCTTTCCTGTTGCAAAGCACTTTGGTTATGACCTCATGCATAACAGGGGACTCAGGATTGGTTCATTAAGGTAGTTTTAGCCTGCACCAATCACTGGGTCCCATTTGGCTTTTAAAGAGGACTGAGTCCCTCTCTTAGCAGATCATTTGAAGATGTTGCAAGGAATAACAAGAAGGACTTGTTTGGACCCTTGCTAAAAGCACAGTCTGCCTTACAGCTTCCGCCTGTGAAGGAAGGTCAGGATTTCCAAGTGGGAAGCAAGATCCCACCCCTAATCCCCTCCTAGGGAACAGAGGGAGTTACTGAATCCAGAGGACCCTCCAGCAGCTCGAGAACCGGTACCCAGCCAGCACACTGCATGCCCTGTTAGGGTCTGCAAGCAAGCTTCCTAGGTTGGAAGTACCAGAGTGTCTCTAAACCAAACCAGCACAAGGCATGTGCCTGAAACTCTCTCCTCAGCTTTGTGCCATCCACCTTAATGGACGACACAAGCCCAGTGATGAAGCTAGGAGGAGTACATCAAGAAGCATCAACCAGCGCCCGTTTTAAGGATATTTTCAAGACAGACAACGAGCCCCTTCAACTGCAACCGACTGAACCACTGACTGTTGTCATGCTGCAGTCGCTCAAATGATCTGAGACACCTCGACCAGTGCTTCAGACCCGCCAACCTGCACTGAGTCAACGATTCCTGACCCAGATCCTCCGTTTAAGCCAGCCTGCAGCCTTCCATCCAGTGTCGCTCACTGAATTGCCTGCTGCCTGATACCAGCAGCTAATTCCCATCTTGAACTCTGTCACAGAAGCTGCAAAGCTCCCTGAAACCGACTTGCTACTGTTGAGCACCAAGAATTTCTACAAGCACCAGATACATTGTGGTTCTGTTCTCCTGATCCTTCCCCAAAGGCCCTTAGTGAAATTGTATGACCCTCCCTTTGTGCTGAAACCAAGTATCCTTGAACTAGTGAGATGAATTACTTTACCAACTATCCTCCTGTCAGTATCCAGAGTGCATCCCCTTTCCTTCTTTGAAACTGTCTGTCCGCTGCATTTTTTTACAGGGTGGGTTGTATTTCGTAGTTTGCTAGAACTGTCTGTTGTGATAATAATAAAGTAGGTATGTGTATACAACTTTGACTGGACAGTCCCTTTTATCATTGGGTAATAATTGTATTCTCGCTGTGCAGCAGCTACCGGACGATCAATGGCTGTGCAGAGATAAACCTTCCATTCTGTCCACGTTACCAATTGGACAGGGAGATTTATAATTGACTTGTGTTTCCAATCTGTTAGGATCCCTTTTGGTGTACCAGAAGTGTGGGGCTGATTGATGGTTCAGAAACTGATGTTCATCCCTGGACCACTGGCACCCCAGAAGTTAATTTGTCTGCAAACTAGCATTATTGTTCAGGACCGCATTTCTTGCCACAGCTAAAACAGTTCATGGATCATATTAGAAAGCAGAAGAAACATAGCATATATTGCAGTGAACATGCTATGTCTCTACACTTTGCAAAGCCCTATAGAGTTGCGCTAAATCACAGTTCACCATACCATTTCGATCACATGTTTTATAACTGCCGTCACAGTGTGCCTGGGGGATTGATTCGCAGAACGTTGCTTGTGGTTCCGTGCAAAGACGATTTGCCCCACCTGTTCGATCTGAACTTGAGGTGGACCAATGCTGTTACGCATGTGGTTGCTCTCCTTTGGTAATAGCCAAGACAAACTTGAAAAAACATAAAATTAAAAGACTGTCCAGAGGAATTGAAATTGTTTCAAATTGATTCTAGGGTTCCCAAAAATGTGCTAAGTATGAGTTCTTTTAAGGGTGGCCTTCCCCCTTGCACATTGTTAATTGTGATCTCTTCCAGGTATTTCTAGGCTGGCTCCTCCTAACATTGGAAAACCTCTGCCTCTGTCTATTAGCGCGTGGGCATCACTATCGTTAATCGCTAAGCACGTTTATGTTCATCAAATAGTTTTATCAGTCAGCTAGTAATGTACCTCCTATGAATTGTACTTCAGTTGTTTGACTGCACTTCCTGTGTCCTCCCCTCTTGTCCCCTTGCACCCACACCCTGTGTCTTCTTTGCTTGAGTGAAACAATTAAGGTTTAACTGTTAGGAGCTCCTTTTAAATGAGTCCTGTAATTCGGCGGGGGGGGTTGCCGTTACGTTAACACTTCAACGTAAATTGTTCCCCGCTGCCAAATTGTGATCAATTTCATGGATAAGTGTAAAGGTGCAGGGCCAAAGGTGGCTTTCAAGCCTTTTGCCATGCACTTTTGGATGCCGCTGTGCAAATTGAGTAAACACTGCCTGCTATGTACGGTTGAAAATGCATGCGCGGCGCATATGCTGGAGTATTTGTATGGTAGAGAGGAAGGGAGCAGTGGAAACACAAGTTGCGTTTCAGCCATTCCTCTCCGCCATACAAATGAATCAAAGTGTGGCGTGGCATGAATGAACGGCGTAAAAGCCTTACGTAAGTCTTTTACGCCTTTCATTCATGTTACACCACAGACCAAAATTAGCTACTTAGTGTTATAAAACATCAATAAGATAAAATAATAATCATCACTATTTTGTTGTAGTCGCAATTATAAATATATGTATTTCAAAAGAGAGGTTATGCTCGCAGTCAACTATTCTTATGAACATAATAAGTATATATACAACACAACAAGGAAAGGTGTAAAAAGACAATGATCAGAAATCCATGTATGTGTTCATCTTTTAGAATACCGTTTAACATGGTTGCATAATTGCTCCAAGTGCCATATGTTCCCATAGTAGCATGTAGACTTAGCTAAAGATATGTTTGCATAAGTTCACCTTAGCAGAATAGACCACCATTCAATCATCTCATTTAAACTTGTGAGATGGGAATTACATTTTAAAATCCAAAGTTTTTTTTTTGTTTTGTTACGTATGGTGTTGCCAATTTGGTGTGCCCTAGGTTTAAAAACTTCTAATATAGTCCATTCTAGGTTATCTGCACTGTTTTTTTAACTTTATTTTTACACAATTGTTCACTAGGGGTTCATTCTCTGTCTTAGGGCGGATCCTTGATCTTTGTTCCCTAGAGACTTTTATTCATCAATCCCTTTTTTTCTCTATATATTTTTTGACATGGACATTGTATTAAAGGATGTTGGGAGGTTTGCAGATAGAATATTCACTAGTGCATTGGTGAAATTTCCATATCAAAATGTGTCAGTCCATTTTAGAACAAAAATAAAGTGGTAATTGCTGGAAGGTTTACAATTAATCTCAACCTCTTGCATTGCTCTGGGCAACCCTCCAGACCATCGTTCTTCACATGCCAAGCCATTAAAGAAAGGGCAAAGACCATATGCAAATCAGACTAGATCCTTCTCCAAAAGGGGCAGTCCAGCCCGAACTACTAGGTCATATCCCTACTGCATGATACCACAAGCATCTCCAGAAATGTTTCGGCCTCATCGGACGTCATCTGTGAGAAGTAGCTTGGGTATCAAATCCAAGCAGGCACGGGACCCACTTATTGAAATACCCATTCTTCTTGGGATGACTGTAGCAGAACAAAAGAGGTGATGCCAGTGGCTCAAAATCTTCCACCAATCACTTTTATGGTTACAATCCTTTTTTGAAAAGGAAAAATTACTGCAAGAGAAGCACTTGGGCGTTATAGAGATAGAAACGTATTGATCTATTAACTTCAAGTATATAGAAGTTAATAAAACATATATGTAATAAGCAAACAATTAGCTACATACTTCAGACAATGTCAAATCATTGAAAAAATGTTAGTGGTCAAAAAAGTACAAAATATAAACATCAGAAACTTATGATTGGGTAGAATGAATGCGATATGAATGCAGCTGGAATGAATGCTACTTAAAAGAATGATACTAGTTTGTCGTGGTCGTCAATTGAAATTCTTGTAAACATTGAACTTTGAATTAAAATATTAAAAATGATTTAGAATGATGTATTTCTTTCTTTTTAGATCTTTCCTTGTGGTGTTGTACGTATACTTTTTACATGTATACGACTAGTTGACCGGGAGCAAAACCTTTCTTTGGAAAAACATGTATGATTCCCCAGCTTCTGTCATAGAAGGGAAACCCACTATTGTATGAAAGTGCAATTAGAAACATAGCCAGACATTTGACGTTGACAAGTGATCACCAAGAAAGCCTGCATAGTCTGTTCCTGCCACAGGCACAAGGCATTCATTGAGCAGGCTACGCTGGGATATCTATGAAACAAGTGGAAGCCTGTGCTTGCAATTATCAGGGAGCATTGTCGGAATCAGATGATTCTAATCACGGCTAAATAAAAATGCACCCGTTCATCAGCGTTCACTTCCCTCTCCATTGTTTATCAAAGCTTTCCTAAGAGCTCCGGGGGCCGTTGCCCTTCTACCGGACTTCAGATTCTTGGAAAACCATTGACCCAAATTCCATACGCCCCGCATGTCGTGATCGAATCTACTGCCGCATCCCATTTCTAATGCATGTAATAGTCAGGGGCAAAAGAAGAACCCGGCTGACACTTTGCACTGCTGAAATGCACGTTGCACCGCTCTCTGAATCAGGGTGTTTGCTGGCAGTGCAAAGTCACTTTGCACCGTGCTAAAAGTTCCATGAATTGGGCCCTTAATATTAGTTGACTGCGTGATCCCCATCACAAGACTTGACCGTGTAGGTGGATTACATCTTCCTCATCATAAGCAATGCATTTTGGGGTTCTATTTCTTATGTCCCTTTATGTACATCCATCCACACAGTACCTGTTTGCGCTTCTTACTCTGCAATGCACAAAAGCAAGGGAAGGGAGAGCCTACACTATTTATGACTATCTGTGATAGGAGCATGAAACTTCTGCCTAGCTCATCTTCCTGGTTCAAACCCTGGGAATTGGGAAATCGGGATAGGTTGATTGCCATAATCAATGAATAAACAATGGCTTATTGTACCCTATTCGGGCTGGCTGCTGCCTTCAAACATGTTGTTATGTTATGTTCTCTTCTCTATAGCATTTCATTTCTGTGTCCATCCACTATGTGTTATGCACCATTCAGCGGCCCACTATCTATCCTGCTAATTTAAGGCCCCTGACTCAGGACTGCCCTGTAGTCTGTTATTTGATTTTGAAAATGTTTCTGGGTGAAACGCCACTCAGCCTAAATATAAAGAATAAACACAGTACATATTCTGTTAGCTCACTTTTCCACTTCCAAAATTACCACTTGACTCGTTCTGCCAAAGAAAGCTGATGGTAAGATTTCATAGAAAGGAAAGAAAGACTCCAGAGCCAGTGAGCTATACGCTAATTGGCACATTTGCTTTATTCTTTGAAAACAAACTGGGGGGTTCGATTTTTTGTTAAATTCATTCCATCACATTGAAGAGGAAGGGGAATAAAAAATAAACAGACGGTTTTGAATTTACTTGATAGTTTTGAAAACTCCTAAAGTTAACGGAACATTGCACACATTGTAACAGAGAGAGGGGGAGAGAGAGGTAAGAGCGCACAAGCGCGCCAGAGGAGAGGGAGATAAGAACGAGCACGCGCCAGAAAAGGACGTGGATACAGTGCAAGAATATCTCCAAAATGATTGGCTCAGACCATACTGTAAAACTTGCCATTGACAACACCAAGAAACACTTAAAATGTTGAAGCCACACTGTTTGACTGAAAACTTTCCTGCCTTATACATGTTTTGCCACACAGAGAGGAGGACGGAGGGGAGGGCGCAAGGAAGAGGAGGAGGGATCCACGTGAGGGATAGGGCGAAGAGAGAGGGATTGAGGGTTGCAAAGTCATCAGAGAGGAGAGGGTCCTAGACATTTCTTCGTGTTCAGGCACTTTCTTGGTCTGCCTTTTTTTCTTCCCCTTTATCGCTTTCTTGCTGGGCACTTTCAGTGGGTTTGGTTTCTTCTACAGCTTCTGTGAAGAGACAGACATTAAGGGCAGGCATTAGGGTTACATTCATATATTCATATATGAAGAAGTACTTAAAACGGTTGCCTGCAATTGGTTTCGCTGATCATTAAGTTGAGGTGTTAATTCTGGTTACTTTTACATTTAGAAAATTAACAAGATTTACTTTTGAAGGTGTACTGACTAAATCGACCACCAAAATGTTCTCTGGACAAAGCATTACATAGTAGTACATACAAAGTAGAGGCCAATTACACAGCAAAGAATATTTTGTCTCATCCTAAGGTTGTGGATAGTGTGCAGACGTATTGTTGCTATGGGAATGATCATCTTCACAACTGGTATAGCGTGTCCAGTGCTGTTCTTCTGTCCCTTCCCTTTCCTCCATAACTATCCCCCTGGCTGCAGTTGCTTGAGTTTGGCTAGCGCGCGTCTGCTTCGCCTCTATCCCGCTTCCACACTGTGATAAGGGCATGGATATTCATGGCTGCAGATACCAGTCTTAGGCTCTGTCATTTCCATCCTAGGAAACTCTTGGGGCACTTATGCACAGGACTATATAGGACAACAGTCAGTTAGTGGGACTGTGAGCTAACGTAGGAAAGCTGTTTTCATTGACAGCAACATCCCAGCTCTACTCACCCAGACTGCAACATGCAAGTGAAGGCACTGTGTCAAATATGCTACTGTTGTCAGAGGTTCTCCTTTTGCTTATTTTACATATTAATGTTACCTTTGTGAAATTCAGCCATGGTTTGCGGGCCTTGAAGTAAGAACACCAATAACTTCAAAAGCCTATCTGAAGATTCTCAGTTGCCCTCACTGGCATCCAAGTAGAAAGGACTCTTGGATAATCAGTGACACTAGGAGTATCTTTTTTATCCATCCCCCAATGCCCTCCTTTATTGTGTTTTTGTTGTTGTTGTTGTTTGACTAGTAGCACAATGAGTACAATGTGGTGCTCTCCTAGAGCTCCCCACCCTCATACTGCACAGCTTTGAGCACTGTCATTAGAGGAGAAGCAATCAATGCCCCTTTGCACTTGAATTTTATATGCCAAGTAGAAAGCACAGCAGGTTGGTGAAACAGCACTCAGCGGAGAGGTGTGAATAGCCACTGGAGCCAATGTTCGATGATTTACCCTGCTGTACAGCATAAGCAGTGGTATAGGATGGCATATTGCAACAAGTATAGGTCTCCCTATGCCGTTGGGATTTTGCTGTATAGTATTTTCCGGAGTGATCATCTTGGTCCCCACTTCAACCTACAGGATTCATCCTGTGATGCCTCCATGTCATTAAACAGTGGTAATCTTCAACAATCATCTCCTTTACGTGTATTTTATTTTTTGTATCCACATTAGCCAAATTCTGGGAATTGCTGCTGCAGGTAAAATTGGTAAAATGAAATAGTTCTGAGGACAAACTCGTATTTTACAGTAGGTACTTAAAGCCTAGTGGGTTGGGGGGCACATTGGCATTCTTGGGCAATTGGTTGAGCCAAATAATGTCTTAATTATTCTAAACTTGTGTATCACAAAGTTCAGTCCCTACTAAATGACCAATGCTCGTAGGGAGAAACATACCTGTAACCTGTGTTTTTCACCCAATAAAAAATACACCCGAACCCCCAATGACCAGTTCTATTTTCATTTATTTTGTGCAGCTTTGCCAATCTACATGTGCAGCTGCTGCTCTCTCTGCTTTTTGACCACTCCCCATTCCTCCAAATAACTTGCATAGCTGCAGTTAGTTTCCCTTTAGGTGAATCAATGATGGAGAACAAATAAATAAATGTTGAGAGGTGGATTGACAGTAATCATTTTGCTGCTGACAACACAGAAGGGTGTTCACCCCCTGAAGAATGTCCTGAGACTTTCCTAATTGATTGAAAGGAAAGAAACATGTTGGGTTGTCCTTTTACTTGCTCTTAGTAATTGAATGTAACACTAGGGCTCATTTGTATGTTCGAGATTGTGCAGATTAATTATTAATATTTAGCACAATGCTGTGTGTAGAGTGCTAATAGTGTTCTGTGTGTGTTTTAAGTCTTTCTGTTTTGTTGTCCAGTTAACCAGCAATAGTAATGAATGCTTTGATCATTCAATCTAATAGATCGAAACCAGCACTTGGTTGCACAAGTCACTTAATCTATATGAAAAGTTGATTCTTCTGTATGCTATAAATACGATTCTATATGAACTGTATTGATGATGCTAATAAAAGGTATATATGTTTTATTATAATTGAGAATAGGGTAGCTGAATTTGTTATCTTAACTAGAACTGTGCCACTGTCTTGTATCATGAGCACCGCTTGACACACATGTGCTGGAGGTTTATTGCTTTAGAGAGAGGTGGATTATGGCATGACAGGTTACTGGATTCAGACAATCGGGTTCATTGTGTGTTGGGTAATCCGTGAGAACCCTGGGTCATGTCTGAGGTGTGCATGTGCACATGGAAACCACTGACGAAGTTCTGAAGGGCGTCAGAAGGATGCTCAAGGCAGCTCCAAGTTTCTCCAGTTTTAGAATCTGCTGTAAGGGACCTGGTTTACATCTGGGATTTTCACTGGCAACACCTTATTTGCTCGAGTGCACTTTATAAGGCATGAATATTGTGCGGATATCCTGAAAACCTGGAATGGAGAATGCTGCAGAGGACTGGACAGGAAGATGCATCTGAAGTATTCTCTTAAATTCACTGAAGTAGGTAGCAGTCATACATAGGTCAGTATGTGAAGTCAAATATCCAAACTTTATCCTTATTCTGGTTGAAGAGCATTTTAGGATTTGCTTTTCCTCCCACCCTATTTGCCCCACTCCGCTTGACCGGTTGAGACAGCTCTGTTAACCGACTGTTGCCCCCGTCCATGTTTATAAACTGCGGCAGCATAGAAGCGGCGTCTGTTAGTCCCCGCCGCGAACAATGAGAATACCACTTGGAAATGTATTATTTGTCTTTATATAACGTGAAGCCATTGGAAGCTCTCTTCACGGCACTAATTGTGTTGCAAAAGATGTCAGGGAGATGTAATTTAAAAAAGGACCATCAGTCTAGGGTCCCTATGTAGAACCGACATGTCTTTTTTGTGTTTCTGTACTGACGGCTCTGGCCCCCAGGCTTATGCTATTTTGTTTTGACATCTGCGTGGTCTCTTTAACTAACACCAATAGTGCTTTGAAACAGCCTTCTGATGGCTCGGTGCTATATATGCACAAATAAGACGTTTCCAAATGGTATTAACCTTCTTCAAGAGGAAGGAGCCAGCAGCATTGGGGGACTGAACCCCAAAGTGAATACAGTGTGGCTGGCGGTTTGCGTTACTAAGTAACTGTAGGCGTCCGGTCGACTGGCAGAGTGGGAGCATTTTAATGAGGTCATAGCTGGTAACCGATGCATAACATTGAGAAAAAGGCATCATTTTTGCATTATTTTTAACGATATGAACTGCTCAAATACATAATATATTTACTAAATTAAAATGTTACTAATTGTTATTAAACAATGGCAAGACGTAGAAGTTGCGCCTTTGTGTAAATAATATTCTGACATTAAAGAAGCTGGTATATATGCCTGCACTCATAGGTATATCATTTCTTTTGTTAAATATGTCTTCATGTTATCCAAACTATTTCTAAAGTATACCTGCAAGAGGAGGTAGCAGGTCACTTCACAAAATCAGAAATTACATTATAAGAAGAAGAAGCTTAAACAACACAAACCATACAGTGTGTTCTTTTTACCCAATACAATCCCCAGCCTTTTTTTTTTTATTATTCTTTGGTTTTCAACTTAAACCTTATAAATGTTAAACCCAGAATAAGAGAAAAAAAATAATAATTAAAACAGTTCAGAATGTTAAAACATTTCAACCGTATTCGAGATCTCCGTACACAACTTGTGTCCACCAAATTTATATTTTTGAAAGCTCCACATTCCTAAAGCTAATTACACGGCCTTCGCAGTTTTGACCATTAAAACGTCGTCATTCAGATGAATAACCCTTCCAGTTTAAACTAAGCCCCTTCTAAGGTCTACTTTTTCACACTTAGTTTGAAAAGTTCATTCACAAAGTTCAGCAAATCATGTTAAAGCAAATTTAACAAACCCAAAAGTCTTCCTTAGATGCCCTTCCCAGGAGGTTCTAGACTCTATTAAATGATGATAGGAGCAATAATGCAAGTGTGTGCACATCTGTAATGGCTTGGCTATGACAGTACTGTGTCTGTACTCCATTATTCCACTGGAAGGCAGCGCTGCCCTTCTTGCTCTAAAGTGAAAGAAGAACACGTGAAGGGGCACTCAGAACTTTTGGGAGCAATGCTGACATGTGCAAGGTGATAGTATAGCTTCATAGACCTGCAGCGAGGGCCGTACCGGGCGTTATGGGCTCTGAAGACCGAGTTAATGGCCAGAGTGAAGCGAGGGCTTTTAATGAGGTATGAGGGACCATAACTTCCGGTATCCCCCTCGTTGCAGGTTTATAAAGCTATTAGAACACCCTCACTGTTTAATTAAAGTTGAATGAATTAGATATGTTTAATTGATGTACCAAACATTTCAAAATGGTAAATAAATGTTGCAGAATGTTTTTGTACTTCAATTAAAATTGTTTAATTTTTTTTATATGGTGGTGTAAGGTGCAAGGGTGGGAGGAGTATCATAGTAAAGTGGAATCAGGTGTGGGTGTGCCTGCCCCCTGTTCTAATTAAGTTTACTTCAGGTGTGCTGCCCCCTACTACGCAAATGTCAAGCACTAGTTCCTCTACACAAACATGCAGGTTACTAAACTTCCACATGTACATACATTCCATTTAAAGCCACTAGATTTACTTACTGCACGTTCAGAAGTGGCTGCAACATTTACGCTCATTTCCTTGCTGAATACAAAGTGTTCCATACGTTCCCTGTTACTGTGCAGCTCATGTCATCCCCTTTCCATTTATTTCAAACACTGTGAAAGACTTTGGCTGTGAAAGCGTTTCCTTTGCTTTCATTTTTGTCAGCCTACATGGACACGTTGGTATAGGAACGTGCATTTCGGAACTCTTTCCGTTCTGGAATACACATGCAAACCAACGTCCACTTCGGTATTTTTCCCCGCCCGCCCACAGCTCTGCAACTCCTTTCAGCCCGAACTAAGGGCTGTAATCAATCTGCGGGTTATACCAGTGCGTATAGCCCGCAGATTGACCAATCCGCTTCACAGAACACACGCTAGGGTGTTCTAATATTAATTATTGTGTGTGCGTGCAAAGTTCTTCTTGCTGCTAGAGAACTGCATCTGAATATCGCACTGAGCGGCCGACAGGAGCTACATGAAGGTTCGGTTCGGTGGGTAGGTCAGGAAGTATTGAGATGAATACACATTAAGATAATTCTAGCAGAAGTACTTGATCCCTGCTGATGTCCACCTCATTTAATAAAAGAAATGAAGAAAATACTAATTCAAGATTGAGTACACACGTGGAGTCTTAGGCGTATGAACACATGGAGTCTTAGGCGTATGAACAAGTGGAGTCTTAGGCGTATGAACACGTGGAGTCTTAGGCGTATGAACACGTGGAGTCTTAGGCGTATGTCCGGCAATTGTTAGGGGCGGAGACTGCTAGGAAGATGTATGGAGACAGATTTGAGCTCTAGGGTCTCTGTCCTGGTGAGCGAAGTGAGTCTTCAAGTCTCCTAGAATTCTAAGGACGTTTTCTGAAAGTGTTAGATGTGGGGTAAGGAGGGTTGCACAACTTGGAGTTTCGTGTATAGATGGGAGACCCCACATGTATTTGCGCTTACTCTTGGGGACAGAAAGCATGTTGTGGGAGGGTTACGTCAGCTTTCTTGTGGGCACACAGATCTGTAAAATCCTGGAGGGGGAGCCCTGTGTGCGCTCATGCAGGGATTTCTAAAGTTGAGACGGTGCCTTGAAACGATCCCTTTCCTTGATTGGGAGCCAATGAAGGGACGGTATGTGATCAGCACTTTCTAAGTTAAAATGAGTCTAACAGCATGACGTTGGACCCTTTGGAGTTTGCTGAAGGCTTCACCTTGTGTATAGGGTGTTGAAATCTTGCCTGGATGTCACCATGGCTAAAATCAAGGCAATGGTGTGATTGGGCTGTTCGAGAGGAGAATCGTGCAGCATCCTTAGAGGATGGAAGATGGGGTCTGTCCTTGAATTACATTTAAGGAATATTGGTGCTGGCAAAGTCTAGTGCATGAAAAAGATCTGCTGTGTTAAGCAAGTAGGGATATTTCTCGCAATAGGAGAACCATGGACACATATAGGTTCCTTTAGAAGGGACGAACTAGCATCCAATTAAGTATGAGATATATCAACTCACCTATGGAAGAGTGCTCAATCCTGGAGGAAGTCAACATGACAGACTTACAGGGCCCTGTTGAATATGGAGCATGTCACGTGTCTGCAATACAGGTGACCCAGCCAATAATACGCGCTTAGCTGTGGTGGTGTGAAGTGCCTCGCTATAGACAGATGATACTCTATATCTCACCCATTAAGGATTATAAAGCTGCGGTGGCATACACTATCTAAGTCATAGAAGATGGCTCCGCTGATGAGGCACACAGTCTATCCCTTATTGAGGGCTTGGGAGGGGTAGCACTGAATGCCATACCCTATATGGTCCATAGGAAGTGCTCCAACTGAGACCAGAGCCGGTGTTAACATAAGGCAAAGATATTCCAGGCAGCTGCTTCGAAACACCAGCAGCAAATTGGCATCAGGAATAACAGTGTGGCCCTAAACCCCAAATCTGACCTCACTGTAAGAGAGTTCCAATGTGGCACTATTCTTCTGGTGTCAAAACATATTTGCACCAGCAAGAATAGAACACATGTGCTAACATATGATGAAGCACATTTGATAGCATACAGTACTCAAGTCTTGACCCATTCACCGTAAGAATGGCCAGCTGATGTGGCATATGCTGTACAGCTCACCTAGGATGGCACCACTGTGATGGTGTGCACTGTCTAATCACATGCCGGAGAGGGTGTGCAGAATCTCACTCATGGACGACGGCTCGGCTGAAGAAACCCCCAGCGCAAGACTCACCCAAGATGATGCAGCTGAGATCCCACACACTATCAAATCCGTGTAAGCCTGGCACACCTGAGATGGCATGCAGTGTCTGAATCAGATAGGATGGTGTCCCTATGATGGCATGTTCTGATCCGTGTGGAGTGTGATGCCAACAGTGTCTGAACAATTAACATGTATACCACACAGTGGTTGACCCATACAGGGTGGTACAGTTCACGGTATTTGACCCATACAGGGATGTACAGCTGGGATGGCGGGCACTTAGAGGAGATTCAATGATGGCATACACAAGATGACACATAAAATAGCACACAATATTTGATCAATTTCATATGGCATTCGCTAGTATGTAATATTTGACTCATGGAGGTTCCTATAGCAGACATGGTGCACATTACATACTATTAAAATGGCATACAGTGGTTGAGAGAAGCCCTTCAGCAAACTCCTATGTAGACTTGAGTTCTGAAATAATGTCCTTCAAACAGTTATTATGGAAGAGGTTCCTCTGGTGTTTTGCGAAACCCAAGTGCCACTACCACAAGACGCCAATTTCTGCCTGAGATATATTTTGATGTGTCAGTAGGAATTCTGGGAAGCCAGTCCAAGGCTTGTGCAGGCCCATCCTTTCATTGCAGACTCAGCCCTAGCTGCTGTGAACATCACAAAGCCACCTGCCCTAATTATTGACCTACTCTTCTGGTGCATTACCCCAATCTATCAACTCCACCGGCCACCGCAACAATCAATCAGGTGGAATCCCGCACGGCTTTGCCAAGACGTGACTGAAGCCGAGGCTGGTTGAAGCTTCGCAGGCCTCGGGGCCATGGCCGGCTCACCGTGCAAGCCATTAGATCGAAGGAGGAAGAGGCCATCAATTAGTTGAGTTTTAAGCACAGCACGAGAATGAGGCTTGGGGCGATCCAGAACCTGTCTTTCAGAGGTAGGTGGTTCAATAATCGTTTAGACTCTGTCTTATTATTTGGGGCCACAGGGGAAGTTCTCAATCAGCGGAACCGCTGGGGATGCGATGCGCTGTCAAGCCCTCATGATACCCCTAATTCTCTGCACAGGTGGCCTAGCACTGTCTGGCTGATGGATGAAAGGTGCAATTATCCCTCCAATCTCATCCCATCTACCATCCGGGCAAGGAGACACACGCATCCGTAACTACATTAGTGAAAAGGAGGAAATGCCAAAGGGAGGATGCGAGGTGGAAGGGAGAGAGGCTGCACAGAATCTACAAGAGGATTTAGGAATAACTGAAAGACTTCTCATGTTCATTACTGGCAACAAAACCCAATAGGTTTACTATGTCTGCCAATCATGACATGACACCAAGGTCAAAAGAGCCACCCTTAACTCAACCTCAACAACCATAGCAGATGATTGGTGCACTCATGCCACCTCCACGCACGCAGACTCTCACCCACTCTCCTCCCTATCCCATTCAATAGTGGGACCTAACATTAACTCTGGTCTTGGCTCGACTCTGTATGTCAACACATCACATAGTCCAGATTCCAGTGATCCAAACACTGAAGCTGGAATGCAAATGAGAAAAACCTTGAACTTCACTGCCCCGCCCAGGATGTCACTTCATTAGATTATAGTTCATGTTTTGAGGGCATCCAGTCATTTTATTGCAAACAAAACTGAGTGGTAAATTTCAGAGCGGACAATAACACTGAAAAACAGTGCAAACATGAATTAAACAAATAATTGGTTGGGATGGGGTTAGGGTGGCATTAAAAAGCAAAAATAAAAATGGGGAGCTTTGAGGCCCCCCCCCACACATTTAAAAAAACAAATTTGGTGTTTTTCATTGTTTTGTCCGCGATACCATTTTCCACTCTGTAATTGTTTGTGGTAAGCTCACATATAACCATTTTGAGGCCTTCAAAATCTCTTCGCCTCATCCACACATGCATCCATGCGAATGCCTCAGCAACAAAATGCAACCCTACACCCCTGGATAGTCCTGCACTCAACAGAAAAAACACAGTCTATCCTCAGAATACGGGATGCTAGAAAGGAGCTATGTATGTGATACGCAAAGTAACCAGACCCGGGCAATTGAATGACTTCCTGTGACCGTGGCTGCTAAAGCCAACCCATTCCCATTCAGTAAATCTCAAAAGTTAACTTTTCTAAATATCTGATCATACACCAAATCCCCTCTGACAGAAGAACCTTGACACAATTGATTTAAAAGTTCGCGCCTACAAAAGTCCAATCATTCATTCATGCATCCAGTCGCTGATTAATTAAATTGCGGACGAAGAAACATCAAAGACGAGCTACACAAGCCAGAACACAAGAAGAGGTTGGATAAAACAGTGGGACATGATCAAGAATGGGAGGCCACCAGCAGCCTGGACACCAAGGGACTCTGGCTCAGTTGGAAAAATCTTCAACAATTCCTCTCCAGACACAATGTGCCTCATTACACGTCTGGCGGTAACCATGCCGGTGCTACCGGACGGTTGCTGCTGGACTTGTACATTTTACCGGTGCCTGGCTTGCCGGTAACACCGGGGGATTACAACCCCGGCGGTCTGTAAATTCAGGCGCAAGTAAATTCTAATTTCCCAATGGGGAACACGGAAGCACTGGTACCGTTAATAAGAGTGCCCATGCTTCCATGGTGGTCTGCTTACCGTGGCTGCTGTGCCCGGTAGGGTCCGACTTGTCAGGCTCAGCAGCTCTGGCAGATAGACTCGTAGTTTGCCGGTCCGGAAACCACGGTGCTGGTAAGTTTACCAGCGCCGTGGTTTCCGGACCGGCAAACTTTTAATGAGGCCATAGTGAACAATTCGGTGCTCATAAGCAAAGCCAAAACCAAATGAGACTACTACCCCCATCGCTAGCACAGCGGTGTCAGCTGTACATGGATTGATGTCCTTGATAACACCCTTTGTTCCGATTCCGACAGCAGAGTGCATAGTAACACACATACACAACTGCTTCCGCTCGGCCTGCTTTGTAGCACTTTTGTTAATATTAGCCATTTTAATGGGACACTTTTTCCTGAACCTCATAAAAAAAGAGGTTGGGCCCTTCATGGACTTGAACACTCTAGGGGGTAAGCAAAGACCTGAGCAACATGAGCCCAACGCAGTGAGCTATCTGTACAGTGGGGGGCACATGAGCCATGTAGATGCAGATAATGGAAGGCCGGAGATGCTCTGAATTCCCACAAACATTTTAGTTATGCTACTGCGTGATTTTTAATTGTTTTGTCTCTGTTGGAGTTGAGGGAGCGGTGGGAGGGTAGTGAACACACAAAGGGAGGCAGACCTAAGCCAACCTGAGAACAGCCCTGGCACCTGTTGTCCTAGCAACCCTTCTGGATCTGATTAAACGCCAGGCCGCCCGTGGGCATGATGGGTAAACATCAGTGGACAGTATACTTGTTTCCAGTGATGTTGGCACCTCCTATTCTTTTTCTCCCTCGAGTCAGGAAGCGTGCTCAAGGACAGGTGAAAGGCAAGCTAGTGCCACTTCTGACGAGTGACAGCAGCATGGTGAGGTTGGCAGCTACAGGGCAAGCAGGCTGACAGTAGAGGTGGAAAGGAATCGGAATAATACTATAGGAAAAACATGGCTGAGCCGCCTAAAACAAGTGTGGTTGTGTGTTCTGACCAGTGGGTGAAGTGAGCAGGAACGGCCGGGAGCTGTGTTCCAGTACTTTTATTTGCTACTGTTAAACACTCCACTATTTTTTGCAACCATTTTCACCATGAATTTGAAGCACGCTTCTACACTTTACCACCTGATGTCAGTTACAGCGAAACTGACATCTGTTTCAACTCAATTGGCTGTCAACCAGCATGAAAGCACCCCTTGGAAAATGTGTTGCACGTGGCCCCTTCCTTCCTGCTCCGTCCCCCCGCTGGAGTCATAGTTCCACTGCTTTTCTAGAGCACCTCTACCACTGGTTCTGACTCAGTGTCCAGCTCATTATACCCAGACAGCGAGGGAGAAGGGTGGTCTCCTCCGCAGTGTATGATGCAGCAATGCACTGAAGCTGGGCAGTTATCAATGCAGGCACTTCACTTGCATGGCGGGGAGATAGCTGCATGTGTAGTGAACGTGGATTGCATACAATACAACATACAGTGAGAGCACTGTTAGCGGCTTCATTTAAATGCAGTACCACTGAAATATGCAGTATTTCAGAATCGCACTTGTTCTGCCTCTCTACATCATTATGGTTTTCAACACTCAGATGCCAAAACACTGCTAGGTGTTAAGCACAGGTTTCAACTCCACTTACAACGGCGGTGAAGGACAAGGTGACTACCACATGAGTTATTTCCCGCTGATTCCAACGGGATTCATGATGGGGAATAGCCAGACCTCGGTGGTAAATTCCTGTTGCTGCAAGTGGTAACAGTAAATCAGCTTGGTGGTATCATCCCAATAATACTGGCAAACATATAGCAAGACCTTAAGTTGTGATTAGGAATAGTATTACTCTTGGCTCAAGATTTGGAAATGGTAGTGGAATTTTCTAGCCGCCAGTGTGTGTAGATTTTGTGTGCACAGGTTCAGAGGTGGTTGGTGCACTTGGCTGCTTGGTTGAGCAAATTGTGAGTGATGGGGTCCCACGAAAAAGCTCTCTGTAAGAGGAGTGGGCTCTGGACAGCCATGATCCTGCGTGATCCTGCTCTCCTGGAAATATTTTCTGTATATCTGGGGAGTCGGGGGAACCAAGGGATTGAAGCCTGGCACAGGCGAGAAGCGGATAACAACTTTGTAGAGGATGGAGGAATAAATGAAGGACTGTGGTAGAGGAACACTTCACCAAACATGCAGAGGAATGCACCTCTATTTGGGAGACCTTGAAGGCGTCACACAATGTCCTGTGCAGTATTTCTTCCAATACAGCAACAGCCCAGAGTTTAGAGCTGGACTTTGGGCCGCTGCACACTCACACTGTGAAGGTAATTGTAATTGGTTATTTATAATGCACTTAATTCCCAGAGGTTTCGAAGCGCGGACCTGGGGATCGAACCTGAACCTGTGTGGCTCTGTCTGTCTCGTCTTGCTTCCAAGGGGAGCTTGTTGTCCCTGAGCTATCCTCCCGGCCCATCTCATGCAGTTCTCGATCTTCAGGCTTCGCATTTCCCCCGCCCCCCCCATGAAGAAAATGATCAAAGAAGAGCAGACGCTCTATCACGCACATCTTGCATGAAGATGCCTGCATGACCTCTGTACACCATCGCTTAGTGTGAGCACGAGGTGCTCCTAAACGGGAGGACGTGCATAAGGGATGCCTTACACAGCTTTGCCTGAGGTTCTCAGAATGGGGAACCCCATGACTGATACAGCGTCAGAAGACTGCTTCAAGGCGCTCTGGGGGCGGAAAGATTGAATGCAGACATTGGATAGAAAGTGACACAAGTATCGTAGGAGGCTATAGCATTCGGATCACATGTTTGTCAGGGGAGCAAGACTCCCATGGCCTTGCAGATCTTGACAATCGTAAGGCAAAGGCGTAGTAGAAGCACTTCCCATAAGGCTGAGCCTGCTTTGTACTGAGACTCCCTTGCAACTCCATAGCTAGAGGCACAACATGACCCGTTTCCAATCTGTAGTAGGTGCTTATCCGGTGCTGTTTATTTTTCTTTGCATTCTGGGACTTGTAGTTCCACTCTTTCCCATTATGAAACTCGGATTACAAGTCCCAGAATGGAAAGAATAAACCAGGACTGGATAGGCACCTGCAGATTGGAACGGGTCATGTCGGCAACAATGCTTCTAGTTGAATTAGTTGTAAACTAGTCCCCCATAACCTCAGAATGTAGTGGGAGAATGTTTTAACAAAGTTGTTGGTCTGGGATACAAATGACAGCCAGTTTTTCGAGTCTGAATCCAGGTTGTGATATGATATTTATAACGCAAGGTTTCTAAGCGTGGACCCCCCGGGGATCAAACCTGTGATGCTCTGTGTCTTCTTGCTTCCAAGGTGAGAGTGTTGCCCCTGAGCTATCCTGCCTTGTGAGATGGAAAGGTATTGGGCACATGGAAGGAGACGAGTCAACAGGTAGTGAAGTTGTGTTACCAGTCCCCATCACCATTCTGTATGTTTCCACCCACTGATTCAGAGCTGGTTTTCTTGCATCTATTTTTGGTGCCTATATTAAGATGGGTCCTTGATTGGTTTCAGCTCCTTACGGACAGCGGTGTGTTATTGGTGCACGTGAAAACCAATATGGCCGCCTCCGAATGTCTTTACAAGTGTAGCAGCGTACCTTATAAAAGAGAGGTTAGAGGACCTCAGTGCCATAATACTGCCCTAGCTGACAAATCAAAAGCCACCGAGATTGTACTAAGCAAAGAGAAGAAAAGTGGTTCTGTATGGACTTGGCCCATTTGCGGTGCTTCGTTCGGTCTAGTAACTCCTTCAAACCCTGTAGATGTTACATGGATAACCACCTTGTTCACCTTGTCCACATCAAACGCTGTCAGACGATAGCTGGTCAAGTGGCACAGCGAGTAGAGCGCTCGCTTTGACACCCGTGCAGAGCCTGTTAACGCAGGTTCGAATCCCGGCGGGGCCAAACTCAGCCTTTCATCCTTCCGAGGTCGATAAATGAGCACCACACACCGTGGGTAATAATAAGCAGCGCTCGGATACCTGAGGGTTTGTAGCGCTATATAAAAGCCTAATTATTATTATTACCACGGGTATCATGTGGTCAACTGCCCATTTTCAGTTGGCGCTAAGGAAATCAGGCCACCATCTGCATGCCGTGGAAGTCGTTGAAAAGACTCTCTTTGTGGATGGATGGGACGTTGATGCTTCGAGCATTGTCGAGCATGTTTCGCATGCTATTGCACTCCTTCAGGAGCTTTGTGATATGAAACCTACTTGTAGCTACAAGGCGTGCCTTGATGGTTTGAAGGTAAAGAGAAATGTGTACAGTGTCAGATGCTGCTTTCCCCCCACGTGGAGAAAACAAACTGCATTGGGGATTTGTGGGTCTTGCTATCCTTCTCTCACTGTTTGTTTTAATCAAAATAGGGATAAACCTACGATCGATTTACAGGACTATGAAATATCAAAACGGCATTTGGCATGATAAATATGGGTGCTAGTCAAGAGGCATGCATGAGGGGAAAATTGCCTTCCTGTGGTTGACTGGTACAATGACCAAACTTATTTTCTTGTGTATAAACTGGATCAAGCCACCACGAGATTAACCATCAAGTAAGCATATGATCACTTGTATCTTTTATTATTTGGAAACAACTATTATGCTTTATAAATGATGGACTGTTTTTGCTGAATTTAACGCGCTGTGTGCATTGGGCACATATGAAATGGTTTGATTAAGAACTTCATCACATGTTCACAGATGAATGTTTTTTTTTTTTTTTAATGGCTTTAGAAGCTCAAAGCAATACACAAGAGAGATACAAACTTCCAAGACTCAGGGATGGTGAGGATTTGTGCTTGGCATGCTGAGAGCCTGCCTCCCCGCCTCTGAGTTACCCTCTTAACCGGCCTCTCATGTGCCTTCAAGCTAACATTTTCCCTCGCCTCCAACCTGCCTCTGTCCCTCCTTTTCTCTGCCTCCTGGTACCGCCTACCCGCACTTAAACATGTCTATTGATGATTGTCCCTAATCTATGTAAATCCACCCATGTATTGACCCCAGGGACAGTTCCAATTATGCACTTAAAATGTCTAATGATATTTGTCCCTAATCTATGTAGGTCCACCCATGTATTGTCCCCAGGCACTGTTCTATTTACTCCCTAACACAACCTGGTCAGAATGTATTTCAAACTCACCCCATTGTAAGAAGCTCACTGCTTCCGGTCAAATCTCATATATTATCTATTGTATGTTCTTTTGTGATCAAACAAGAGTTGTTCTTCCCTGTATATAAATATAAATATTTTAAGACATGCACAAAATGTAGTGTAGCACATTCTATGCAAAGGTTTTCACCGTCGTGCTCTCTCACACACAGAAAACGCACGTGCACATGGGGAGCTGTGCAAACAGTGCTAATCACACAAAACAAGCACAACCCTCAGATGGAGGCATGAAACACAAACTCCCAGTGTTACACTGAAGCAGGGACCGTCATTGTGGTAGCCTCCGACCCGAACATCACTCACCTGCAGGCTTCGCAGTGGTTGTGGTTTGCTTCTTGAGTTGCTGAGTCTAGGATTTCCTCTCTCTCTCTCTCTGTTGCCTCTCTCTCTCCCCCACCCTCTCTCTCTCTCTCTCTCTCTCTCTGTCTCTCTCTCTCTGTGTCTCTCTCTCTCTCTCTTTATCTCTCTCTCTCTCCCCCACCCTCTGTCTCTCTCTCTCTCTCTCTGTCTCTCTCTCTCTGTGTCTCTCTCTCTCTCCCCCAACCTCTCTCTCTCTCTCTCTCACTCCCTCTCTCTATCTCTCTCCCTCTCTCTTTCTCTCTTTCTCTCTCTCACACTCCCCCTCTCTTTCTCTCTTTCTCTCTCATTCTATCACACTTCATCTCGTTTTTCCTCTCATTCTCTTCCTCTCTCCGTCTCACACACACACACACACACACACACACCTATCAAAACACAATGTAGGTAGTTGCCGCGATGCAATACGGCACAAGGCCATGTTACATGGCATGTATTACATCGGGCCATTCAGAATGTATTTTATTTATTTATTGGACATTTGCATGGCGCCTATACACACGTGTTTCCAGGTGCCAGAATGAGTAGGGCGGGTTATTTTCACCCAGGGAACGGGTGAACTGACTCGGATCACAATTAGACCTGTCTGAAATATGGGGCTGAAATCAGATTAAATGATTCAAGCAATATGAAACCCAAAAGTCACTCAGATAAAACAGCCTGTTGGGTTGTCCTGGCTTGAACCTTTTCCAGAGGTTCCTGTTTACACTCAGTTTATTTTTGATGTTGTTCTCTTTTAATTGTGCTGTTATTTCATTTGATTTGTGTTTATTCTGAGATTAGGTTTTAATTCAGGTGCAATTTCATAGAAACCAATAGGCGTGTGTTGTTTGAACAGGTTGGAACCGATCAAGGCTTGGTTTTGTTGCCCCTCTTTAGTCAGCCTCTTAAGCAATAGACTTAGAGTGACTAATTCAACCCACAATTTTAATAAGACAGGCCATGATTGGAGTTGAGCATTTCAAGGCCCGCCAACCTCTATAGTACTAAGATATACTTGGAAGGACTGGGTGGCAACCCTTATGTGCGGTATTGGTTCAGCGAGCCACTTCAATTTCCAGGTGATCTTTAAATGTGCCAGCTATGACCTGTAGAATGAATGACATCTGAACGTATTAACATACAATGCCACAGGAGTGAGCAACCTTTTGCTCTCTGGGCATTTCAGACTACAATTCCAATGGTATCTAGCTATTGACTATGCTGGTTGGTGATGATGAGAGTTGTAGTCCAGAACATCTGGAGAGGCCAAGGTTGCAGACCCCTGCCATTACATGTAATACATAACAGATTTGTGTTGCTCCCAATGTAATGGTATCGATTGTAGAGACCGCAGAGGGAGGAAAGGCTCATATGACCTGCTGGGACTCAATCATGAGAACACAACCCTTTGTATCAGTCCCATGGTATCTTGTCAATGTGGCAGTATGGTGAGTCAGTATCCTATGTCTGCTTCTCAAGCTGTATAACGTAACAGACGATTGGGTCAAACACAGGTCCCTGCAATGGATGCATTAGTGCACTGAGCCACGTGACAGGCGCATCCTCAGCCAAGGAAATATCTAATTACAACAGTTATGGAGCAATGAATGCAAGATACAAAAGCAACTAGGTACATGGAGAAGTGTGTGCTCATGAGTCAACTGATTATGGGGTGAGACGGCAATGGACGCAGAGGCATGTGGATAAACAGCTGACGATGAGGACATGGGTGGATCAGCAGGTCATGGGGGAGACAGCAATGGATGGGGGAGTTATGGAGAGAAAGCAGGGTGGAATGGGGAATGCCAGCTGTGGATGAAGGGGGGCAGGAGTAAATGGAAGGTTGTGTGGCGAGGCCGCAGGGGATGGGAGAGCTTGCAAGGATGGAACGGGAGAACATTGAAGGGGTGAGAAACCGCAGATGGCCAGGGCAAGAAGTGTGTAGGGAAGACATGGTATCAGTGGACAGATAGCCCAGTGGGTGAATGCGCCTTATGAAGAAATCTGTGTGAGCATAGTGTCTCGTCCTTCTATGGTAAAACATGACTCACATACTTTCTGAAAGGCTGTAAATATGCCTGTTTGCATAAAGTGGTCTGCCTTGTACATTGTGCACTGAAGAAGCGATCATGCTTCATGCAGCCCAAAACACTCTTTAACAAAACCTCCTCTGTCTTTGATGCACTTCTACTTCAGTATCTTTGATCTCTGATCAACCTTGTCTTGTGCTCGTGTGACTTGCTCTTTTAAACCCTTTGCTCTACACACACCTTGAGTGCCCCCTTTGCTCCTTTTTCATAATTGTTCTTTGGTCTTGATGTTTCCACCCCACCTGTGCTATCTGGTTATTTTAGTTTGCCCCTTTGTGTGCGTGTCACTGAGGAATTCTGTGATCAAATAGCAGAACAAATCCAAAATCCAAGTTCCTTTATAAGGTCACTGGACTCCAAGGTAACCTGCAGCATCCTGTACATGTACATCAGAAGGCCTTATGTTCCTCATAGTACATGGTCGGATCATCTCCTTTACCAGTAGCTCCCTCTGATCCAAGGGATTTTCCAGATGTTGAAATATGAAATACATGTAGACTCTAATGGGCGTGGAAACGCACACACATGTAATACATGTAATGTGTTGTAAGATAATTTTTTAGTAGTTTAGTGAAAAATGCATTTATAAACTCTGTGGTGTAGAATAAATGGGAACATGTAGTTAGAGTCCTGTTCTCCGGTACTAGACTCCAACAGCGGGCTAAGTGAATATACTACCTCACATGTCTGCTTGTTTATCAATTGACGGTGACTTGACAGCAATACATTCAAATAAATGAATCTAAAAAGCTAGTCCGGTGTTTTAGTGGGAATTGGAATTCTGCAGAGAGCAGTTGTCCACACAGTGGGCCTCATTATGATCCTTCCGTTCCGGTAAAAAACTGCTGGTTTGGACGAATACCAGCACTTTACCAGACCGGCAGAGTGCAAGTCTGCCGGTGGAGGTAACCTGACTTACCTCCAGCCAAGAGCTTGAGGTAATTCAGGCCTCCACCTGCATAAAACAGCCGGAACTTTTGGTATCTGTATTGCCAGTGCCGAAAATACTGGCAAATACCGGACTCCATGGAATGGGGTTATTACCAGGATATCAGGCGAGCACAAACGGTGGGTGCATTTGCCGGTATCCTGCTGGATTTTCCACCAGGATACCGGCAAACGTGGAATGAGGCCCCGTGTGCTGACTTCTGGAAGCAGGCATTGCGATCTCACACCTGGAGATGGCCATTTACATACCTTGTCCTATACTATTTAGAATTGTAGATGGGCAGCTCGCATCTAAAGGCTATTTTGCACTGAGGGACAATGAGAGTGAAGCGCGAGTTGCCTATGACGTCATTCGGAACCCCGAGGTGGAATAAACTTGCTTGGCCTGAAACATACCCATCTTAAAGTTAGGGCCTATATGGGCTCCCTGGAGCACGTGTCCCCCTCCTGCGCTGTCCCCATGGACCAGCATTGACTGATCTGTAGAGGGGAGGCATAAGGGAACTATATGCAACATCTCCCTCACTTCACAACAACCCAAAAGGGACAAAACATACTCGGCAGAGAAAATGCTGTAAAGCTCTGCCGTGATGTCACAGCAGTGATCATACATTCCCTAATCCTCTGCCATGATATCAAAGCAGGGACGTACAGAATTCAGAAAGGGAATTGCTAATAGCTTCTATTGAAAGCCATACTACACAACAAGACTGCTAAAAACAGGCTTTTTATAAATATGTTGCAGACGTCCTTATATTCTATATGTCGTGAGTACACAATATCATGGTATTCCTTTTATCGAGCTCAGGAGGCTGAAGGGCTGAAAGAGGGGGTTGGCCCTTGTCAGAGGCAAGGGCTTAACCCATTATTTATTTATGTATTGGTACATTTATAGAGAGCACCTAACCCTCAGGTATCTGGGCGCATTGCATGTCGTTACACATTAGAGTTACATGACAGACAGTTGTAGAACATTAGGTGACGGCCTGGATACCAGTGATCCCCTGCCCCCCAGGACTCCTATGCAGGGTGCAGATCCATGCCCTTGTAAGGCAGGCCCTGCCCAAACAAGTGCACTTTTCTTAAATGTGGTGCGTTTGCCGACAACACGTACATTCTTGCCTTCCTAAAGTACCGATTTACCTGACAAAAGCACGTTTTGTGCCCAACAAAGCGTGCTGATAATGGCTGTCCTCTTGTCGCATTAAAACAAGCCTTTCTCAGAGTAATAGTCTGGACTTGTTCATCTATGCTGTTGTTATGTTATGTATTGTTATGTTATGTACTGGGATGTGTACCACACACTTCTGCGATTTGCGCGGTCTCCAGGTCCTCTGCACCACCCCCTGATTTCGGATGCTCAATAAAACAGATGAGAGCCAGATCGTCCGCGTTATACACCACTCCTTCTGCAGCGGGAATGGGCCTAATTCATGGAAAAAGCACTAAGGACTGTTTTTGTGAATTAAACCCATTTAGCGGGGTGTTCCACAAAAATGCACTTTGCATCGATCTATCATTTAGGCCCGTTGGCACGTGTTTGTTGGCAGTGCATAGTCACTTTGCTCCGCGCTAAATGTACCATGAATTAAGCCGCACAAGGACCAGGAGGATAGCTCAGCAGCAACGTGCTCGCCTTGGAAACAAGATGACACGAAGCAGCACAGGTACGATCCCCGGGTCTGCACTTAGAAACCTCTGGGTATTAAGTGTGTTATAAATATGCAACTAAGAGATGAGCGCTTTAAGAATGCAAATAAATAAAGTAGCCTTTCCCACAGTAATAGCCTGGTGTCTGCCATCGGTTTGGCTGAATTGTGCTGCATCGCCCCATAGCATCGTTCACAAAACCGATCCCAGTCAGGACGTTCGATTTTCCTGGTTTTCCCTTATGTCCTCACTGAAGACCCATTCCTCAGCTCTTTTATAGCCCAAAACGTTTTGCAGATAGTTTAGTGCTGTTTCTGAGGTTTGCGCCCTGAGAGAGCGTCTATTTTTTCTTCGACTGACACTGGAAAAAGGTGGACTTGGTCCAGACATCACTATAATAGAGGTCCCCAGTTTGGTCACACTTGTGCAGCCCATGGGGTAACACATGCCATGCTCTGTGTCACAACGCTGACACAATCATCCTTCCTTGGCTCTCCAGCGGGATTGGGCTGTTCATGTGTTGTGCCTGCAACTTGTGCCCACTGATCCTCTCCTTGAATTTGACAGAGTTCCGAAACAAGCGGGAGACATGTGTCAAGGCTTTGCCGCCACAGGCTGATAACCAAACACTTCTCATTGTCAGGTCTGCATGTTTTGTTAGGTTTGGCACCTTTGTGTTTGTCTCGGATTCGCAGTTGTCTCGCTCAGCTTCGTAGATGCAAGATTTACAAGTGTCATTTCTGAATACCATTGAAATCAGAATAGAGTTAATGTTTTGGTAGCGCAGGCTGAACACAGCCTGTATCGTCAGGAACGGTGTGAGCTATTAACTGAATGTGTCAACTGTATGGCCATTAGTTTTGCCCGCCGCGGCTTTATCAGGGCAATGCATTAAATCCAATATGCTCTTAGCATAGCGAAAGAGAAAGAGGACAAATTCATATTACGAGACAGTTCAGAAACCATATGTGTGCTAGGTTCTAATCACTGCAGTAATATCTTGGATATAAAGCAATCAATTGCCAGTCGGGTAAGGGGCAGCTATTTGGCTCTGTTCTGGTCAGGTTATATGATGACAGGGTGTTTCCCATGTGTGTAGGTGTGGGTTAATTAAGAGGGATCCATTCCATGTCAGAAAGTGTAGGCACACTGCCTATTGTGAAAATGCTGGTGCAGCACGCGGCGATCTTGATAATGCCCTGTTGGATGAAACTGATGGCCATACAGTCGGCACATTCATGTAACCGTGTGAATATATTTCTGTCATAAAGGGCAGGTATGTAACACCATCAGGAATAGCCTTTGTATATATGTGTGAATAGTTAAGATTACCTGGACCTATTTTTGTGATAATAAACCCATCACAAATCTTAGCTGTAAACAATAGTATCAGATGTTGGAGCGCATTTCTGGAGTGCAAACTTCTTTTTTTCCCATTCCAGTCATGCATTCAGTTTACTTTTTTCCTGCAATTGCGTGAACCTTTTTTGCTTTCAAGTAAAATAACTTGTCAATTAGGGTCAGTAACGATGTGCCGTCTCCTGCTACTGAGTGCTGTATAAGTTTCAAGCTGCGTCTTTCTCGCTCACTGTCATCATTTTTTCACTTTGCATGACACTCTCTTTCTATCTGTAAAGATATGTTTTGTTCACTACTCTCTATTTCAATCTGCCTCCCTTTCTGTTTCACTCTGCCTCCCTTTCAGTTTCACTCTGCCTCACTTTCTGTTTCACTCTGCCTCACTTTCAGTTTCACTCTGCCTTACTTTCAGTTTCACTCTGCCTTACTTTCAGTTTCACTCTGCCTCTCTTTCTATTTCACTCTGCCTCACTTACTGTTTCACTCTGCCTCCCTTTCAGTTTCACTCTGCCTCACTTTCTGTTTCACTCTGCCTCACTTTCAGTTTCACTCTGCCTTACTTTCAGTTTCACTCTGCCTCTCTTTCTATTTCACTCTGCCTCACTTACTGTTTCACTCTGCCTCCCTTTCAGTTTCACTCTGCCTCACTTTCTGTTTCACTCTGCCTTAAGTTTCACTCTGCCTTACTTTCAGTTTCACTCTGCCTCTCTTTCTATTTCACTCTGCCTCACTTTCTGTTTCACTTTGCCTCACTTTCACTTTCAATCTGCCTCACTTTCTGTCTCTGTGTAAATCTCATTCCATGCTGGCTTCCTACAGAATCTGCCTGCTTATGAACCTGGTAAAAGCAGGCGGAATCCATAGGAATCCATTATAAAGGGCTCCCACAATCATTAACTGTGCGAGAAATATACACCTTTTCCCACAATATCGTGCAAAACAATGGTGTAAGGGTGTTTTCGCCTGTTTTTGCACTTTTGTCTTACACTGCGTATGGACATTGTTAAAACGGCACCGAGCTGACCTTTTATACAAAGAGTACATGTAAGTGGTGTGTTCCATGCACTTTACTGTTTAAATGAAAAAGGCCCGGATGTCTTGATCATCCTCCGTCCTGTGAGGCCTTACCCTGGACGTGATCCTCAGTTTGGGGTTCATGGTTGTGAGCAGTTATTCTTCAAAGCTGTAGAAAATTCTGAGCATTTTAGAGCATCTCATTTTGCTTTGTATTGTAGTGAGGAAATGTGTTATAAAACTGAGTTTAACGTTTGTCAAGGGCTACGCCACATGATATTTCGCGAGATCCCCATGCCCCGTGCTTCAGAAAAATAAAGTATTCTGTAGGAGGGACGTCTCTGCGCAGCCAACCATGCTACCTGAAAAGGCCGGCAGGTAAAGTATATGGAGCTCGGCCCTTTACTTTGATCTTTCTCTCGCCTGAAACGGACTTGAGTTGGAACTTTTATCTGAGACACCCTCTCACAAGAGCTGAGCTACCTGGGCCTTGAAGCGTGGATAGGCTGTTCCTGATGACCCACGAGGCTCCCAAAGATATCCTCCTTGAGGACCCTGTCATGCTGTGGGGCAGGAAGCTGTCACTCTGGGACGCCCTGCTGACATAGCTGACTCCTGGGTGTTGCTCTGTGAGCCTTCCCAGCGGATTCAGTGCACTGTAGCTGCCTGGTTGCATACACAACAAGTCTCCCACAACACGTGGAGGGAGACAAACTCCAGCATTCGCTCCAGCCTGAAATAATTAAAACCCCGATGCAATCCCATGGGGAAATTCCTTTCTCCCACTTTCTAGAGCAAAATCTCCCTCGCACCTGGCCGAGAAGCTTGTCATGTCTGTGAAGCTGAGGAACTTAAGAAAGATTATGATTTCATTGGTTAAAGGCACACCCTGTTTATCGTGCACGCAATGTTTGCACTGAATTTTTCACACTGCAGTCTTCCACTGCTAGTGTATGTTTTCCCTTTCCCGCTCTCACGCACTGGAACACTGAACCGTGACTCACTGTCCATGTCTATCCTCCATCACTTTACCGTCCTGCAGAATCAGCGGCCAGATGCATTCAGTTCCTTTATGTTCGTAGAGTGCTACGTTGGCATAATTCAGCCACCTTGGCGCTACAATGTGAACAAGGAGGAACATCCGTCATGATGCGAGAAAGAGAAAAAGCACAGTTTTCATCGTTTACCTGAAACAGGTGTGTAATTTTTTTGAACCCTGAGTCAGGGGTAGCCGTTTCCAATGAGAAGCCCTCAAGCGTGACTTTGAATGGCCTCCTGTGAGTTTGTGTTTAACTACAGGGACGTAGAGCTCGGACATGTAGTTCAGTGTCCAAGCTAGGAACTGAATTCTGACATGCCAACCGTCCCAATTTAGGCCGGAGGCTCCCGATATTGCAACTAAAGATTGCACTATGTTTTACTGTCTCCTGCCTACAATTATAATGTAGTCAATGTAAACCTATGGGAACATGACCTTCTCCCGATTGCTGTGGGTAATCTCCCTTTCAGGGGCTTAAGAATGTTGGGATGTCTGAGTAAGTGCAAGGGTGGTTGGAACCTGTGAAGGCACTCCAGGGGCCAGATTCTCAAAATGCTTTGGTTCAAGTGAGTAAAATGCATTACCGCATCTCCTCACTTGCGCCAAAAAATAAGCAGCCCAATTCACAAAGGGCATCTGAATGAAAGATGTTCTCATTCCGATGACTGCCCTCCCCCCATTGTGCATTTGCGCATTTGCCCAAATAAAGGCCAGTTTCAGAGCATTCAACAAAAAAAAATGTGTTATGTGAATTATAGTATAAAAATACATTTTTACACCAACGAAAAAAAAAATATCATTAATCAATTACGTGTTAAAATGCCATACAGTAAACACAAATTAATGCATTTAAAAATAATCCAATTGTAATTCAGACACAATAATATACATTCTAGACTATTCGCGTCATCTATCTATTTATGTATATATTTGACATTTGTAGGAGCTCACTCAACCCAGAGGCTTCTAGGCGCTTTTTACAGGCAGAAGCAACTAGGGGGGAAATTAGTGCAAGAGGAGGCTAGGTGAACAGATAGGTCTTTCGATGATTCCGGAACCTGAGGAAGGATGCAGCATAATGGCATTTCACACCAGTAAGTACATGAGTTTCCCACGGGGACGGCAGTTAAAGAAATGGACATGTCGCATACATTCAGAATGGCTATTGTTAATGGAATTGCTGTGGCCAACAAGCATCGTCCCCAAAAAAGCAGGGGTGTCCATAGTCTGGGGAATTTGTGCAGTGACTCAGTCATGGACACTGAGTAAGGATATGCCTAAGCGTTTCTATTTTACTTTCATTTAAACAAAAGCGACAGGTTCTTCTATCCATTGGAATGATCAAACGATCCCCCCAAAAAGCGATGCAAGGGAATAAATGAAACCTAAATTGCATGAAAAACGTCCTTACTCTAGTTGCAGGACATTTAAGTAAGTATGGCTGCTGTAGATCAGCCATAAACGTTTCTATTACACTTTCCTGGTTAGAATAATACCCTTTCATTAAGTCACGATGGTGACACTGATCGCAATCAAAAGCTCGCTTTTGTAGATGCTTTATAATATCATTTAGTACCATAGTCCAATTTGGGTATCATCGAATGTGCACACGTGTCTCTGTTTCCTGCCATTTTCTTATTTTCACCTGCACACAATTCTTTCTCTAATAAAACACAAATAGTTACTTATGTTTGTTTCATGACTTTAAGCTACAAGGTCACAAAAGGTATGTGCTTCTAAATGCCTTGAAATTAGGATCACCCCCTGCACCTTTTGAAAATGGCGGAGGGGGAGGCCCACATCATGAAATTGTAATTTCTGACCCTGTCATTATTTGCTTTTGAAGTGTGAGAGCCGTGCTTTAAATATGTGTATTGTGTGGCATAGGTAGCACATCCATGGATATCCCCTCTGTAGGATAGCTCAGGGGCAACGTGCAGATGGAGCACCACAGGATCGATCCCCGTCCGCGCTTAGAAACCTCTGGGTATTAAGCGCGTTACAAATAACCTGTCATATCAATTTCATTTAGTGAAATTTCAGAGGGCATTTCCTAGACTTAGTTGAACCTAATTCCAAGCAATTGTATGTCCTGCCCACAACCCCTTCTCAGTTTTAGTGTATTTACACAATTGATGTGAGCCCCAGCAACCATATTGTGACCCCCGCTACCATGATGGCTTTTATTGGTCTAGGCACACAGTGTAAAGTGGATGTAAGCAACACCAGATAAACTAGCACATATATTGTATGAAAGCTGCAAGCACAAAGACGCCACATTTAATGACACAACAAGTGTTACTGCACTCTGTACACCTTTTGATTTGTCTTCCCCAATTAATGGCAGGTGATCAGTGAGACCATTATGAACATGCACCAATTATTTTAGTCTATAAAATGCATTAGCTACAATCAGTTAATGTAACATTAATACTTATTCCGTGGGCATTATTATGACATAATTGACTGTTTATCGACATAAGCATCCTCTAATGCTATTAGAACAAGCTTGCTTTGCTGGAGCCAGCAGAGTCTTTCTGCTGACTTCAGTTTAAAAAAGTTTGGAAACTGGTCATATTTTATAAATATATATATATATATATATATATATATATATATATATATATATATATATATATATATATTCATGAGCACTGGGCATGAAGTTTGTGTTGAAAGGCGCAGCTGAGCACCCAAGGTTCTTCATATGACATAGTCAAGCCACAAGGAGCCATGATTGGTTTGTGAAAATAAAAATAAACTAAAACAGAAGTCTCTGTAGCTGTGACATTAACCCCTGATTGGGACAAGGACACACCCACTGACATATGATAATCGGGCACCTGTTACCATGCAGTCACTCATTATGTATGATGGAGTGATCCGAAGCAGACAGAGACCGTGGCATATCGGTAGGAAGTGTGGAGACTATGCAAACATATTTTCTTGATTTCAAATATATCCGCAGGAAAACATATGTTTTGAAAAGAAACTACAGCTCCCAAAAACCCTATGCATGGTGATCCGCCGATGCTCGCATCCTCCTCCAATGGGATGCAGTGCTTCTTTAGAAAGTCCACGAATGCCTGTAACATGTCCTGCTGTTGCCACCTACATGATCAGATAAGTATACCCTTCACCTTCTCCGGAAGATCATCTCTAGCACAGTATGTTGTGAATAGTGACACTGTGTATTGCAAAGATGTCATTGCCGGTAGGGAATCCGCGCTTTATAGCTTCATTCCCCGACCCTCACTCAGACGAATGTGCACCTCAGAAATCAGTAGGTCTCCCACCGTGACCAGAGAAAGTCTCAAAAAGTCAACATCTCTAGGCCAAACCTCGAGGTTAGGCAATCTGTATCAAGTTTTAAGATTTTAGGAAGATGTGCATTAACGTACTTGTCTATCTTACCAGATCAATACGTGGCATGATCATCAATATTAGTTGTAAAAACAGCTCTAAAATCATTCCTAGAAGCTTTATCTTAAGCTTTGAAAGTCAGTAAATCCCTAGAAATCCCTAGAATGGCTAAGTGGCTTAAGAACCTTCAGCAGAGATCTAGCTGCAGGTTTCACATTCATCACTGCAGCTGGCATGTTAACCCAATAAGCCAACATTCCAAAAGAAATTCATAGGGAGAAAAGGTCAGAATGATCCTTTAACCATTTTATAATGTGCACACTAATAACAGACTGATCTGTTGAAATTTATAATATATATTGCCAATATTGTCCCTAAAAATATATTTTATAGGAGCAAATAAGTTTAAAATTGATCGAGGTGCATCTAACATTAAGCTAACTAGTCCCAAACCCTACCAACCTTTTACAGGCATAGACCAGACATAAATCTTGCCAGATAATATTTTCCACCAGAATCCCATTCATTTTGTGAGATGTGATAAGAGGCTGAGCAGGGTACACTGTTTTGTGACTGACTTTCCCCATTCCTACTTGTGTGTTATTAAATCTCCCCATGTTATCTTTGTTGTTGTACTTGGTAAGCATATCATAAACATCTTGCTCCCTTACACAATAGTGACGTGTAATGTTCCTAATTGGAATGCAGATCTAAAAGTAGCAGGCTTGAAGGTTGATGAGGGCCAGGTATCCATGAAGGGTGTAACTCTCACTAGAAATGGGTTAGCCTGATATGTCTACAGAGTAGAGACTACATTCCAAAAAGTCGTTAAGCATTGAGAAGTCGTCCCATGATATTTCTGACACCTCCCATCCAGCCCTAACTCTTCATTGAAGAGCGATTTGCATTCTGGGACGTGTAGTTCCCCTTTTCCCCGAGTGTGTGTACAGCAAAGCAAATGCAGATTGACACTGGCTAAAAAGCAAACACTGATCCACCACTGCCTCCTTACTGTGTGTGGTGGTTGTGAAGCAGAGATGCATATTCCATTGCACCATGTAGGTCAGGTGTAGGTAGTGCATGCAGTGCTGAGTGTGTCTCTGCATTCTGCTATTCATATGCTGCTTCTCATTTATCATTGCAGAGCTATTAGTGACAAAATGCAAAACAAGGAAGCATACCTGGGTGCTCTATGCACACTCGGCACTGCAACAAGGAGGTGTCTGGAGTCTGCTCTGGGTTGGTTGAATTATCAATAAAGGTTGCTTGCTTATTTCCTTTTTGAAAACCAGCATCCGACGTATAGTTTTGTAAATGTGTATTTTATGTGCACTTTCAAACAAGCAGGCAGGCCTATACTTGTTTTTTTAAATAAATATAAAATTGACCTATTCTTTCACAAATAAACCAAATAGCTTGTGAGACCTGCTGTCTAGACTTGTCTTGAAAATGCATATGTGGCATCAAAATGAACCGCCCACACATTAGCAATTTAGCAATTTGCAGGCGCAGTTGGTACTTTGCACGTGAAAGGGTCACTGGAGATGGACTTGCCCCCATTATCCAGTTGTCATTAATTGTTGTCTGCTGCGCAGTCCTTATCTGACAATAGAGCTGTAAATCACACCTCCCAGACACACAGCAGGAAGCCTATTCAGCCCTGGCTGACACACGCCTCAAAACTGCACAGGCTGATCCTGCTGCAACTTCCCTGGCTTCTGAGTCTTGAAACTTAGACTGCTGTTGATCCAGGAGACACATAACATTCGGATGTATTACATCTAAACCAGACAACTCGACAGGCCTCGAAAAATATGGTCAGTCCAGTCGATATCCAGGCACGTAGCAACACTGCATTGATATAAACAGGGTCAATGTTACTTATATTTGGCCCGCAGGCATGCATGTCATTCATTCAGCATATGCACTGAAGAGAGTCCTCTCTCCTACCAGTGATGCATTCTGGCGACAATCATATGATTAGAGTAACGGACCTTAGGTGCATCGCCAGAAGCACTGCATTAGGTAAACAAAGAGTGAGCAGGACAGCGTTCAACTATTTTTCATGTCTGTCATGGAGAAACGATCCACCAAAGACAAACATGATAGCCACGATGGTGACAAGGCCTCTTGACCTGATAAAGAAGTATCAGAGGTCAGAATTTGCTGGGTCAATTTCACAATCCATTTCTAAGGCAGTAACTTCCAATGCAGGGTCCCGAATTCGGCAAGCCATTAATGCCTCTCTGGCTGCCCATTCTGTAAGCTTTGGGGAGTCCGTAGCCACAGCAGTGAACAAAGGCCTCCTTGAGAATAGGGTTCCACTAGTGTACAACCCTCACACTCATTTTGATTATTTTGGAAATTTTGTCGATATGTCCTCCAAGTGCAATAGATTCAACAGACACAAAAAAAGGCAGCATATTGATTATGGCCATCAGGGTCTGTGATAGATGAAGAACAGTTCTGCTGTCCCAGGAGTACTAAGTATCACTCTACACTATTGAAAGGTGGTTTGGGTACACCATAAAGGCGCCCAGATCGAGGGGGCATAGGATAAACATGTAAGAGGGTTCGACTGGATCCTGCAGTGGTCTCGTCGCCTGGGAGGGAGTGGGTAGCCAAACAGTCTAAGATTCTTTTCCCTTAATTGACGTCCCACACTCTTTTTTGGGAAAAATGAGGATGCAATGCCCAGTCATAGCTGCTCAGGGGTACTCGATCATGACCAAAAGCCTGTGATTAAACCCAATGACCTTACCCATCCCAGGTAAGCAGAACGGTGTATTCCTATTTATTTTTATATTTTATTGATCATTTGTTAGGCGCTTATACAAACGAACAGTGTTTCAAAGTGCCAGAAGGCTAAATGGGAAGGGAACAGGGGGAAAATAACACTGGCAAAAATAGTGAACATATAGACATGGTCCTACTAGGCCTTGTGGCATTCGGATGTGCAAGCGCAGTGAGGAGAAGTGCAGGGGATGGGGAGGGAGGAGAGAGGTGCAGAGGAGGGCAAGTGCTGGTGGAGGGCCCGGGTGGGAAATGCTAAGGGGAGCCAAGGAGGAGAACCTCAGGCTAAGTGATCGTAGAGGCAACTCCCAAGGTGGGATGCAGAGCTGCCCAGCAGGTGCCCGCAGGGGCAGTGCAGTGGGAGGTGGGGGGATGGGTGCTGGTATTGACTGGAAAGAAGGGCCTGGAATCCCATGAGAATCATGAAGGTCAGGCCACCAGTCACAGCGGCAGGGGGGAGATTAGCAGGAAAGTAAAAGAGGTAGAGAACAGCAGAGTTTTGAGCAGTTTCCAGAACTTGGGGAAGTCTGGCTCAAAACTCAGAGGGCCAGGGAGGCTGTTCCAAAGAGAGGCACCAGCTGAGGAGAGAGACCTGCACCCCACGTTCTGCTTGGAGAAGCATTTGACAGTCAAGGAGTTGGAGTTACAGGAGCGTAGGACTCTAACATGGGTGTATTTAGGGAGGGAACATTTGACATAGCGTGGTCCCAGGCCCCAGATGGCCTTGTGGATGATGCAGAGGGTGCTGAAATTGATCCCTGCAGCCACTGGGAGCCAGTAGAGAGATGTTAGGGCTGAGAGATATGGTCCCTGGGCTTGATGCCAAGGATAAGTCTTGCAGCCCTATTATGGATTAATTGGAGGGTGCGTAGGGTGGAACGAGGGAGATTGAGAAAGAGGCTGTTGCAGTAGTTTGGCCTGGACAGTGCCAAAGATCTGGAGACATTGAGCCTCTGGGGAATGCGAGGAAAGGAAGGATGCCTCTGGCAAGGTGGAGCTGGAAGTAGGACTTCATTGTAAGGTCCAGTACGTGAGGGATGATGGAGAGAACAGAATCAAAGATCACCCTGAGCTTTATGGCCTCACCAAATTGTGGGTGTAGAGTGCCCAAAGAGGGTGGCCAGAGGGTAGGAAAGAAAGAGGGTGCAGGAGTCCCAATCAGAAGGATCGCTCTGTCTTAGATTGACCATATCCAGTAACAAACAATTGACAACTCTAGTCATTGACAACACATTTAATGCATTTTTCTCCCGTTATGGCAATGTTGTGTCTAAGGGGCTTGACAAAGCCTAGGTTTCTTGCTAAAATCACCTTATAAACTAAATGTTGCTTTCTTCTTAAGATTTTACATTTATCAGAAGAAGCATGTCATGGTTGGGCCTCCTGGGTGATGTTAACGCATCTCTTGTAAATGAGCGAAATAAGGGGGTGCAACTGAAAATTCCCCCAAGACTAAGTTCTTGCCAAAGCCCAGGCCTTATCTACCTCTGTTGACATGCTGTTTGGGAATGGTACAATGAAATACATTGACATATGATGTGATGTTTAAATGTTGTCCTGTCCTGCTGGCCATCTATGTAGGCTGAGAGAATGTTGGTGTTTGGAGTGATTGACAGCTCAGGAGAATATTGATATGCATTTACTAGTGAGAGTTCTGTGAGTGTAAGTTGGGGCCTGAGCTGCTGCGCTATTGGATGGCCGGTGGGTAGTCAGTCTCCTTGTTTAGACTAGAAGAGTGTCTCTACCCAATGAGCTGCACATGCATAAATAAAGCATGCCTGGCTCTTCATACTCAAGTGACTCACAGCTGGTCTGTGCTTAGACTCTATCTGCCCTCAAGTTTACAAAAGGATATTTGTGTCCACTAGACAAGGGCCAGACCTCGCCCAAACAGATTTTGCCACCTCAGGTTTCCTACAGGGCGTTTAACACTCTGCCCCAGAAGCTTGGTCATGAAGGTCCCTATTGTCATGGAAACCATTGTTACTATGCATACCCAAGTTCCAGACCTTACTTTATGCCACGGCATGGACAAGGGAGGCATGCCAGAGGCCCCTGGCATGGAGACAGAAGCTTTAATCCTGACACTAGGTACATAGGTCAGCTATCTCCACTTGACACCAGTTGCTGGATGGGGTGCCAGCTGGGGAACAGCCCCTGGTCTGTTGTCTCTTGAAAGGTGTACGCATCTTGGTGCCTCCTCTTTCTATGTACTGATGTGTGTCAGGTGGATTTGGTGTTTTTTTTTTTTCCACAGCAGTCTGATAAGTAGTTCCTTGCTCTAAAAACGTTGCCTGCCAAATCACTTATGTTGTTGTGCCTGGTGATGTTCTGGCAGGTTTCTGGCATCTGCCCACTGGATCTTACAGGGAGGGTATCTGTTGTCACACTGTACCAATGTACCAAAACAGCTTCCAGGAACATCAATGTTCCTGCTTTTCCACCATTCCCTAAATGGTGTGTGGTAACTTTTAGAAGCGCTATAATACCTTTCATTAGGGATGGGGGTTACATAGTCATCTCTGTTTATTTCTTTTTGCGAACCTTACGCTGTAGTTTTCTTTGCCACTTAGCTTGATGTGTTTCTCCGCCATCTTAAGGATTTCTCCTCCATCTTAGCTTGATGTGTCAAGGGTAGTATGAAGTACATAGGGGTGGACGTTTCTGTTTTTGGAGCACAGTCCTTCAGAGGGGCCATGGCTTCTAAGGGGGTCATTACGAGTTTGGAGGTAACCATTAGCACCATGGCTACCTCCCAACCCGGGTCCGGGGTCTCTGAATGGCGGTTTACCGGGTCATTCCAACTTTGGAGGACCCGGTAAGTTCCCATTCAGACAACCATTCCCCATTCCCATTTGAACCCCCATAGGGCTCAATGGGAATGGGGAAGGAGCTAATAACAGGCCCGCAATTTGCGGGCCCGTTATTAGCTCCATGGTCCCTTAACGGGTCCTGCTAAAACAAGCTGGTAAAACTGTGGGGAGCATGGTTGCACCGGCACTGTTTATAACGGTGCTGGTGCAATCATAAGCTCTGCTCGCGGGTGCCGGTATGCACGCCTGGTCAGACCAGGCATGCAGTCCGGCACCGGCAAGCAGAACTCGTAGTGTGGTGGAGAGCTAACAATGGCGCCGGTAGCACTACCGGCACCGGTGTTGCCTTTCCGCCACGCTCATAATGAGGCCCATTGTGTTGAGTATTATTCCTCCCTTCCACCCCCGAACATCTGTCTTTCCTAATCTTCTGTTTTCCTTGCCAGAGCTGATGGAAGATCAGGCCCAACTTTCTGAGAAGGATATTTGGTGACGTTGTAGTGACGGGGACGGGGCACTGCTTAATCTTGTTGACTGCTGTGGAGGCTTATTGTTGCGGTTCGAAATTGGGACTTGTTGCAGACATAAATGGACATTTATATAGGAGAATTGCCTCTCCTTGGTGGAGGATGAGATCGTGGCAGGAGCACCTTAACTGTCAAGGCATTATGGGTGCTGTCGTTTCTTTTCAAAATATGCCTTTTCTTGCTGCTATATTTAAAATAAAGGGATATGCACAGTATGGCTTCCATGCATAGGCGTAGAAAATGGGGGGCAGGATGTACAATCCCCCCACACAATTATAAGCGCGGGGATACATTGACATATGTCCCCCCCACAATCAGATATGATAAGTCATTTATAACGCGCTTGTACACAAATATTCTAGGCTCGACAGGGGAGGGAAGGCAGATACTGAATGGTCTGCCAGTCCTATCTGATGGGGATACTGAATGGTCCGCCAGTCCCATCTGATGGGGATACTGAATGGGTTGCCAGCCCTATCTGATGGGGATACTGAATGGTCCGCCAGTCCCATCTGATGGGGATACTGAATGGGCTGCCAGTCTCATCTGATGGGGATACTGAATGGGCCGCCAGTCCCATCTGATGGGGATACTGAATGGGCTGCCAGTCTCATCTGATGGGGATACTGAATGGGCTGCCAGTCTCATCTGATGGGGATACTGAATGGGCCGCCAGTCCCATCTGAAGTTACCTTCTATTCTACAGCACAAGTAAGTTGGGGCCGATACCCCGGCACATACGTTTTACTCAATGGAGCATTTTAGATTTCACCAATATTTTGTCTGCCCATATGATATATGCACACATCTAAAGAAACATGTATATGTTGACTTTAATACATATATATGCACGCTGACTTGTGGGGTTTTGGAGGCACCTCTGTGATCGCCAAAACTCAGAGGCCATGGCCAGCATTCTGGATCTCTGTGAAAGCAGCAGTCAAAGTGTTTAATGTTTGGTAGAAATGGCTTTGGAATACATACATTAAATACAAAAACTCAAAGGTGAAAGTACACAAAATTCCAATATTTGGAAACATACTTTATTGTACATTTGTACATCCCAGTGTCAGCTTAGATGGGAGCTAAAATAAAAACAGTGCTTTGGTTTGTTTTCTTTCCTATTCAATTTAATAATGTTTTATTGACAGTATTTACAATGTACACACATTGTCACAGTGTAACTTGGGTCTTGAGCATATGTGCCGACTTTCTTTCTTTATAAAGTCTCCCTTCTTGACCCTTCCATGCTTTCATCGCATTCTTTTCTGTGATGCTCTTTATCCTCCTGTTCACCTTCTCTGCCCCAACTCTCTTTGCACTACTTTTCTTCCTTAGCTCCAACTGGGACTGGGGGAGGGAGGGCGGGAGTGGGTTCCGCCCCTGGGCATTGCAGCCGGCATGCGACGGATTGGCCTGTGGGGAACCACGTGGCTTGGTGTAGGCAAGCAAGCAGCTGCAGCACTGGTGCATGTTATCCTGAAGCACCCTGGCTAGGAAGGTTAGTTTGTGTCCTGCATGCCTGTTCTGCACAGGTTGGGAGGAAAGGGCTGTAAAACTGATGAAAGAAAATATATAGGCAATGCATTTATCGAGATATTGAAGCTGCTATGTAGGGTGAGGAGAGAGGTCAAGATGGGCAAAGGAGATCATAAATTGACCCACAGGTCCATCGTGCTCATGAACAGGGTGCGGTTGACCTGAGTGGGGTGGCATGACTTTCCATCACTGCACGTACTTCTCATAAAGGATAGGGGACCATATATTATGAAAGGGGATCCGGGGACATTCCATGTCTAAAGGAAAACAAATAGCCAAATACCCATATATAGGTAAAAGTATGCCGAAGGAAGAACATATAGATTCTGCTCCTTTTTCAGGGAGAAGGGTAAAGAACATATATTTAAACAAGGGAAAGGTGGTAAATTGGGCTTGTCCCAATAAAAAAAGAAATAATAAGTGCTTGCATACACTGATACAAAGACATATAACTGAAAAGACATGGGAACCGTGACTGGTTATTCTAGCAGTAACCCCTGAGATGGGCTGATATTGCCAAGTCAGGCAATGGCCTGGGGCCTGATTTACTTAACTAGGGACATTACCAGACCTGGAAATGCCTGCTCAGTGAGGCATTAATAGCTACCAGTACTCTGGAAATCCTTCTATGGTGCAAATAGTTTTTTCTTTATGATTGCCGTTTCTCAACTGCAAAAGAAATACAGAACAGAATGGCTACCATGCACATGGGAGAAGGGAACTATACGTTGTCCCTTCTCTCTTAAAATGATGGCTATTGATGTTATGGGGAAGGGCAGGACAGCAGGTGACAAGATGCCATTGTGGCTTCAGGTAAGTGAGTGGGCAGAGCAGGGGCGGGGAGGTGGCATTTGGTGGACAAGAGTGGCCTCCCACTGCTCAGTGGCTTAGAACATGGGAATATCAAATGGTAATGCCCACACTCCGAACTCCCTGATTGGCTGGGAGGCCCCATCACATGTCCTCCCACGTGCTAATATGAAAAATAGCCATAGATCTGTTGTGCCATGCCTAAGTACATGGATATCATGCACAAGGCCTCACATATGATGGGCAGACAAGACGTTTAGATTCCAGGTGATAGAAGGTTAGACTGTGTTAACTGGACCAGGACCTCTGGCCACAATAGATGACTCCTACTTGACCAAACACAGCAAAGCCCACTGAAGGTGGCCTTCCAATATCTTATTTACACTTTCTGGGTCACTCCACCCATGTGGAATGGGGAAAATTGGAATAGGATACTGGGGCAATGAGATAAGGAGTGATGGGTATATATATAAAAAGAAAACTGCATAAAAAAAAAAACAAGTTCTGCAACAAATGCTTGAAATGTGAAGGCAAAGATCCATTTCAGAACACAAAGGACAATCCTGGTGGCTGATGGAAAATACTCAAACACTGGCTAGAGTTGACCCACAATTCTGTCCCAAAACGGCCAGAAGTGCCCAGATCATATTGTAGGAGGAGGTCAGGATTCCTTACAAAGGTCACCAGTGGTTGAATGGCCAAAGCAGTGACCAGGCACAGTGACACAAACAGAAGCAATGCGACTGATGTGAGGAAGCTCAAGGGATCCCTTCAAATCCACCTTCCTGCTTTAGGTGACCTGTTCATGCCTTCCCAAGAATCCAAGAAGGGAAAATGAGAATTCTGGCTCATTAATCACTTATCATCAATGGAAACAGAATGTGCCGTGTGACTTTCAAGATAGACAGCGCAACATTGAGATCACACGCAAAATGGGCTGAAGCAGTGGCATGCATAAGCCAGCATTATCCCTCCTCCGTCTTTTAGACAATGTGAATGTGTGCAAATAAGTCAACAATGAGAAGGATCTGGTGTCACATGCTCTGTTAAAGACAAGTAGTATGTTCCTGGAGTGGTTGAGCAAAGTATGGTTGGTGGTCACTCCTGCACTAAGGGTGATGTATTGTTGTGGAGTGAGCACAGAGTGTAACAATGACAGACAACATGGCAGTGGGATTGGAAGCTGCAATGGCACCACAGGAAAATTAAGAGCTGCCTATCAGGCTAACATTCCTGTGCACAGCGATAGCTTAGGGGGCTTTGGAGTACAACTAAAGCTAGGAAACGTAGAACGACTGATTAAAGAGAAGATGTGAGAGAAAGTGCAGTCAGGACACTACAACAGCTTCTGTGGCCTCTAAAGTTGACCTGTGTTTGCAGTGACGGAATTCTGCTACAACATGGTATCAGGGGATAGGTGGGGCACAAGAAGCCCATTACACAATAAGAATGTTGGCATGATGGACTACCAACATGGCCGCTCCCAGACCAAAGAGACCAGTCCATATAGGTATTTTCAGTTGAAGCATTTGCAGCTGGTGTTGGGTTCATTCAGGTGGGGTACCTGTGAGCGCAAATGAGTCAAGGGGCCCGGAAGCAAAGATCCAGAGCATTGCTTTTCCCAAATGTACCCGTGTTATACTGACAGTGAGGAGTGGGATCAGGAAAGGTTTGGTTGAACGGTGTCAGCGAGGTTTGGTAGCTGCCATGAATAAACAGAGCACTAGCGGCTCACGTGCGTTGAGGTTTTGAAGGCTCTTGCATGGTGCATCTTAAAGTAGATCATTGTGTTCCAAGGAAGACACCTCAAAGAGTTTAAAAGCAACACAAAGGATACTCTGTGTCCTTCTCATGGGCAATGGTTCACTCCAGAAACAGAAGACATTCAAACACTCACCCCCAAGAATGACTGGTGTGCCTAGAGGTGCTGAAACTGGTTGATTTGGATTTCCATCGGACTCCATGTCAGGAGAGACACCATGATCCAGTGCTGAGATTTCTTTTCTGAATGTACTGTCTGCTGGGAAATGTAGTAGTTGGTCACTTATAATAGGACTGAAGTATAACTAGGGGAAAAGCAAAACCCAGGAATGGAGTAAAGTGTCCTTCCTGACATGGATTCCTCTGACAACCCTATGGTTGAACGTTCTTTGCATCAGATATCAATAGACATAAAGAAGCTATCCAGAAAATGCCAGAGGGTATTAGTAGCAAAGTGATTATACTTTTTTACCCCAACTTACAGAGAGGGCACTCGCCCTGAAAATGATTTCAGCAAAGCGTCCTACTACAGCCTTTTATTGGTGTTGGTTATGTGAGCCATCAGCCGGTGAAAGGGGGAACAGAATATTTGAAGACAGAGCTACAAAATGGGGTAAGCAACAAGACCCCAGAAAACCAAAGACAGCAGGGTTATTAAATGAGAGAGGAGAGCCATTATACTCAATTTACATTTCATTATCTGGGGATAATTTCTTTAGTATGGCGTCCCCACTACTGTTAGTGACAATGCACATTTTTGGAATTAAAATTTGAGAAAGCAATGCAAGGACTCAAAATAGGCAGTGTGTTTGTTTGCGAAGAGGCAATGGAAGCCGTGGTTCAAAGATGAAAAGGTAGAGGTTGTTGAATAAACATGAGCGAGCTGGAGGTTGCAAATCTGTAGCCAGTGAAGGGGTTGCTCGAGTTCTTAATGATAAGAGGTGACACAGACGAGATATTCATTAGACGGAAAAGGGGCGGGCACATAACGCGGTGTTGGAGTGTTCAGGGGTGGGTGCGGTGTGATAGTACACAACCGATTATAGTAGCAGATGCAATGGGGGGTGGGGTAGAAAAGAGCGAAGCAGTGGTGGTGTTGCAGCTGTTCTATGTGATAATTTCGCTTTTTGTAGGTCGTCCAACAAAAAGACAGATTTTTTGGGCTTATAATGGACAGCCTACAAGTGAAAACCCGAATTGTCTCGCTCCCCCACCCACGCCCCCCTCCCGCACTCTACCCTGATGGGATTTGTTAAAAAATGGGAAGCTTCACCCCTCAAACTCACCCCTCAATACCACCCACAATCCCTGAAAATAAACAAACACACACAAACACGCAACACAAACACACACGCAACACACACAGTTACCCGTTCTCCGCCGCTTCCCGGTCCAGGCGTGCCTGTCAGCCTCTGCGCACACTTGTGTGTGTCGCAAGGGGTAACAGTTCGAGCGGTCTTTCTAAATCTTTTTTTTTTTATTCTGTTTTTCTAAAAAAGGTCTATCGACCTAGTACCATTGCAGCAAGTACAGAGTCAACCATCGCCCAGGGGTTGCTTCCAAAGTCTCCCTTAACATTGGTTCAATTTACCAAGGAATAGCGGGGGCTAGTTGACAAACAAATAAAGGCTTGGCTCAAAGTTGACAAAAAATAAAGGTTTGATTCAAAGATGGTTCATCGAGAAGGTGCCATTGGGAAACACTTGGCTTTCAGTTGGAAGTTGAGGTAAAATGGTGACGTAGGGCAAAGCGTGAAAAATGGATAATTATTTCCAGTGCTTTCCATGTTGGGAGGAACAGGCACCAGAGCGAAATAATTGGTCAAATCCCTAGGGAAAACGATCACGTGCCGTAGACGGCATTAGAGTTCATTAATGTAAGGGAGACATGTTTGAAGTGAAAAAGAGGTGGCCAGGGATCCTTTATAGTTATTGGATGTTATTGTTTCCAATGAGAGTGTGGAGATGGTCCAGGAACCGCACCGATATAGATGGAACTCGCAAAGAAGTAACAACATTTCCTCCTTGAATCTGATTGGCCCTGGCTCTCACGTAGCGCGTTCAAACTACAGTGTGTTGAAACCATACCAATGGTCAAAGGCGCTATACAAATGCCCATTGATATAACATGTACTGCTGCCAGGTACTGATGACTCTGCTCTTGAAGGAACGCCTGCCCTGGGCTGACCCCCTGACAGGATCCCTTCCCCCCCATCTCGAGAGCTCTCCTTCCCTAGGTGGCCAGGCCATTCTCTCCCTGGATTACTCCCCTTTTAAGTGCAGTGCTTTGCTGCTTGCCAGGTAGGTTTGCAATATAATCCCGCAGAGGCATTGCTAGGGGGAGGGGGCTGAGGGGGCTATAGCCCTCGGTCTTTTGGTTATAGCCCCGGATTGAAGCCCAGAAGCTACAACCGAAAGGCTAGCTAGCGCCCAGTCCCGACAGTCTCAACATTAGCGTAGCCCCGGAACTATTCCTGACCTAGAGGCACCCCTGTAATCCCGGCACATAACTACATGCCTACACACATTCTAGAAAGAAGCAGGAATCACTGAGCAAGTTGATATTAAATCCCAAAACCTGGCAAAGCTCCAGCCAGAAAGAGGGTGCCTTTCTCTTTCACTGGAATAGAGTTCTACTGGCTGACAATGGCCAAACATATAGCGAGCTCCTTGGAAAGGATGGGTTGGTGCTGTGGAGCGGGAGTTGGTAGGGGAAAGGCCCTCTGGGGAGCTTACCCTGCACACACTAATATCACAACCATAGGAAAGGCGATTGCTGGGAAGTGCTAGATGGGCTGAGATTGGGCGTGGGGAAGGATTGGGAGCTGTACGTGGACTGGAGGCAGCGAAGAAGAGGGTGGGAGGGCAGGGAAGGGAGTGAGGTGGGGAGTTGGGGGGTTCTCAATGTGACTGTTACTATAGGGAACCAAAAAGTATACAAAGGGACGTTGATGAAGGAAGGTCTGGCCCAGAGATCCGAAAAGGCCAAGCCATTGGGAGAAGGGGATCATGAGCTGATTGGGAGAGTTGTGATTGCTCTGGGGGTGGGGGAGGTGTAGCAATGATCGTGTAGGGTCCCTTTGGATCTGCCTAGGAATAAAGCACTCATGTATCCCTTTTAGTAAAGCTTAGTAATTAGGCTGTCCTCCCTCTTTACCAATACCCACTCTACATTTGAACTTCCCTTCCAGCTTTCCTTTCTCACCTTCCCCTTCGTCTTCTCTTTTTTCTTAGTCACTCATTCTTTGCTTCTCTCGTTCTATCAGGTATTTCTCATATTGTATTCCCTAACCCCCCCCACCCTCACATTGTTTTCTTTTACTTGTATTGTTTTCCATGTGGAATTCTCTTTTTATTCCCACTTCTTGCTGACATACACCCTGGCATGGTTCTCTCTTCCAGAGCCCTATATTAATATTAGCATAAACACCTGGTCGCCCTTGCAGAATGAGTCAGGGCACCATTGATGTGCTCAGCACCCGCTTTGGGTCACGCATGAACTGGTGGCTATTGGAGTGGAGACCCCCACACATTGTCTGAGGAATTCACCCATTGGCTCGGTGGGTGTGCGCTCCCCTGGGCTTTTTTGAAATGTTATATTAGGTTGAATGATGGTAGATCAGCCTCTGCAAAATGTGTGGGGCTAATCCGCACACATTTTCCAATGCTCACTGCACGTCATACAGATAGACTCATCTACTATGGTTGGACAAAACCTACAGGTGCAGTCCCACTGTCATATTTAGTTATAATATGACAGTCAAGAGTACATCACTGCATCGCAGAAGGGGGATGCAAAACATTCCTCCTGCCATTGCCAGTCTAATTAACAAACAAAGGCTCCATGGATCCACCCTCTCCTTTGCTGGCTGTTTTGCATACTAATCAGAGTTAATTCAAGCAGGCCCATGGTAGGCCTGGTTGCAAGACTAACAAAGGACAGGAAAATCCCAACAACCTTTGATATGCAACTGTGCCATCCTGAAGCCAGCTCACACCTCTTAGTATCAAGGGCAGTGAACTGTCATGTCTGGGACATGTGTTTAGAGTAGGCAACCCCCGCAGAGGGACCCCATTCAGAAGGTATGAGAATGTGGTTTGCAGGAGACAGAAAGTCTGTTCTCGGCAAAGCTTCAAGGGAGACCAGCTGCTTTAATCAGGAAGCACAAAGAGCTCCATTAACTAGAGAGACCCTTTGATCCACAACAGACAGGAAGAAGGGTGAGACTTAGTATCACCCATTTTCACCCCTTTACCTTTTCTGTTGCAAAGCACTTTGGTATGACCTCATGCATACTGGAGATTGTTGGTGGGGACACAGCATTGGTTCATTGAGGTAGGATTAGCGTACACCAATCACTGGGGCCCGTTTGGCTTTGAAAGAGGACTGAGCCCCACTTTTGAGCAGATCATCTGAAGACTTTGCAACTCCTTTGGACACTGGCTGAAGGTACAGTCTGCCTTACAGCTTCTGTCAGTGAAAAAAGGCTAGGATTTCCAAAGAGGGAAGCACGATCCCTCCTCTACACATCTCCCAGGGAATAGAGGGAGATACTGAATCCAGAGGACCCTCCAGCAACTCCAGAACTGGTACCCAGCCAGCACACAGCATGCCTGCTAGGCTCTGCAAGCAACCTTCCTAGGGTTGGAAGTGCAATGAGTGTCTGCACCAACCAAAGGACAAGGCCGTTGCCTGAAACACTCTCCTCAGCTTTGGGCCATCCACCTTAAAGGATGACACAAACCCAGTGAAGAAGCTTGGAGGAGTGCATACACAAGCATCAACCAGCGTCCACCTTTAAGGACATTTTCGAGCCAGTCCAGCCCCTCAAGCTGCAACCGACTGCACCGCTGACTGTTGTCACGCCACAGATGCTAATGTCGTCCGAGATGCCACAACCAGTGCTTCCGACCCACCAACCAGCATTTAGACAATGATTCCTGAACCTGAGTCACCGTATAGGCCAGACTGTAGACGTCCATCCAGCCTTACATTCTGAAGTGCCTGCTGCCTTATACCCGCAGCTGTCTCCCATCTTTAACTCTGTCACAAGAGCTGCAAAGCGCCCTGAAACCGACTCTACGCTGTCGAGCAAAAAGATCTTCTACAAACACATGGTACTTTCTGGTTCTCTCCCCGGTCCTTCTCCAAAGGCCCCTAGTGACATTCTATGACCCATTGCTCCCTTTGTGTTAAAACCAGGTATCCTTGAACTACTGTGGTTCATTTCTTTACCAACTACCCTCCTGTCAGCATCTAGAGTGCATCCCTTCTCCTTTTTGAAACTGTCTGTACTCTGCATTTCTTTACAGGGTGGGTTGTATTTTGTAGTATGCTAGAACTGTCTGTTGTGTTAATAATGAGGTAGATATGTGTACACAACCTTGACTGGACAGACCCATGTATCATTGAGCAATCATTGTATTTTTGCTGTGTTGCCACTAACCAATGATCCGCAACCTTGCAGAGATAAGCCTGCCGTTCCATCCACGTTACCAACATTGGGCAAGGAGGTTTGTAATTTGCTTGTGTTTCCAATCTGTTCAGATCCCTTCTGGTGTACCAGAGGTGTGGGGCTGATTGATGATTTGGAAACCGATATTCATCCCTGGACCACTGGTGCCCCGGAAGTTGGTTTGTCACATTGGTGGCAGGCGGTCGGATTTAGTTGGAGCCTTGCACACAGCTTAGTCACCCAATGATGAAAGTACTGTTGCAGGCAATGTTTAGACACTGCTAGATATTTCTAATATTAATGGATCTTGACATAGAGATTGTGAAATTCATGAGCAAAGATGTCCGACCCAATCCTCTTTGAAGTCAGGTCCCCAAAAGAATGTACGGACATCCCACAATTTTAGTTGAGCTGTACAAACTGAAAAGAAGAGCACAGGCACCCCTAACACTGGGACACCTGCGCTCTCACCACACAAACATTGTTTTGTGTGTAAAGAGCTGGGCCATAGGAACAACATCCTGCTTGCGAGGGCTTACCCATACCAAAGCAAGCCATAGTGAATGTTGGATTTATGGAAGATGCCATCATTAGTGTGTGCCTCCTAGATGAGGACTCCCCACTAGGCCAAGAAGCTGCCGAATGTGGATTGGTTACACTGAGTTGGAACGGTACTGGGTCTCCAGAAGAGATTGCAGTTCACAATAATACTCAACTCTATAACATGTGTACTTGAAAGGACACAAAACGCCTACGGTCCGAGACACTATGACTGGAGTCACTGCTGTTCTTTTCAGCGAAAGTGATGTGATGCGCCTGTACATGTCATCACTTGCACCAACAACTGTGTGCCCTATTGTGGAATTGTATCTGAGTGTGTGCATCAAAGATGTGCCTGTCATTGCGCAATGCCCTCTCCGCACCGACGTGGGTGCTGGGAGTCTGTCATAGGTGTGTGTGTTGGGGGCATGTTGCAACACTAATTTATGCAAGGGGGCTGGACAGTTCATCGTGTGTGCTGCCGCATAGTCTCGCTAACCCCTCAAAATGTGCAGTTCATCTTCGTGGACAAGTTGATATGTGCATTTGTGAAAATAATGCCAATGAAAAAAGTGCATCCTCTGTACTTTTCTCATTTATGTCCATTGTTATGTCCCTATTATATCACTTCCTTATCCACCAGTAATGCTGAATTAAAGGATGCTGATCCTGTATCCATGAATTCAGCATTACCAAAGAACATTAATATAGCTGAGTCGAACCATCAAATACTTGTATGTATGTGACTGGCTCACATTGTGGTTTGTAGGTTTCGAAACAATTGGACCGCCAGCACCATGTGTCTCGAATCTTTTGAGTCAAGTTGAGCCCATTGCTTAGATAGACTTTAACCTTTTTCAAACCGAATTGCCCATCAATGCCATGTGGTTTGGTGTACTGAGGAAGCAGGTGCACATGTGTAGGAGTTCACCTGCGCTTGTTTGTTCGTGCACTTCAGTCCCACAGTTTTTTTTTTTTTTCTGGGTGTGAGTGCGAGAGGGGGAGACTGGCTTTTACAGTGTATTTGACATTTTTACAGACCGGCACACTCTGAGTTTGCCAGTAGGGGCAGTGAACTATGGGACCCCATGAAATGGGAACTTACCATCATTGCCAGCACTCATAATATCCCGGTAATATATCGGGCGCCAGTAACGGTAAGGTGGGTTTGCTGGTAACCTGCCGGTATTACAGGCAGGTTACTAGCAAACCCGTAATGACCACCCTGTGTGTGTGCGCGTGAGTTAGTCTGTCTTTGTGTATGTATGCACATGGGTGCGGCTATGCTTGTGTGTGCATATGAGAGGCCAGCAAAATAATGTTGTCCATGATGCAAATAATATAAACAAAGTGTATAGTACGACATCTGACCTATGAGGTAATACAATTATGTGCCCTATCCCATAAAAAGTAGATCATTCTGTTTACTAACAAAATAGAAAGAGGACTGCACATCAGCCCGAAGTTGATATTGGGAAACAACACCATTGTCTACTTAAAAGGTGAATGAGGAGTGAGCATTTAAGCCATGCTTGTGTTTTCTTCATGGTATGTGGAAGACCTATTCCTCAATGCACATAGAAGAGTGTCTTCCAGCCCTCTTTCTTTATAAGCTGGCCTCAACTTCCTATCCAGTCTGCCCCAGCCACCCAGGCTCATCCAGATAGAGATCACCCAAGAAAGGCAGCCAGAGCCACAGGGTGTTCCTTTCCAGAGGTTTTATTGTATACTAATGGTCCTACTCTACGGTGGTGGCATGGTGGCGTGCCCTTCACCCAGCGGTGCCTGCCGGCGGGGGGCCTTTCTCGAGCACATCCTCTTCCACTTCCAGGGCTTTTACTTTTTCCGAGAAAACATCTGTGAAATCCTGGCTGAAACTGAACAGACATAATTTAGAAAATGCATGTATATATCAATTCCAAAGCCTATACTCTATCATTGGCAATACATGGCTGGCACCGTGACGTCATGAATACAAACATCTATAGAAATACTGCTGCTGTTAGTCTTCTGTCTATTGTTCTTCTTCCTCGTGGGGGTGTGGCGCCGTGTGCGGTAGTATATTTGAGATATTACCTCTGACATGCTGGTGACCTAATCTGTGACATTCCTTTGACACCACCTCTCACAATGCCCCTGACAGTGCACGTGGCAGCACATAAGACATCCCCTTTGACGTCAAAAATGATATTCCAAGTGACGTTACCAGCAAAATTCCATGTGGCACAGCACATGTCGCTCTCAGTCACGTTACTTGAGACACCCAATGAGACATCAACTGTAACATTCTCTGAGACATCACCTATGACAACTCCTGTGACACCAGCTGTTACATAACATGTAGCATTGCCTTTAATTTCTCAAGTGACCTCACATGTGGCATCAGATCAAGTATTGTTTTCCCTTTGACATCTGTTGTGGTATCAGATATAACATTACCAGCGATATCACCTGTGAAATCATCAGTAACACCCTCATCAATGTCATTACTAGTAATATCCTCCACGACATTGCCTGTGACGGCTAATAGACATTTCCTGGGAATCTCTAAAGGTCATGGGGGAATAGCCCAGGGGCAATGGGTTTGTCAGCGCAACACAGGTTTGAATCCTGAACCCACGCTTAGAAACCACTCGCTGGTATTAAGTGTGCAATAAAAGAGCAATTATAATTATAATTATGCCCTTCGACATCACATATGAAATTCCTAGTGAGATTCTCTATAACTCGTGACATGCAATTATTTATTTATTTTTCGTTTTATTTTTGTGGTCACTTGTTAGGAGCTTATACCATTAGCAACACTGGGCAACTGGATGGTGACAAGGGAAGGTAGACATTGAATTGCAACAAGATAAGAAATTAAATTAAAAGTACACACAAATCAGACAAATAATGGGGCGTGGAGACTAACCTACTTTGCCTTGTGAGTGTTCAGAATGTGCAAGCGCAGCAGGGTAAGGGATAGGTGCTGTGGCGCTCATGGAGAAATGCTAGGGGCAAAGTGCTTAAGAAGGGAAAGGGTAAGTGCAACCTGCAGTGGGCAGGTTGAGCCTAAGCAAGAACAGTAAATAGACCGCAGCTGGGAAGAGAGATGTGGGGGGTCAGGGCCCAAGGATACATAATGGTCCTGCACATCAGTCACACTACTGTCTGATTAGCAATCTATGACATGGCCTTCCCTGTGAAATCACCTTTATAATATTGAATGATATTCCCTTCCACATGAGCTGTCATTCCCAGCGACTTGGCCTATTATCTGTGGCATATCTTACAACCTCCTCTTTGTCATTGATATGAGGAAAGAACCTCTCAGCCTAAGGTATTACTTGTGACATCCCCTCTGACATCATCTTTGCATCTGCAGTGGCGTCACCTGTGACCTCACCTTACCTGCTATTTCAGAACACCACCCCCACTGCCCCCCACCACTCCCCACCCCCCTTTCATGTACAACACAGCCGGTCAAGTGGCACAGCGAATAGAGCTCTCGCTTTGACATCTGTGCAGAGCCTGCTAACACAGGTTCGAATCCCGGCAGGGCCAAACTCAACCTTTCATCCTTCTGAGGTCGATAAATGAGCACCACACACTGTGGGTAATAATAAGCAGCGCTCAGATACCCGAGGGTTCGTAGCGCTATATGAAAAATGCCAAAACACCTTAAACATTGGAGACATTGGAGACATGGAAAACCAGGGAATGCCTCATGTTCTGCATCGAATCCCACATCCCTTCCTGCAGCTGGAAATGGACTTGCTTGTTTCTATGGAAACTAGCCTGCTCCATCGTGCTCCATCCTGCTGCACCTGACATGTTGTAGCAGTGGTTGCATGCTCTTTAGTCAAAATGAATTCCAAAGGCATTACCCCAAGCCCCCTTGCCCTTCACTACTACCCTCCACCATACCCCTTACCCCTTAATCACTACATATACCAAATTCAAAGCAATGCCTTTAAAGTAAATCACTTTGAAGTATGTAATGATGTGCGTTTAAAGAAATGGATACCGTAGCAGCAGGTACCCCGTTACCTCAATGCACCACCCTGGTGTGTGATAGAACACGCCAACCTTCCTGATATAGGGTATTATTACAGATAGTTTGCACTGGCGCAAGTGCACTTAGCATTAGAGTAAAAATTCCCCTACTGCAAAAAAAAAAAAAGAAAAAAAATCTTCAATTGCCCTCGTCCCCCTCCATTGTCCAGGCCCAAAAATGCATTGAAAGCATATGTTTACCCTACTTCCAATTGCACTACCTCTGGTGCAACATTACTGTAATAGCACCCATGGGGTTCACATATTTCTGTGCAAACCCCACCAACTCAAAGTGATATTCAAGCAGCTAAGGATACGACGGTCCTCTACTTTTAGAATCTCCCCGGACATCAGGTGAAGAAAACATTGTTTTGTTGCTGCCCCCTTACGGGGATCTGAACCCTGGCCCTGTTGGATCTGCTCTAATGGATCATCCCGTTGAGCTTCCTTGGAGCCTCTGGCTTTCTCTTGCTTATTTCAGTATCCAGGATGGGATATAAAGCCTATCCCCATCCCCTCCAGGGCCCGCCTCCCAGTGATAACCCTATCCTCTGCATTCAAGCAAGTGATTAACATGAAATAGCGGTGCCTGCGGAGGTTGTGTAGGCAATGGGTGGGTCGAGGGGTGTCTTTTGTCTTTGGCATGCCCCTTAAGAGGTGTGAATTGTGGGTGATTAGAAAGGGAAGGTAGGTTTGGAGCTACTTGCAGAAACAGACTGGCATATGGGACGATTTCATGTTTGGCCCACCGAAGTGCAGGCCAAACCTGATATCATTGGCCATCATCTTTGGTCAATGTTGGCCAGCTTTGACTAATGTCACTAAACACATTTTCATTAAAATGCGCAATTTGCAACAGATTGTACCAACAACCCTCCTTGGTACCACTCAAAAAATCTGTCACAAAAGGAACAAATTACCATTTGCTACTGTGGGCCAATTATTCATTATAATTATAATTATAATTGGTGCCAGAGTCAATTGCATGCCCAGTCTGAACCTGGTTGCATGCTGTGGGCGACAATGACTTAAATGCATTTCCTTTCACTGTTTCTTTTAGTCTTTGTAGTACAACTGTAAAACACAGTGGCAGGGTGGGGAGGGTGGAGGGGGAGGCAGGACCCATGTATGGGATTTGTATTGCTGGGATTGAGGAGGGGTGGGGGCATATGAAGCAGGGCGAGGGGGAGGCGGGCCAGCTGGGAACATACTTCCACTACTTTTTGTGTATGCTTCGACACCTGCAGCAGACAGAACATCTAGAGGCAGAACTTGGGGTCGGGTTATCTTTGCAACCTTTGCTAGCACTCCCTGAGAGCAGGGAGTGGAGGCCTTCTCTAGGAACATTCAGACATTCGCCTCTAGTTAGGTCATAAATAACAGGCTTACTATAGCCGAGCTGGAGGAAAGGGAGGGAGGGAGGGAAGGAAGGAAGGAAGGAAGGAAGGAAGGAAGGAAGGAAGGAAGGAAGGAAGGAAGGAAGGAAGGAAGGAAGGAAGGAAGGAAGGAAGGAAGGAAGGAAGGAAGGAAGGAAGGAAGGAAGGAAGGAAGGAAGGAAGGAAGGAAGGAAGGAAGGAAGGAAGGAAGGAAGGAAGGAAGGAAGGAAGGAAGGAAGGAAGGAAGGAAGGAAGGAAGGAAGGAAGGAAGGAAGGAAGGAAGGAAGGAAGGATTGATTGCGGTACCATTATTAGCTCCATCCCCATTCCCATTGAGCCCTATGGGGGCTTGAATGGGAATGGGGAATGGTTCCCAGAATGGGGACTTTCCGGATCCTCCAAGGTTGGAATGACCCAGTAAGTCCCTATTTATGGAACCCGGACCCGGAATGCGGTAAGGGGGTAGCCATGTTGCTAATAGCACCATGGCTACCTCCTACCTCGTAATGAGGCCCATGAGTGTTATTATCAATATTTCTTGGGCATACTTCAGTGTGATTTTTTTTTTTTTTTTTAAATCAGATCATTCAAATTACTTCCATTACCAATTCTGGAGCGCAGACCCATAGAACCGGGGTGCTATCCATGCGGGAGTCCTTTAGATAGCATTTCTGATCCTATGTGATGTTAGAGTGTCCTTGATCCACAAGCAAAGTAAATTGTGATTTTCTCATCAGGTGCAGGGAAATAAGAGGAGGGTGGGAAATAGTGTGTAGGCCAAACACTAGTATCTGCAAATCATGCAGGGACCAGTTACCAGGAAATTCACTAGTTCTAGTGGAAGCCTGCTGGCCTGCACTTTAAAGTAAGCAAAATGGGGAAGAAGTGTTGAGTGGGTGGAGGGAGGACTTGGAGGATTTCATTTAAATTGGAGTGAGGGAAATAGTGATATGCTGTCCACATCTGTGTGTACTGTATTTACATTACAGTTAGACCTCTCCAGAGAACCTCTAAAACTAATCCCTGAGCACCAATCTGCTTCTCATACCGGTTCAAGAGCCTCTAACTGGATGAACAAAGAGGTAACAACATTGTACACCCATCTTTATACTCTCTTTTTGGATTTAGTATCCAGTGAAGGAGGTGTGGTGGCCTCTCAGCCAATGAGGAGGCTCAAAACAGAGTTTTTACCACAAGGTAAAGACACCACTACAAGCGTCCCCAGATCGGGAGGCCATCATCTTCCCTCGCCAGGAATCAGGAAGTGAGCTCCCTGTGTCCCCTTCCCCTTCTCCACACACACCCCACTTTTCCACATATCCAATACCTGCCCCCTAGACCCCACTTACCTTGTGCTGCCTTGGGACCCTGTGATAAAGCAGCACCGATACATGACATGTAACAAACATAGTGTGAGAAAACACACACCAAATGCAGTGATTTTGCAAAACAGATTAGCAAGATAAGAGCAGGTGAGCTGAGTGAAATTTATTTAAAAAAGTTAAGCACAGTCTGAATAAAATAAAAAAGTTATATGCTGAAATACAAGAAATTAAACTACATAGGGTTTTTGTGATCTTTAACCATATATGCCAAATTTTTGGAGAAAAGACCACAGGTGTTTGAGAGACATTCTCATATTTCAAGCCTCTCTGAGCTCTTTTGAATCCTAAAAGCAAGGTTTGCAGCCCTGGCATTTGTTCTTTGTAAAGATCATTATTGGATCTCTACTGGGCAGTGAAGAGCGAAATATCTTCCAATGATCTCTACTTGGCTGTGAAGAGTGAAATGTCATCCAGTGATCTCTACTTGGCTGTGAAGAGAGAAATGTCTTCCAGTGATCTCTACTGGGCAGTGAAGAGAGAAATGTCTTCCAGTGATCTCTACTTGGCTGTGATGAGAGAAATGTCTTCCAGTGATCTCTACTGGGCAGTGAAGAGAGAAATGTCTTCCAGTGATCTCTACTTGGCTGTGATGAGAGAAATGTCTTCCAGTGATCTCTTCTGGGCAGTGAAGAGAGAAATGTCTTCCAGTGATCTCTACTTGGCTGTGATGAGAGAAATGTCTTCCAGTGATCTCTACTTGGCTGTGAAGAGAGAAATGTACTTGGCTGTGGGCAAGAAGGATCATTACTTTCTAAAGTAGGATGTCACCCACTGCTCTCAATTTGCCTCTTGGGAATGAGATGTTATCTCACTTTTTTCAGTTGGACTGGGAGCAGTTCAGTAGCATCCTCTGGTTAGCATATGCTGCTTGAGCTGGAATTCAAAACTCTCAATAGACATCGGGAAAGTGAGATGTCATCCAGTGCTTTTTACTGGGCGGGGACACTAATGTGACATCGGCTGCTGTCTTCAAAGCTGGAGCGCAAGAGGACTTCCATAGCATGGGTGGCATCAACAATTCTCTACGAGGCTTGGGGAGTAGGATCACTTCAACTACTCTATCTGACATGTATTCACCATCTAGTCAGACATACTTAAGTCGGCTTGTGGTATGAGCTGCAGATCAGGCCTTGTTGCTAAATGCACAGTGCAATGCAAACACTTGTATATTTGGTACAAAGCATGCTTCGAGATTTGCTTTTTGCAAAGTCAAAGTACACAACATTAGAGGGTCTTTTCACTATCTTGGGTGGGACACCACTAACCTTGAATTTATTACATGGTGCACACTTAATGTAAACAATTCCCTATGACTATATGACTATAGTGAAGGCTTTCTGTGATGAGCACCAAATGTACTAATATTAAAAAACAAAGAGATAAGAAGACACTGCAAAGAACTACAAAACAGAGCCTTTTCTGTAGTTTACATGGAATCGATGTTGTCCGCAGAAACTTTTTTTGGAATGATAACTAGTGCCGAATGATGCTGTCCTTGGCTAATATTTACACAAGAAAGGTGATGTCAACTGAACACTTTTGTTCAAACTATTCCTAGTGCTGAATGACGATTGTGACCTTGCTATTTGCTTGCAAAACAAAAAGATGTGTTTTACTGATATTTTTGTTTAGAAAGAGGGCCTCATTCCGACCCAGGCGGTAAGTTACCGCCTGGGTCGTACCTTTACCACCATGGCGTAAACTACGTTTACACCATGGTGGTTGGCGGACTTACCGCCCCATTCCGAGGTTGGCGGGGCGGTAAGTCCCCAATCCCCATTTACCCTTCCCCATTCCCATTTTTGCCCCATAGGGCATAATGGGAGTGGGGAAGGCGTTAATTACGCCACCGTAAATTACGGTGGCGTAATTAACAACAAGGTCCCTTAGCGCCATGGATTTTAACACCTGCTAAAAGCAGGTGTTAAAACCTCCATGGCGCTAAGGGACCTCGGAATCAGGCGGTAAGGGTCGGCGCTGTTTACGCTGCCATAAACCCCTTACCGCCTGGGTCGGAATGAGGCCCAGAGTTTCGGTTCTGGACGAACTTTGATGATTGGAGGCATGGAATAGGAACAGCCTGAAAAAGTATAGAGTAAGCTGTTCGGGGCGGCAGAGCTAGCAGGATGACCACGAAGCGGACACAGATGGCTAGAAGAGAGCGAGAGAGCTGAGAGGCTTCCCAGTTAAGAGGGGCTAACTCCCTCTCTTTTCTTTTACTGGATTGTAAAGCCATAACTCTGGATTCTGGCTATTCTGAAGCATTTTGAGTCAGTAAAGGACTCTTACTATTGACCTTTGAGCAGAACTGGGATTCTATTTGAGTTTCTTGGGGAACAATTCTGTTCTTACCTCCAAGGGAAGACAGCTCAGCACCTGAAGAGCAGACACCTTATTCTGGATTGGCTATGTGCAGGCACCATTGATCTCAATGGACATATAACTCTTTTTGATACTTTTTTTATGTGCTGATAAATGAGTAGCAGCCACCCACTGCTGGGGGGTAGGGGAGGTTGTCTGCTCTCATTGCAGATGCACAGGGACAGGCATATGTTTTTCTCTACCCCTACTCCTACCACAGCCCCTTCTGGGGGATGTTGGGCACTCCCATGTGGGTGGAGGAAAGGCTCTGGTGGTAGGGGTGATAGGAATCATGTAATTTCCAAAATTGGGGAGTCGGATAACATCCTCAACTCTCTATAATGTTAGTGCAAAACAATGGCAACGGCAACACTCAATAAGTTAGCTTTGACGGTAGCATCGTGGGACATCATTTTGAGCAGTGAGGCATTGGAAGCAGGGCAGAGGCGGAGTGCTGCAGGCCAACGCTGACACTGACGCACAGGTGGCAGGGGATATTTCTCGCAAGGGTCTGGCCATACGCCTTCTCCCTTGTTCAAACATTTTGCAAAGTCTTTCACAAGGGTCCTACAAAAGTGGAGACTGAAGTACTTAATTTCCTTGCCATGCCTACACATGTCAGCACTTATTCAATCGATTGTCAGAGGAGCCACAAACAGCCGATCGTAGCAGCTGAAACAGATGAGAAGGAAGAAGCAGTTCTTGCTCGTATGGGTGGGATGTCGGAAGCGGTGGACTCGTTCAGCGTGGCTTGACCTCCCGGTGTCTCCTCGTCATCAGCACAAAAACTGCAACGCCTAATTTGGTAGCATGCACTAAAGGGTTTGGCTCCTTCATGTGGTTGAAGCGAGCAAAAAGGTTTCTATCAAATATCTCGCCAGCACAGCATCACTGGTGAAGTTGGTGACTTTGGCAAAAGCGCAAGAGATCAGTGGCTATGGTGGCTATGGCAAAGAAACCGTGTTCTGGTAATATGACGCCAAGTGAGGAGCATGATGCAGAGCTACTAGACCAAGATCTACAGCGAACAGGAACTGGAGGTGCGTCAGCTCCATCAAGTGGTGGGGGAGGTGTGTGAATCTTCATTTGACACAGGGGAAGCTTTTGTACCAACAGGCTCCCATTTTACCCACTCCCCTGACCCCTTTTAACATCGCTTTTACAGTAACTGCTAGTACAGCATCTTACATTGACGGAATGAAAGGCTCGGACAGTACTGGTGGGGAGGCTATATCTGTGCCCAATGATTTAATGCTGCACTGTACTCATGAAGGATTCAAGTGTGGGGGTTACACAAAAATAGAAAGTTTACTGGATTTGACTTTACACACTGGTCTAAGGGTTAATAACCTCAAATACGTCTACTTAGAAAAGGGCGTAGTGACATCCAAACAGTCTAAAGTGTGCCAAACACCTGTAAGAGAAAGAATGGCACCACTTTCTGCTCCTGCTACATTAAGAGGAGGGCATTTAAAAACTGGTGCATTCGCGTTTTCTACTTCCTATGATCAACAGAAAGGTGATATATTGAAATTTCATGCGTCCACAAATTTGACGAATTGCCCTCCACAAAGGTTTGACAAAACTCTAAAGTTTCCAAAAGTTGGCAGCCTATGGGCTTGGGATCTGATGAGGCATTTTCGAACCATAGTTTTTTTTAATCACAATCTACCTACAAAAATGAACATGGGTACATTGTTCACATTAGACTCTGAACCTCCCGATATATAGCACGCCGGAGAGGGTGCAGATGCAGAACTACTGGAGAACATGAAGTTTCTTGAAAATACTCCATCTGCTCATTGGGTTTCACCATTGTTAGAAAGATCTGAAGCCACTGGTAGCGGTGGGCCGACTATGGTTATCTTAAGCAGCTGTTTGACCACATGTGTGGATGTCTTGAGGGGCAAATCATCCAATAATGAGTGTCTTTCTGCTCAACTTGTCAATACAGCCCATAAGTGTAATGGCAAAAGGCTGGTCACAGTTACAACTAACTATGAAAACTCTTTAGAGGAACCTGGGATTTGTTCAGCTAAAACTACCAGCATATCTGAACCTAATTTTATCCAACCCCAGGTGATCAACTCTGTACATACGACTGTCTTTTGCAATGACAACGACAGACCTAATATACTCAATATTCAAACAACATCTTCAAAACCCTCAAGATGTGAGGGAAAATAGGGGCCACTAAGGCTGAAATTAACAGATGATGAAGGTTCCACGTCTTCGTCATCATGTGGCTGTGGAAGGTTCCACGCCTTTGTCATCATGTGACTGTGGAAAGTTCCACGTCTTCGTCATCATGTGGCTGTGGAAGGTTCCACGTCTTCGTCATCATGTGGCTGTGGAAGGTTCCACGTCTTCGTCATCATGTGGCTGTGGAAGGTTCACGTCTTCGTCATCATGTGACTGTGGAAGGTTCCACGTCTTCATCATCATGTGGCTTGCCAGTTTCATCTAAAGGCAGAAGATCCTATCATACTACTTCATCACTTAGACCAAATAACGTGTCTGGGGCTTACCCTACGACACCAGGTATGAACACCAATACCTTGGCAGCCGTAGCTGTTATTTCGTGCCCCTTTACAAAACTGTACAAGGGCATAAACGATCAGCTCAAAACCAAATAACGCTGTTAGTGATGTTGGACAATAAGATGCTTTTAGTGGAGGGTTTTGTTACTGAAATCCAGGGTAACATGGAAAAAAATACTGATCAAATTACACATTTATTTCCCAGTATCCTGAGATCCCAATAGTCAGGAGGGAAATGAAAGAAGATCACAAAGGTCGCTATTGACATCAGATGAACAGAGCACAGTGGAACCATTGAGGTCTATGACACAAAGTATCCACACTTCAAACAACATGGTGGGAATTGATATAATCCCCCCCCCCCCACACATTGAAGTTGACAAGAGGTCTGATTAACCTGTCCAATCAGAATCTGGGGCTTCTGTTGAATTGACACGAAAACAGGGTGATACGATGACCACAGAGAATCCAGGGAGGCAGGAGGAGGACAATTGGAGTGATTCTGCTCAAGTCGCATCGTGTGGTTCAACAAGGGCCGGAAACCCCATTAAAGAATACCCAATCTTTTCCAGAAAAAAAAGGAGCAAACTCATGAACAGTCTAAACAACCAAATGAATTGAAAAATCAGATGGTAACTAAAAGATTTCCATCAAACGATTCACATAAATTTTTATGTCATCTGGTTCTTTCAGAGAGTCTCAAAGAATAAAATAAAATCTATTAGGTAATTACAGGAGGAAGTCAACCAAGATCTATACAACAGACTAGATGAAGATCATCAGTGTTTGGCTTCTCAGCGTAATGATTCATGTGATGTTCTGTTGAATATTTCTAACTATTCAATTACAGACGTTGAAGACTGTCAGGAGGTGACCCAACATAGTTCCCTACATGGCAATAATTTCATTTCATTTCCCAAAAAACACGTACAAATTTAGCATTAATGCCTGGCTTTAATAATGACCAGCAGAGGTTAAGTAAGTGTGTGGCTCCCCAATGCAGTGATGCAAGCTGTTTGGAGACGGTTTCAGATCAAAGGTGGCAGCACTTACGTAGAGATGTAGATTTACACCTGCCGGACCAAGATGAGATTGAGGAAAATCCAAGGTGGGTGACAAGACACGCTCCCACCTTACTTGTCCAAACCTTAGAAGAAAAATGCCATGCTTTGAACTTGAAATACGCAAATACCAGCTCCAATTGTCCAGTATTCGGAGGCTGTTACCGACTCGTAAAGAGAACAAGTTCAGCTATAGAGGGACAATAGCCAAAGAAAATGCATATTGTTTGAGCACATTTTACATCTTGATGATGGTTTAACAATGAACTGAGCAAATGTGCTGAGTCTACTACATCATTTCCCAAGGCTTTGTTTAATAACAACGAATGCCCTGGCAACGACTGCATTTTTAGAAGAGGATTAACTTGACAAGGTCGCTCTCCACCTTACCTCTACTCTTATAAAGCAAACTATGTTAGGTTATGTCATGTTATTTGGCATTCATATAGTGCTCCATATATCATTGGTATAACCTCAAATCGCTGGTAGGATGAATGCCCCCGGGGACCGTAGTCCAGGCCAGTTGAGAGAGTAAGGTGTCATAGGGCACTTGGGTGCACCAGTTATGTGTGCCGCTTATGCAATAGCCTGATGGTAGCTTCATCCTAGCATTAGGTGTGGTGGTAATGATATCAGTTGAATGTGAGCAGTCTGGAGGGTCGACACCCACACTGTGTTCTGGCTGCGTTAGGCCTGTGTAGGACGCTTATGCGTGCAGATAGTGTGGTTTGTCATGGAATGTAGCTGCGTTTTAATTGAATGATGAGGTGTTCATGGATTGATGTTCATGTGTTAGCAGTTAGGCCGAAATTGATCGAGGGGTGTAGCTGCACTCTAATTGTGTGTTGGTGTAGAATAGAGAGTAAGCAAAGTCATATGGGAGGTGAGTGTTTTTCTAGATGTGAATCAAGCTAATGCGAACCATATAAGTGTGCGGGTCAGGCAGAATAAATGACAGTACTATCTCAGCAGGAATTTTCACGATGTGAATCAAGCTAACAAGAAGAAGTTCTAAGTGAGCGGGACAGGCAAATAAGAGCTATTTCAGTGGGCACTTACTAGATTTGTATGAAGCTAACAATCAAGCTAACAAGAACAATTTGTACGTTTGCGGGACAGGCAAGCAAATCATAGTATAATCGCAGTGGGCAATTTCCAGAAGAGAATTATTGTAGCAAGACCTGTAGTGATTCAAGTCAATCCGAACAACTCCCTAAGCTGCAACGCAGACTAATAATTACAGTGCTAGAATAATTTGCAATGGGGCAGGGATTCCAGGGTAGCGTGATTGCTCTACTCCCACCCCAGCCACACCTACCTTTGTTGTAGCTACTGGTTGATGGCTGGCCACTGGCTTCTCCTGCTGACAGGCACTAGCTGGAGTCACCTCTGTTGGAGCTGCCCTTTGCCTCTGGGCCCTTAGCCGAAGGGGCTGCCTGGGCAGAGTGCTGCCCTGGGAAGCCCAGTTCAGACCATCTATTGATCCAATATTTTGAAATAGGCACCCCTTCTTCTACCCATGGGCTTTGATTTGGTAGAGGTCCCATCGTAGTCTGTAGCCCTAAGCAATGGGTCACAGGGGAAACTCAGATCCCCTTAAGGGAAAGTCATTTGAATATGAGGGAGGAGGCTGCCGTATCCGTGAGTCAGCACCCAAACAAACATCATCAGGGGAGAAAGGCTCATTTGGATCTGCCACATCCTCCAAGAAACCTGTTTACCATCACAATTGGAGGCAATAATGAGTGAAGTAGGAAGGTGGTAACGCAACAGGACAAGATTTGTCCAGGAACTGGCTAGCAGAAGCGCTGGTCCTGAGGAAAAAAGAGACTAACTAGACCAGCTGAAGCCAGGAAATGACCCAGTCCTGGGATGTTGGAACACAAGAGGCTTATTTAGACTATGAGACTTTTGAAATCAAATTTCTTCAAGAAACATGGCTTAGAAAAGTTCCCGTAATGGACGGGTTTACTATTCACTTGAACAGAGCCTTAAAAGGGCCTAAAGGCAAACTGACATCTGTTCTATTGACAGCCATAAAGGACGCCAGAGTCTTGGAAGTAACATCGACATACTATCCTAACGCCTACATTCAAGTTGTGCTGTTTCATGTTAGCTGCAGTAGACCGGATAAGCAGGATTGGTTGATTTTATTCAATCTGTATTGGAATCCAGTGGGAATTGAGGTTTCAAATTTCTCCTCCCCAATTATGGGTTTAATTGACAGCTCCTTTGAATTGCTGCCTGACCCCATAAACATAATGTGTGGTGATTTAAATATGCACTGTTTTGATTATAACAATGATTTAATAGGAGATGTCAACGCATCTTCCACCCAAGCATAAAAGAATGGGCATGCCTTTCGGGAAGAGTCTTCAACTCGTAAATGGGCAAACTAAGGGTGATCCCACCGAGTGTAACATGGAAAAGGGGTCCAAAAAGTAAAATTCTGGATTCTTTTTTTGTAACTCGTAGCATCCTTCCCTGGATATCAACACTGGAGGTGATTCCTATGGTACGTAGTCACCAAAACATTCTGTAATTGATCTGTTAGGCTTTGGGGGTTATGACTCCTGAGGGTTACCCCACGGTGGTTGGCATCTCTGCTGGAAGAAACAGGTTGATTATGAATCGATCTAGAATAACACTGTTGACAGAGAGATTTGCAAACCACGTGGAAACTACACCAAGTGGTCAAGCAGCTATTGCCTTAGACTATACTAGGATTTGATGGACTTTGTTGAACTTCAGAAATAGGTTATAAAAAATGTGTTTTCCCATTTGCACTCATATGAAGAGGTACTGGTGAAGGTAAAAAAGATAATTGAAATCGGAATTAAGCCCGGGACTCGTTGATTCTTAAACGAAGGCTTAAACAGCAGTATAGAAACTGGGCCAGACTACGGAAGTGTGAAATGTTGCAACAAGATGCAGAATGTATGCTGCAAATAATTTCAGGGACAAGAACAGGTGAAATTTAGCAGTTAATAAATTAATTATTCACACCCGAGCTTTCACTGTTAATAAACATGGTATCAGAGTCCCACTGGGTGGAGCACTCCACACTTTTATTTTCCACGGAGAGTGATGATTTTGTTATATACGACTATACATCCTCTAGAGAATAGGCATTTCAAACTGATAAAGAGGACACAATAGATTTGATAATGAGGGCTGGCAGTTTGTGGGCCCCTGGGCCTGATGGGTTGACTAATGTCATGTTAAAAACAGATCCCGAATTATGGGCAACATTCCTTCGGAAACTGTTTACTCATGTAAAAAAAAGTTTAAAAGGTTCCGCCCTGCTGGAAAACTTCTGTAGTGTTCCCTATCTTCAAGAAAAGAGATAGGTTGAACCCTAAACACTACGGGCTTATCGCCCTTCTTCATGTGGCAGGTAACATTTTTGCAACCCTGATTCTGAAGGCCCTCTCAAAGTGGGTCACAGAGAGTAATTATAACCATTTGTAGTTGGGATTCGTTGAAGAAGTGGGTACAACACTAGGCCTCATTACGAGTCACCCGGTATGGAAATAATGGTGGCGTTAAACCTGCTGCCACCGTTGTTTCCATACCGGGAGATTCAGTGTTCTGCAGGCGGAGGTGTCATTCCCGCCAGGTCTGACCTGGTGGGTTTAACACCGCCCGCCTGCAGGCAGACGTGGAAACACCGGCACCATCACGAGATGGTGCCAATGTTTCTATGGCCCCATTCCGATTGAGTCCTTTGGGACTCAATGGGACCGGACTAGTAATGAGTCTAACTGAATGTGTTCTTGATCAACATTGTAAAGACTTGTACCTAGCTTTTATAGATTTGGCCCAAGCCTTTGACATCGTGGACCGAAACCGGCTTTGGGCCACATTATGGAACTGGGTGAGTCCAAGAGTTCTTTTGGAGACTATTAAGGAGTTGCACTCTGGTACCTCACAAAAAATAAGATTGGGCACAAGGGGTTAGCTCTCTCGTCCCATTAATACAGGCAGAGGTTTCAAACAGGACTACCCACTTGCACCGGCCTTTTGTAATTTATGCATTTCTGATTTAAATGAAACCTTGAATTGGGTGAGGAGTTTTCCACCTAGTATCAATGATAAATCCCTAGACAGATTGTTATATGTGGACGACTTAGTCCCGACTGCCCAAACACCAATTGGGTTGCAGTGAAAACTGAGCACCCTACACGACAAAGTCGGCCAAAATGGATTGAAGATAAATGCCACCGAGTCTAGGATTCTAATTTTACCGTTTGCAAAAGGGAAAACAAAGAGTTGACTCCTCTGTGTAGCTGGGGATGTGCCCAAATATTAGTCTGAAAGACAGTCCAAGGGAAGCCTTTTTGTGAGTAAAAGCAAAACGTTTGGCAGCACGAGGACGGGTGATGTTGAACAAATGTGGTGGTTTCTCGCGTCCCCCTGTTATCTCCTTCTATTGAATGAAAGTGATTTCCATATTAACCTACAGTGCAGAGTTTTTATTTGCACTCCCAGCAAGACTATGGTTGGTCCAACTATGGAGGCAAGATTGGATAGAGACGCACAATCAGAGACCGTTATACAAATTCTATGCTCAATCCTACCCAGAAGGCAGGCAATACAACAGTCTCCCTAAGTACCTGTCTACATTTCCGAATAGACACACTTACGTGGACAGTACATGCAAATTCGCCGAAACCTTTATCCTACTAAAGAAGTACCGGTTGCATGAAATTGAACCGGTGAAAACGATGTGACACGTAGACTTTGTAAACACAAGAATGTTTAAGAATCTCCTCAACATCTTTTAGTGTTCTGCACTGCATTAACAGAAATAAGGTCTAGATTTTTGGCAACATTGTTTGATGAATGTAGTTCTGTGACCTCCGGAAGAGGGGTGCTTCATTGTTATGTGCGGGGAATGTACGTCTTTAATCTTGGCCTTGATTAATTTTTTTCAAGAAGTGTTCACATTACTAGAGTAATTTTCAGAAATTGTGGACATGATGAGAGGAATAGCGGAAACGGTTATGGATCTATTTTGTGTACATATAAATTGTATTGGGTTTAAGGTTGTAATAATGGTGAAAGTTTGGAGTTAAGCCAACAACCAAATAAATCAATTTAAAAAAAAAAAAACAATAAAGCTGCAAGGAATAGGATGCCATCACAACTCTCTACAAGCATCTGCTACTCTCTACAAGGCGGTGGCAGAGGGGACGGTGGCATCAAATATTATCTACAATGCTGCAAAGAGGGGGGAAGGATGAAATGTCCTACTCTTCACAATATTGGGGGTTAGGATGGCATCCACTACTTTACAACAGGTTGGAGGTCAGGGGAGGATGACATCCACTACTCTCTAAAGGATGGGGAGGGGGGTGATGGCATCCACTACTCCATACAAGGATGGAGGAAGGATGGCAGCCATCACTTTCTACAAGACTGGAGGTGTAGGATGACCGTCACCATTTTCTACAAGCCATGGGTAGTATAATGACATCCACAACTATATTGTGTGTGTGGATAGTGTGATGCCAATAGCATTAGCAGCGGCATAGTATAAATAAACTTTATAGACCCATCCCAAGGGTCATACCAATGACCATGAGCCCCAAAGACTGAGTTAACGGCCCATGTCGAGCAAGTGAATTAAATGAGGTTTACAGGCCTGTGAAATACACAAGGGTAGTTAACTGGGCTGTACAATAATACAGCACAGTTAACCACCCTCGCCCAATCATGACGAAGAAAAACAAGCTATAAGAGCATAAATGGTGGATCCAACAAAAGCCTTTATCTGTCTAGGTAATAGGCTGGTTAGCGTTCTCTACTTTCTGGGGCCACACTTCACTCCACTTTTGATATTTACATTACAATAACTATGCAAAGGCCTGTTCATAGCATATACATTCATCTGGCCCCATGTGGAAATGGGCTGCGGGTATGTTTACACGGGCATTAATTAAAAAATATGACCCTCGCGGCGGGGGCATTACCGACTCAGGTAATGCCCCGGGGCCTCCTTAACGATAATGCCCCTGCCGCGAGGGTCATATTGCTTTTAGTACCCCGACCCTCATTATGTGCGTGTCCTGGGCACTAAAAGCATTTTTTTCTGTCCCTAAAAAGCAGCAGCGTTTCGGGACAGGAATTTTTTTTTTAAAACGACCAAGAAAATGGCCGCCGGGAAAGGGAAAACGGGAGTCCGTTTTCCCTTTCCATGGTGGCCATCGGGAGCAGACGCGCTGGGAACACAAGTGTTCCCAGCGCGTCTGCTGCCGAAAAAAAAAAAAAGAAGCAGAGGTAAGTAGGGTTGGGAGGGCGGGAGGCAGGGGAAGGTTGAAAAAAAAAAAAGCGTACCTGCGTCCCTGCTAGGGGATGATGCAAGCCTCCAGACGTGTGTCTCCACACTGCTGGAGCCTGCGATCGTTCCCTAGCGGGGACGCAGCAGCAAACAGGTAAGTGGGGCGGGGAGGGCAGGGAGGAGCAGGGCAGGGAGGAGGGAGGGAGTGAGGGAGGGTAGAAAAAAAGAAAAACCTTACCAAAGTCCCTGGCGGGGGTGAAGGCAGCCTCTCAGCCGTGGGGAGGCTCGGAGCGGGGATGGCCCTGCTTCGAGCCTCCTCATTGGCTGAGGGGCTGCCACGCCCCCCGCCGGGGACAAAGGCCGTGGAATCCCGACAGAGGGATTCCCGGCCTGGTAATGACTCGGCGAGGGCCAATCAGAATGGCTCTTGCATTCTGATTGCGCCCTCGTCGGGTACTAATTAAGCATATTAACTGAGCGGGGGGAGGGGAGGCATTACCAGGTCAGGAAATGCCCTGGGCCAGTTAAAAGCCCAAGTGAAGGCTTTAAAGATAGCCTGGGGCATTACCTGCCCTGGAAATGCACCACTTGTGAGGGTAATATTGCTATTAGTACACCGGCTCACTGTACCTTGGTACTAATAGTGTTGTTTTGTTTTTTTAAGTTGAGAAGTGACATGTTCACTGCTTCCAAATAAAAATATATATATATACAAAAACAGATGACTGCCATGGATCTGGTAGAAGGGAACTACTCATAGTCCCTTCTCCCTTTCCATGGCAACTATTCATGTGTCGGGGATGCACAAGGAACACTACTGTTCATTCTTGGTGCCAACCAGGGACAGCAGCACAAGGTAAGTGGGGCAAGAATGGGGGGTGAAATATGTTGAAAAGGGGGGTAGAGGGATGGGGACACAGAGATGCAGGGGAGCACTTGCCTGATTATCTGGGGGGCAAGATGGCCGCCTCCAGCTCTGAGGTGGTAAATGGCTTGCTCTGAAACTCCTCATTGTTATAATATATCGAGGAACACCTCGAGACCATGCAAATGGCAGCGGTATTCGCTGCAGATCCCAATAGCACAACTTAGCATAGTGTTCTTCACAAAGATTCCTGGCATGGCAGCTCACAACACTAGCTGTCATTTCACCAAGGTAGTCGGATAATCGCCCCTCTATTTAAAAGCAATGAACACTCTGTCAAAGTGGAACTTCAAAATGTAGGCTAACTCGAATGGACAACTGTGCAGGGCTTTGTTCACCAACTAGCCCGATGTTGCAAAACTACAGTAGTGTCTGTTCAGAGCTGCTGTTTATTCCTGTTTCTTTGATCCTTGCATTCAACAGCAGTCGGCCTGTGTGAATCAAACGCGTGTGACCGTGCCTCGAAACCACACGGAAACTCTCTGAATCTCCCAGAGAATTTTAGCAACGGTAGAGAAGAGGTTCCAAGCCCTGCATCCCGGAAAGCTCCTGGGATTTAGAAGAGGGATTGATAGACACTAACTTTCATAACAGAACCAGCGTGAAGGGCAGATGAGAGAGGGGAAGGCCCTAAGGCTGGAGGCGAGCTGAGTAAAAGTGAAAGATAAATAACACATTGAACTCTGTGCCTAGCGCAGAGACACGTGTGTGTGTGTGTGTGCATATATGTATGTATGTATTCGTTAGGGAGTTAATAAATGATTTGCATTCTCCAACATGCACCCACCCCCTCCACCACAAGCAGGACTGAATTGTCACTTGCCATGTGTTTCCTAGCACTCTTGAAACGGATCCATGTACTAATGGCACCGTGAAAAAGTCGTCAGGTTCTGGCGACTTTTTCCTGGCTACCAACATTCTTTCCGCAAATATTCTAGGAGGGGTATAATTATATGTTGTTACCTCCAGTCCTAGAATATTTGGGGAAAGTGTTTGATAGCCTGAAGAGTGCATCATTAATACATTGGGCCTCATTAGGACCCAGGCGGCAAGGGGTTTACGGCGGCGTAAACAGCGCCGACCCTTACCGCCTGATTCCGAGGTCCCTTAGCGCCATGGAGGATTTAACACCTGCTTTTAGCAGGTGTTAAAATCCATGGCGCTAAGGGACCATGGAGTTAATTACGCCACCGTAATTTACGGTGGCGTAATTAACGCCTTCCCCACTCCCATTATGCCCTATGGGGCAAAAATGGGAATGGGCAAGGGAAAATGGGGATTGGGGACTTACCGCCCCGCCAACCTCGGAATGGGGCGCTAAGTCCGCCAACCACCATGGCGTAAACGTAGTTTACGCCATGGTGGTAAAGGTACGACCCAGGCGGTAACTTACCGCCTGGGTCGTAATGAGGCCCATTGTTTTTAAAAGTCGCAAACCTGATGACGTTTTTCATGGGGACCTTATTACCTGATACCCTTGAAACCGCTCTCTAGCGGAATTGAAAGAAATGATCGACTATAAAATGACGAATGGGAGAAATGACCACATTTTTTTACAGAAAAAAAGTTGTGATATTTTTTTTTTAAAATATAGGTGTGGAGTGGGGTAAGGGTAATGGTTAAGGTAAGGGGAAGAAGGGGGCATCCCCCCACACCGCTCCTCTGCATTAAGTTAAAACAATGCCAGTCATTTCTCGCATTTGTTTGTTTCTCGGTAATCTCTCTCTAGCATATGTCAATATATAAGCAGACCAGCACCTTCAGCAGAAATGTCACACAAGCACAATCGCTGAATCTGGTAAAGTTATTCAGTAGGTTGTATTTGTTCATTCTTTTTCAATGTGTGACAATGCCACCTACACACACATAAGATATTGGTGTAATGTGTGCGGCTGATAGTCTGTTCTCTTTATAAATAAACAATGCCATACTATACCAAACAGAGCCTAGTATTGTAGAAGTGAAAGGCAGAAAGGGCAAGGAGAACACACGGGCCTCATTTGCAGCTTGCCTGAAGTTGCATATGGGCTATAGCCTTATTTGAGCATTATAGCACACTGATACCTGTGTCCCAACTCTTCTGGGCGCATTTTCTCTGTGTAGTGTATGGCTCCATCTGAACACTGAGGTGTTGGTGCTAATGACAGTTGAGGAAGGGAGGTAAAAGTGGCGGACACAGAAAGTAGGAGGCATCCCAATATCGACCCAGGGCAACTACGGGTGGGGATTACGCTAGGAAGTGACAATGCAAGGAACCCAGATCGAGGGAGGTACACGGACAGATCTGTCCCAACGAAGCAGTTGAATGTTATCTCTTCCCATTTTAAGGAATCCTGATTCATCATTTCACTTTTGGAAAACAAGTGAGACCCACCACATATTGTCATGAGAAAACCAAGCCAAGAGCAGGTGAACAGCGATTTTCTGTTGACCTGAGAAATCCATTTGACACATGCCAAGACCCAGGCTTATTGTTTCTGCGTGAACACTCTGCAATAGCACAGCAGAGTCAGTATGCCATAGTGGCAGGGCTTTAAGAGGGCCAGGGCTAGCTAGAGCTCAACCCTGGCCGTCTCCAAATATTGGCCCTCATTACGACCCTGGCGTTGGACCATGGTGCTAACAGCACCATGGTCCATGCTGATAACTTACCGACTCCGCCATGGCGGAATGGGGAATTACCGCCCCATTCCGAGGTTGGCTGGGCGGTAATTCCCCATGCCGCCATGGCCCTTCCCCATTCCCATTTTTGCCCCATAGGGCTCAATGGAAATGGGGAAGGAGCTAAGTACGGTGCCGCAAATTGCGGCACCGTACTTAGCACCAAGGTCCCTTTGCGGGTTGGTTTTTAACGCCTGCAAAAAGCAGGCGTTAAAGTCTCCAACCCGCAAAGGGACCTCGTAATCAGGCGCTAAGGGATTACCAGTACGGGTACCCTTACCGGTACCGGTAATCCCTTAGCGCCAGGCTCGTAATGAGGCCCATTGTCCTTGAGCTAGGGTTCAGCAAGGGCTCGCCGAACTGACCTCCCTTACCAAATTTATTTTAAAAATATGTGTGGCAATACTACTCTTTGCCAGCAGATGGCCCCTCCCGTAATGTTCAAAATCACACTAGCAGTTAAAGAAATTGGAAATTAGGTACTTTTTAAATAGGAAATAAAATTTTAAAAGAATACATTGTTTGATTTTTGACACACATCGCATTAAAGTATTGTGCCTTTAATAGGTATGTATGATTAATGGATTTATTTCAGAAGAACTGTGGGACTGCATGGTGTGCTGACCCCTTTTGATTTGATGTTGTTTCAAATTTGAATATATTTATTTTGGTCAATATTTTTACACCCATTATCCATATTCACGTACATCTGGTAAACCCGATGTTTTGCCCTTTCATTGCACATATGTAAACTCGATTGGCTCTGCTAGTTCACTCCTTTAATTACACAAGCCTCTCCTCTTTTAAAGCTTTATTAGCTACTTGTGGTTTGAGGCTGTGTGACATCCTTTTTAGGCCCCACTCCCAAATATTGCATCGCGACGCATTAGAGCCCCCCTCAATTTCTTATCCCACTTAAAGCACTGCATAGTGGATAGTCTCCATTGGAAGGTGTTTTGGCCCTCTCTCTTCTCCCGCAGAAAGAATTGGTATAAAGTCTTCTCTATCTCCCAGATGCGAACATCGCTTCACAGTACCCACCCTGTCCTTTGGGTATGCAGGGTTCATCGTCTTCCTCTTTGTAAGACTTAAACATTAACCCTGTTATGACTGCGAGCAGTGTCTGCACAGTTCTGATGACAGGGTACAAATTGCTTTCCCGGAGTTTCCGCCAGGAAGAATTTCACGGGATAAAACTGGGAGTCTTAGCGCCTATCAAACACCTGCCAGCGCCGGCGATGCTCAGCCTTCTACCGCCAAATGGCTGTTGCAAGCGTTGGATCCCGGCAGCCAGTGGCAGCGCTCGCTGATGGACTGCTTATCACTCTGCAGAGAAGCAAGTCGCAACAGGGCCTTTGCTGTGAGACGCGCGGGGACGGCTCGTCGAGCCCCGCCACCACCGCCCCTCAGCAACAATGAAGCAAGGCGTAATGGGCCCAGACTCCCAGGCTGCAGAGTGCAGGCGCCACTTTGTGATCTCACGAGACTTGAGTGCAACATGTGGCGACCATTAATTAAAAGGAAGAAAGAAGGTGTCTTGCATGGGCCCTGGTGGCAACAGTTCTTACAGGGTTCACACTAAGGTAATGGCGCTCTTGCACAACTGCCATGACGATCAGAAACATCATTTAATGTGTTTCTTTTCTGTTTTCACTTGTTTGATTCGTAGCTTCGGGGAGCAGAGGGCCTCTGCATGCTGTGTTTTCTTGGGCATGGTTCCTTAGCTCACCATGGCACAGAGGAAGGCTTCAAGGTCTGGCCGTAGATAGGCCTTGTGCCCTGAAGCACAAGACTAGGGTTTTGGTAACCATGACATACATGAGAAAGAGGTGAGGGGGGTTTTTGCTCACCTTTCAGGGGGATTTTGTAAATTTGACAAATTGGGATTTCTGATATACAACCCGGCCTAGGGATGTAAGAAGAAGCGCGTTGCCTCCTTTGTGTTTCTGGGCCTCGCGTTAACATGCCCAGGCTCACCACGCAGCATGCGCATTTCAGACATACCCCTCTGGTGCAGCGAACACTCCCTCTCCAGCTATCTCTCCTCTTGGCGCTGTCCCCCATAGAATACAGTTGAGTCCCGTGATACACTTGGCCCATGTGTACACATAGCTCCTCCACCTTTTCCTTCCATGCCTTCCTGAGCATCTCATCTATCCCGCGTCCTCATCCCAATTATCTACCCGACTTTGCTCATCCCTACTACTACTGAATGTTCTACCATACTCCTCCTTTGACTCCCTGACAGGCAAAGCACTTTGACGCCATGAACAGTGGTAGGAGACACTATACAAATGCAAGATAACATACCACATGTGTTCTATAGGAGCATTACAACCTGCACCAGAGAGCTCTGTGGTGTGGTGGACCACTGCTCAATGTAGTGTTCCTTAGCAGAATGGGAGGGACTCTAATGAGGGAGAAGGTCGCCTATCAGATGTTAAGGGCTCTAATACTTTTAGAGTTTGTGTAAGGTGCCTTCCTCACAAAATGAGCTTGGGACGCAGCTTTCTACAGGTGGTTAGAGCCACCTCCATTACAAGCTTGCTGATTGGTTACAGATCTGGAAAGAGTGAGAATGTAGCAATACTACCTGATTCAGCGGGACGGATCGGGTGGTAACGGCCTGGGTGCAAGTTACCAAGGTCCAAGGTACACTGATGGGCCCTGGTGCCTTCGCCACCAGATGCAGCCCGCCAGGATCAGGTATTATTGCTATTAGCAGCCTGGGTTGCCAATCCGGTAACCTGGGGCGCTGACAGCCATGCGTCTTTATGATCAAACCTTGTTTAATCCACAGGTTCATCGCTGATATTGTGCTGGGCCCTAGGAGCCCGGTAGGTGGTTTGGCTGTGCCTGGACACGGACAAACACCATTCTTGGTTCACAGTGGCCACTGAGTATGCCCGCTAACTATGCCAAAAGCGATCTGCGGTTGTGGCATGGGGACTGGAGTATAGCTGCCTCTGGGTTTGTTTTAGACTCCTGGTGCATGGCTAGGCCCCACACCCAATGTACAGTGGGCATAAATGCAGGTCTTGCACAGTGGGCACTTTGCAGTGCAATGTGTGTGGTAGAAGCCATGCCCCGGCTCCAGCGGGCACTGTGGATATATCACTGCATAACATTACAAACGAAACACGTTGAAAGCAGCTTTGTTAAAGACATTTATGGTAAACCTTATGTAATAAAATCATAGATAGTTAATGAAATCGCTGAGTTTAAAGGACTTGGTGCAAATGAAGCCTCAAATACATTTCTTGTTTACAGTCGATTGCTGCTCCCCTAAAGGAAAGGACCTACTCCGGTATTGGCATTAGCAATTCACCTGCATGAAATAAATTGCTGTTGCCTTTGTTATGTGGGAGGGGGGCGGAGTCAGAACTCTACATGGAAAGAAAAAGGTTAATTCATCAATCTTTTTTCCGAAACATACATGTCAGGTGACCTTTTAGTTCCGCCTCTGGGGGGGTGGCGGCGGGGCGTGGGCCCATATGGGAAAATTGAAAGCATTTGATAACTCTCGAAAGAATATGTTCACTGAACCGGTCGAAAAAAAGAAAGAAAATAAAATACACGCAAACCTGCACACAAGCGGGCACGCACACACATACATACAAAAACATATAGTCACGCGCAAGTACCCACATACGCAAGCGTGCACACACACACAAACACATAACCTTATACCTGAGCAAAATGATTTGGCCAAATTCATGTTTTCATGTTTTCGAGGTTTGGTGAAGGTAGAGTGAGAGTGTTAATAACCAGCCTTGTGTCCAACAGGACACCACCCTGACTGCATGCAGTTAATGTGAGAAAGGACTTCTTCATTTCCAGCTTGAGTATAAGTTCCTTGGACTAGAGCAGGGGTGTGAGGGGCAATGGCATGCATCTGTGTGTAGTCCAGATGGTCACGTGAATTCAATCGATCCACTTTTAATAGTTGCTTTTATTGTCCAAAGCAAGCAAAGGCGCTTGCTTTATCAGGAGAATGAAATACTGAGCAGGGACCTCGTGACCTGTAGTTTACTCGAGTAGAGTGGAACCCATTGCATAAAATGTCTACATGCATGTTTGCAGCAGGCACATTAACCCACCGGCTATCTTCCCACGCGATATACTGAGCATTTTTGGGACACATCCAAACCATAATTGTTTCTAAATGCTGTCATGATTGTCCAATGCCAGACTCTTCATTTTTACCAAGTTAAATAGAATGTAAACCTGAGTGGTCACCACCAGGCCAGGTGCCCACATGTGACCTGCATACCACACACACACACACACACACACACACATACACAATGTCACTGCAGAGTTTGTTGTTTCATGTATATTTCACTTTTGCACCCAACAGCCACTTCACCTTCACCGATTAAATTGTGTCCTGTTTTGAAAGAAACATTTCTATGGATAATTGCTACACATGCTACAAATCCCAAGCTTTTCCTTGGGATTCAGGGCATCTTCCATAGTTTTTCTAAAATGATCAGGGAAGTGCAGACTGATTCTAAATGCTTCAGGGTTTTATATACCGTATTGACTCCCTAGATCTGGTGGGCCTGAAACCTGACGGTGCTTGGCTCTTGGTTCCTACCTTTTCATGCTAAATACTGACAGGGCATCATACCCTCTGTAGTACAGACACAATTGCTGAGAATGCATGTTTTGGGTTACACTTCTGTCGTTTCCATGGTCTCTTGGCAAGGCCCTCACTTTTCTGAATGGGTCGCTGTCGAGTCAGGTCAAACCGATGCTTCCGCTGGGTCAAGTCAACAAGTGGCACAGTGTCTTTCAGCACGTTGAGTCAGGTCGAGACGAGGCCCTGTTGGATCGATGTGATGCTGGAAGTACAGAGAGTCGGATGCTTCCTCAAGGCTGTTCTGGTGGTCGAGTCGATGGTCCAATGATCTTCCCTGGTGTGAGATGCAATAGAGGAGGCTCTAAGAAGGAAGTAAGCAGCTGAAGGTTTGAAGAGTGCCAACAGCAGCACCGTGGGTCCTGTTTTGGCTCATAGGGAGTCAAGTTGGGTCAAAGCAGCTCGAAGACCGCTCGAAGCAGTGAAACAGGATTCCAGCTGCTCTTGGACTACCAGTTTGCTGTGATTTCCAAACTAGGGGCTCCTGGACAAGTGAGTCATTCTTGCTCTTGCTTGGCACTCACAGTCCAGGGAGCTTGGCTGGTACTTGCAGACGCCCCTTCATCTCCAGTGAAGAGACTGGTTTGAGTACAGCTGGCAGAGTGGCAGGCTTGGTCCACAGCAGTTCTCCCACACTATTCCCAGGGGATGGTTAGCAGGGTCAGACTGGGACAAGAAACAGGCCCGGACACCCCAAAAAAAGTGGCCCATCCCTCGCCTCAAAAAAGTGGCCCGCATCTCGCCTCAAAAAAGTGGCCCACCCCTCGCATCAAAAATAGTGGCCCTCAAACCATCACCTTCATGTGTTCATGTGTCTGTTACATTACAACACAACAACACAACTCATAAAATAACATAACTTTGCATGCAAGAATGGATCACCATATGTATCATTAATATCTGTGTGTATATATCCATTTTGTCAAATTACTGTGAATGCAAGCAGACATCCAAGGCCAAATGATAATATGTTATTGTATAGCACTTACACTTAAGATTTTTTTTATAGAACAAATATGCATACAATATCACCCAACCTGTGTTGGTACTCATTTATCGACCTCAGAAGGATGAAAGGCTGAGATGGCCTTGCTGGGGATTTGAAGCTGCAACCTGCAGATCACGCACACACATCACAGCAGCGAGCACTCAACCCACTGAGCTATCCTATCAGCTATAGTAAAATGAGCAATTATTACGTAGTGGATACCATTAAACTGGTAACTGAGATTAAACAGCAGACCAGTTAAATTCTGTTTGGCACGCCCTCTGCCAAACCTTTGTCAAATACCAACGTGTCCCAGCTCCCCCACTCCATCCCAGCTGGAAGGGTCAGCATTTCATCAGTTTTGCGTTTACCTTCTGCTTGCACTGCGCATGACGCACGCTTATCTGCTTCCGCTTGGAGGCACAGCATTATTTGCACCAAGAGTACACATGCACTAAGGATCTGGGTAGGGATTTGAATTAATTGCCAGTTGTGAGCGCTTTAAAAATGCAAAATAAATACAAAAAATAATAAATAAAGCATGAGGTACTGCACAAAAAGACACCTTCCCTGTGTTCCACATTTCCTGCAGTAGCAGAAAGTTTGGTGCTGTGTCGGCCGGGCAAGACCGAGAGGGCTGTAGAGGCAGAAGGAATCCGGATGGATCCCAAACTGTGGGCTACTGATGTGGGCTTGTATGAATTCGTTGCCCTGGTGTAATGGTTGTGCCACTGGTTTTTGCCCTTGGCACCCTATTTTAATTGTGTGCCCCAACACTTCACGTCCAATCACACTCTTCGAAGAACAACTACTGCATTTCACAGAGTAACGTCAGACCCCTCCCTCCAGACAACGACTATACAGCCAACGTACACATCACTGCCTGTCCCTGGCCCCTTTCGGGATACCAATGCCCCTATGCCCTCGACAAAGACACTGTGGGGTGCTTCCGAACTGCACACAGTCAGCAACAAAGGCTCGCTATCATTCGGGGTCAGACTGGGCCATGCAATTGTCTCAGGCACCAAAGAAAAAGTGGCCCGCAGTTGCAAATGGCTTTTCATTCCTTTTGTGATACTGTTTGAATAGTACCAAGGGGGAACTTTTTGATAAAGTGACATGCAAATTGTACATTTTAAAGAATATTTATTCAGCAACACTGGTCAAAACTACTAGTCGCAGTGTGAATTAACTCATCAAACTGGCCCACATGGGCCAATAAGGGTCCCACTTTGGCCAAAAAACAGGCCCACACCAGCATTTTGTGTTTTTGGTTGGCCCTGGACCTATTGTCCTACAGGCCAGTCCGAGGCTGCTCCCAGGTTGGGTGATATTGTATGTAAATATGTGCTCCGTAAAGCACTTTGGATTAAGGCGCTATATAAATAACACATCATTATCATAATAGGAAGCCTGTTCTGTGTTATGCCACGGAATCAGCTTTGTGCATTTCGCACATGGCCAATTATCGTCTAAAAAATCTATGAACGAATAAAGCCGTTGTTAGGAATAGGGCGGCAGTCTTTTTACTATTTCTAAATCGTGAAGCTGCGGCCAAGATGTAGCGCGAAGAGAGAGACACCTGTGGCAGGTAAGTGAGCGTATGTGTCTGAGGGAATGATCTGCAGGGGTGTGAGGGACTGGTGGAGGTGGTGTGGGGACAGGGACTGTGATGGGCGAATTCGGTGTCCACGGCACCAGCCAAAACAAAACACATGGAAGACTGCAGGAGAGGCACAGGAAACAGGAATGGATGTGGGTTTATACTGACTGATACATCCCGCATTACTTGCCTGCTAATGGTATTCTGCAACTCCCCAGGTGGTAATTAACAGATAATGGCATTCCAGGTGGGCTGTACAATCTCGTAATGGCCCAGCAAGTGACCTTAGGTAACAACCATTGGCACACTGTTATCAGACAGTGCAGCCTACCTAGAAGGACCTGATCACAATTAAAGGCCACAATGTTGTGGCTGAAATGAGAAGAAAAGAAAAAAGAAAGCTCATGGAGAGTGTGAGTGGTTATGGTCTAACCTCAAGCACCCCTAATTCCAAACCTGCCAGAGCGCCTGGAGACCGTACGAATGGCAACAGAGCGCTGTGCCCAACAGAACATCTGCTGGGTGAGCGTTTATGCACTTGCGTACCACGGCCATTTGCATAGCTCCCCTCCCCATGTGCCAGGTACAGGTAGAAGCCACCGTGTTTACCTGTGCTGGGGGGACACTTCCAACAAACAAAATGGCAATGGCCACAGAAGGGGGGGCGACTTTCGTTCTATTTTAGAAACTTTGGGCCCGTTTGTGTTAGTTTACCAGTTGCCCCCGTCCAGAGATAAGGATGTTAACTGGACTGTGGCAAATGCACTTCTGACACGAGGCAGGCAACTGCCTGTTCATGTTTTACTAGGCCTGGGTGAAATGCTTCCCAATCTACAATCGCCCCAGTCACCCAGGCAGTCTAAAGTAATTTAAACCAACACATCATGGCGTCCTGTCCATCGGTTGCAACTTGCAAATGGCTTTTACTGGACGCTGTTGCTCCTACGTGTGTGTTTTGTGGTCATTGAATTGGTTAGGTGCAGACGGTGGGTGGGAAGTTGAAGTGGAGGGAGGGGGAGGCAAACTTTCCCGATTACATTACATCAACTAACAGGAAAAGGCAATACACAAGACACACAAGTGACATCTTCTCTACAGAAGCCACGTTTACGCGAACCTAGTGGACAGACACACACCCTCTATCACTGTTTCACAGGAACTTGCAACCAAACGTAACAATGGATTTTTTTCTTCACCAATGTTTAGTCAATCTCAGTTCATAAAATGCATTGCCAAGTCATCTCATGTTTTTACCAGCGTGGTGTGTGTGTGGATATCATTTATTAAACCCAGGATGTCATTTCCAACAGACATGAAAGGATACAGTGCAGGTGGGGGGAGGGGCTTTGCATAGTGCCTTTTCAAGATGCAATGGCCGGATGAATAAAGTGAGCCGGGTGATCTTGGGGCACATGTAAAATGAGGCACATAGACCAAGGACAAGGGACAGTGTATATACAGTATAAAACGTAATCTATGCAAACCAGCAGGTCCCCAAGCTAGTGTTTAGAGGCCCTTGTAACCCACTGAGTTTGCATTTGCTATTTTGAAAGTACCTGGACTAGAGAACTACAAACACAAGACAACATTTTAAAAAAAAGAATTGGTACTACAGAAGCTACTCACTCCTTACTTGGGCTCTGATCTGAGATCATAGCAAAAGTACTCCCATCTATCGCTTGGTTATTTATTCATGTGACAATTTTTGCAAGCGCACAAAGCCCATGAGCATCTAGGCGCTATATGGCTCAGATAAAGATGGAATGAGCCAGAGGGATAGGGCATTAGTTAAAAAGATGGGTTTTGGGTTTCTGTCAGTGCCGGCTAAGACCATGCATGCCACGTGAAAGGGGGGGGGGGTGACATCCATGGGGGGAACCCGAATCACCAGAGCGGTCCGGACTAAAAAAAAGTGCACATTGGGCTGCGACACAACACACTTGGCAAAAGCGACCTACCATCAGGAGTTCAGGAACGTCCACCATCAGAACTAACCCCGCCACGTCCGCGAAAACTTACTGAGCTAGCTGGTGGTGCCACTGGGTACCCCTGCAGCTCACCAGGAATTGGAGGTCCGGACTGCAGGTTAAATGGTGCAAATACCTGGGCATGCGACAGCAGGACACAGCTAAGGCCCATCTGTACACAAGTCCAAACTGTTGAATGTGCCAATGTTTGTTTTTAACAGTAATTCAGTGCATGGAATGGATGAGAGGACACACATTACTTGCAAATGAAGTGGCTGAAGACATAACTGGTTAAGAGTTTTTTGGCATCAGGAGCACATTTAAAACTGAAATTAAGCCAATAACTTTCAGACAACTGCTTAGCAATAGCACTTGTGTGGACTAGAGTTTTATGTTACTGCTTGAAAGAGCAAGCTCAAATGGATGCCCTGGGGAGGGGCAGGTGGCGGGTGTGAACGGCTATAGTGTTAGCATGGCACCGGGCAGTCAATGGGTGGGAAAATAACTAAACGCCTTCTCACATGCCATCTCCCTCATAGCTGTACTCTCATGTGACATTTTGGGTTTATAAGTGACACTGACTTAAGCACCATCTAATAGCCAAAACTACGAAATGGCTCATGTTGAGACAGTTCCTGAAGCCTGTGAGGAAAAAGGCTTGCTGCAGTGAACTCCTGCATAGGACATGTTCAAAGGGAGCCCCCAGGATCCTCGCGGAGCGCAGTAGCAAACTCAGCGCCTCGAGTGACTAGTGCTGAGGCTGTGAGCTGCATCCAGAGAGGGCACGGGAAAGTATAAAGAGTCTAGACTCACATTTTTGTTGCGTCTCTTCTGTGTTTTTACCAAACCATTTTTACAGTGCTTCTTTTGCTGTTTTTTGCTGCAAAATTTAGGGGGCAACGAGATCCCCGCGCTCCACCCATCCAATATTGCCTCACCAAAACTCACCATCTTTCTGTACGCACTTGCTGCAAATGTGCTCATTAGTTGAAAACACAGGTTTCACTGTGCCATGCAGTCGGATCTGAGTGTCACCCACTGACCCTTTCGCAGGAGGCCCAGCACATTTTTGTGCTCTATATAAACACATTACATACATTAAAAAAAAATTCAGAGCGTGCAAGTGCACACATGGAAAGGGTATTGCTGTGATGGCCGGGGCCAGGAAATAACCCCGGCAGTTTTGACCTGCTGAAAATAGAAGCGCTCGGGCTCGACAGAGGCATTTCTATTGTTTGCTTACAAACGGTATTCACAGTCACTCGCCGCAAATGGGTTCTTTGACCCCCTGTGGACCCTGCCTCATCCTGCATTTGCCAAACCCCTATGAGAATAGTACGAGTCCTTACCTCAGTGGCATACTGGCTGGCTGTTGGCTGGCTGGCTGCTGTGCTGTCTGTGGCCTGGGTGGCACTGGGCACTGTCTGCTGGCTGCCTCGCCTGCTGCCTGGTGGTGGTGGTCCGGACCTCCTGTGGCTGTGTGTGTGGGCACTGGGCACTAGTGGCACTGGGCTGGCAGCCTCCAAGTTGGTGAGGTCCACTGGTGTGCTTGAGTTGCACTGGGGCTCAGCTCAGCTGGTGCCTGGTGGCACTGGTGGCTCTCTCTCAGTCTCTGCCCGGCGAGTGCTGTGTCAGTGTGACTGCGTTGTGCCCAAATAAATCATGCCAAGCCCAGGGCCAGGGTGGGTCAGAGGCCCAGGGCCAAGGCAATTAGCAAAGAAATAGCAGCATACTGTCAATTGGCGGCCGGCACAGTCTATTGGGCGGGCCCAGCCGAATTTTCATTGGCTTGTTTGTTCCGCAATGCTGGCGGCCCAGGGCCTCAGCCCCCAGGCACAACTGAAGTTGATTCAACTTTGCAAAGAAGTGCAATGTGTTGTCACTTCCTGCAAAGTTGAAGCAACTAGTGTGAAATTTGTCTGTTCTGGCAGTGCCGGCCCCAGCTCTCAGCCCTGCAGGCAGGCTGCCCTGCCCCCCACAGGGTCAGCCCGGTCAGGACTCGGAGGGAGGCAGGTGTTACAATTGCTTTAGTGTTGTTTGCAATTGCTTCAGCCTGCCTCCCTCCCATAGATCAAAGGCGGCACGGCACCGGCCCCTGCAGTGGCGGCCGGGGCGGCCGGCCGTGGCCCAATGACCGTGATGAATTTAATTATGCTATGCCCAGCATCTGCATGCATCATAAATTATGATGCATGCATGATGCAGATGCAATCATCAAAGCAAGGTAACGTAACAAAATCTAATGTTACCTTGCTATGATGATTGTGTGCAGAGTAGACTGCAGACAGTGCAGCCGGCGGCGCCTCCCTCCTGGCTCCCTGCCCTGCCCTGCTGCCCAGCCCAGGCGGCGCAGGCGGCCCAGCCAACCCCGTCCCCCCCCCCACACCCTCATCTGACTTTCCAGCCGGTGGCCTGCTGTGAACCACAGTACTCGCGACTCGCAAGCTGCTGCTCCATGGCGCTGCCGCGTGCACACACACACACTAGGCCTGCCAATAAATTACATTGTAATTTTTTTTTTAAAAACGGCACAGAGGTGGCTACCGGAAAACCGGCCCCATGGGGACCTCAAAGTTGTTCGGCCACGGGCCGAAAGACCGAAAGGGCCAGTCCAACCCTGATGGTTAGGAGACAGCGCTTTCTTCTGCTTTATATGCCTTCTGCCTTCACCTCCCTTCCGAGGACTTTGGAATAGACTGCACTCGGAACGGTGGTCCAAAAGTGTATTTGTATTGTTCTTCTTAGAGTCCAGGAACGTATCATAGAATGTGGGCATGCCCCTCTCCCTGCATAGGCAAAATGACACAGGGCATTGGTCAAAAGCAAGTCTGCTGTAAGGGATCCAATCGCAGCTTACTTTGTTTTATTTATCTTGCCATTTATATAAGTTCCCTCAGCCCATGGGCATCTGGGCCCTGATTAAAGCCAGGAAAAAAGAAAGGAGCATGGGGGTCAGGGGGAAGTGAAAGAGAGTTAGTTAAAAAGATGAGTCTTAAGGTTTCTTCTGAAAATGTTGTACGATGGTTTGTCTCACAGGTGAGAAGGGGGTTTATTGCATAGAGTGGAGGCACGAACTGGGAAGCTGGAACCTCCCGCTCTATTATGGTTGATTGTTGGGGTAGGGAGGCAGTGTTTGTAAGCCGATCTTAAGGGCCTTGCTGGAGAGTGTCTCTTGGAGTTTATTTGCAAGGTAGGATGGATCGTTGTTGGAGAGCCAGTGATGCATGATGGAAAGGATCTTGAATCTGATTCCACCCTTCACTGGGAGCCAGTGGGTGGATTTGATCAACTCCATGATGTGGTTGTACTTTCCAATGTCAAGGTCTGCTCGCAATGCATGGTTCTCTAGTGTTTGGAGTTTGTTCAAGTTCTTGGTGAAGGTGCCACTGAGCAATTAGTTGCAATTGTGAAGCTTTCAACAAATGAGGGCGCAAGCAACTTCGAGTCGATTTTTGCTGTACAGAAAAGGTGTGCTGGCGGTGATGAGTTTGTGGCATATGCTGATGTGGAGGTGATATGATTGACCCAACGTGTCATATTGAGCGAGGCGTGGAGGTGACAGGATAAAGGAAGAGAGCTCTAACCAAAGACAAAATAGTAGAACCCTTCTCTGGTACCACCTTTCTTTTCTGGCTACTCTAACTCCACCCCTTTCCAATGCCTGCTGGCTTCAAACATATTCCAGTGATCAGCACCCGGGTGTGAGGTTGGCTTTGTTATGTCCATGTTGCCTCCCAAGCACAGTTCTCAGGGGAACACCTGTTTTTCTTTGCTATTCCCTGTGGGAAGGTGTGTGTCCCTTCCTACTGAAGTATCACATGAGGCATCATCCAGACTAATGTTCTACAAGGCAGATGTGGAGACATTCAGCCTGGATGCAAATAAACATCATTTGTGTCATGGTTAATCCCTACTCACAGAGTGGACACTATTGCGATATCAAATTGATGATGCTTAACAACTGTGTGCTCTTTATCATTCACCTTGTCAATACTAGGCATGGGCCATATTTTGGGATTTAACTGCCACCAGACTAAGACACTTATGATAATGTAGATCAGGTGCAGAATGTAAATGGCTACCTCTGCCCGAGGGACTTTGTGTCCGAGCAGCTGTCAGGGATGAACAGTGGTCATTTGAACCGGCTCTGTGCCACAGCCGAGCTGGTGTAGTCATGTGAGTAGACTGGTTAGTGCAAGGCAGCAGTGTGCATGATGATTTTAGAATGGAGCATTATGAAACGAGGCCTCTCATTAGCAAATCTCCATTTCAGAAACAGAATTATCCAGATAATTTTATATGAAGTAGCATTTTTAAAACAACTGGGCTTGCACCCCTATGACAGATCGAATTCTATGACAGTTAGATGTTACCCATATGTTTCTTTTATATACGTTTTAAATTGCAATTTCTTCACTTGGTGACAATGTCAGATGTTTTGCCCATGAAAAGGGCCAATCTGCCTCAGCTGTATGAGAAATGCTGGTAGAAGGGGCATGTGTCTTTATAGGTATTCCAATTAAACTGGCCTAATTCTTCGCCAGTTCCTCGCGGCAAAACAAAATGCTCTTAACAAATGTCTAGGGAATATTGAATAGAAAATATGTAATCCAGTACAATTGTCATGGATAACTGTTCGGCTATAGCATCACCTGAAATCTCTTAAAAGTACACAACAGTTTTTTAGTTGCATAACATTGAAATGCATTGGTTTTAATTATTTGTGACTTATAAAGAAATCCTTGCAGTGAGGTTTACTTCAGACTGCAGTTTGGGATACACAAAGTGGCCAGCATAAAAGCGCATCCCTACGAGCTAGTGCGCGCTGTTCCTGATCACATGTGGGCCACCTTAGGCGCAGTGGGCACCTAGCCAAGTAGTTTGCAATTGACCAATCACATCAAGGGTTCTCTGTGCATGCCCCAAAGGGATGCAATCAGGCATATCGCCATCATTGGATATTGACAATGAAGCTAATGGAGATGTTTCACACTTTGCTGCATAATTCAACTCTGCAGGAAACCCACTGGAGGCGCAACCGGTCTTGCTCTCGATCCCCATATTAAACCAGCAAGGACATTGTGCCACCAGTGTAGGCTGGGAGGGCAGAGCAGCTGCCAACAGTTTGGAATGATCACAAGACAACGCAGATCGTCAAGGTTTTGAACCGCAGTCTCATGCTTAGCGGCTGGTCTCTGGCACCAGGAACCGTGAGTTAATGTGTTTAGGCTACCATGCTTTCTGACTGGTCTCTGAAATGACGCAGTGATCAGCAAATTTATTTAATAGGCAACAACATGACCAACAGCTGTGTTCCCCCTAGAATAATTGAACATTTCAAAAATATCTCATCTTCAGACCTGAAGTCTTATGCATTTCTTGAAAAGTTTACGTAACTTATCTGTCGAAGTTGAAATGGCATAACGCAGAATAAATCGACCTAAAATTGTAGGCCATACATAATTTGAGGCAGACGAACTAAAAAATATGAGTACTTAAAAAAGAAGTAACAGGAAAGGCCTTCTGGGGTGCAGACCTTAGTCGTGTCGCAACACAGTACATACGTGTGATTTAGATTTTTATTTTCTGTATTTCCGAAGACATCAATGAAAAGCTGTGCACTAAGACACAATTGTGCAGCCTTGGGTGCTCTGGGTATATTTTAAAAAGATAAGTAGAGTTGCAAAGAGGAGTCTTTCTTCACTGTTTATTGAACAAGAGAAAAATGGTGGTCACACAGACATACAGGAGCAGCACAAAGCAGCCTGGAGGATGAGGGATAGAGATTGAGCAGGAATGCAGCATGGTAATTGTATTAACGGGGGGAGAAGTACAGGCACCATGGTCAGTGTAGTGATCGTAGGAGAGGGTTGCCGGGTCGCCGGAGGAACGTGCAGAGAGGGATGGAGGGAAACAAAAAGAGCAAGAAAGGAGAAGTGCGTTACTGCACAGTTTCCTATTTGGACATAACAGAAGTAAGAGAGGAGTTACAGGGTGGGATTTATCATTCAGAAAAAGTGCCTCAAGCCAAAATGAAGGAGTCTGGCGGAAAAAAGAAATTAGCGAATTTTAAGTCAAATGCTTTAAAGGCAGCAAATAAAGTTTGGTGTGAATGACTCAACTTCATTAAATGCACTTGCAAAAACTACAGCTGATAGAATTGCTCCCAGGCCATGATCATTAGCCATCGATGGCCTTTTGAGTGTGGTGTGATCTCCCAACGTGTTTCTGTCCTCGAATAACTATCTCTGGCAACGTGACGTGGATTCCCAGGAGATCTTACCTCAGAAGATCTCACAGCTTCCCTCCCAAGTGTCAACTGATCATTCTTTCTCTTGTCCCTTTGCACTTATGGGTTCTTTGCTGCAAACTCCCAGTAGTGCTTGAGGGTTTACTGCAGGGCTGTCTATTTACGAATTCTGGTGCAAATAAATTCCCCTTAAATGTTTTTGGAATCATTCTAAATGCACGATATTGTGATCAGTCCCTGCTCCAGATGGAAGGACATAGCCGCCATTAGTGACACACCTCTATGGTCGCCATTTCAGAGTGCCCAAGAGTAACTCGTTCCTCGCAGCCCATGCATGGGAAGCGGGTGCCTGTTCAGAGACTTGACTTTCATGTTGCACGATCTGCTGCCCAGCATCACGCTTTACAGCTGGGAATGTTTGAAGGTTTTTCCAATGATTATTTTGAGAGAAAAACACTATAAATCGACTCACACCCAATAGGTTCCAGAATTAACTGACCCGACAAGTTTCATAGTATGACCGTAATCACTCAGCTCCATGTTTGTAAGATACCCACAAACAAAACAAAAAGAAAACACATTTGAATAGTGTAAATCTAAATGGGAGTTATTTGCATAGTCCATGGATGTCCTTAAAACCTGGTGCGGTTGGAAGACAACTGGTGTAACTGCTCTGAATTACGGCAAAAAAATTGAACTATGAGATAATGTGATCTGCTCAGAATCCCACATTTGTACTCAAGTGAGTGAGCAGGGATTAGATCCCAAGTCTCCTGGTACCACAGTAGCCAACCTGTTGCTATGGCGAGGGCTGCATCACTGCCACTCTTCTCTCCACCCACGCATGCCCAAGGGATGCCAAAGCACACCCAGCTCAGATACCTATTGACTGTACATAGTCAACTGGGTTCAGGGACTGCATCAGCCTTGCCCCCATCTGAGTGCAGGTCGTGCTTTGCTGGTGAGGAGCCTTGAAGACCTGTAAGGAAAATAATAAGATGGAGACTCTCAAAGCACTGTAAAGCATGCAGGGGTGTGAAAATACCATTGTGTGTTTTGCACACGGCATGTGATGGAAATGTTCTGCGGGTAGAATGCATTTCGGGTAGGATCTTGGGACAAAGGCATGCACTCCGAGGTGAGCTGGAAGATTAGTCCCCCTCCGGCATGCCGCTGCTGCACTTAGTTTTTGTGTGGGGGACTAACTGCACCCGCAAAAGCATATGTTCCTGCTGGCTATGTTTTTGAAAATTGTCTCTCCCACAAACTGCTTGCATTTTCCCCACTTGTATTCACATAGGGCGCTTACTAAATGTGAGACTAGTTCAGGTGCTTGGTTTTAACAGCTAGTGACTAACATGTCCACCTTTGACGTTTGACCAACGTAATCAGCAGATCACACCAAACGAATTCAGAAATGTAGGAGTTGAAATCCGAATCAGGACAGAGTCTTAATTTACTCTTGTCACACATTTTCTCCACCCTTCTGTTTTCTTGCAGATCGTGTATGTTGGGATAGCGCAGTGGGCTAATGTTTTTGCTGCAGCGAATGTGTGTGCAACCTGAAGGTCTCAAGTTCGCATGCTGCTCAGTCTCTCATCATTCCAAACATGATAAAATAAGCAGTGCACTTAGGTCATCAAAAAACCTATGGCCAGTGAAAAGAGATGATTCCTCTAGCAGAAATTCCAGTTACAGATGTGTTTTATTGGCCCCAGTTGGGGCATATGCATTTTTCGACCAGATGGGTTATCAGAAATACAAGGGAAATGTCACTGGTTGAATACAAATACAACTGAAGCACCGTTAAACAGTAATACATATTTCCAAGATGTGACTAAGGAGCTAATTCATGGAATTTTGTATGCATTGAATAAGGAATTGGCGCGTCATTCTGCACACAAACCCCCTTTGTTGATTAATGAAATCGACTTTACGGGCCTTTACAGGACATTGCAGGGACATCGCGCAGTTTCGGCACGTCTCTGCGTGCAGTCGCAGAGTGTGGGTTTGGCCAACGCAGAGGTCTAAATAGGGGCCGGAACATGCAGAATGAGGAAGAAAAAGGGAAATTGTGGACGTGTTGAGAGACGACTGCACGATCAAATCACATGCCCACAACTGCATAAAACCAAGCGTATTCCTGGACATGGCCACGCAGTGTCACGTCAGGGAAATCAGCACACAATGCTCACAATCTCACTGCCACCTGAGACATGCATAAAGTCCCATGCGCATTGGAATCAACACGCAAATGTAAGGGGCGATTGGGAATTTAGGGGTGCGTGTACGCAGTTGGGGTGCCGATTGAAGTTAGGGATGCACGTATGCAGTATAGCGGGGTGCAGTCATGGTTTACGGGGGTTTGCATGCATATTTACCGGGTCTGACTAGTTTAAAAAAATGGTACGCATGTTGAGGGGGTGCTGTGAGTAGTTACGGGAGACCCTACACTGTGTCGCCGTGGTGCTGCCTTAGTTTGGGGTGGGTGCATTACTTCACGGACGAGGAGTGCGCAAAGGTTGGTAAACACGGCTCAAATTGCTATGCATGGGGGCGTGTCATGGGCGTTCTGACCGCTACTTGAGCATAGGGTTACTTTGCGGGAACAATTTCATGAATACGCGGACCAAGCAGAAAATCCTACGCGTGCAGGGACACGCAAAGTCGTTTTCGGCGCTCGGGCTTTGCAGGGTCAATGCGCATTTTCCCAAGAATCAGACCCTAAATTGTTTCACTGGCATGAAAAAAGTATCGTCAGTGTAGAGCCGAGAGAATAAATCCAGTTCCCTCTCCTGCCCATTAGGGGAAAGCAGCCCTGCTTCAGGGTCCACGTAGCAATGGCGCCTTTAGTCTCCCAGGGCGGCGCCCTCCATATTTGCTCCAGTCACTCCTTCGCCCCCAGCCCAAGGTGTAGGCGCCTGTAATGAGCTCTCGGCCTTGCTGCAGCGCAAGGCACATTAATAAAGGGCCTACCGGCGATGCGCTGGGATTTGGCTGTCTTGCACAACATTTAATAAGGCCGGTTGTCCTGGCAACCCAGACAGACCTCCACCTCCAGCCTGAGAAGGTATTGATCCGGCGAACAATTACAGTGAAGCAACCGACGGCTCCTCTTTCTCTTCCCTTGGCTGGGCTGACAGCCTATACATTCACATGCGCAGACGGGGGGCAGGGGAGCGGGCCCGCTGCCTGGCAGTGCACGAGGAGGCTGCGGGGAGGTGAATCACGTGAGTCCCTGGAGTCCCTAATCGAGCGTCTTTCTTTGCATGCACTCGACCGGGCATTTTCCTTATTTTATTCAAAAATTCAAACGTTCGTTCTGGCCTCGTTGGTGAAAGTATAACTTTGCAAATGATGCAGGCTAAGTAGAAATGCCAGGCTGCAGGGAATGACACAAAAAGAAATGAGCTTCTCATGGCGCCTAGAAAATAAAATACTGAAGCTGCTAATTAAAAAAATAAAATAAAAAAATTAAAAACACTTACAGAAATGCGAACGTGTTATTTATTTTCTATATTTGGTGTCTCGTGCCCGCCTGCGCCCCCAGGATCAGGATTTAGGAATAGTGGTGCAGGATCTAGTGATCTCACACATTGAGGGGAGTATCACCATCCTTGCATAGCTCCTGGCTTCTCACCTGAACACAATCACCCACCAAAGCTGCCCACCATGCCGTGGCTCACCTCATCACCTGCTCTAGGAAATTGTCCCCAAAAAAAATTCGACCAATTCTCGTGCGAGCAAGTAGATTCGATGTAAGCAACTCAAACCAATTAGGTGTTTCTTGATTACTGCGCGTCTGAATTGGTAACAGAATTGGTCCCACATTTTACTGTGCATTTTGGTGCATATATATGTGGGGGCTGGGGTTAGGGATATAATTAATGTATAGGTTTTATGGGGGAGAGTATGGGGAGCCTCCCCTCGCAAATATGTGCTGCAAAATGTAGTTGTAAAGAAAAGAATGCGACCAATTCTCCTGCGATCAAATTGTTTTGATGTAATCAACCCAAACAAGGAAATGTCACCACACCAGCCACACCGTGTGCAAATTATACTAGCTCCGCATCCCGGCTAGGATATAGTTCAAAACAGTGCGCCACACCGACAAGGCAACCACTGCTATTAAGGCGGCCTACTGATGGACAAACTAAAATCATCGGATGGCGCAGTGTCATCCCTCCGTAACACCATCTCTAGACTAGAAACTAGACTTGCTCACAAGGAGAAAACTAGGACACAGTCCATATCATGCTATGTATCAACAGTCCACTGTAACTCCATCCCGGTGGAAATCCCGACTGCTCCAATTCTCCATCAGTTTAGGAAATAACTGAAGGAACACCTTGGTGTAACATAGATTCCAGCGGGATAAGGGGTTTTGGCGGCAGAAGAATTTGTCGAAGAATTAATTTAATTGTTTACAACAGGTTTTGCCACAAATATATGTGGGGAGGTGGGATTAGGCAAATAACTAACATAGGGTCGTTAGCGGGGGGACTCTAGGGTTCTCCTCCTGCATATATGTGTTGAACAATCTACCAGAAAAATAGAATCAATGAAATCTTCTTCGATTAAAACCTTTGGATCGGATCAAATATCTTGTGAACTCAACAAACCCTACATTGTACTGTGATAATATTACTATTGTTTACTTGATGACCTACTAAGCACTCAGTTGCCCCTGAGCTAGGTTTGCGCTATGACAATATTTAATATTAATAAGGTCATGATGCAAAACCATAAACACCTCCACATTTTCCACTTCTTGTATCTAGGCAATCTTACCTGCACTACCACAAGTGCAAATCATATCATCACACATGCCAACACAGAAGCCATGATTCCATGCCCCATCCAGCCCCATGGCAAGGCATGTATGTAGCCAGGCCGTGTGACCCAAACCCTTGAACTTGGTGTGCACTGTGCATGTCATTGATAATGCAATGGTGATATCATATCAGAAGTAGTAGTAGTTGGTTGTCATTTATATGGTGACTCTATCCCATTAGTATGGCCTCAAGACTCTTGTGGGGGGAAAATGCCCTCAGTGGACCATAGACCAAGGTATGGAACAATGTCAGACGTATAACAATGTGTGTGTGCACTTTGCCAAGATGGGGGCTAAGGAGGAGTGGCCGAGCTCCAGTATACTAGCCATGAAGGTCAGGCATGTGGATGGATGAGTGCAAGAGACTTGCTATATGTCCAGCTAGACCACATTTCTTGTGGTAGGTTATCACTGCATTCTGATGGCATGGGTTTTGTGCTTTGTGTTTTTGTCTGGGGTATGGATCTGAAACATTATGGGCCTCATTCTGAGGTGGGCACAAAGGGATACCGGGCATCGGTAAAGACACCGGTGCCGGTAATCCCTTTGCGCCCTATTCCGAGGTCCCTTAGCGGGACCCTCCATTAACGACTGGTTTTACCAGCCGTTATGGACGGGACCCATTAAGGGATACCGGGGTCAATAACGGTACCGCAATTTGCGGTACCGTTATTGACGCCTTCCGCTTCCCATTGAGCCCTATGGGGGCTCAAATGGGAATGGTTTTCACAAAGGGGAATTTACTGGTCCCGCCAAGGTCAGACTGGACCGGTAAGTCCCCATTGAACGAGGGCGGACACAGTCCCGTTATTGGGGCTAGTGATGGCGCTAATAGCGCTATGACTAGCACCAACCTCGTAATGAGGCCCTATGTGTCCAGCTAGACGTCATTCTTTTGTCATAGGTTATTGCTGCATCCTAATGCATGCTGGTCGGTAGCCGTACCTGCGGCACATATCCACCAAAGTGGTGCGTGAATATGTACTTTGAGGCTCAGATGGAGCTTTGTCTTTGATGCAGGTGTGTGATCAGATTGTCTGTACAATAGACAGGCTACCCTCAAAAATCCCCCAAGCACAATATACAGGCTACCCTCATAAAGTCTTCTAAGCTCAAACGTGGTCAATTTTTGTAAACCTTACTGTGTTAGATTAACAATACAGAACTCTCCCTCCTTACTTTGAATTTCGTTTTCTATAGTGAAAAACAAAGGTCACCATAGCACTGGTTTTCTTTGTACCTACACTGTTGTGAATAGAAATAAAAAGGAACTGTTCAACAATAATACAAACATAGAAAAATGCCACCAACCCATCTTTTTTCTATTTCTTCTAGAATGTGCACCGGCAAAGTTCTCACTCAAGTTACATCTAAACTCAGATATGGTTTGAAAGAATAACACACAAAGAAGGGCCCCCCTTCTTCTGCTCATCGCCCCTACTTGCTCCTCTACCAGCCCTGCACTAAATTCCCTAACACATGTGCGGCTCCACGCCCCCGCTCCCCGCCTGCCACTGCACCCCTGCTGGGGTGACAGCTCCACTACAGGCAGGTGGGTAGCAGGAGCAAGGAGCAGCACATGCACACACGCACGCATGCACACAGAGGCATGTAGGCATGCACACACACAAACGTGCTCAAGCACATGCACACAGACACACACGTGCACACACAAAGACACACTCACAGCGGCTTGTGCGCAGATATAGTCAGTCACACAAATACACAGGCACACGCACACACTCACATACAGAGATACACACATTCATGCACACATACACACATGCGCCCACACACCCAAGGACGCAAAGGCACATGGACATGCATACACACATGTGCTCATGCACACAGACAAACGTGTGCACTCACAGAGACATGTGTGCCCACGTACACAAATATACTCTGTTACCCACAAATGCACGTGTACACACACACACTGATGCACACATACAAACATGCACACACAGGTGCACACATGTGAGGCCAGAAATATGTATAAGCTTGATAGCTGTGTTAGCCATATCACTTTCAATATCTTTGTCTTGTCCCTAAAGTGGTGTTATGTGCGCCTGCTCCAGTGCCAGAAGGTATACTGGCAGGACAGTACATAGGTTTTATCCAGCATGTAATCCCCCATTAATCATATTATCTGGCGCCCAAAACCTTTGAAAGCAAGCCGAATAGCTAACCTCTAAGCCAGCCTTAAACTTCTCTGCCACGGTGTCCTGAATCTCCCTGGCTGGCAGCAATCCTGTTGATTCAACCTTGACCACGTGTGTTTCTCACGGAGGCCGCTGTAGAACAGGGTGTAATTAGAAGCTGCTAAAAGCATTGACACGAGGGGCTGTTTGGCAATAAAGGAGCTGTGAGTGGCTTACAAGGAAAGCTGCGTTTCCAGAATGCAGAGCCCTTCCTCTGGAGCAGCATGCCTGCTCATCATGGAGGTCATGTTTCACTGCCAGGATATGATGTCACAGAAGGCGGATACAGCGTTTTCTTTGCCTCGCCCTCCCAAGCCGGTATCAGTCACACCCGAAGGAAGCAGAAATGGGGCAGTGCTATTTCCACGTGCCCAATACTTGCGTCTTTGACACTTTTACATCACGGTGGTTCCTGCATGCAAAATTGAGAGCATGACTGTCAGCATGGTGCATTTCACCTGGGGAGGGAGGGGGGAAGATGTCACTCAGGTCGCTGAGATTGAATATATCCCCATTGTCGATAGTTGCCAATATACAACCCCATATTTCCTAGTCAGCCATCAAGGATGCCAACAGGGGGCACCCGTGTAAAAGATCTGGGGCTACGCTAATGTCGTGAATGTCAGGACTTGGGGCTAGCTATAGCCTTTTGTTTGTAGAACCTGAGCTTCTTTCCGGGGCTACAACCAAAAGATCTGGGGCTATATCCCCCCATCTCCCCTAGCAACGCCTCTGCTCTGGGTGCCAACAATGTGGTCACTGGCATCGGGCTGGGGGGTATTTTAGCCCTAAAACATGAATTATCCCAGGGGGATACCAAAATGGCCCTTCCCCCTGTACAACATCCTGCCAGGCAACGCAGCGTCCTACTGGAGTCGCTGCACAATCTGATGGAATCTTCTTTTTTGAATGGGTTTATATATATTCAGAGAGAAATGTTGCCGTTAGAAATGTAATCGAAGATTGCAAAGAGAAGACAGTTCACCTTGCCAGATCGCAATTCAGGGCGAGGAAGGGAACGCCCTGATATCGCAGGTGCAGACTAGTATGATTCTCAAGTGGTAATTCCATGCATACCTGCACTGTGGCTGATTGCATAGCTGCAATGATATGGAATGATACTGACATGATATGACTACCAACGGTGCATCTTTCCAGTCCACTTACCTGCATTGTGGCAGATCGCATAGATGCGAGGACACTGACATGATGTGAGTACCAACAGTGCATCTTTCCAGTTCAGTTACCTGCATTGTGGTTGATTGCATAGCTGCAAGGACACTGACATGATGTGAGTACCAACAGTGCATCATTCCAGTCCATTTACCTTCTTTGTGGCTGATTGCATAGCTTCAAGGACACTGATATTGATAAGAGTACTGAAGGTACATCTTGCCAGTCCAGTTACCTGCACTGTGGCTGATTGCATAGCTGCAAGGATACTGACATGATGTGAGTACCAACAGTGCATCTTTCCAGTCCAGTTACCTGCATTGTGGCTGATTGCATAGCTGCAAGGACACTGACATGATGTCAGTACCAACAGTGCATCTGTCCAGTCCAGTTACCTGAATTGTGGCTGATTGCATAGCTTCAAGGACACTGGCATGATATGAGGACCAAAGGTGCACCTTGCCAGCCCAGTTACCTGCACTGTGGCTAATTGCATAGCTGCAAGGATACTGACATGATGTGAGTACCAACAGTGCATCTGTCCAGTCCAGTTACCTGCATTGTGGCTGATTGCATAGCTTCAAGGACACTGACTTGATACGAGGACCGAAGGTGCATCTTGCCAGTCCAGTTACCTGCACTGTGGCTGATCGCATAGCTGCAAGGACACTGACATGATGTGAGTACCAACAGTGCATCTGTCCAGTCCAGTTACCTGCATTGTGGCTGATTGCATAGCTTCAAGGACACTGGCATGATATGAGGACCGAAGGTGCACCTTGCCAGCCCAGTTACCTGCACTGTGGCTGATTGCATAGCTGCAAGAATACTGACATGATTTGAGTACCAACAGTGCATCTTTCCAGTCCAGTTACCTGCATTGTGGCTGATTGCATAGCTTCAAGGACACTGCCATGATATGAGTGCTGAAGGTGCATCTTGCCAGTCCAGTAACCTGCACTGTGGCTGGTTGCATAGCTGCAAGGACACTGACATGATGTGAGTACCAACAGTGCATCTTTCCAGTCCAGTTACCTGCATTCTGGCTGATTGCATAGCTGCGAGGACACTGACATGATGTGAGTACCAACAGTGCATCTTTCCAGTTCAGTTACCTGCATTGTGGTTGATTGCATAGCTGCAAGGACACTGACATGATGTGAGTACCAACAGTGCATCATTCCAGTCCATTTACCTTCTTTGTGGCTGATTGCATAGCTTCAAGGACACTGATATTGATAAGAGTACTGAAGGTACATCTTGCCAGTCCAGTTACCTGCACTGTGGCTGATTGCATAGCTGCAAGGATACTGACATGATGTGAGTACCAACAGTGCATCTTTCCAGTCCAGTTACCTGCATTGTGGCTGATTGCATAGCTGCAAGGACACTGACATGATGTGAGTACCAACAGTGCATCTGTCCAGTCCAGTTACCTGAATTGTGGCTGATTGCATAGCTTCAAGGACACTGGCATGATATGAGGACCAAAGGTGCACCTTGCCAGCCCAGTTACCTGCACTGTGGCTAATTGCATAGCTGCAAGGATACTGACATGATGTGAGTACCAACAGTGCATCTGTCCAGTCCAGTTACCTGCATTGTGGCTGATTGCATAGCTTCAAGGACACTGACTTGATACGAGGACCGAAGGTGCATCTTGCCAGTCCAGTTACCTGCACTGTGGCTGATCGCATAGCTGCAAGGACACTGACATGATGTGAGTACCAACAGTGCATCTGTCCAGTCCAGTTACCTGCATTGTGGCTGATTGCATAGCTTCAAGGACACTGGCATGATATGAGGACCGAAGGTGCACCTTGCCAGCCCAGTTACCTGCACTGTGGCTGATTGCATAGCTGCAAGAATACTGACATGATTTGAGTACCAACAGTGCATCTTTCCAGTCCAGTTACCTGCATTGTGGCTGATTGCATAGCTTCAAGGACACTGCCATGATATGAGTGCTGAAGGTGCATCTTGCCAGTCCAGTAACCTGCACTGTGGCTGGTTGCATAGCTGCAAGGACACTGACATGATGTGAGTACCAACAGTGCATCTTTCCAGTCCAGTTACCTGCATTCTGGCTGATTGCATAGCTGCGAGGACACTGACATGATGTGAGTACCAACAGTGCATCTTTCCAGTCCAGTTACCTGCATTGTTGCCTTTTGAATAGCTTCAAGGACACTGCATGATATGAGGACCGAAGGTGCATCTTGCCAGTCCAGTTACCTGCACTGTGGCTGATCGCATAGCGGCAAGGTCACTGACATGATTTGAGTATCAACAGTGCATCTTTCCAGTCCAGTGTCCTGCATTGTGGCTGATTGCATAGCTGCGAGGACACTGACATGATGTGAGTACCAACAGGGCATCTTCCCAGTCCAGTTACCTGCATTGTGGCTGATTGCATAGCTGCGAGGACACTGACATGATGTGAGTACCAACAGGGCATCTTCCCAGTCCAGTTACCTGCATTGTGGCTGATTGCATAGCTGCGAGGACACTGACATGATGTGAGTACCAACAGGGCATCTTCCCAGTCCAGTTACCTGCATTGTGGCTGATTGCATAGCTGCGAGGACACTGACATGATGTGAGTACCAACAGGGCATCTTCCCAGTCCAGTTACCTGCATTGTGGCTGATTGCATAGCTGCGAGGACACTGACATGATGTGAGTACCAACAGGGCATCTTGCCAGTCCAGTTACCTGCATTGTGGCTGATTGCATAGCTGCAAGGACACTGACATGATGTGAGTACCAACAGGGCATCTTCCCAGTCGAGTTACCTGCATTGTGGCTGATTGCATAGCTGCAAGGACACTGACATGATGTGAGTACCAACAGGGCATCTTCCCAGTCCAGTTACCTGCATTGTGGCTGATTGCATAGATGCAAGGACACTGACGTGATATGAGGACCAACGTTGCATCTTGCCAGTCACTTACCTGTGCTTTGGCTGATTGCATAGATGCAAGGGCACTGACATGATATGAGAACCAAAGGTGCATCTTGCCAGTCCATTTACCTGCACTGTGGTTGATAGACAGTTAACTGCACTGTGGCTGATTGCATAGATGCAAGGACACTGACGTGATATGAGGACCAACGTTGCATCTTGCCAGTCCACTTACCTGTGCTGTGGCTGATTGCATAGATGCAAGGACACTGACGTGATATGAGGACCAACGTTGCATCTTGCCAGTCACTTACCTGTGCTGTGGCTGATTGCATAGATGCAAGGACACTGACGTGATATGAGGACCAACGTTGCATCTTGCCAGTCACTTACCTGTGCTGTGGCTGATTGCATAGATGCAAGGGCACTGACATGATATGCGGAGCAATGTCAGCAAATTGGGCCATTTTAAAGTTTGTGTGCTGAGGAAGGTTCTTCCCTTTATTCCTACCCAATTTCATGTCCCTGTGGTCGCTGCACTGGTTCGCAGCGCATTCGACTACTGTAATTTGCTTTATTTTGGCAAACCTGTTTCTCTGATAAATAGACTCCAACTGCTCCAAAATGCTGCGGCTAGAGCAGTGGTGTGTCCTGCCCCACGGGCCCATATGTCCCCTGTGCTCAGACAATTGCATTGGCTTCCTGTGGAGAAGCAGATCCTGTTCAAGTCAGTTTGCATTGTTCACCGTGCCTTCTATGAACAGGCAGCAGAATATCTCCAGGAACAATTCTCTCAATATGTTCCCTCATGCACTCTCCGGTCTCATTCTGCTCTATTGCTTTTGGTCCCACAGGTCAGGGTGTTTTCGGATAGGTGGACATGCTTTTTTCTGTGGCGGCGGCAAGGTCCTGGAATAAACTTCGGCTTACTTTGCGAGCCATTGCTGACCATCTCTCGTTTCGATGCTCGGTAAGAACACTGCTCTTTTAAGTTATTTGTTTCCGTCGCTGATCCTCCTCTGCCCTTGGGCGATTGTGTGCTGTATAAATAATTGTAACATAACATAATATAACAAAGGTAAATCTTTCCAGTCCACTTACCTGCACTGTGGCTGATTGCATAGATGCAAGGACACTGACATGATTTGAGGACCAAAGGTGCATCTTGCCAGGCCAGTTACCTGCACCCTGGCTGATTGCATAGATGCAAGAACACTGACATGATATGCAGAGCAAAAGTGAATCTTGCCAGTCAAGTTACCTGTACTGTGGCTGATTGCATAGATGCAAGGACACTGACATGATTTGAGGACCAAAGGTGCATCTTGCCAGGCCAGTTACCTGCACCCTGGCTGATCACATAGATGCAAGGACACTGACATGATATCAGGACCAAGGGTGCATCTTGACAGTCCACCTACCTGCACTGTGGCTGATTGCATAGATGCAAGGACACTGACATGATATCAGGACCAAAGGTGCATCTTGACAGTCCACTTACCTGCACTGTGGCTGATTGCATAGATGCAAGGACACTGACATGATTTGAGGACCAAAGGTGCATCTTGACAGTCCACTTACCTGCACTGTGGCTGATTGCATAGATGCAAGGACACTGACATGATATCAGGACCAAAGGTGCATCTTGACAGTCCACTTACCTGCACTGTGGCTGATTGCATAGATGCAAGGACACTGACATGATTTGAGGACCAAAGGTGCATCTTGCCAGGCCAGTTACCTGCACCCTGGCTGATTGCATAGATGCAAGAACACTGACATGATATGCAGAGCAAAAGTGCATCTTGCCAGTCAAGTTACCTGTACTGAGGCTGATCACATAGATGCAACGACACTGACATGATATCAGGACCAAAGGTGCATCTTGACAGTCCACCTACCTGCACTGTGGCTGATCACATAGATGCAACGACACTGACATGCTATGAGGTCATATGAGGACCAAAGGTGCATCTTTCCAGTCCACTTACCTGCCTGCTGAATGTCTGTATAGGATCTGGGTCTCCAGCTCTCTGATTGCTCTTTTATTCTACATACTTGCTATCCTCTCCTTGTGTCTTGTTTTAGACCCAGTTATTTGTTACACCACACCACTCCTGCTTGAAGGTGGTTCTGTATAAACAACCCTAGCTGTGAACAACAATATATTTTCTTTTGCTGCTGACCTGCTGGTTGGACCCAATTATACGATGCAGCGCGTAACACCTGACGATGTCTGATGTGTGTACTCTTTGTGGAGTTACTGATATCAGGTAAAAAAAAAAAAGTTATAAATATACTAGCTTCGCCCAGGGAATCAGACACCAATCTGCCTCTGTGTTTATCTCCCCCTCGCCCTCTCTCCCTTTCTCCCTCTCTCTGTCTCTCTCTCCCAGCCTTCTCCCTCAATCTGCATTCTCTCTCTCTCTCTCTCTCTCTCTCTCTCTCTCTCTCTCTCTCTTTCTCTCTCTCTCTCTCTCTCCGTTTCCCCCCCCCTCCCTCCTCCCTCCCCCTCCGTCTCTCGGCCTCAGCCTCTCTCCCTAAATCAATCTGCGCTCTCTTTCAGTCTCTATCTCTGTCTCACTCTGCCTGTGTGTATTTTCTAGAACCACTCCGGTTGTATCTGACATCAACATGAACAAAGAAAGAAAAGAGATATCTTCAAACATTGAGATCCGAAGATTTCCTGTGTTTCTCACTGGATATAAGTCAGATAAAAAGAGCAGTGACAGAGGCATCCCTTCACGTGGGGACTGGACCTCTATTTGGAGATATATTGACAGTAAAATCCTCTTCCTCTCTCTCACCCGGAGGAAATGTCCTTATGGGGGTGGGATGGATGGGATGCTGCTTGGCTCTGCAGGGGTTCCTGTGGTTCTTACAGACCTAGTAAGGGACCAGGCGAGCATGCTGCAGGGTCCACAACTCCACGTGGTACCTGTTAATGATGAGTGTGCATGCAATAATTGGCCAGCATGCACATGTAAACATGGCTGTGCAGACCACAGATGAAACAGATCAGTGGTTCATTTGAGCGCAATTCTATCCATGAAGGTAGGCCATTTGCAGAGTCTAAATGACGTGTAAAAGAAGCAAGTAAATAAAGGATATTTTTGTATTTTGCAAACCTTGTAAACTGGCTGTTTTAAAAATATGGCAATGTTCGCCTCTAATGATCAGTACCAGAATATACCGTAGTCGCAATAAGAACATTCTGCGTGTCCTACTGACATCAAAACTTAGCCTAAACTATACATTATTTTCTGATAGGTTATGGTTGGAAGACAGACAGTTTCTACACTCGTGTTCTATTCTTAAAGTAAACCTCCTAGAACGGGGTAGGGGACAAACATGAACATTGAGGGTTTCTGGCTGTTTTGCCTAAAACCAAATTGCATTATGGGAACATAAGAATGACAAACAGGGTTTATGCTTGAATCGCTATGGACATGAAGGGACTGAGTGAAGTGCTCATATGATTTTACAAAACACCCACCCTAACATTAAAATGTTTGTAACTGTGAACTATACATATGCATTTGAACAGCATTGAAATGTAAATACAAAGCTAAAATAGCGAATGTATTACACAATAGGGTATGGAAGACCTGATTGAGACAGAATTTCAGAAAATGAGGGCTGAGCGCGTCAGCAGGATTGTCTCTGCACATCCATCCATATATACTGAGTTAATTATAATCCACATACTGTATACGAGGGTGACGTGTTTTGTGTTCTTGACAGAGCAGGCCACGGTTTTGGGGGGTGGCTCCAGCAGGTCCGGTGTGTGTCATGTGTCGCGTGCACACCCCCAAGATGGTGCAAACAGATGTGCATTAAAGTCTGCTGGCGGAGAGCGCGCATAGCTTTTCTGAGTTGTGTTGCTGCTAACAACCTCACACTGATCTGGTCGAACATGTACAGAAATCGGTGCAACATTCCTTAGACTACTTTGCTCCTTCACATCGGCGCAGTGATTTTTGACACTTGTCTAGTGACATTCTATGGCAATTTATTTCAGAGATAAGGGGTGCACGTTCTGCGTGTTGTAACATCCAACATTATTGTGTACATGTGAAGTGTATACTGCGAATTAATCACCGAACACAAAATGAGCCCAAGTGGCACCCAGGGAGCAGAGCAGGCAAAGCCGGAGGCGGAAATGAAATGCCGAGTGCAGATGGGGTCCAGAGCGAGCAATGACCGAGCCCTGGGGAAGGCCTATTAAATTGCCCCGGAAAGGAAACATTGCTGTGTCAGGGGCTAAAGGTCGGGCTCACTGAGCTAAACCTCATCAGCATCCAAGGCCTGATTTATGATGCTCTGCTTCGAGGCCGAAAATCCCGGTGGCATTTAGATTACCAAAAAACAACGACAGAAAAGGTGCTATTGAAATCATCAGAGTCGACAAAAATAGATTTCCTGTAATCTTAAATCATTAGGTGTATCCACGCGGTGGGTTGGGGAGTCACGCGCTACCCCTGGAATCTGATTGGTCACCTCAGGTGCCGCCCTATTACACTGTAATGTTAGTAATAACACTTTGACACTTTAACACAGGAATGTAAAACACTGATGTTAGTAATTAATTGGAGACCAATAGTAAATTTATGCCATTCAAACGTGTGTGCGTGCACGCATACGCTCCTACTTCATGCCGCCCCTGCATAAGCCAGTGCCCCACTTGGGCCACCCTTGCCAAAAGAGTCTGGACACTCCATTGCTAAATCCTGACACGATGGTACGCAACAGAACACAGCACTGTTCCTCGGTGATCAAGATCTACTGCCCTACATGCCTGGAATAAGAGTCGGGCAGTGGTAGAGCCTGTTGGGGGCCTGCCCTGGACCACCGGCAGGCCCCAAAGGCAGTGCGGTGATCACGCTGTGGGAAGATGAGTGGGGGTCACCCCAACCGCTCCGGATCACCAGAGCGACCCACGTGGCTGGGATCATCCAGCACACTGCAACCCCGGCTCTGGGGGCACCAAGGCCGGGGTTGCAATATTCGGCCATGATCACATGGCTAGTCTGCATAGAGGTCGGCGTTGCCCAGCAGGGGCGCCGGCCTCGTGGAGGACCCCGTCCATGGGCTTACTCCAGGCGGTGTGGTACCAGCATGGTGCAGGAATAACGACACCGGAGTCCTTTGTTGGAGTGACTCCCGAGCCGGAAGCGGCTCGTCTCTTTTATTAAGTTGGTCACGTGTCTGCTACCATGCTCCCAGGAGGGGTGCCATGCAAAAAGAACCCACCGATTGCCACCATAAACGATGCAGGAAGCAGTCAAGGCTTCTGAGCCACTTCCGGTGGGCTCAGCGTGCATGCAGCCACCAAGCACCGTGTGCCGCGTGCCCGTCCACCTCGGCAGGACCATGAACGCAGCCACTGCCGCTGAGGCATTTCAGGTGAAGCGCCATTATTTAAATAAATAAAACAGAAAAGCTGTACCAAACGGGACAAGGTCAACTCCGCCTTTCATCTTTCCAGCATCCCCGAGATACTCCAGGACGGGACCCGGATGGAAAAAGAAGCGTATGAAACAAGCCTGCATTCCCCAGTAGCGCAGCACGGGGGTGGGGCTCAAACAGCAGCGCGTGACACACGTATCCCACCAGCAGCGCAAACAAAACACTCATTATAATTATTTTATTTTTGGCACGATATGTTCACACTCTCCTCTGTACTTCCGGGTCACAGGCCACGAATGTCAAAGAGAAATATTTGACTGAACCGAAGCAGAATGGAGGTCCAAGAACTTCCTAAACCTTTACAAGGTTCGGCAGTTAAATTTGGGTTAAGTTCATGGCAGTTGCAGGCTGTTAGTTGTTGTGTGTTGTTGTTGTTGTGTTGTTTTAGACAGAAAGAAAAAGAAGATCTTTATTTTCAGCTGGCAAAGAAGTCATGCTCGAAAGGAAACACTTATTGCAGGTATATGCAGGTGTGCAGAACATGCCCCTATCAGACAATGAGGTTTGTGGGAAATTATTCATGCTTCCAACTCCGGGATTCCAAGAGCTGGCATAGAGAAATAAATAAATAAATAAATAAATAAATAAATAAATCACTACACAAGAGTGTGATTAAAAACAGAACAGGCAACCTTGTTAACAACAGTTGTATGGACTGGGCTCATTCAGGATTCTTCTGCCCCTTCTTCAAGATAGTGCCCGGGGAGGACGCCAGACTATGTGTGCCACCTTTACAACATGCCAAGGTTACAGTAACCCAATAATGTGGACTGAAGATTTTTGATCTCTATGGGGAACAGCACAAATCACAACTAACGGAACCGCAGCATATTGAAAGAATACGATTTGCCCACGATCAATCCACTCTAATCGAGTAGAGAGCCAAGATTATGACCCAAGTCTTCTCTTTTGAAGGGTAGCAACTAGGCACTTCACTCCATCTCCTCAATTTCCTCGCGCAAGGGTCAAGGAAGTGACATCACAACACCCTTGACTTCCTCACTGAAAGGGGCATCAGAGAATGATCATTGCAGATGATTGCTCGGCCTATGATTATTTAGAAATATTCATTGGAATACGATACTGCAGCTTGCTACTAAACAGTCATTAATGAATGGGCACCAATGCTGAGCTGTTCAATCTAGAAAAAAATCGAAAATGCTTTACCGATATTTAATGATATTTAACAGATCGGCTGTCTGGTTGGCTAAATCACAGGCGCTGCAATGCAGCACACTGTGTAGCATTTGCTCACCCAAAATGGTGCTCATGATTATAACGCAGACCTGGTTCCAAAGTCTAATTTAGAAACTAGACGAAGGTCAAACACTTTTGGACAAATGGGTAAACTTAATTAGAACTATATAAAACACAAAGGACTGTTTAGGGATTGCCTACTGTGGGTTGCCCTATTCGATAGTCACACTTAGGAAACACACAGTTTCTTTACTAGGGTAGATTTAGGTGAGCACGTGTCTCTGGCTTGGCTTTCAAGCGCGTGTAGATGCACTGTGTCATGTTAAAAAACACATGTTGGGCCACTGTGTCTACTGCTCTTCAGATGAAAAAAACAGAATCCTTTAATCAGACTGTGTGCCTTCTTGGTTACACTAGCAGCGTTGTATGCGCTAATTTGAATCCTCTACCCTTTCCATGTAGGTGGTTGTTCTATGCACGGGGGGCGGGGGGTGAGGCGGCCTGGGACCTCCTGCTCGTGTCCGAGGGGTCTAGCGGGCCGCGCGCAAGGAGTTCTCAGGAAGGCACCCAGTCTGATGCCCTCTGTAGAGCCCTGAGGAATGTGGTTTAGCCACCCTGTACCACAGAAACCGGTCGGCTGATGAATGACCTGACCTAGTGCCCACCAAGATTGCACAGAGTCAGCGTATTCCTGATAAGGATCCCTTTGCTAATGAACCCTGAGAGTCCAGCAATACAAAGAAATTGAAAGAGAGGAATCCACCGAAGAACTTGCTCTTCATTATCTTTATAACATATCTGCACCTGCTTGACGGAGAAAACCCATTAAAGATTTCAGTTTTTTGCATCTGAAGAGCAGTAGACACATGGTCAGCCCACAGTTGCCCAACATGTGTTCTTTAGCACGACACTGTGCATCTACACGCGCTTGAAAGCCAAGCCAGAGACACGTGCTCACCTAAATCTACCCTAGTAAACAAACTTAATTAGAGCCTTCCTCTACTGATTCTAAATTCTGCACTTCCATCGCTTAGCTGCATAAGCCTCCTTTATCTCCCATCTTCTAATTTCACATAGCACAGATAGACTGTGTCTGCCTCCTTGTGATTTCACGTGGCACAGTCTATTGGTGCTCAGGTTGTTTGTTAGCATTCACACGTTTGGCTGAAAAGAATACTGACATACAAGGAGATAATGGGGTGTAACCAAGATCACATCATTTTGGTCCAGTAGTGAAGCCAGGATTATAATCCATATGTCCTGTTCTAAAGTCAGAGGTTTACCCACCAGACCACATTTCTCTTTTGTCTTGACCATTTTTTCGTTCAATAAATTGCATCTTACCAGTGCTCAATTTATTTCTAATCACAGAGACGTAGACTGAAATGAACATGGCTATTTCCCATCTGTGAAAGGTACAGTGAGCTAAAGTCTGGCTGCGGACTCTCAAGTGGGTACCTTCCCAAAGAACAGGTCATTTAGCCATGTGTGTTCTTGCCGATGGGCGCTTATAACTATTTATTGATTGTTTAAGGGACTTAGGTTTAGTCACCCTAAATTTCCTAGGGTCATCCAGACGTGGACCCCTTGCTCACTGTGCTCAGAGAGGCACAGCTCCACCTCACTGATGAGGCCCAACAAGGCTGAAACACATGTCTGAGGTTGCTGTTGGTACTCTTGTTCAGAAGAGATGTGCCATAGCATTTTGGTGCTGGATGGACTGCCCATATGGGCAGGACAAAGACCAATTTGTAAATTAATATTTGCCTTCTGTGAAAGGTACAGTGAGCTAAAGTGTGGCTGTGTACTCTCGAGTGGGTACCTTCCCAAAGAACAGGTCTGTTAGCCATGTTCGTTCTCATAGAGTGGCGCCTATGACTATTTTATAATCACAGAGATAGCATCATTCGCCCAAGATCACACAGGTTTGGTCAAGTGGGGAAACCAGGAGTATACATCATATCTTCTTGTTTCAAAGTTGACAACATTTCAGCTAGACGACTTCTTTTTCTCTCCATTCTCTCACATCCTCTACCCTATTTACACTCTGCTCTCCTCTGTGTCCTCTCTTGCCTTGTGCGTGTGGGGCATTGTAGAGGAACAGTGGACAAGTGCATGAAGTAGTATTAATGGCAATGGACAATGTGTCTTTGCTTGTTGGGCACTAGCTGGAGGGTGGAGATGCGACTGTGAAGGATGGAAGCATGTGTCTGGTAAGGTGGCGATGTGGCTAGAGCGGTTCTATGCTTTGAGGAAATTGTTGACTACGTATAGAGTTCTGCCTGTAGGGGGACTGGATGGAATATGCGACTTTTTCTGTGAAGTTGTTTGGATAAAGTGTAGGTGTGTGCATATGGAGATGTTGATCGAGGGCGGGAAGGTACCTGCGATGGGATGGTAGGAAGGTAGGTAGAGCAATCTCTATAGGATTACTGGTGGCAGACAGTATGTGGAAATGTGGCTAGAGTGTGGATGTATCCATTTGGGCCTTTTGATGGCAGTTGGAGAGGTACTTGTGAAGTGACAATGGCTTATATTTCTGAAACAGGAGGTTTGGGGATGGGTTGGATACATGAGTAGTATATTGTCACAGACCCACCCTCTGGAACTCGATCAGGGTATCGGCTCAGAATGGCTTTACAATTTTCAAATTTCCCAAATCTTTCAAAATGTGGCTTTTTAAATAACGCCTGACCACAAAATAATCTCAATGGGCGCACACACTCATCCACAGACCGCAACTCACAGTACAGCGCTAATGTTAAAATATGCCAGCCCAAATGCCGGCTCTCCACGCCTTGCACAGCACTGCACTGCTCTCAATCTACTGCCACGCTTTAAACAAAAACATACAATAACGTTATGTCTGAACGGTCTCATTTTGTAATATTTGTAAGTATTCTAAATCCTGCATAAGATCATTATGGCTAATCCAGTTTAATGGATTTGTGGATAATACCACATACATCAATATTGCTTTCCGCTGCCTTCTGATTGTTGCTAATTCATTATCAATGGATCACTATAGCGCCCTCTGCTGCTGGCTAGCATGTGTAGCCATGCCTGATGGTCATTATGACTAATAGCTGCTGATGTCCATTCTGCATATCCCTTGACTGCTGTTACTTCTGACCATTTACCTTCTGGTCAATATTGCATGACTTGTGGTTATTACATGTTTTACTTTCAGTACACAAAGGTAACGTGTTGCACAAGTAATGCAATAATAACATAACCAGCGGAAACAGTGTAAACAAATAACAGAGCAATCGGAAGTGGGATGTCCGTGATACCAAAATACTAAAAAAAAAGAAAGAAAAAAATAAAAAGAAAGGAAAAAACCCCTAAAAGAAAGACAGATCTGATGGGCTTTCCTGCTACTCCTGTCATTGTTGCTCTGTAAGGGGTGGAATGTGGGTTTTATTTGACAATTAACTGTGAAAATGTACTTCAAATGAAGAGTTTGCATCCTAATAAAACATTTTTTTTAGCATAGGAGCACCCTTAAATCCAGTGTAAAAAAGGGGTTGCTTGCATATTGACCCCCACACTTTCTGTCCCATGGTTGGTGGAACATGTCCTCACTTGCAGGAACCTTTTCCCTTGCTGGGTAGATGGGTTGTGTTGATTGTTCACGAGTACAGTGCTGCCATGAGCTCACACCCATGCGAGATGTAAGGGGGTGAATTGCCACAGCGCACATGCTTGCCATGAGACTTGCTCAGCTCTAGCTTGCTAGAGCTTGCTTTTCAAAGGCCTTTGAATGTTGTGTTATTTTAATATTTCAAACCTTATCGGTACACGTGTGCGCAACCTCCGATGGGTGAATGGCTGCCCTACGGGTCTCTTGGAGGTACATTCTTCCCAGCCATATTTTGCCAATTCGTCTATTATCATCCTAAAGTAAGTGACTTCAGAAAGACTAGTATCTGCCTCGTGTAAGCTTCACTACTGACTTGTAGGCTCCTTGCGTCCCGCATCACAGCCCGCCACCTTGGCCAGTACAACCCATGACACGTATTGTACCCCCCCCTGCACCTTACTTCATATGTTACCCTCAACCACATGCACTGGCCTCCATTGCTTACTAGCTAGGCTTCAGCTATAGGAAACCCCGAATACAAATGCAAACTCTGTCAAAACCCTACTGGCCTTTGCAAAGAAAATGGCCGCCAGACATGAACTCGCCTTACTGCACTGTCCTCATCCACAAGTGTACTCATGGAAGCAAAGTTAACGTGTTCCTGCCTGTCAGTGCATATATAGCATTCAGATCTGCATATCCGCAATAAGGGTATCTCACACTAAACTCTCAATATTAAAATAATCAATATGACAATGGTACTCATTTAAACAACCTATGTAGGGTCAAAGTCCAGTAATTCCTGACATATGACTCCCTGTCTCTGATTGACACAGGAATTAAAGAGAAAAAAGATACTCTGAGGTATGGATGGTATATTGTAATAATACTCCATAAAAATATCCCTGCCTAAAAAGGTCAGCTTGATAGCATATTAACACAACAGGCTGTGTCCAAACTAGCAAACATAGGTGAACACAGGGAAATATATATATACATATATCAATTTAATAAAAAAACTTCAAAAATCATGAACATCTCACCAATGTGACTGTTGTACACCACCACCGAAACACAACATCACATTCTAAAACGTATATCTAAGTACACAAAACACAAACTATTTTTTGGGGAATTGATATAAAACACAACATTTATCAATGCCCAACACAATGCAGGTTTTTGAGGAACTGAGGTCCTTATACAGAACACCAACTAGTTTCGGTGACACTAAATTATGTGCTTTGCCTTCCTCAGGGTGAACATTTCAAAGTACTGTCCAAGGGTGATATGTGCGCCAGTTAATGTAAAGAATCATTATTGCGGCCACCTTTATTTCTTGATGAGCTGCGTAACTGCTTCAGTGCATGCAGCATCTTAGGTGGCACGGAGGCGTGGATCCGATTGAGCCGGTAGCCCGTAACTGTGCAAATTGACTGGAAGATATAGCGTCCTCAGACAGATCGAACGGCACAGTGGCGTTTTACACTGTAACCGGAAATGGATTCATGAATTCATCTAATTGACATAGGTGCAGCTCTCCATGAAACCACATAATTACCCTCTTCAACGGAACACATTTTATCACTTTCATGCGGGATAAATTGATGAGTTGTTCCTACGCTGTTTCAATTAATTAATCCCGTGACCAGTAGATTACACAAAGATGGCCACAACCTGTGCATTGTCCTACGGTGATATTTTACTGCTGATATTATTGTTAAATTTGATCTGGATAACATTACAAAATGTTACTCAGTCTCTTTATCGGGTTCGCGTTTCTCCTATCCTGTGTCAGTTGCTTTGGATCTCGGTGCAAAGTTGGTTCAAAGCCTTATGCACGGTCCACCGTGCATTCTTTCGCACAGGGGCTGAGGATCTTCAGTCTAAATTCCGTGCCTATCTTCCCTCCTGTGCCCTCTGCTCCACTACTTTTTGAAACCATGTTCACCATTCGGGAACTGTTCTTTGTGAACTGAAAGCACACTTCTCATCTTTACCCCTGGATAACAGTTACAGCTAAAGTGAACTCTATCTTAACTCAATTGTCTGTCAACCACCACCATGACTGCACCCCTTGAAAAATGTGTTGCACGTTGCTCCTTTCCTTCCTACTCTGTCCCCCCACCTCCCGGAGTCACACTTCCACTACTTTTTTTTGGTACACTATTACAACTGATGTTGCCTAAACAAATTCAGCAAAGTACATGTATGACCGTTCTGGTGAGAGCCTGTCCACGCATACCTTATCCCTCTGACCTGTCTGTTAGAATTTTTCAACGCCTTGCTTGCAGAAAGTGCTGCCGGCATACATACCCTTCTAAAGCAAACAATACGGTTATATGCTTACAAAGGGGCCCCTATACACATTAATCAGTGCAAGGGCATTTAATGGCAACGGGGGAACTCAAGACAGCATTGGTCGTGCGTTATGCCCTTTCTAGCAAAAGTGCGTCCTCTCCAGGGCCGATCAATCCCTTCCTGTGTGTATCTTTAGCCGGTAAACAGGACCCGGTGCTATGAAAAGCAGATGCCCTTACTCAACGCACACTCAAGGTGAGGTGCCTCTTGTTCGGTGCCCTCGTGTGGTATTTTAAGAGGCAAGACAATGGTTGGCTGACCTCAGGGTATAAGGGGGGCCTGGATCCATTGCTCTTTCCAACATGTTGCTAAAGAGTGGGAGGAGACATTTGAGGCTAGTGGTGGTGCTGCTGGGTTTGGGACACGCAGCAGTGTGTTTTAATTGAATCCTGGTTTCCATGGTTGTTCAGATTGTGTGATTCTATGCACATTTCTTTGAAACCTCCCTCCCCTGCCGCTGTGCCGCAGATCCCTTATATCTAAAAAATAAATCAATATCTAAAAAAAAAAACACTCAAAATCAGAATGAAGACAACTATTAATTAATGTGAAAAACACAGAGAATTCTGTTTTGCCTGCAGATGATTTAGTCCTCAATACTGCGTTACACAAGTCTTCTCGCTCACGCTACACAGGACTTGGGAATTTAAGGAGTCCCATTCACTCCTCTAGACTGATAACCACCTCTAGAAGTTTGTGGAGCATGAGCAAGGCAAGTCATTGCACATGACCAGGTAGTTAATATAGCACTTAATAGTAGGCAGTCTCTGGCACAGGAAATGATGTGGTTTGCGCAGGATCAGACAATGTGTTCAAGTGTGATAAATTGGGATTAGGACACAGGTCTCCAGCTTTGACATAAGAAATTAATAGCCCACACACACAAACACTTTAGTGAGCTGCAATAGACTGGTGATTGAAGAGGATGACTTTGAGTCACTTCTAATTAACTTTGCAGACACCATCTTGAAAGCTGAGTTAAATTGTCTAGAAAAGAAAGAGGTAATCGATGCCAAGCAGTGAATATGGTGATAACTGTGCAAAACATGTGTCTGAGTTCTCTATCTTTCAGTACCTGAACACAGTCTGTACTTGGTGCAACCCACGTGTATATCTTTAATTGTTTCTACACCACACACACATCACAAATACACACAATGCAAACACGTATACAGCTGTGGGTGCACACACACACACACACAAACCACACCGTGCACACACACACTATACACAAACGCCACACACACCGAAAAGAACACATAAACCACACACCCACACACCTCACACCACACAACCACACACACACCACACATAAAAACGTGCACATGCGTGTGCACACACAGACACAGACACACACACACACACACACACTACATGAGGTCCATGGAGAACCATTTGGAAGGGAGACCTGCTTACCAGACTTTTTCGGTCGTCCTTGCTCGGTTACTGATGTATCTGAAAATATAAAATACAAGTGCAGTGCTCTTAATAGATAGCTCGGTTTGTTCTCTGCTCTACCAACACTTATGGCTACACAGTGACGGATACAATGCTTAGCGTACTATAAGATGGAAGCTTTTCTGCAGACTGTGGGGCTGGGGACTGCTTTTGAGAATTCCGTATAGATTATTCAGGAACTGTGGAATGTGAGAGAACTGTAATAGAACAACACTGCACTGCAGAACTCTGGACGTACTTTATCTTAACATGCATGTGCACGAAAGTCACTACATTTAAAACGGAATAAAAGTGCCAACAACAGGGGGTTCAGGATAACAAAGATATGCAACCCCAGGAAATGATGCGATTTCACCTTTTGTCTGTAGCATCATTGGGCATTTTAAATTGTTCATATATATAATCATATAATGCGTAATCTAGTATAACAATAACATACATGCATGTGGTTACATGACACATTACAAAGACCACGTTCTCCTCTGCAACATTTGACCTCGCCCATGAACGTTCCGGCAAATTTGGCAAGCAACTGATTCCTCCACGAACGAACCATCAGACGATCATTGGTGAAGTTCCATCGACGTTTTTGTATAAGAATTAAGAAAGGCCCCACAATAGCTGTTTTTTTCACCCTCTTTGTTTTACAAAGAGCCAACAAATAGGCTTTCAGGATTCAGGACTTGAAACTGCCTGCTTCAATGATCAAAATATAAAACACCTCACACTTGAAATTAAACCTTAAGAGACACTGCACCACTAATCCACCACAGCCACTTGGAATATTTGGTACGCTGTACCAGTACTATAGTCAAAGGCTCTTGAACTAGTGGTGAAGTTTGAGTTAAGCTCTAGTTTCTAGTGTGGGGGGGAGGGCGTGTTCACGTTCCAGGACTATTTGAGGTCCTACATGTGTTTGTGGTAACCTTACGTTGGACGTTCCTAATGTCTGCAGACCTTACGCCTTTACAGCAGGAAATTTGAACTCTATAGAAACATATAAATAGGACTGCTGCACCTGCCAATGTAAGTTATTTTTTTCTTGCGCCTCCACACCGCCAAACTATACATTTTAGTGCAATACGGTGTCATTAACTATCTAAAAGGAGATAGAAATGGTATTTCCCCATTCTAAATATGACTCTCTTCCTTTCCAATTATACATTTACTTTTTCCAGAGAATTTAATTTGACTCCAATTTCATGAATATTCAATCTCAAGATGGACCATTTCATACGAACAGCATTGCATGACATTCACCTGCTCAGGTATTTTATGAATGTGTTATCCACTTTTACAATCTATTGGAAGAACAACCTTCTATTCGGTCTTTCCATTAATCTCACATTTTCGAAATTCCCCATAAGCTTGTTATGCCACATTATGTATGGCCTTATCTGGTGATAGTCTTGTGGCTAATGACTGTTATTCTATGCATCACAAATACTCTATTATCAGTGTCATATATCAGACGTTTGAGATCATAACTGTAATTCTATACATCATATATTTAATTATGTTATTTAAGTGAACATATTTAGAAGTCTAGTCATTTCGATTACCTGACCTGAAAAACTTGTTAAACTATTTCATACAGACCATCATGTCTACTATGTCCATGTAAGAGAAGAACAGTCCTTGAGTTCTTTCACTTCATTAAGGAACCACCATAATCTAGGTGAATCCTTCTCTAACCCCATTGTCAAAATAAGCAGAATGAATCCAAATTCTATTTGTTTCTAATCACTACCATCATATGCCCTCCAAAGGTGGGACATGGATAAAGTCATAGCTGACTTCATTAGAAGATCGAATAGAAGACCTCATCTAATTTGATCCTCAAACTCTCATGAAGAGGTATGCACAATTTAGTTACGAAAATTAACGCTACAGAAACTTTGTGAATTATTTGAGAATATTCATTATCCCTTTTACTTTTTTCGTCATTACAGTCTGTAGGATTAAAACACAGAAGTGAATAAATTAAGAACCTTTTTAGGAATGTATCATGAGAAGGAGCATGGCATGAACTAGCCAGGTGATTAACTCGTTGATTCCATGTGTGATTTTGAATTCATGATTTAACAACTTCAAAGAAAGTGAAACTGATCATATTTTTTTAACTCATTCTTTAGATAAGATTTGGAATTTTGAAGACTTATGAGAATATTTGCCCACTCCTGAAGAATGGATCCTCCGGAAACAGGAAGAACAATTTTATGTTTTTGTTTCTATTTCTACTTTATTCTAAAATCCTATTTGATATTAAATATTACACATTGTTACACTAAATCTTCATCTCTGAAGACCCACTTGAACATTCTTGTGAAAACTGTTTGTGAAATTGTAACTTATTAAATATCAACTGCCCCCAGGGACAGAAATTAAGGTGTGCAGGGGATGGGAGTGGCCATCACTGTAGGACACTGTACCTCTTTTCATGATTATAGTGACTTTATGTGCCAGAGTTGTGTTTTTCTACACAGCAAGCAAAACCTCAATTGAATATAAATACATTTGCTTTAAACTTCTATAAGAAATTTGGTGTGCAGCTGACCCAAACACATAGACAGAAATTAAACTCAATTTGCCAGAAGAAAATTGAAAGGCACCGATTAAGGACATTGGCGGCTTGTGAAAACTGTATTAAAAGAAACAGCGATAATGGAGATTTAAAAATAAATTGTGTATGTCAAGACATTGGTGCAAGTCCCATGTAGAAAAGTCAGAATGTAAACGCAAAATGTATTTGATGTTTGTAGGGACTGAAGGAAGAGCTGTGTGGAACGCAGTGGTTTCTTTTCACAGCAATCCAAAAGGTGAATCCCTGCATCTGTTCTTTTTTTTCTGAAAGCAGATCTCCTTGAAGCTCAAAGAGCCAAGACAGAGAGCAGGGTTTGTGTCAGACTAAAGGGTTGATGAGGTTAATAGATGACCCCTTAGATAAACAGAAGATCCAGTTAATGGAAGTAAAAGCTTAAAAATACATGGATTAAAAAAATGTGATTAATGGTGAAGTTCAGGACCTGACTGACAAGTGACATGTTACAGAGACCACCACATTATAACAGAAGGTGGAGCTTGCCTCTCTTCTCTCAAGGATAAGTGAACAGATGGTCCATTAGCCCAACGAGAAAGAATACAAAATATTTTGTGTCAGGCTTGGATCAACAAAGGCCAGAGGCCAGGCCTGGACACAGATCTTGGGAACATTAATCTGCCAGTTAATTGAAGGGAAAATATGCATATCAACCATTTTCACACAGGAGTGTATGCAGCATTATACTTTGTCCAGAAATGGGACAAATATCTCTGCAAAGCTTATGAAAGGGACCAACTGTGTGGTTCAACTCACATACAAATTTGACCTTGGGAGTTATAACCTGAAATGTGATTATGACTTCCTAGAAAATTTCATGAGGCAGAGATTTTGGAAGATAGTAGCTTAGTGAAGTATTAAACTGTATGTAACATTCTGTGACACTGACTTTTATCATTTCTGAGTAATTCATAGAAAACTGTCATTTGAACCTGAAAATGTGTGCCGACACAGCACTAATTTAATTAAGTCTGGCAAGATTGTAATGGGTTATTTATAAGCCGCTTAATATCCTGAGATTTCTAAGCATGGACCTGTGTATTGAACATCTGTTGTTCCGCGTCATCTTGCTTCCAGCGAGCGTGTTGCCCCTGAGCTATCCTCCAAGGATAGGACAAAGCCACAAATATATATTGTAGAATGCTTATTTGTAAATTAAATCGTTTTTGCCATCTTGTAGTTTTTCACTGCATATTTGAAACTATGAAAATGCTATCCCAGATTGATGGATTCTTACATTCACAGGGATGATGCCTTGTAACTACAGGAACCAATCATTGCAATGGGATTTACAATAACGGTCCAATCCAAATCAAGAGCTAACAAGCTGGCACATCCTAATTTTAAAAATTGTGGGCGTGATTATGGGTTCATAAGGAGACACACAATGAGAATAGGGGAGAACTGTCTGAAATCATCTGGGTTGGAACTGCTGATAAATGTGCTGGAGGAAGCCAGGGAAATACTAAAATCTGAATGGGGTCTACACAACGAGAGGCAGAAAAAGGGATTATTGCTGGAGGCCATTTGTGACTGAACCAGAGGGGGCCTCTAACCAAGTCCTGATGTTTCCCCTGAGTATCCTGAAGCCTTGAGGACTTTTCCTAGGTGCAAACCCGAGATATTGTATGTAAGTAAATGTATCCAACCAAACCAAGTCTTGTGGGGATCTATTTGATTTAATAGTTTTCCCATTATTGATTGAGTGAGTAGAAATGTTGTCACCAAGAAATAATGTAATTAATTCCCCTATTGCCAACTAACATTGGGGTGATTTTGTTAAAATTCAAAATCAACATCATCACTTCCAGGGTGTCAACAAATATAGTCTGGTAAAGAAATTGGGTCCTCCTGTTTCTCATTGCCAGCCCCACAATTCCCTAAAGGGAAAGGGGTACTTGTAATTCCTAATTGTTCTCTATTTATCAGATGCTGCCTTAAAGCACAGGGGTGCTGAATGTAAACTGAATATCTGGGTTATTTTGTGCTGTGGCAGAAAAGTGTTTTGCCAAATAAAAAAAAAAAGTGAAGTCAATGATTGAAAAGCATAGTCTCTACTGAGAGTGAGTAAGTAACTTCTGGTAGAAGAGTTATTTTTTCATTGCATTCTGGTGAAGGAAGAAGGGTTCTATATATATATACAAATTGCTTTCTTTTTAAAAGTATGTTGTGCTCCAAAACTGCTAGCCGTTCCAAGTGCACGGGGAGATTAAAAATGCAGAGTGCTGCATGTGTGAAACTGCTTAAGCCAATACGAAAGTATTGCATGTTATTTAAATTAAACTTCTTGTAAAGTGTAAGGCTAATGTGTATGATCCACTCATTTTTCAAAGTGCTACATGTTATAATGTAAAGTATATTGTGCAGGGAAAAAGTCTGTGATCTGTGTTATCCTAAGCCAATTAGTGTTTTGAATTTCTGTGAAAAGAGAAATGTTAGGAAAGAAAAGCATTTGGGCCACAGAGCGAGATGGGGTGATTTGTGATTGTGTACATATATACATGTTCCTATTCATTAATACATATATATTCTTTCTATGCACCAGCCTGGTTCTTGGCTCATCTATGACATGATTCTATATGAGTCACAGACAGGGCTAGGGTGAACATAAAAGGTATATTGGTGTGGGACCTTTGATTGGGGAGAGAAATAATTCACTGCATTGATTGTTGCCACATACATATCTCCCGGAGGCATCTAGTGATGAAATTGTGTGATTGCAGCTATTTGTACCAGATATCCTAATCATATTCTATGTATGGATACATAACAAAGAACATTGGTATATTCATCATGGTTAGCACAGTAAGATGTTCATCATACCAAAGGCAGCTACAAAACCGAACATGGACCACATATTCTTGCGCACTGTTTGAAGGTGATCATCCAAACAATGTTTCAAAGGATGGTCTATGTTTTTTAAGAGAGTTGGGAGTTACAAAAGGGGTGTGTTCAAGGTGAACCTTTCTGTTCTATGGTTTTACTTAAATACCCCATTCGAAAAGTGGTGATTAAGCAAAGGTCATTGTTTTGTGGAGTGACCACATGTAATAGTTAACTTCCAAAAGATCTTATCATGCAACAACCACAGTTAGATGATGCACTCCTAAAATGAAGTCAATTACTTTAGTTGATCCATTAATGCAAAATCTCCATGCAATACTCTCAGTACAAAAGCAAAGCAAGAGAACTGGCGTGGAACAGTCAGTGGAATGTGTTTTTCAGTTAACTCATTTCTGAACAAATTGCAAATTGTGTTAATTAAACCCAGATACATGGATCACTGTAACACAGGTGGCGAACGCAATGGCTTATTTGAAGCTTCTAATTCAGAGCAACCCCCATTGGATGGTGACTGAATTAAAACCTTACTCAGTTGACTCCACTGATGTCTCAGCAACAGCTAATACCGACTTGCAGTCTACACTTGACACAGTAAGGGTAACACAAAAAAGGTTGCTTTATGAGCTAGACCAACTTATTAGAGCTTTTAGAGTTATTTACCCACTAGGCAGGTGCTAAAAGCTTTTTAAGGTGTTTGACATGCCTAGAAAAACTGCAAGTGTGGTTCTCCAAATGTGCATCTACGCCTGGTCTCCACAATTACTTGTCATATCTTGCTAACATTCGCCTGTTCATGGCTACCATGTGCCAACGTGTCAGGAAGGTTCTAGAATGGTTGGGCACAGAGGGAATGGATGCATGTCACATGCTGCACAGTTTATTGCTAAAATGTGTGCAGCTTAAGAACTATAGTTGCATTTTATTTAATAGTTACATTGGGTTTACAGACTGTCATCTCCTAAATCAGTTCCACTGCTCCCATTAAGGGTCACAATTTATCAAGGTAGGTAACCATCAAACTATGAACCTCGAGTATCCTATGCGATTAATTACAATATACCAGCAAGCCTAAAGCCCACAGACTCCTTTCAGATCCTCAATGGAGCGTGGATTCTTCAATTTCCACCTGCCAATTTATCCTGACCTCCATTTGTATTTATTTTATTTATAAAGCGCAGCCAGGCCCCGGGGCATACGGGCGCGTACGTTAGATATGGTTACAGTTACAATTAGGTGCAATAAACAAAGGTTACTTTACAGTTACAGAAAGTTACATACTTAGTATTGCAAATACATACATACGTAATCTAAGATAAATACATTAATTACAAGAGTGTGCCGTCAGCAGTCAATCGTGCTGGGATCAGGACGGTTAGGCTGTCATAGAGTCCATGTTGTGAAGCCAACGCTTCGTGTTGTGTTTGAATAGGTTAAATTAAGGTTCTGCCCTTAAAAGCGCAGGGAGTGTGTTCCATAGTTTAGAAGCTTGTACGGGGAAGCTGGCTCCACCCGAGTTGTGGAGTTTGAATCTCGGTGTTAGCTTGTGCTGCTCTAAGTGGTCTTGATGATGTGTGAGGTGTAAGTTTGTTGGTAAGGTATGCTGGTGCAAGGTTGGCCCTGGCTTTGTGTGTGAGGGCCAAAGTTTTGAGGGATATTCTGTGCTCTACTGGGAGCCAGTGTAATTTGCGTCTAGTCTCCGAGATATGCACCTTTTTAGGGATGTTGAGGGCAGCCCTGATGGCATTATTTTGAATTACTTGCAGTTTGTTGATATTTTTGTGGCTAGTGCCTAGGTAAAGGGCATTACAGTAGTCTATTTTTGATAGGACTAATGCTCTAGCAAGAGTAATGCAATTGGGTGAAGAGATGAACGGTCTACATGCTTGCAGGTGTAAGCGGCTGATGATGCTACTGCGTTAGTTTGTTTGGAGAAGGATAAGGTGGAATCAATGTAGATACCAAGGGTTTTAGTATTATTTGAATCGGGGATGAGATTGCCATCTATAGTGGAAGATTTGAATGCGGAATTAAGATTTTTAAGTTTGGAGTGAGTGCCAAGGATGATCAACTCAGTTTTTTCGTCATTGAGACAAAGTCCATGATGTGCCATCCATACTTGTATTACTGAGTATATTTCATGAAGGGTTTTGCTGTCTGTTTCATAGTTACCCAAGATAGGAATGAGTATCTGGGTGTTGTCCACGTAATTAATATACGTGACACCCAGATAGTTAAGGATATCAAAGAGGGGCTTTGTTAATGCATTATAGAGCGTCGCGGACACACACGAGCCTTGCGGGACTCCACAAGGTACTGGTGAGGGTACAGCTAAATCAGTGGGAGAGAAGACCCTCATGGTTCTCTTCGCGAAGAAGGAACTGATCCAACCCGTAGCTGCGTCTGAATAGTGTGCTGCAGTTCAGAGCTGCCAGAAGCATAGAAACTGCTCTCCTGAACATCCGTGAGGACCTGCTCTTGAACCTCGACTCCAACACTTCGTGTGTTCTCATTCTGCTTGATCTCTCTTCTGCCTTTGACACTGTCAACCATGCCATCCTGCTCAACCGTCTCCGTGATAACGTGGGTATCAATGGTCAGGCTCTGGCGTGGCTGACCTCTTTCCTTTCCATTCGACCCTCCCAGGTCCAACTGGGGTCCTTCCTCTCTGACATCCTTTTCTCCACCTGTGGTGTCCCCCAGGGATCTAATCTCTCTCCCTGGCTGATTAACCAGTATCTGGCACTCCTCGCCCACCGCATCGCCGCTCTCTGCCCCAACTTCCAGTGCTATGCGGACGATACCCAGCTCATTTTCAGGCTACCCTCTGCCTCCTCCTCTCCTTCCCTCATCTCTGACTGTCTGTCTGCTATCCAGGAAATGTGTGCCGCCAATGACCTCTGCCTTAATGCCAGTAAGACTGAGATTCTACTCATTGGCACACCCACTCCCTCCTTCCCTGCAGCTCTCTGGCCAGCCTCCCTTGGCCCCCTTCCTGCTCCTACCTGCAAGGCAAAAAACCTCGGGGTCATCTTCGACTCCACACTCTCATTCTCGCCTCATATATCTGACGTCTCTAAGAAGTCACACTACCAGCTGCACCTCCTCAGAGGTATTCTTCCCTTCCTCTCCTTCCCCCAGAAGCTCACTGTCTCCCGAGCCCTGGTTCTCTCGAAGCTGGACTACTGTAACAGCCTCTATCTTAATCTGCCTGTCTCCACTCTCCGCCCTCTGCAACTCATCCAGAACAGACCTGCGAGACTTGTCCTTGGCCTCAAGCCCAGGGACCATATCTCTCCAGGACTGAAATCTCTACACTGGCTCCCAGTGGCTGCGAGGATTAAGTTCAAAACTCTCTGCATTGTCCACAGGGCCTTCTGGGGCCTAAATACCTTCAACTCTCTCTTCCTAAATATCTTCCTTCCCGAGACCTTTGCTCATCCGTCTCCAACTCCCTCAGGGTCAGCCGCTTCTCGAAGCAACGAGCTGGGGGTAGATCTCTCTCCGCGGCAGGGGCCTCCCTCTGGAACAGCCTTCCTGCCTCCCTGAAACTTGAGGAGAACCGTCTCCGGTTCCGGAAGCACCTCAAAACCTTCCTCTTTGCTTCTGCTTTCTCTCTCCCCTCCCCTGCTAAATTCTTCAATGAAACTGCACTGAATCTGTAACTGGGCCACTCTCAGCGACCTCGGTCCTGGGCCCAGCTACTCTCCACTTGCACTGCCTCCCTGGCAACCCCTGCACTGTGGGACTGTCTCTGTATTCCTACAGCCCCCCCCTTCCCAGCACTTGTCTGCACTTACCTTGCACTTGCCACCGGCTGGCCCTATTTATTTATTTTTATTCTACTTACTTTGTACTGCACTTCCCCCTCCCCTTCCCCTTGCACTTCTTCCTTTCACCCTACCCCTGCACTTGCGCGATCTGAATGACACCTGGCCTAGTAGGATCGTTGTCTGTCTTCCCCTTGTTCCCCCCTCCCTGCCTCGTCGCGCCTTGAAACACTTGTGTATAGGCGCGTTACAAATGCCATATCATGTCATATCATAAGTGGTCACAAAGTGTTTGGTGGTTGACCAAATCAAAAGCTGCTGACAGGTCAAGCAGTAAGAGGAGTGCAAGTTTGCCGTTGTCTTTCAGGATTTGGATCTGGGTAGTGAGATCTATTAATGCAGTTTCCGTACTGTGTCTCGGTCGGAAACCGGATTGCCTAGGTCCCAGGAGATTGTTTGATTCTAGGTAGGCCTGTATTTGTAAATAGGCTGCTCTGTCCAGTATTTTTAGTAAGTAAGGTACGGTCGTTATCGGCCTGTAGTTAGACGGGTTGGCTGGGTCAAGAGTAGGTTTTTTGAGAAGTGGGATGACCCACGCGTCTTTTAGGTTGTCAGGTACTACACCCGATTTGAAGGAGGCATTGATGAGGTTGGTAATGAATGGTGCCAAATCGTGCGCGGCTGCTTTGATGATCGGGGCAGGGCAGGCATCACTTTGGCAATTTGATGGTTTAAGTTTCCTGATGATGTTTTCTACTTCCCAGATTGAGAGGGGTGAGAAGCTGAAAGGTTTACAAGTTGACTTAAAGGTAGGTGATTTTGTTAGGTAATTGTTTGCAGTCAGGGTCAGCTAGTAGCAAGGATTTATTTGCATTGATTTTAGATTGTAGGCAAGCTATTTTATCTAATAAGGCCTTCTGAATATTACTACACCATAGTGCGTCAGTAACACATTTGTCAATAGGGGCAATAGGGGATTCTAATTATTTCAGAATCTTAAAGAGTTCTTTTGTGTGGGATTCCGCTTGTTAGGGGGCGATGATGTTCAGTGCTTTGAGAATAGCCTGGTTGTATGTATCCACTAAAACTGTAGGGTCAGCATCTGAGTCAATATTGTTCAGGATGGGGAGGAATATGGGTAGGAGTTTGTCAGGTGTAATGTCTTTCTTATTTCACGTGCTGGTGGCTGGGGCGATGATAGGGGCCGGGTGGAGTGTGTTGGCTTTGATAGAAAAGGTTATTTTATGATGATCCGACCAAATGCATGGGTCATTGGATAGGAGATCAATAGAGCAATTGAGGTGATTGAGCCAGTCCAGTGTTCTGCCTTTGATATGAGTGGGCTCATGAATAATGTGGGTGTGACCCAAGTCAGATAAGGTGTTGGCTAGGTCATGGGCGTTAGTATTCTTAGGGTCGTTAAAACCAAGATTAAAATCCCCAAGTAGGATGTTGTGAATAGGGTTTGGTGTCTGTGGTTATGAGTGATGCAATGTCCTCTATAAAAGAAGAAATGGGACCTGGTGGTCGGTAAATAACCGTGTGGTTAGGTGATAGCAGTAGTTTGATGGACAGGGATTCAGCAGAAGGGATTTGAGCGTCCTGGATGACTTTAATGTCAAAGGTATTTCTGAATATGAGGGCGAGTCCACCTCCCTTTGTCTGAGTGGTGTTTCTGTCGCATCTAATTATGGCATAATCATTAGGTATAGCAAGGGCCAGAAGATGGACCGGAGGCAGCATTAAGCCAGGTTTCTGTGACTGCAAGGAGATCAAGCTTTTTGTGAGTTATAAAGTCAGCGATGTCGAGAGCATGGGCAGGGAGAGACCTAGCATTCACCAAGGCCGCTTTAATAAATTTGTCTTTTTGAGGAATTTTTTTCTGGTGGTATGGGTTGGTCATGGAAAAGGATATGGTCTGGCTTATCTGAGTCAGTGGCCGAATTAGCAAGGTTGTGGTCAATATGCGAGTGTTTAATACTACTGTAGGTGTACAGTTGGGGTTTTTTGGTCCACAGTTGGACTCTTAATCTAGAATTTCTGGTGAAAATGCTAGGGTGGTGAGAGCATGGAGAGGTATGTGGGCTGGTTCTAGAATTCAATCTAAGGTTTCTATTAGCAGTAGTACAAGGTTGGTTAGGTGTTGGTCTGGTGGCAAAGTGGCGTATCCAGAGTGCTGGATCATCCAGGTACGGGTTAGCAGGTGTCATGGTGCTAGGCCACGAAGAGAGGGTAGTGGTTACCATGCGTGTGCTGGTGTATGTGTCTTGATTGGAGTGTAGGTCAGGTTGACTAGTCCAGCGTCTAGTGTAAATGGGTAGATGAGAGTAGTTAGGCACCAATACATGATGTACGTAGCGTTGCAAGTGTGTCTATTAGCGACCATAAGGCACAACACAATCAAGTGTAGTCTGTAGGCATAGGCACAACACAATCAAGTGTAGTCTGTAGGCGACCAAAGGCACACCATATGTCAATCAAATGTGGTCCATATCCTCAATCAATAATAATTCATGTGGTCCATATCCTCAATCAATAATATTTCAAGGAAAGCCTGATGCCAATCTGGCTGTGCTCATCAGGAAGATCCCAAATAATCAGGTTCCAAAACAGGAAATGAAACCGAGTTGTTATTACTGAAGGTACATCTTGCTCTAGATGGTTGTGGAGTTAGGGAGGGCTAAGAGATGCATGTATTGAGGTCCTTCCCACCCTGTCTGGAGCATTTGATGGTATGAACAAGGCGACCTACTCTCTTCTAAGGTCATATCCATTGTTTTGTTTTCCAATGGTTTCTTAGCGATCTGACCCAAAATACAAAATAGGAAAATTCAGCGTGCCTCAGGAATTCACCCTGGTCTCTTTACTATGTAAAATCTATATTGGCTCTCTTATTAGACTGTCAAAAAACTGTGGAGCTAGTGTTCATTAAATTGTCATCATTTCATGGTTAAATTTCGATGCATGTCATAAAACTTACTGAACGCATATCTATCATACTTCATAGATACACACAAATAGATTGTGCAACATAATTACAAAGTAAACTAAAAATACAGGAACATGGAATCAATAGATAAAATAATTAATACCATGACTAATGTGCGTTAATTCAACAAGTCTGAGTCTGGCATCGCAGCTCTAAAGTGAAGGATGCTTAATTGCTTCAGATTCCAACACCAATGGTGTTCTAAAAGATTCCTGTCTTGTTTTGTAAGCACTATGAAAATATATGTCAGCTACATGAGTGGTTCAAAAAAGCCAAGGTCATGCACTCCCCTCACTTCCTAAGCTTGTTACCGGTCCAGACAAGCTATACTAGCAGTCTGCAATACATACAGTCAAGAGAGAGGCCATTCTCTTTTGTAGAATGAGCCAGAAGTGTGTTTTACTACTTTAATTTGAAAGACATCCCTCAGCTTCAAAGAGTTGAAAATCACTGAAAATGATGTTCATGCTGATACTCCTGTTTTGGTGAAGGAGGATCATGCTGAAATCTTTGCTCTGGTGAAGGAGGATCATGCTGAAATCTTTGCTCTGGTGAAGGAGGTTCATGCAGAAATCTTTGCTCTGGTGAAGGAGGATCATGCTGAAATCTTTGCTCTGGTGAAGGAGGTTCATGCTGAAATCTTTGCTCTGGTGAAGGAGGATCATGCTGATATTCTTGCTTTGGTGAAGGAGAATCATGCTGATATTCTTGCTTTGGTGAAGGAGGATCATGCTGATATTCTTGCTTTGGTGAAGGAGCATCATGCTGATATTCTTGCTTTAGTGAAGGAGGATCATGCTGATATTCTTACTTTGGTGAAGGAGGATCATGCTGATATTGGTGAAGGAGGATCATGCTGATATTCTTGCTTGGGTGAAGGAGGATCATGCTGATATTGGTGATGGAGGATCATGCTGATATTCTTGCTTTGGTGAAGGAGGATCATGCTGATATTGGTGAAGGAGGATCATGCTGATATTCTTGCTTTGGTGAAGGAGGATCATGCTGATATTCTTGCTTTGGTGAAGGAGGATCATGCTGATATTGGTGAAGGAGGATCATGCTGATATTCTTGCTTTGGTGAAGGAGGATCATGCTGATATTCTTGCTTTGGTGAAGGAGGATCATGCTGATATTCTTGCTTTGGTGTAGGAGGATCATGCTGATATTCTTGCTTTGGTGAAGGAGGATCATGCTGATATTCCTGCTTTGTTGAAGGATGATCATGCTGATATTCCTGCTTTGGTGAAGGAGGATCATGCTGATATTCTTACTTTGGTGAAGGTGGATCATGCTGATATTCTTGCTTTGGTGAAGGAGGATCATGCTGATATACTTGCTTTGGTGAAGGAGGATCATGCTGATATTCTTGCTTTGGTGAAGGAGGATCATGCTGATATTCTTGCTTTGGTGAAGGAGGATCATGCTGATATTCTTGCTTTGGTGTAGGAGGATCATGCTGATATTCTTGCTTTGGTGAAGGAGGATCATGCTGATATTCTTGCTTTGGTGAAGGAGGATCATGCTGATATTGGTGAAGGAGGATCATGCTGATATTCTTGCTTTGGTGAAGGAGGATCATGCTGATATACTTGCTTTGGTGAAGGAGGATCATGCTGATATTCTTGCTTTGGTGAAGGAGGATCATGCTGATATTCTTGCTTTGGTGAAGGAGGATCATGCTGATATTCTTGCTTTGGTGTAGGAGGATCATGCTGATATTCTTGCTTTGGTGAAGGAGGATCATGCTGATATTCTTGCTTTGGTGAAGGAGGATCATGCTGATATTGGTGAAGGAGGATCATGCTGATATTCTTGCTTTGGTGAAGGAGGATCATGCTGATATTCTTGCTTTGGTGAAGGAGGATCATGCTGATATTCTTGCTTTGGTGTAGGAGGATCATGCTGATATTCTTGCTTTGGTGAAGGAGGATCATGCTGATATTCCTGCTTTGTTGAAGGATGATCATGCTGATATTCCTGCTTTGGTGAAGGAGGATCATGCTGATATTCTTACTTTGGTGAAGGTGGATCATGCTGATATTCTTGCTTTGGTGAAGGAGGATCATGCTGATATACTTGCTTTGGTGAAGGAGGATCATGCTGATATTCTTGCTTTGGTGAAGGAGGATCATGCTGATATTCTTGCTTTGGTGAAGGAGGATCATGCTGATATTCTTGCTTTGGTGTAGGAGGATCATGCTGATATTCTTGCTTTGGTGAAGGAGGATCATGCTGATATTCCTGCTTTGGTGAAGGAGGATCATGCTGATATTCTTACTTTGGTGAAGGTGGATCATGCTGATATTCTTACTTTGGTGAAGGAGGATCATGCTGATATTGGTGAAGGAGGATCATGCTGATATTCTTGCTTTGGTGTAGGAGGATCATGCTGATATTCTTGCTTTGGTGAAGGAGGATCATGCTGATAGTCCTGCTTTGGTGAAGGAGGATCATGCTGATATTCCTGCTTTGGTGAAGGAGGATCAGGCTGATATTCTTACTTTGGTGAAGGAGGATCATGCTGATATTGGTGAAGGAGGATCATGCTGATATTCTTACTTTGGTGAAGGAGGATCATGCTGATATTGCTGAAGGAGGATCATGCTGATATTCCTGCTTTGGTGAAGGAGGATCATGCTGATATTCATACTTTGGTGAAGGAGGATCATGCTTATATTGGTGAAGGAGGATCATGCTGATATTCTTGCTTTAGTGAAGGAGGATCATGCTGATATTCTTGCTTTGGTGGAGGAGGATCATGCTGATATTCTTGCTTTGGTGTAGGAGGATCATGCTGATATTTTTGCTTTGGTGAAGGAGGATCATGCTGATATTCTTGCTTTGGTGTAGGAGGATCATGCTGATATTCTTGCTTTGGTGAAGGAGCATCATGCTGATATTTATGTCTCAGAACAATCATGAATAATGGGGAATGCAGTAACCAATTTCCACCTTGACTAATGCTATAATCGTCATCCTGAAAATGTGGCTGCACTTTTTAATTGGCTTCAAGTGGGCAAACATGTAGAGCAGGTTAGCATGCAGTGTCAAGGGCTGAAACTGCATTGCTTTAGCAATCACATCACTACAGAATGGTGGTTGCTATTACAAACTACACAGACAATACACAAATCCTCCTTCCCCTCACAGGAGATCACATACAGGAAACCACCACACTTAACACCATCTAGGAGATCATCCACACCTGGATGCCCCCGCAAAGGGCCCTGCCTGAATGATGAAAAAACAGATATCTTACTTGTTGGCAGTCCAGCCCTACTCAACAATCTAGACCCAGCCTACTGTTCCTACATGATAGACGGAATCACAATCCCAGTTTCACCAGCAGTGAACACACTGGGAATCTACCTCATCACCACCTTACACATGATGCAACAAGTTAACGCCATTGCATCCTCTGCTGCCCACACTATGAAACATATTAATGCCAGCAAACCCCTCCTCTCCACCAACCACTGACTCACCACTTCAAGAGCCATCATAGGGTCAAGAGTAGACTACTGCAACGATAGACTTGCAGACACCTCTGAAAAAAACATCAGTAAAATGCAAATCATCCAAAACAACACACTCTGTGGTGCCCTTGGTCTTCTAAAACATGTTCACATCTCAGCTGCCTGAACAATGGTTCATGTGCTCCCAATTCATGAACACATAAAATTCAAAATAATGTCTCCATCACCCACAGATGCCGTACCAACACTGCCCCAGCATACCTATCAAACAGACTCACACAAGCCCACTCGACAAGGCTCACATGCTCAGCCTACTACCACCGCCTTTCCATCCACAGATTCAGGCACACCAGAGGAGGGAGCACCAGCTTCCCAGGCACTGCCTTCAGGCTCTGGAATGTCTTTCCGCTCACCCCTCATTCTGATCCCTGAAAACACCTACAAATGTAGCTATTCGTTTAATTGGCCTGTTCCAATTGTCCTCAGCCATCTAACTCAATCCAGGACCTTTGTCCAGTAACCAGCACCAAGATGACTCTGGGTTAAGCTTGTTTTACAAATGAAAAATAAGAAAAGAAATAAATAAGGAGGCCTACTTGGTCATTGAAGATTTTCTCCAAATTGTCTCAGCCCAGCAGCATCTAACCAGGCGATCCCTTTAATTTCTCATCATTTCTGAACCTTGACCTTGCCAATTTCCCCAAGTTTAATCTACCTTCCAATTTCCTATCAGGCCTTTCTGTATGACATTTCCTATCTGTAAACAGGTAAGATGGAATTTTCCAACAGCCCTTTCAGTATGGCAGTCCCTATCTCTAAAAGGGTAAGAGGGCATTTACTGTCAGTCCTTTTCTGTATGGTGATCCGTATCCCTAAAAGGGGAATAGGGAATTTACTATCAGGCCTTGCTGTATGGTGATCCGTATCCCTCAAAAGGGGAAGAGGGAATTTCCTACTTGGCCTTTCTTTATGTTGATCCGTATCCCTAACAGGGAAAGAGGGAATTTCCTATCAGGCCTTTCTGTATGGGATCCATATCTCTAAAAGGGGAAGCAGGAATCAGGCCTTTCTGTGTGGTGATCCGTATCCTTAAAAGGGGAAGAGGGAATTATTTTCGAACAGGTCTTTCTGAATGGCAAGCCCTACCTCTAAAGTCCCAACAGGTTGAATATTTGCAGCTTCTTGGGTCGCAACTCAAGAAAGGAGTGCACCAGTCAGGAATGAAGAGAACATAGAGAACAGCTTGTTGTGGTACCTAGCACTTTATGTGCTCTACACGCTCACCCAATAACTGTTCAGCTGCCAGAAAGTTGCAGGTTGCAGGGTCACAGTTTATCAGTTGCTGAGACTGCTTCCTCCTCAATCACACTTCTCTCTAATATGTTTCCTATCGGGAAGTCCTCCGCTCGAATCAGTCGGTCATCATACAATAATAACCCACTGCATGGCCGCTGTCACAGCCGTCTCTACTGCCAAAGCTGTATCCCTCCTTATAGTGCATTTTTAAATATCAGGTTATAGCTATGTAATGTAATGTAAATGTGTCTTGTATAGCTCCCTTCTGCCCTTTTGGAGGCCTCGCTGCATGAGGCCTTGCAAGACAAGAGGTGGGGGTAGCTGGAGTGAGATAGAGAAGAAGTGTGTCGCTCCAAGATTGGTCAGTTGAAGTCAGTGCTGCAAGGTCCTAGTTAGCCGCTGGTGTAGGGGGAGGGGGCGTTGAGTGATACATGAATTGAGTGGACATTGATGTGATATTAAACATGAACAGATTAGTTACCAATGGAGTGACCACTGATGCCACAGTAGATGTGTGCAGGAGGTGATGATGTCATGGGCAACTTGTGGAATGGGCAACCGTGTCAAAGCAGACACAGATGTAGTGGCCACTGAGAACATAGTGGTAGGCGCAGAGTGAGACTGATAGTACAGAGTTCAAGCACAGAGTGGCCACGGTTGTCATAATAGACATATGCAGCATGGTCCCTGATGTGTAAGAAAACAAGTGCTAAGTGATCAAAGATGTCCTAGGAAATATGTGCAGAATGGACGCTCATGGCATAGGAGATATTCGCAATATAGATCCTGATGTCACAGGGGATATGTGCAGAATGGAGGCTGATGTCATAGGAGATATGTGCAATGTAGATCCTGATGCCACAGGGGATATGTGCAGAATGGACATTGATATCACATAGGAGATATGTGCGGTGTAGATCCTGATGTCACAGCGGATATGTGCAGAATGGACATTGATATCACATAGGAGATATGTGCGGTGTAGATCCTGATGTCACAGCGGATATGTGTAGAATCGACACTGATGTAAAAGTAGACATACAATAAGTAGTTAATGATGTTATACTGTACATATGTGTAAGAGTGGCCACGGATATCATAGACTACATGTACTGAATGGACACTGATGTCATAGAAGACAAGCAGAGAGTTGTCCCTGATGCAATCTTAAATCTCCGGCTCAATCCCACTAACCTTCCCACCCTATTCCCCTTTCAGATCCATCAAAGCGCCTGGGGACCACTCCGGTGGTGGCGGTGGAGACGGTGCATGGCACAAATACCATTTACATTAACATTATATATGGAGAGTGGAGAGTAATGCTACAGTAAGATGTGTGCAGTGAGTGTTGGTGTCATGGTGGATGTGTGAAGCGGGCACAGATGTCATAGGGGAGAAACACACAGTGTCATGGACATTATAGAAGACATGTGGAGAGCGGGCCCGATATTAGTGAAGACATATGTGGAATGGGTAGATTGTGGCAATCACAGAGTGGCCACTAATATTACAGATTATGTGTGGAGTGGCTGCTGATGACACGGGTGAGATATGGAGCATGTACTGATATCATAGGTGATAAATACACAGTAGTCACTGAAGACATAGCAGGCATGTATGTGTACAGTGGACCCGATGACATAGACGTCAAGAATTTAGTTATTACTAATATTATAAGGGACATATGCAGACTGTTCTCTCATATCATAGGAGACATGTCCTGAGTAATCACTCATGTCATAGCGAACATATGCAGAGAAGGGCCCATGTATGTCATTTGCGACATGTGCAGAATGGTCACTGAAGTCATAGAAGGCAAGCATGGATTGGCCACTGATGTTATACTAGAAGTGTGCAGTGGCTGGTGATTTAATGGGAGACATGTCTGGAGTGGACTCTAGTGACATTTTAGAAAAACATGGAGTGGACCCTGAGATCATAGTAGATGCATTCAGATTGGATGGGATGTTATAGGAAACATGTGTGGAGTATGTAGGCATTGCTTTCTTAGAAGGTATACACAGAGTAGCCACTGATGTCACAGGAAACATGTGCTGAGTGGACACTGATGTCAAAGATGACTAGCATGTAGTGACCACTGATGTCATAAGAGACATATGCTGATTTTCCTTCAAAGGAGACGTATTCAGAGTGCCCAACAATGTCACAGAAGAGAAGCACAGAGTGATCATTGTTGTCATAGTGCACACACACTGAGCGATCTCTGATGTCACAATGGACATATGATGATTATGGACATATGATGATAGAAGACGAGTGTGCAGTGGCCGATGCTATTTCCTGAGACATGTACAGATTGGCTATTGATATCATTGTACACAAACACGCAGGTGGGCCCTGATGGCATAGTAGGGAATATGCCCTAATGCTTCGGGAGAGAGGCAGGCATGCACGCTGCCCTGCATGGTGCTTGTGGGTTTTTTGGGATGAGGTGGTGGGTATCGGTATTGGACAATTTGTAGCGGGGACTCATGGAACACAAGCACCAAGAATATCACAGCTTGCTGGTGACTCAATACAGGCCTCGATGCATGTGCCCCGTGTAACGACTAATGCTCTTGTTACAAAGAAACTACAAGTAGAAGCTCAAGTAGATGTGCACAAAAGTGGTTTCTGATGGGAGCAGTGGGCACATAATTGGGAATTGCATTGACAACTGACGCATGCCTCTTATTGGCAATAAAGGTCCACTATCCATCCGTGGATCACTTCAATTCAATCTACACCTGTCGAATGACAGCTTCATTCACTACATTCATACTTGTTCATAGCTTTAAATAGATAGTTTCCCTGCTCTGAGTGGCCATTAATGCTCTAATTTGAGGGCCAAAAAGAACACCTTTTGTAGCATGCTCTGTGTATAAACCACCTCTTTGTGTTTGGCCCAGATCAGAATATCAGAAGATAAATGCAGTACACAGTCCACTGCCTTCATGCTGTATAACAATTGACAAGAGAATCAAAGTGATTCCATTGAAATTGAATCCTCATAGGAAATCACTGCACCTAATACTTTGTTAGCAAATTCCTCTTGCCTATGAACAAAATGAGTTGCTCATAGAAATGGGGCTCATTATGACTTTGTCGGTGTTGAATCAATGTGCTGGTATTACCGTATACTGACATGTTTCCGCACGGGCAAAGTACAAGTTTGCCATATACCGACATGTTTCCGCACGGGCAAAGTACAAGTTTTCAGTGCGGTGGGGGAATGTATCCACCACCCCACTGACAAAAATAGCTTGTGTTACTGGCACCGAGTCCTGAGTGGTGGGGATTTAGCACTCTTAACGGCAATCATAATCTGGCGCTAATACCTTTGGGCCAAGTGCCTTTAACTGTGTTAACATTTGCCGGTATCCTGGCAGAATTACCGCCAGGATACAGACAAAGTCATAATGAGGCCCATGGTCTTTAAATCCCCAGTTCGGTCCTACTAAATATGGCTGTCTATGTAACCCCTACTATTTAAGTAAAGTCTCTTTGTTGAAGTATTTAATTAATTGTAACAACTACTCAACGCTGAGAAGAGTAATGGGGACAAATATACAGTATGCATGCATTTACAAATGAAAATAGGGCAGGCCTTGCATTTCCAAAGTCTGATCGAAACCTAATAACTCACCCTTGCTATCACACGGCAAACAGAGCATCTTAAAGGAGCTTAGATTACACTTTGAAGGATAAAATGGGGACCACCTTGTAAAATTCATTGTTCTAGTAAATTGGGAATCAAATAAGAAAATAGTGACCAACATTCTTTCGGGTCTGAGAATTTGGAACATGATCACTATCTAAATCCAAAGTTGCCCATCATTCTTAGTCTTTTTTTGCAAAGACATTCATAAAGACAGCAATCTGTACTTAGGACTCTACACATTTAGTTGAACTCCCAGCCCATAAAATCTGGGCTATTACGCAGGTCTATGCAAACAGGACGAGCATACTCGTCCTCTGCATTTAAGTGTTCAGCCATGCAATGTCCGTCATTGCCTTCAGGTGCAAATCAAGGTGCACAGTGTTCTGGCTCTAACTATTTGGGAAGCAGCACTCCTAAGAGTCACACCAAAGGACACAATTGACAAGAATGCATCAAGTGAATTGTTGATCTAATGACCCTTGGTCCTCGATCCTGGGGCATCTCCTTTCTCTTTTGTGAATCCCTTCTAGCAAGCATCACCTTGGAATAGGCATATTGGCCTTGGATTCTGTTTGCTGTTGACCTATGTGCTGTGCAGTGTATATAAACAACTTCTCGTCAATTCCCTGCGGACACGGATCCATTTCCTACTGACAATATACAAATAGTAATGCATACAGTAGAAGGGAGATTGGAAGCTCTCCCGGTTAATGTTTATAAAAGTTGTATTGGAGTGGGTAGGGGCTCACACACTTACAACCCACTTAAATGTTTTTATAGTGATACATTTGACAAGATGGTGAGTGTGATGATCATACCGTTTTCTGGTGGTGAGTGTAATCCATATTTTGGTGGATGTACAAAAAATGAATATTATGATGTGACGGAATGAGAAAGTTGGGGGTTACTACCTATTTTCTTTAATTCCTCCTTCAATACAAATCATAGTAAATGCTTCATAAGGTTGTTGGATGACTTAAATCTTTGTTTTGTTAATGGACATAAGATATCTGATGAACCACTTAAAGGGGTACACATGTGCAAAATATGACCCCCTAATATGTATTTATAATTAGACCATAGGAATGGTGGAGGGTAATGAAATCCAGAGTAACCGAATTGGCAACAAGGGAGCATCATCAAGTAATGCTGTTTTTATGGCTAAATTGGGCTTGCTCAGTCAAATACATTCCATTGGATCCTCATTGGAAGACAGCAAATTGACCGTTGTCAAATCACGTGGCATCATCTAAACCCATATCACTTTGAGGCTTACGTTGTGAATGGAGGGTTTCAATATTTAACAACCTGTTTGACCGAAGATAAGCTGGGGAACTCTATTGTCAATCTTTTGATAAGCCAATCTGATAATAACATATCAGTTCAATTTAAATAGGTTTTCAAGTATTAAAACATGTAGGTGCTCGCTGGAGGCCATTGTGAAGGGTGATTCGGCCAGCTTCTGGAAACAGGTGACTGAAAAAGATCTGGCATTACCCCAGATGGGTCGAACCACCACTTCGAGAGCCTTTACAACAATGTGACGGAGGATGGGAATCCCATACAAAGCCCCCAGTACACAGCAGTGGCTGGCCTGTACCCATGGAGTTTTGTACTGGATTGTGGCCTATGGGTCTCACTGGAGTAGGTGGAAGATGCCATCAGAACACAGGCATGGGGTAAGGTCACTGGCCCGGGCAAGATCGCAGTGGATCTGTTAGAAGAAGAAATCACAATTTGGGCTCCAATTCTATAAAGGATTCTTAGCTACCAATAGTATTCCTCGGTCATGGCAGACAGCCAAATTTTTCTGATCTACAAAAAAAGCCATCTACTGACCGATAACTTAGTTGATACATCAGAAAATATATTTGCAAAGGTATTCTTAAGACATCTGCAAAACTGGGTCGACAGAGAGGGATGGCTCAACCACATGCATGCAGGTTTCCAAGCAGGGTTAAGCACGCTTGATCAAGGATTTCAATTATATCTGATAATCGAAAAGCATAAACTACTATCCAAGACCAAATTATATTCTGCCTTTGTTGATTTAAGAACTGCTTTCGATAGCGTGCATATCAGGCATCTACGGGAGTTGCTGAGAGCCAAGCATATCACTGATCAGCTCCTGAACCCGGTCTTACTTCTCTACTTGAATAACATTGCTGTAGTACGATGGAGTTTGGCCGGGGATGTCACCCATCCACTGAATGTGGTTAAAGGAGTAAGGCGAGGCTATGTGATAGCGCCCCCTTCTTTTTTGCCTCTATATATATTCTATTATAGATGAGCTACTGATTTGCAGTTCTGACCCTCACTGACTGGGGCCCGACAAAATCCCAGCCCTCTTTTTTGCGGACTATGCTGTGTTACTGTCAATAACACTGTATGGGGTAAGGCTAGCTTTGAGTTGCTTTGCATGTGCCAAGCTAGGACTAGAAATCAATGCAGCAAAAACAGAATCTATCATCTTCAGCAGCAAGAACTCAAAGGTCAAACCCCTAAACTTAACAGTTGGTGATGCCACACTTGAACCAGTACCATTATATGATTATTTAAGCTTACACGTTCCAAGCCGCCGGGACTGGTCCGTGCAGCTCCTTAAGGCTAGTATTGCCTTGATAAGACCAGCGGAGTAATTAAGAAGTTCTGTCGCAACCATGGGGCAGGGGCAATTAAGCCTGTCTTGGAGCTTTCTAAGAAGAATACCAAGACATTGATCCTGTATGGTGCTGATATTTGGGGTTATGCCAACGTATGACCTTTAACTAAAATAGAAAATAAAAGTATGAAAAATATTCTCTTGCCACTAAGTGCCCCCACAGTGTTAGTTCGCATGGAGTGTGACTTGAGTCCAATAGAGGACAATGTCAGTTTTAGGCCAGTTTACTATTGGATACGGATATGGGCCAACCCATTATTGAGTACATATTGGGAGGCTCTAATCTATGTTATGTCCCTGGATGGGGGAACTAAAGAACCCCCGGTTATCACACATGAGGAATTGCCTTGTGATGCTGAGGCTAAGTAGCCTTTGAGATGAGCCGTCCGGCATCACTCTGGAAACCAACACACGTGTGAAGGAGGCAATTTATGAGGTTAGGCTGAGGAACATAGAAAGTTCATGTGTCCCCGTGGCCCCTGGGGTGGATTATTTGTGTTATAAAAGGGAACAGACCTATGAGGACTCTTTAGATATTATCGGTCCACCCATAATTCCGGTTTGGGTGCCTCAACGTACAGAAGCACACGAGGCACTGGAAAATCTCGTCCGGTGCAAGCTGCCTCTTATGTGGTGCAGAGGAGGAGACGCTTGTGCAATTTATGTTTATTTTTGAAGGGCTCAAATTGCTCACAGTGAGATTCCTTAACCCTTTATTCCAACTGCATGGCATCCGCGCTATTGCGGCTGCCCTGCATGGCACCCGCGCTATTGCGGCTGCCCTGCATGGCATCCGCGCAATTGCGGCTGCCCTTGTTCTTTGCAAATCAGCCACTGACCTAAATGCTATCTACTTTGTATCACGATATGTGTATCGCTGCATGGTTAAGGAGACATTTGTTATCTACAGCACTGGCTAATAATCTAAGCAAAACTTGAGTTGCATATAGTGAATTAACGACCAATTCCTGCATTGGATCGTCTGGACTCTTTATCAATCAAGTTGGATATCTGAGATGGGGTTGTTTTATTCTTTTAGATATTTGTCATTGCTTCTATTATTGATTTGATCTGATCTTGTTTGATCAATGTGACTAATTACTGTGCATATATGCTTGTTGATGAGATTTGGACCTAATGAACTTGTGTTTGAAAGTTCTCCAGGAAATTGTGAGCCTCTTGAATCCGCAGAAATAATCAAATGCAACATTACCTAATGAGAAATAACTGAAGGTTTTTGATCAAATTTGTTAGGAATTTGTGTGCGTGGGTATTAATATATAGATGGTAATGGGGTATGGGAATAGGTTAAGGTAGGGTAAAGTGGGGGGAGGTTGAAGGGGTCTCCCCCTAATTATAAATAAAAATGACCAAAGTACGTTTGGTCATTTCTCATCAGGTATTTTATTTTCGATTATTTCATGGTACTCCCGAGAAAATAGCTCTTGTGAATATATATTTGAATGCCGTGCTATACTCTGAGACAACTGCTTCTGAACACATTGTGAAAAGATTTGTGAGGTGGTGGAAGGAACTGGGTGTGGCAAGGACAATAGGAATTTCGGTAGAGGTGTAAGTGCAATGCCAGGGGGCAAACACAGCTTTCACAATGTTCAATAAGCTGTATACAAGCTCCCTTAATGGAAGTATGTTTTCCATATAGTAATAACAAGTTGTTGATTAGTAAGTCCTTTTAATCAGTAACCAGCACCTTGGGATTCCCGAGTATCCAGATAAGACTTTTTTTTTTTTAGCGCGGACAGTTGTTTTCAAAGTAACACTGAATATTAAGTGGTCTTCTTGGAGTATTATGTGTACATAGAAGGAATTCCATATGTGTGTCACTGTTGCCACAAATTATACTCTGCCAAACCTTTCCTTCATTTGCTTTTGCCAGGCATTGTATCACACAACCCAAAGACATCACCCACTTTTAGTAACCAAAGGCCTAATCCTACCTGTCCAGAGCAGGAAGCAAGATTCTGTCTGACTTTTGTCATGTGGCATCCGCACTCTCACTAGGGTTCATTCCTCAGATCAAGAGATTTCCACAAATGCTTCTGTAGAACTTCAATACCTCAGTCTAGGGCCCTGAACGGTTCCTACACGCCCTCCCTCCTGGAAGGCAGCTTGGGTGGAAATAGTATTTTTTCCTGTCTAGTGAAGCATGTTTCTCCCTTAACTGTCACAGTTTAAAGTATTGTAATTTCGACAAACAAGCTTTCTTCACCTAGAGTTTTGCACATATTTTTTCTCTTTACGTCTAACCTCTATGTTCCTTTGTACAATATTCATATTATTTATTTGTAAATTAAAAAACAATCTTGCAAATGCATGACCAGGCATCTTCCTTTTGTACTTTAGGAACATATTAAATTTACACTGTTGGTATCATAAGGATTTGCCCAGCTGTTTCATTACCAGCAAAGTGGAGCCGCCCTGTTTCTACTCACCAGACTTTTTCTGCTCCTCAGGACAGTCAGCTGCATTCTCGCTCTTCTCTTCTTTCGCCGTGTTGTCTTCCTTGCTTTCAGAAGCAGCAGGCACGTCGGCTTGTTTGGGCTCTTCAGTTGCTGGCGCTACGGTGGTGCTTGAGGTTAACAAGCTTTCGTTCGAACCCTTCTCCGTGGTACTCTCTGTTTTACCCAAATCTAGCTTCTCTGCGGAGGTGGAAGATGGAGGAGGGTTTTCTGCTGGGGCAGCGGCATCGGAGCCGGCTTTCTCTTCTGATGGCTTCTTATCTAAGCAAGGTTTGTCCTCTTGTTTCTTGTCCTCTTCGGTCGCAGACGTGTCAGATGCTGCTGCTTTTGTTACTTTTTCCTGGTTTTCCTGTGGGGCGTCTTCCTTGTTGTCGACAGCCTCTCCGTTAGCCTTGATGTCAGCATCTGACATGTCTCCCTTCATTTTTTTCCTAATTATGTGCCCACGAAAGCTGGCCTGGATTTTGGTAGCTGCCTTGTGCGCTTTGTCTTCTGGTTTGTTGCCATCTTGTTCTATCTTTTGGTCAGCGTCGTCCTGTTTTTCAACCTTGAGGAATAAAAAACAAAAATCATCAACATGTTAAACAAATCGTCGACATCATGCATCATGATATAGGTCAACTGAAATCAGCCGTGTTCACATGTGCATGCCCTTCATTTTCAAAATCATGGCAATATATAAAACAACAAGAGCATATCACATATATGTTCTGATAAAGAAATGTGCTAATTTGGTATGACCATTTTAGGATTTATTGTTTGTAGGGAGCCTCTGAACCCAAGCCTCGCATGTAGTTCAGGAGGATAGCTCAGGGGCAACGTGCTCGCCAAGACGACATGCAGCAATACAGGTTCGATCCCTGGATCCGCACTTAGAAACCTCTGGGTATTTGGTTCATTATAAATAACCAATTATAATTATATGTTTTGACCTGTTTGGTCTTTTTCAATGGCTTACTCTTAATTGCTGGGCATATTATGTGGGATGTCAACTCTGTTTCAGAGTCCTAAAAAGAGTCTAAAATCGAATGTTTTGGTTGGTCTGATATAATTGCTAGTTCAGCTCGTTAATGCTGCATTCATTGCTGTGTATTAGTTGTTTTGCTTATTTCTGCGCTGACTCAGTGGTCATATTACTTGTGTTTTACGCAGATCTTGGACGCCGTGTTTGGCATGGTCTCTCCGCGTGTGTTACCCCTTTGCTTCATAATGAGTTTTCGCTAACATTTATTTCAACACCCTTTCCCTTCCAACTAACTGTATTCCCATTTTTCCCTGCACATGGCTCGAACAGGTGCCTTACCTATATTGTCCTAGACTAAAACATAGTGGTGCATTGATACGAACAAGACAGAAGACAATTATCAAATTCTCACCCGCGTCAGCTCAGGCTTTCATTCTTTCAATGAACTCTACTGAATTTGTTAAACATTTCCAGCACGTATTGTTGGATCTTTTCCAAGTAGTAAAGGCCATTTCGAAATGTTGATGAAAGGCTCTAGTGTGATATAATTTGGAATTATTGTATTTTGAATCAGGAAAAAAACACCCTGGAGTCATTTTCTATCTAATCGTACAGTTATTTTTCCATTCTTAAGAACAGCGCCCAGATGCCTCCGGGTTGGGGCGCTATTCAAATTGCAAAATAAATAAATGAATTAATTGCATAGAGGGGGCATCATTTATTTCCACTTCAATGTTCAACTTTTCCACCAGGTGTATAGAGTAAAATAAGGGGAACATCACCTTTACTCTTCATTTTTGCACTATGCTGGTGGAATAGTGTAACTCCCCCATCAATTACCGATTTATAAAGGATTCCTGTGGAATCTGCCTCCTCTTACCAGGTGGTCATTTCAGGCGGATTCCATAGGAATTCATAGCACTGCCAACAGCATCAAAATCTAGGCATGCAGTAAGGCAGCCACGTTGTATGGGTGGAGTGAGAAATGGAGGTAGGGCCGGCAGGACCGCCACGCTCCTCAACTCTGCCTGATAAGTGCAGTATCATGAGGCGGATCGGCGAAAGTGACAATAAATACTATTAACAACACTTCCCAGAACGAATATCTAATTCACAACGCACACAATTCGTGTTGCCACACTGATGTACAACTGCCTGGCATTAAAGAGTTCTCATCAAAGGGTTTGTTGTTTTTTTTCACTGCCAGGACCATTAGACAGAGAATGCTTAGTGTGTATATCTACCTACAGTGATACCTTAGGGGAAAGACGTGGATTCTTATGAGAAGGCTTTGCTGTTTCCACTGTATTTTGCCTCTTCACATTTAAAGAAAAAGACATTCCTTTGAATAAGTTGTAGTCATCCCCAGGGGCGTTGCTAGGGGGCGTTAAGGGGGCTATAGCCCCTGATCTTTTGGTTGTAGCACCGGATAGAATCTCAGGAGCTACAGCCAAAAGATGAGCTAGCCCCCAGTCCCAACAGTTCTGACATCAGCTTAGCCCCGGGTCTTTTCCAGGCCTAGCGACTCCCCTGGTCATCCCCACTATTCAATAAAGTATAAATAGGCAACAGGATTACAGCAAGCACAACTGGCCAGTAGAAATGAGCAGGACATCATGGACATTGCAAACCCACCGCATGAGCTGCAATGTGTAGCAAGCTTCATAAAAGCCGGCATTCATCTGGTAAGCGTTACCTGCTGACACATTAAATTTCCTCGGATGTCGCTTTGCTGTTACTCCCATGCGGGGACAGAGATAATGGTCATCAATGAATTGCGCCATTAAGACGGCGCATTTGTGTGGGAAGTTATGAGCTGTGGTTTGAGAGAATTTTCATCAATTTATAATTTGCGGAACATACAAAATCCCGGAAGCTACCTTCATGTTGATGGTGCGGTCTGTCCTTTCCCAGTCCGGCGCTAACGTGTGCACGTCACCACGCCAGAGATAATGGCTTTTTACTGATCTATGCTGTGATAAATGCCCAATGTTTCCTGCTGACATCCTGTCTTATCTACAGTGGATCATCCCTTGTCCCTAGCCTTCCTCTCTTTAAACAATGAGCCTTAGATACTCAAAGATGTCCCTATGTAAAGTCACCATTAAAGTGCTACAAGGCTAAAACTCAAATTCTCTGGTCGGTGGATACATGGGAAAACACAGAAAATATGGCATTCTGTCAATTTTCCACAGCGCATAAAGTTTGCATGCAGTATTCTTGTAACACCATGGTGTTGTGGGAACACAACCTTCTGACGCGCATGCACCTGTGGACTCTGCTGTGGGTAGAGTCACCAGATATCTGCATGGTGTCCCGGCATCCTGTCTGCTACCCCAGAACCGGAGCAGCCCAAAAGGCTTACCATTTACGAGGACATATTGAGGCCCACAAACTGTCATTTCAGGGGACTGGGCAGTGTGATGGCACGCACAATGCTGTCAACGAGGTGGAATCGATATCTCCCCACTGTGCATAGACCCCAACATCTGCCACGGAGGGCAGACTATAGGGGTTCCCCACCAGCATGCATACTCTTCAGTAAGAATGCTTAGCGGGGCTCCTCGCCAGGATCTTTTCATGTGTGGGGACAATCCCCGATCTACATCAGGGGATAATGCCATGGCAATACCCTGACCTGTGGATGTTAAAGTGTACCAACTATACCCCCAGGACATGCCCCGCCCAGTGGCAGAATGTGACCACAAGACCCTGCATGAAGCTACATCATACACAGTTCAGTAAGGAGGAGAATGCCCTGGCAATACCCTGACCTGTGAATGTTAAAGTGTACCAGCTACACCCCTGGAAATGCCCCACCCTGTGGCAAAATTTGACCACAAGACCTTGCATGAAGCTTCATCATACACAGTTCAGTAAAGATATTGACAAATCACAAAGCTGATCAGAGTCTGCAATCATTATATGATGATCTTTAAAATATATAATACACAATTGAAATGCATTTACAGAAATCTCATCTATTGAATTCCATACTGTGCCGGCACTAACACAGACCTCTTCTATCAACACAAACCGAGTTCTCATCAATGCCACCTTATATGGCATAGTTACTGAATGGAAGGAAGAAGCACATCCTCTAATCTCCACTATTCATACATTGTATGTCTTGCTGATAGAGAAACTCTCACTGTTGGTGATTATCACTGCACATGGCCTGGTTTAAGTCATCAATTAATATGTGATAGTGGCCCCCTTCTGTACATTATAAGGATATTGCAATTCACTGAGGAGTTTAATGACCAACAAGAGGTATAGAGGCCAACGGGCAAGTTCCTTTATAAGGTCATGGAATTCGAAGCGGACTGTCCGTATTCTGTTTACGTATAGTAGGGGGTATTGTATAGCTTATCATGTAGGTCTGTGCCGTCATCCCCTTTACAACTTGGGGGTGGAACATTGGAAATCCGCATCGTTTTATGTCTTTGTAAAATGTTTACTCGTGATTGAATCCATGCTTTAACCCTCCAGGAATCAGTACATTTTGACGTGCAGGCGGGGCACACAATGGCATGAATGCCTCTGCCTTTGATTTCGATGCAGATGTACATGCTTTTCTGTGCTATGGAATCCACCCGCTTCAGCACCAACTAAAAGTGGGCGGATTTCATAGAAATTGATGTTACATGCCGTGTGTCATGCATACATGGCAGGAGGCCTTTAAGCTTGTTTGCAATACGAAGAGAAACAGAATGCATTTACATTCGGGTCTTCCTGGAAAAGAAATGCAGTGCATCTTGTGTGTCTTGAGCAGTTTCATATTGTGCTTTTAAAAGCCATTTTGAGATTTAAAATAAGTGATAAGATGCAGGTAGACCCTTCCCTATGAAATACTCCACCACTGGACGAAAAAAAAAAAAAACTACCTTTAACAAAAAGTTGATTATCAGTGTATGACTGTACTCAACGCTGTGTCAAAGAAAGGGGTGTTTTTAAGTGCAGCTGGAATTCTGCTCTGTTCTGGCTCAAGGAACAGTCATTGTAACATCACACCTCAAAAGTATTAGCTTTCACTCCCGCTGTGGGTGGCGGACATGGCCTTTAACAGCCGAGCCAAGGTAGGCCAAAGTGAAGCAAGGGTCTCAGCGACGGCTGTGTGCCATTAAAGTCCATGTCCACCCCCCACAGTTGGAGGGGGGGCGGGGCGTTGTGAAAGCCATTCACACCCTGGAGTTTCTCTCCAGGGTGCAAACGTTCCTTCCCCCACACCCCTTCTGAAGATTGCCATCACTTATGCAGTCAATCTTCTGAGGAACGTGTTATTAATGAAAAAAGATGCTTGTTGCCATATGGAAAAGGGACAAAGTTCCTTTTCCATCTCTATGGCGGCGGCCAGGAGATAGGAGGAGCGCCGGAACTGGAGTACAAAGCTCTTGTCCAGCAGGTAAGTGGGGAGGGAGAAAGGGGGTTGGTAAGGGGTAAGGATTGCTTTGCGGGGATGGTGGGAGTGGGGAGGCTACAGGGAGAGGGTCCCTGTTGCTTCCCCACATTAATTTAAAAAAATAAATAGCGCAACCTTGTATGGCTGGATGTAGCGGGTGGAGAATGTGTATCTTGCACGTTGTTCCAGTCTCCTGATTGGCTAAGCATTCTTCCCCAAGTGCAAATATGCGTTATTACAGAGGTGGTGCCCTTTCTCAGTCGAGCGGAATAGCGATGTCTTCAGTATACAGAATTAAGGACATTTTTTTACCGGCTATTATAAGGATATTGCAGGTTGCCACATATTCTTTTTAAATCAAAACAAATGCTGCAAAGGGACAGGTTGCCTACGATCGACGCTATTCTCTAGTCTGCCAATAGAGATATGGAATTCTGATGCAATAAGGAGCTGTAATCACGACTGCATGCCACGCTCGCCGGGGAATGTTTGATCTGGGTGGGGAATTGGATTTTTATTGAAGTTGAGTTTGCTTCCGCTCTCTGTAATGTCAAGATTACATTTAATATCAGCGGGGATCACTGAACCTCCTTGATATTTTTAGTTATAATTTAATTTAATAACATCAAACGTATGGTTTCAATCCTCAAGGTTGACTTTATGCAGGACATGCACACCGTAACACCTGTCAGCCCGTGCGCTGGTGTCTGCTAAGGGTGGTGGGGTGAGTGAGGCTAACTTAGGTTACCTGCCTAGGAAATGGGGTTATGTTCTGGGGTTCAAACCTTTACCAGCCACAGTTAGTCTCAGAATGGTGTTTCTATATTCTGACATGTGTGTTGGTTGTGATATTTGCCTGGCTTATTTGACTTCATAAACAGAAAAAAAAAAAAAAATTATATATATATATATATATATATATATATAGTTGTTCGAATATGTTTCCTGGTCAATTGCTAATCACCACATATACACAATTTAATAGGTGTGCATATTTCAATTTTTTATTTTATTTTTTATTAAGTGATTAAGTTGACAATCAACTTTTCAATTAAAGGTGCATAATTGAATGAATCATATAGTATACATGGTTTCCAGTAACAATAATGTATAGATGTTAACGAATACCGTTTTGAGCAAATAGAAAACACTGAAAAAATACAGAATTATTCATTACAAATATATATGGGGTGGGGTAAGGGATTAAAACTGGTGGGGAAGGGGTTGGGGTTGGTTATAATCATAGAGAAATGGGGGAGCTCAGGGAGGAACCCCCAAATAAAAATGATTTTAAAATTCAGTATTTTTTCTGTATTTTATTTTGTTAAAAAAAATGTGTTTAAACAAATTGTTAAATTCACATAGTTCCAGTATGAATCTGCTCCAGTTCTAAACTACATACTGACCATTTCCATTGAGCATTGTGACACAGCGGCAGCAATCAAGCACTGCCGCCAGGAATTCATGGCAAGACATCCTCTCTCCTGTAGGAAATGCTTTGCAAGGGTTTTAAAGTCTCTTTGAGGCTGGTCTTCAGCCTGGGGGTTTCCAAATAGTCTCAGTCTTTCTCCGATACCTTTCATGTTCACTGATTCATTTCTGGGATTAGAATCCCCTCTCAAGTTCTTGGTGCTTCTCAGGCTTCCTAGCACTTTTCAGGTTTTAGTATGTTTTCGGGCCGCTCATGACTACTTAGGTTGTAGGTGATTCTCAGGTTTCTCAGTACCCCTCAGGTTCTAGTCACTTTCAAGGGTTCTCATCACCCCTCAGGCTTCAGGCCTTTCTTAGGTTCCAGTCATTGTTCAGGTTTCTGACTGCCCCTCAGGACCATGCAGCGTTTCAAGGTTGCGGGTGCACTTCAGTTTCTAGGTTCACCTCTCTGCTCTGAGGAGGTTCTCAGGCATCATCTTTCCCTTGTGAAAGTCAAGCTTTGGGAGTCAGAGTCTGTATCTATAGGCTGCTGAGTGCAGCATGTCCATGATTCCCCATTCCAGTCCCGGATGCTGACGGTACTCCTTCCCATAGTACCGTTCTTTATTTACCTCTCTTCTTAGGCCCTGTTTGGCAGGGAGCATCCATTCTGTTCCTTTAACTGATATTGGCTCTTGGAGTTTTGTGCCGTCCCTTTTTTCTATCATGCTTTGTTTTCTGGACCTTTGACATGACAGGGTAAGGTCGTGTTATAAAAACTCGGTCGGTCATTTTGGATTTTCTCAGTCTCTGATGATGGAAGTTGCCAAGTGGAGTTGATGCATTGTGAAGTGAAAAGGTTACAGAAACATTGTATTTAAGGTACCCCATCGCGTTCCTTCTTGTTTTAGGGCAAATCACCACTGCACAGAGCCTTATGCGTCTGGAAACAATCCAAGCGATGTTTGCAAACACCTATTCGATATCTATATAAACACATCAGTAAAGTACTTTGAAGTGTGAATGCTAAATGCAAATAACTTCAAACCAAACCATGCAGTCATGGAGCTCGGCAACAGTGCACTTGAAGCGAGCAACAGCACCCAGAAAAGGTGCCAGTGCAGGCAGGTGGTTTAAATTCTCACTTTACATTAACAAATGTCAGTCTCTAGTGTGGCCCTCATACGAGACGAGCTTGGTGTATTTGCGACCCACATTAGCCCAGGCTGTTATTAGGTTATTTATAATGCACTTAATACCCAGAGGTTTCTAAGCACGGACCGGGGATCGAACCTGTGGTGCTTCCAAGGCGAGCACTTTGCCCCTGATCTATCCTCCTGAGACTACAAGCAAATGTGGCAATCGGAGGGTATACACATACTTATTGGCTTACCACTTTACCGGCACAGTTTCGGGAATACTTCATGCCGAAATAAAAAAATAAAACAGCATTGGCAATTTTATCATAATATTGTTGAATAAATATATTTCCAACCGTGTGAAGCATGAACATGGACTGGATCCATTAGCAGATCATACCCAGGGACATCAGCAGCGTTTCGAAACAGAAACAAATGCCATTAGTACCCCGGTCTAACAGTCCGGGGTTCTAATGGCTATAAGACCCTCGACGGCGGGCCAATACCGCCCACGATAGTGCCTGTAATTACGGCCCCGGGGTCATTACCTGGGGCGGTATTGGCCCGCCGCCTCGGGTCTTATTGCCACAATAATATCACTTTTTATTTACACTTCATGACCTATTTCTACAACTTCTAAGCACTATATTATGTTAACCATTTTAAAGATGCTCAATTTACCAACCCCACAATCTACTGCTTCCCCGCCCTTCTCTCCCCTTCCATGATTTCCTTCCATACACGTATGATCTTTCATCCTATGTTCTCCTTCCTGATATACTCGCCTTACTTGTATCTCCTTGTGGACCTGGCTCCATTGTTCAGGTTATAGACTAAGAAAAGACATTTTGAAAAATACTTATTTTTGATTAATGATAGGCATGAAACCTCCCTGAAATGGTTTGAAAACAAAATATATCTGTGTGACTTGCCTGCTTTTGTTCTTATTGTCATTTGGTCTAGTCCTACCTCAAGAGAGGAGAAAAGTGCTTTAGGAGCGTGGGGGGTAGTTCCTTTTTGCAGGAGCAAATTGAACATGAGCTATTATACAATGAATGGAGCAGCGACAAGAGAAAATGTCTGCTAATAGGTGGCGTAGAATCTCCCCTCGCTCTGCTCAGTCCTTCTCAGTCCATTACCTCCACGTCCACTCTTCCTCGTCCCAGTACTTACTTCATGAGGCCCCTGCCTCCGACACAGGACCTTCTTCTATTTCTTTAAATTCCTATAACTCCTCCCCCACATCCACGTCACTCAGTTTAATTTTTCCTGCCTCCGACAGGTTGGACTTTTTCTTCCCGGTGCGGGGCACTGGGGAGCACCGATTGCTGGCCCCCTGGGGGGGGGCTGTGTGGCGGGGCCCTCGGCTCCCTCAGGTCCGGCGCTGCTCCTGGGCCACCTGCGAGGCTTGGGGTCACAGTTGAGCGGGATTGCCTCGCTCGGTTCTTTGCTGGGCTCCGGACCGCAGCGTGAGCATTGTGTCCCGGGTCCTGCATGGCCCGGGGGAAGGTAAGGAGAGGGGAGGACTGGGCTTGATGTTTTTCCCCTCTCCTCCTGTTTTGGCCATCTTGATTCGACAGGCCTTTTCCTCGTGCTCTGTGTACACATCTTTATTGGAAATGATGGCAAGCACTTGGCAGTATGGGCTAGCCTTCCCTTTTGTTGTGTGGCCTCTCTGCTTCTTTCCGTGGGGTGACAGTGGCAGAGAGTCTTTGAAAGTGCGGGGGCTCCGTTCTGTCGCAGGCATGTCACATACCACCCGCTCCTCAGACACACACAGCACAGGATGCACTGGATGTTAGCTGCATTCTCTGGGGGAAGGTAAGGAGAGGGGAGGACTGTGCTTGATATTTTTCCCCTCTCCTGCTGGTATGGCCATCTTGACTCCTTCAACATGCCGTTTCCTCGTGCTCTGTATACACATCTTTATTGGAAATAATGGCAAGCACTTGGCAGTATGGCCTAGCCTTCCCTTTTTGTTGTGAGGCCTCTCTGCTTCTTGTCGTGGGGTGACAGTGGCGGAGAGTCTTTGAAAGTGCTGGGGCTCTGTTCTGTCACAGGCATGTCACATACCACCCGCTCCTCAGACACACGCAGCCCAGGATGCACCGGATGTTGGCTGCATTCTTTGCGTGCAGCCTGTGAAAACGGCGCAGATTTGGACGCGTCTGCAAGCGGCCTGAAGGGTACCGGCCTGGCATAGTCTACACTTTGGGTTCGAGTCGGCATTTCATCCTTCCTAGACCGACGCATTGGAACGATTTAGAGCTTGGGGCTACCAGCTACTGGATACAGGGCTCAAGCCACCTCTCAGTAATGTGGCGAGTTAGTGGTGTGTTTGGGTCTGTGCTAGCCATGGACGCAGAATCCTTGTCCTGTCCTCTTCCTCTGAACTGCACGAGGGAAGGTCAAAGGAGATGATTTTCTTTTCCCTTGTCTGGCATGGAATTATAGAAAATGCATCATGGAAGTAATGGCCATTCAGAGGGTTCCCAGTGTCTCTTCTTTTAGGTCCTAGGTCCTCCGGTGCTGACGTGTTGCTTTCACGCCTCCTCTCAGACTTGTGGGAAGTGATATGGCACATGGTGGCACATGTCTGTGCTTAGAGGGGTTCTCAGAGCCCCTGGTGCCGGTGGAGGGGGATGTCACTTCAGTGGGTTTTTTCCAGTGAAGGAATACCCCAGGTGGGGGGTTGCCTTTGATGTCTGCTATCCGGGATGGATTGCTTTGCCCTACTTTGTGACAGTACTCTGCCCTTTTGACGCCAGCCTGGTGGCTCCTCTGTCGGCTGGGGGGGCCCCTGGTCTGCTGGACTTCTGGGCTGTCCTGTATCTTCCTTTTGATAAGTCGGATCTTTTTGTGGGCTGACAAGCATGCTGTTATATTGTGGCGCAGGCATGCTTCAACGTCCTGTGATTTTCCTCTGGTGCAAGTGCAGTGACTGGCGGTTTTCCCTGGCTCCTCGTCTCTATCTTCTCTGAGGTGTATGGGACCGGTGGGGTTCGGCTTCCTGGGTAATGGGCTCCTTCCGGAGGGGGGTATCGGTTGCAGTTCCTGTCTCCTCCTGTCCAGGTTTGCATGGTTAGGACTTTGGTACCCAGCTCACGGTCCAAGTAGTTGGCCATGGGATCCGTTCTCTAGGAAGGATTGTTGTGGGTTACCGTCTTGCCCGTTCCTCTCCCTGTTCAGGGTCAAGTTTTCTACTTGCGGGTGTTCCTGGTCCCTATGCCTTCTAGGATGTGTCAACTGCTTATGGGTCTCAAGACCCTGCACTGCTTGTCCGGACGTCTGGGGAGAGTGTACTCTGGATGTTGTGCAGGGGGGGTGCTTGCTGGCTGGTCTGGGCTGGGTTCTCAGAAGGCAGTGTGTCTCGGCTCGCCTGTTGCTGAAGTTACGGGGCACGTGGCGTCTTGCGTTTTTTCGGTTCCTTGAGCCCGTCTTCGGTTATGTCCCCTGGTGTCTTATACTCTCTCCCACTGGTTTCCGACGTCTCGGCTTTCGTAGTTGTGTTTTCGGTGTCCCCAGCGCTGCGAGTCTCCCCGCTGTGGTGGCGGGGGGTTTCAGGTCTACAGGCTGAGGTGTGCATGGTCCTTCCTCCTGTGGCCTCTCTTACTACCGACGCCAGCAGAAAGGGTCTACATTGGGGGTCCTCTCAGCTCAAGGGTTGTGAGATCTGGGGAGAGCCGGTGATCATCCAATTGACAAGAGTTGTGCCATTGTCCAAGCTCTGGTGTACTACAAGGAGTTGCTGGACGGTCGGCGGTTTTGATCCGATCGGACAATACGACGGCCTTGGCATATGTCAACTGCAAAAGGGGTTCCGGCTGTTCCTTGAATGCTCTGGCAGCGCTGATAGGCACCTGGGAGAAATCTCATCTGGTGTCTCTGGTGGCCTCACGTATCAGAAGGGTGGACAATGTTCAAGCGGATCTTCTCAGATGCCGGTTTTCACTCCTCGGCGGAACTGGTCCTGTTGGCCCAGGTCTTTGCAGTGACCTGTGTCAGATTAGGGTCCCCGATTCTAGACCTGTTTGCATCCCTGGCCTCAGCAGAAGTTCGCCTCTTCTGCTCTCGGTTTCAGGCCGGGGGGATTGAGGAGTGGACGCCCTCTCTGTACAGTGGCCTTGGGGTTTTCCTTTATGCCTTTCCGCCTATTCCCCTTCTGCCCCGGGTGGTTTGGCGCATCAGAGTGTCCAGGGTCAGGGTTGGACTGGCCCTTTCGGTCTTTCGGCCCGTGGCCGAACAACTTTGGGGTCCCCTGGGGCCGGTTTTCCGGCAGCCACCTCTGGGCCGTTTTTTAAAAAAAAAATACAATGTAATTTATTGGCAGGCCTAGTGTGTGTGTGTGCACGCGGCAGCGCCATGGAGCAGCAGCTTGCGAGTCGCGAGTACTGTGGTTCACAGCAGGCCACCGGCTGGAAAGTCAGATGGGGGAGTGGGGGGGGAACGGGGTTGGCTGGGCCGCCTGCGCCGCCTGGGCTGGGCAGCAGGGCAGGGCAGGGAGCCAGGAGGGAGGCGCCGCCGGCTGCACTGTCTGCAGTCTACTCTGCACACAATCATCATAGCAAGGTAACATTAGATTTTGTTACGTTACCTTGCTTTGATGATTGCATCTGCATCATGCATGCATCATAATTTATGATGCATGCAGATGCTGGGCATAGCATAATTAAATTCATCACGGTCATTGGGCCACGGCCGGCAGCCGTGCTGGCCGCCCCGGCCGCCACTGCAGGGGCCGGTGCCGTGCCGCCTTTGATCTATGGGAGAGAGGCAGGCTGAAGCAATTGCAAACAACACTAAAGCAATTGTAACACCTGCCTCCCTCCGAGTCCTGACCGGGCTGACCCTGTGGGGGGCAGGGCAGCCTGCCTGCAGGGCTGAGAGCTGGGGCCGGCACTGCCAGAACAGACACATTTCACACTAGTTGCTTCAACTTTGCAGGAAGTGACAACACATTGCACTTCTTTGCAAAGTTGAATCAACTTCAGTTGTGCCTGGGGGCTGAGGCCCTGGGCCGCCAGCATCGCGGAACAAACAAGCCAATGAAAATTCGGCTGGGCCCACCCAATAGACTGTGCCGGCCGCCAATTGACAGTATGCTGCTATTTCTTTGCTAATTGCCTTGGCCCTGGGCCTCTGACCCACCCTGGCCCTGGGCTTGGCATGATTTATTTGGGCACAACGCAGTCACACTGACACATCACTCGCCGGGCAGAGACTGAGAGAGAGCCACCAGTGCCACCAGGCACCAGCTGAGCTGAGCCCCAGTGCAACTCAAGCACACCAGTGGACCTCACCAACTTGGAGGCTGCCAGCCCAGTGCCACTAGTGCCCAGTGCCCACACACACAGCCACAGGAGGTCCGGACCACCACCACCAGGCAGCAGGCGAGGCAGCCAGCAGACAGTGCCCAGTGCCACCCAGGCCACAGACAGCACAGCAGCCAGCCAGCCAACAGCCAGCCAGTATGCCACTGAGGTAAGGACTCGTACTATTCTCGTAGGGGTTTGGCAAATGCAGGATGAGGCAGGGTCCACAGGGGGTCAAAGAACCCATTTGCGGCGAGTGACTGTGAATACCGTTTGTAAGCAAACAATAGAAATGCCTCTGTCGAGCCCGAGCGCTTCTATTTTCAGCAGGTCAAAACTGCCGGGGTTATTTCCTGGCCCCGGCCCTCACAGCAATACCCTTTCCATGTGTGCACTTGCACGCTCTGAATTTTTTTTGAATGTATGTAATGTGTTTATATAGAGCACAAAAATGTGCTGGGCCTCCTGCGACAGGGTCAGTGGGTGACACTCAGATCCGACTGCATGGCACAGTGAAACCTGTGTTTTGAATTAATGTGCACATTTGCAGCAAGTGCGTACAGAAAGATGGTGAGTTTTGGTGAGGCAATATTGGATGGGTGGAGCGCTGGGATCTCGTTGCCCCCTAAATTTTGCAGCAAAAAACAGCAAAAGAAGCACTGTAAAAATGGTTTGGTAAAAACACAGAAGAGACGCAACAAAAAAGTGAGTCTAGACTCTTTATACTTTCCCGTGCCCTCTCTGGATGCAGCTCACAGCCTCAGCACTAGTCACTCGAGGCGCTGAGTTTGCTACTGCGCTCCGCGAGGATCCTGGGGGCTCCCTTTGAACACGTCCTATGCAGGAGTTCACTGCAGCAAGCCTTTTTCCTCACAGGCTTCAGGAACTGTCTCAACATGATCCATTTCTTAGTTTTGGCTATTAGATGGTGCTTAAGTCAGTGTCACTTATAAACCCAAAATGTCACATGAGAGTACAGCTATGAGGGAGATGGCATGTGAGAAGGCGTTTAGTTATTTACCCACCCATTGACTGCCCGGTGCCATGCTAACACTATAGCCGTTCACACCTGCCACCTGCCCCTCCCCAGGGCATCCATTTGAGCATGCTCTTTCAAGCAGTAACATAAAACTCTAGTCCACACAAGTGCTATTGCTAAGCAGTTGTCTGAAAGTTATTGGCTTAATTTCAGTTTTAAATGTGCTCCTGATGCCAAAAAACTCTTAACCAGTTATGTCTTCAGCCACTTCATTTGCAAGTAATGTGTGTCCTCTCATCCATTCCATACACTGAATTACTGTTAAAAACAAACATTGGCACATTCAACAGTTTGGACTTGTGTACAGATGGGCCTTAGCTGTGTCCTGCTGTCGCATGCCCAGGTATTTGCACCATTTAACCTGCAGTCCGGACCTCCAATTCCTCGTGAGCTGCAGGGGTACCCAGTGGCACCACCAGCTAGCTCAGTAAGTTTTCGCGGACGCGGCGGGGTTAGTTCTGATGGTGGACGTTCCTGAACTCCTGATGGTAGGTCGCTTTTGCCAAGTGTGTTGTGTCGCAGCCCAATGTGCACTTTTTTTTAGTCCGGACCGCTCTGGTGATTCGGGTTCCCCCCATGGATATCACCCCCCCCCTTTCACGTGGCATGCATGGTCTTAGCCAGCACTGACAGAAACCCAAAACCCATCTTTTTAACTAATGCCCTATCCCTCTGGCTCATTCCATCTTTATCTGAGCCATATAGCGCCTAGATGCCCATGGGCTTTGTGCGCTTGCAAAAATTGTCACATAAATAAATAAATAAATAACCAAGCGATAGATGGGAGTACTTTTGCTATGATCTCAGATCAGAGCCCAAGTAAGGAGTGAGTAGCTTCTGTAGAACCAATTCTTTTTTTTTAAATGTTGTCTTGTGTTTGTAGTTCTCTAGTCCAGGTACTTTCAAAATAGCAAATGCAAACTCAGTGGGTTACAAGGGCCTCTAAACACTAGCTTGGGGCCCTGCTGGTTTGCATACATTACGTTTTATACTGTATATACACTGTCCCTTGTCCTTGGTCTATGTGCCTCATTTTACATGTGCCCCAAAATCACCCGGCTCACTTTATTCATCCGGCCATTGCATCTTGAAAAGGCACTATGCAAAGCCCCTCCCCCCACCTGCACTGTATCCTTTCATGTCTGTTGGAAATTACATCCCTGGGTTTAATAAATGATATCCACACACACCACGCTGGTAAAAACATGAGATGACTTGGCAATGCATTTTATGAACTGAGATTGACTAAACATTGGTGAAGAAAAAAATCCATTGTTACGTTTGGTTGCAAGTTCCTGTGAAACAGTGATAGAGGGTGTGTGTCTGTCCACTAGGTCCGCGTAAACGTGGCTTCTGTAGAGAAGATGTCACTTGTGTGTCTTGTGTATTGCCTTTTCCTGTTAGTTGATGTAATGTAATCGGGAAAGTTTGCCTCCCCCACCCTCCACTTCAACTTCCCACCCACCGTCTGCACCTAACCAATTCAATGACCACAAAACACACACGGAGGAGCAACAGCGTCCAGTAAAAGCCATTTGCAAGTTGCAACCGATGGGCAGGACGCCATGATGTGTTGGTTTAAATTACTTTAGACTGCCTGGGTGACTGGGGCGATTGTAGATTGGGAAGCATTTCACCCAGGCCTAGTAAAACATGAACAGGCAGGCCTCGTGTCAGAAGTGCATTTGCCACAGTCCAGTTAACATCCTTATCTCTGGACGGGGGCAACTGGTAAACTAACACAAACGGGCCCAAAGTTTCTAAAATAGAACGAAAGTCGCCCCCCTTCTGTGGCCATTGCCATTTTGTTTGTTGGAAGTGTCCCCCCAGCACAGGTAAACACGGTGGCTTCTACCTGTACCTGGCACATGGGGAGGGGAGCTATGCAAATGGCCGTGGTACGCAAGTGCATAAACGCTCACCCAGCAGATGTTCTGTTGGGCACAGCGCTCTGTTGCCATTCGTACGGTCTCCAGGCGCTCTGGCAGGTTTGGAATTAGGGGTGCTTGAGGTTAGACCATACCCACTCACACTCTCCATGAGCTTTCTTTTTTCTTTTCTTCTCATTTCAGCCACAACATTGTGGCCTTTAATTGTGATCAGGTCCTTCTAGGTAGGCTGCACTGTCTGATAACAGTGTGCCAACGGTTGTTACCTAAGGTCACTTGCTGGGCCATTACGAGATTGTACAGCCCACCTGGAATGCCATTATCAGTTAATTACCACCTGGGGAGTTGCAGAATACCATTAGCAGGCAAGTAATGCGGGATGTATCAGTCAGTATAAACCCACATCCATTCCTGTTTCCTGTGCCTCTCCTGCAGTCTTCCATGTGTTTTGTTTTGGCTGGTGCCGTGGACACCAAATTCGCCCATCACAGTCCCTGCCCCCACACCACCTCCACCAGTCCCTCACACCCCTGCAGAACATTCCCTCAGACACATACGCTCACTTACCTGCCACAGGTGTCTCTCTCTTCGCGCTACATCTTGGCCGCAGCTTCATGATTTAGAAATAGTTAAAAGACTGCCGCCCTATTCCTAACAACAGCTTTATTCGTTCATAGATTTTTTAGACGATAATTGGCCATGTGCGAAATGCACAAAGCTGATTCCGTGGCATAACACAGAACAGGCTTCCTATTATGATAATGATGTGTTATTTATATAGCGCCTTAATCCAAAGTGCTTTACAGAGCACATATTTACATACAATATCACCCAACCTGGGAGCAGCCTCGGACTGGCCTGTAGGACAATAGGTCCAGGGCCAAGCAAAAACACAAAATGCTGGTGTGGGCCTGTTTTTTGGCCAAAGTGGGACCCTTGTTGGCCCATGTGGGCCAGTTTGATGAGTTAATTCACACTGCGACTAGTAGTTTTGACTAGTGTTGCTGAATAAATATTCTTTAAAATGTACAATTTGCATGTCACTTTATCAAAAAGTTCCCCCTTGGTACTATTCAAACAGTATCACAAAAGGAATGAAAAGCCATTTGCAACTGCGGGCCACTTTTTCTTTGGTGCCTGAGACAATTGCATGGCCCAGTCTGACCCCGAATGATAGCTAGCCTTTGTTGCTGACTGTGTGCAGTTCGGAAGCACCCCACAGTGTCTTTGTCGAGGGCATAGGGGCATTGGTATCCCGAAAGGGGCCAGGGACAGGCAGTGATGTGTACGTTGGCTGTATAGTCGTTGTCTGGAGGGAGGGGTCTGATGTTACTCTGAGATGCAGTAGTTGTTCTTCGAAGAGTGTGATTGGACGTGAAGTGTTGGGGCACACAATTAAAATAGGGTGCCAAGGGCAAAAACCAGTGGCACAACCATAACACTAGGGCAACAAATTCATACAAGCCCACATCAGTAGCCCACAGTTTGGGATCCATCCAGATTCCTTCTGCCGCTACAGCCCTCTCGGTCTTGCCCGGCCGACACAGCACCAAACTTTCTGCTACTGCAGGAAATGTGGAACACAGGGAAGGCGTCTTTTGGTGCAGTACCTCATGCTTTATTTATTATTTTTTGTATTTATTTTGCATTTTTAAAGCACTCACAACTGGCAATTAATTCAAATCCCTACCCAGATCCTTAGTGCATGTGTACTCTTGGTGCAAATAATGCTGTGCCTCCAAGCGGAAGCAGATAAGCGTGCGTCATGCGCAGTGCAAGCAGAAGGTAAACGCAGAACTGATGAAATGCTGACCCTTCCAGCTGGGATGGAGTGGGGGAGATGGGACACGTTGGTATTTGACAAAGGTTTGGCAGAGGGCGTGCCAAACAGAACTTAACTGGTCTGCTGTTTAATCTCAGTTACCAGTTTAATGGTATCCACTACGTAATAATTGCTCATTTTACTATAGCTGATAGGATATCTCAGTGGGTTGAGTGCTCGCTGCTGTGATGTGTGTGCGTGATCTGCAGGTTGCAGCTTCAAATCCCCAGCAAGGCCATCTCAGCCTTTCATCCTTCTGAGGTCGATAAATGAGTACCAACACAGGTTGGGTGATATTGTATGCATATTTGTTCTATAAAAAAGATCTTAAGTGTAAGTGCTATACAATAACATATTATCATTTGGCCTTGGATGTCTGCTTGCATTCACAGTAATTTGACAAAATGGATATATACACACAGATATTAATGATACATATGGTGATCCATTCTTGCATGCAAAGTTATGTTATTTTATGAGTTGTGTTGTAATGTAACAGACACATGAACCCTCCATAAGTAGCATTTTCTGTAGAGTCGTGAATTGACGCGATTCACAGGTGATGGTTTGAGGGCCACTATTTTTGATGCGAGGGGTGGGCCACTTTTTTGAGGCGAGGGGCGGGCCACTTTTTTGAGGCGAGGGATGGGCCACTTTTTTTGGGGTGTCCAGGCCTGTTTCTTGTCCCAGTCCGACCCTGTCCAGGGTGACTGTGTTGTTGTTAGCTCAGTTCTGGTCCCGCCGGAGTTGGCTCCCCTCTCTGTTGGAGCTTCGGTCCTAGGAACCTTGGCTGATTCCGAGGTGGCCGTCTCCCCTTCAAGGGGATCTGCGGTTGGAATTCCACTGGATGCAATGGGCAGTGTGGCTATTGCTCAGTCTAGGTTGATATCTCAGGGGTTCTCAGATCCTGTAGTTGAGTACATAATGGATGCTCTTAGACCCTCCGCTCTGAAGGTGTTCTGATAAAGGGCTTCCCCCTTGGGATCTTCCTCTTGTATTACGGTTCCTTCAAGGGCCTCCTTTTGAGCCCTTTTCCGAGATTGATATCAAACATCTTACACTGAAATCTGCTTTTCTTATTGCCTTCGCTTCTGCCCGTAGGCTTGGGGAGATTGGGGCTCTCTTATGTCACCCTCCTTTCCTGAGGGTGCTGCCAGACTCGGCGCTGTTGAGGTGTGTTCCGAAGTTCCTCCCTTAAGTTGTATCTCGGTTTTCATACCTCTCAGGATCTGGTTCTCCCTGACTTCTTTCATGATCCGAGAATGCATGAGGAGGTGGCTTGGCTTAACATTATGTCTGGCGGGACGTGTTGGATTATTTGGCTAGGTTTGCTTTTTCCCACCAATCTGATAGTCTTCTGATTGCTTGTGGTCCGGCTGGGGCTGGGCAAAACGCATCTGTGGTTTCCATTTTCCGATGGTTCCGGGTTGTGATCCCAGTGCCTATATGGCTTTTGGCCTGCCTGTGCCTGCGCACGATCAGGGGCGGTCCGCCAGGGGTTTGGCGGCTTCCTGGGCCGATGCAAGGAGGGTTTTTCTCTGCAAGAGATTTGTATGGCTGCCGCCTTGGCTGGTCTAGGGATTTCCATCAACCGCTATGGGTTGAGTTTCTCCCACTCGGGGGGGGTTGGTTCCTTCGTGGTTGGAGTTTTATCTGTGGGGATGTGAATTAAGAGTTATTGTGGGTGTGTTTGCTGCACTGTTTTTAGCTCTGTTTCTCATTGGGACCTTTTCCCCGTTGCTGCTTTGGTATACCTCATGAAGTAAGTACTGGGACGAGGAAGAGTGGACATGGAGGTAATGCTCAGATTACTTACTGGTAATCTTCATTACTCCTAGTCCTTCTCTTCCTCGTCACAGTACTGACGCCCCACCTCACCCTCCCTGCGGGGAAGGTCCCATGCTCTGGCTTGGTAATATGAAACTGAGTGACGTGGATGTGGGGGAGGAGTTATAGGAATTTAAAGAAATAGAAGAAGGTCCTGTGTCGGAGGTAGGGGCCTCATAAAGTAAGTACTGTGACGAGGAAGAGTATGACTGGGAGTAATGAAGATTACCGGTAAGTAATCTGAGCATCACCCAGCAAAGTACATGAGTGCAGTGAATGTTCTGACTTGGGGCAACATTGCTGGTGGCTTGATGTCTGGTTCACTGCCCTACTAAAGAAGCTATGCAATGCAGCAGGGTCAGCGATGCTTCCCATATCCAGGCCTTTAAGTGGGCTGGAGCCACCTGGGACTCAGCACCTGCAGTTTCCAAAAAATGCCCTTGCGCCGGGGCATGCTCGGGACTCTCCTGTTCGGACTTTCCAGACCTGATTTCTTACTAGACGAAATCAAAAGATGATGAATGACAATGTTGCTAATTTGCCACAAGCTGCCACCCATGTTTATGCACGCATCCTATATATAAAAAAAAAACATTTGGCATTTTTAACATTAAATGATTTGTGCTTTTAACACTGAAGGGAAGCGGACGTTTGATATAGAGAGTTTATATGTCAATGTTTGCAACATAGTGTATTGAAGACTTGTCATTAGAATGATGATAAAATCAACCCATGCAGATTCTCTATTTACTTTAAAAAAAATAAAACATTAAAAAAACAAGGCAGGACTGGCATGTGCATTGACATATATTGATTTGATTTTTTAATTTTTGTATTTTTGTTGATTATTTTACTCTGTCATTCCACGTATGAAGAACGGAATCATCTATGTTAGGCCACTAATTAGAAGCACTCCACCTCTTTTACAAGTTTCTGATCTACTCGGGACACTGTGGCCGCAGCAGAAACCTCTACGGCCTCTCCTCCAAATATTGCTTCATGACACCTTAGGGCCTGACTCCATTATTTCTTACCCCACCTTAAGCAATACTGATACCCTGAAATCCCCATCACTGTGAGAAGCCTTAGAAAGCTGGGTACGCCACTGTGCCACTGAGTACGAGGACAAACAGCCATGCGGCTTAGGACCCGTAGGTGCTGCAAGGCACACTACATCACTGAACTCACACAAGGAGAAGCCAGGAGAGGGGTCAGTAACTGGGAAATAGCCACCAGGGATCTCTGCTAACTAAAATGGCTGTCACGGATACAAGCAATTAATTCAGAGAATGATAGGGAATGTATAGGAACCCCAGGGCCTCCACTAGAGTTAGCAGGATTGAATTTGCCAGCAATTGAATGCTACCAGCCAAAAAGCACTGCAGTATTCCTGCCTCTGAGCTTGATAGTAGAGTAAGGTGGAGAACTATAGATTGGGAGAGGCAGGGGTAAAAGTTGTTCAGGGGGATATGCCGCCTGTAGCACGGTAATACATGAAATTCAACAGGCAGCGTCTCCACCTATGGCCTTTGATAGCCAGCGGTTCTATGTGATTTTATGGGAAACAATATGTTGATTTTTTTTTTTTTATACATCGATTTTGCTGCAATTATATGCGGGGAAGATCCCCTGCGGGCACCCGCCCCTTCAACTTCCCTACAGTTGTTATTCGCCTAAACCCACTCCACATGTATATTTTGGGGAACATCTGATCAAAAAAAATCAATGAATTCTCCTTTGATGAATTCTACTGCGACAAAAACTCCTGTTACCTTGCCAGGAAGTGAACACACAACCGGTCAGAGACAGAAAAAGTTAACGCATTACAAAACCAGCTAAAATAATGCTGCCCTTCAAGACATTTCAACAAAGGTATTCAAGTCAACTGTCACTCTAACTGCCCAGGCAAAGGCCAAAGCTTCTAAAACAGAGAGACAAAGAAAGCATCTATAACATCAGGCTTGGTAGCACCTACACTTGAGGTACCTCACATCAAAGGAGCACTCATTAATGGGAGATTACTAATGGCTCACACCTTAGAGATAGCAGATCTTATCACATCCAAACATCTTGACTTCTAAGTGATCACTGAAACCTGGTTGCACCCAGCAGCAGGACCTTCTCTGTCTCTTGCTGTCCCATAAAACGACACCATTATTAGAGTAGACTTGTAGAGGTGGCAGAGTTGCTTTCATTGCTAAAAAACAACCAGGCCTCAGAGTATTCACTAAAGAGCCCTTCCCTTCAGGTGAACTTCTCTCAGTCAAACTCAGTCAAACTCCCAATATCAGCCTCTCATAGAGTCTTGTTACATCTCCTATAACAACCTCCTGGTCCAATCTCCTCCTTTGAGAAAGACATCACTTTCCGCCTTACGCATAATACCAAACCTAGCTCCCAGATTGCAATGTTGGGAGACCCCAATTTAGGCCTACACGATGTGAACGATACCAATGCAACAGCCATAGAGAACAGACTCTCACAGCTTGGTTTTTAACACTGTGTAAGCGGACCAACACACAACAAGGGAAGAACCTTGGATTGGCTGGCAGACCTAAATTGCACTACCAGGATCCTTGCCAATTCGCCTTGCTTTTGGTCTGACCACCAATGCATCTCCTTCATCATACAGGATAGCCTATGCCTAAATTCAAGTGTCATCCAAGCCCTGCAGGTCATGACAAGAAACAATCGCAACATCACTGTGGACAACTTACTTCCTCTAATACAACCCATTACCAATCTACCCAAAGTCCCAGACAAGGACCCATCCTCTCTAGTGGACGTGTACAACCACACCTTACTACAGTCACTAAACAAAATCTTTCCCCTAAAAATAAGAAAAGCTAAACCAATAGCGCATCTAAACAAATGGTTTACTGCAGACCTAAAAACCCTACGTAGTTCCAAAAGAATCTCTGAAGCTGCAGGGAAAAAAAAAACTCCCACTGACCATAACAAGAAAGAAATCACAATTGCTGCTACCACCTACAAAGAAGCCATACTAAGAACTAAAAGAGAGACCTATAACGCTGGAATACAAAATGCCAAGTCAGGCTCAAAAGAGCTTTTCACCATACTCGGGGAGTTGCTGCCTCCTGTCCCACCCACAGACTCCTGTACCAGAAATGCATCTTGGGTCAGTAATATCCACAAAATCCCTTCAACCTGACCCTGAGCACCAACATCAACAAGCCTCATGACCCACTGCCTATACCAGGCCATCCATTCTGATTCTCCCCAGTCTCCATTAAGGAGGTAGAAGACATCATAGCCAGCCTAAAACCTTCTAGGTGTCAGGGGGATACTTGTCCTGCTACTGTCATAAAGGAAGGAGCAAAGGAACTCACTCCGTTCATCACTTACCTGATTAATGCACAGTCCCAGATAATCTCAAGGAGACTTGGGTCATGCCCCTTCTCAAAAAACCAAACCTTGATCCTAATACCTCGTCCAACTACAGACCTATAACTACTGTGCCGTTCCTCCTGAAAATCCTTGATAGAGCAGCATATCTCCAAATACAAAAGCACCTTGATGACAACAGCCTCCTAGGTCTGCACCAATCAGGATTCAGGCCAAGACATGTCACTGAGACGGCCCTCCTCGACCTAAAAATCCAAATGAATGAAGCAAAATATAAAGGAAAATTAAATTGGCCATCCTCCTTCTGCTGGACCTCTCAGCAGCTTTTGATTGAGTTGACCGCTCCATTCTCACCAAACATCTGACTACAGGAGCCTCTTTCTCCCCGAATGCCGTGGCCTGGATTCAATCCTTCTTAGCAAACAGGACTATGAGGGTATTCACAGCTACCTATATATATATGGATAATGGTGTCCGGTTTTTAATCTATGTACGAATTATGCACCCATATTCATCATGCCACGACCTTGTTTTACATGTTAATGTCTGCTCATCTGTCTTTAATGCACTATTGGCCAGGGGCCCACATGCACTGTAATAAACTTGAAATAGGCGCTGTGCATGGAGCATTGACACCAAATTGTTGAAACCAGGTTGCAAGGGAATTGGGAACATGCAACTGGGACATTTCTAGGTGGCACACTAGGGCGAACCTTTACATGGATGCATTACACATAACTACAACAAATATTTACAAAGTTTGGTGCAGGGAGATTAATGTATTTGACCATAATTGTAACATTCTATTAATCATGTACCAAAGTTGGGATCGGGTCCCATGATTTTCCATGTCAGTACCTGCTGTGCTTCTTCATACGGTAGTGAACACCCCACTCTGATTAATCCACTTCTTCCCAGGGTCATTGGTTTGGGAAGGGTTGGAGGAGCGTGGAGCAGTAGCCCGTGTTTCCGTGCAGATTGCAGTGGCAATGCTGATCGGCGCAGCGGAAAGTGCTTTCCATTTGGCGGGTTATGACGACCTGTCAAACCACTCTGCTAATATACCCACGAAAGTTGCTGAGTTTGCCTGAATGTGCTGCTCAATGACACTTAAACGGTGCATGCTGAGCTCGCCTGTACCAAGCGTGTCGAATTAGCCAGTCTTTATACGCCGGTCCCCATGCATTATTCGGGATCGAAAAATTCTATTGCAGTAGTTTTGGTCGAATGCAAAACCATTATTTTAATTGACCGAGTTTGACTGAAAATATATGTGGGTAAGGGTAATAATTAAGGTGGATGGGGTCTCTCCTTTGTATGTATTGATGGCCAAATGGATTAAAGGAAGAAAACAAAATTGGATGGTTTTGCGTTCGACAAAATCTCTACAATCAAATCACATAGAACCCCTTATCACTGGGTAATTCAACTTATTTCGATTCTTCAGTATTTGGGAGCGGGTAAGCAGCAGCATGTCTCCTGTAAGTGCACCAGGGCATTGCCACATGGGCTGAATAAAGAGTTTGAGAAACACACTTACCAGTACAGAATGAATGCCTATCACATCACTGCTTCAACACCCTTGTCTTTGTCTTGAGAAGTCCTACCTCTAATTAAACAACCTCGAATTAAACACTGGCAAGGTAATGCTCTCTTTCTCTCTCTCTTTCTCTCTCTCTCGCACACACTTAAACACCCCCAACACACTCACACCTAATGCCACTGTATAGATATTGTTTTTTTTTTTTTTTTAATTAACAAAAGTCCACCCACTTCTATGGGCATCACTGGAGAGCCTTGCAGATGTAACAATATACAACATACAATCTGATGTTCAAACAAGCCCACACCTGCACGCACTGTGAAGAGGTCACCTAATGGTACTGTTGCAATTGATGCACCAGCATGCATGCACACTACTCACAAGCGACAAGTAATCATTGCCGGGCAAAGCTGGAAAACCCTTGCCCCAGAGAGACCTGGGACACCAATGCAAGGCACCAAAAGTTAAGCACATCAGCATCTGACTGCTGAATAACTGGGTACCAAGCAGGGATGCTCCACAACTGGATTGCATAAACCCTGGACATTCTAGCAACTATGAAACAATTCACCCTATCAGAGAAGCACAGTGGTTCACAACCCTACTATGAACCGTAAAGAAAACAAACCAGAGTCCGGAACGATCATCCCACACCCACAAGCGTTTCAGGATAAGGCAAAGGCAGTGAGATGTAATCTAAGAGACCAGGGGGCAGGGACCTGCTGTTAAAGTCATCTACATAATCACATTGGTGCATGCTTCACAGATGTAGTGCACATGCAGGTACAGACACCATCTTAGATACTAGCAGCCATATTGAAATATAAGGCTTAAATGTGGAGCAGTAGCCAGCATCACAGGTCTAGGCAGCGAACATGAGGAAAGGAATAGGCTGCATCCCGGGCACTGATGGGAAAGCCCAGAGTGGCAGAGATCCATAAACCCTTCAATGTCATACAAGTCCTCTGCCTTTGTGTTCTGTGAAGAATGTGCCCTGAAAAACCGTGGGAGGTGGGCTGAGTGTATCTGTAAAATCCCATAAGAAAGAGGGCACAGTCCTCTGACCTCCACTGGTCCCAACTGTAAGTTATAGCACCCAAATGCCCAATCCTAAAGACCTATGAATTCCAAGGTACCAGCCAGCCCCACACCACTGACCATGAACCTGTTAGACCCCCCAATCGATCAGGAAAAAATCAGAAAGCAGAGCTTTCTTGCATTGACTTCTGGGTTAGATGATTTGTGCTGCGAGGTGCAGGGAGGGATAACATTATAGACCAGAACACGCGTGGAAGTCCTTGGAGAGGGGCAGGCATCTCTGGGATCGAGTGGAGTTTGTGAGTTAGCGTGACCACGGCTTTCCCCCCGGGGTCCCTATCTGCCTGTACCAGGTGCAGTTACATGTATTGTTTATTTTGTACATAATTGCCAATTAACCACTGCCTCATGACCGATGCCGAATGCAGCATCACCCAGAAGATGGACAGAAAGCGTTGGGGCCAATGGCCTGGCATCCCCTATCGAGCAGACAGCTCATGTATAGGCTCTCACCAGCCAGCTGTGTGGGTTTCTGCTGTATGTGATGATGTCACTGATGATGTGATGAATCTTAATGTGCTGCACATGCAGATTTTGCCAGAACGTTTGGCGACAGCGGAGCTTTTTGCTGGTGCACTCCTAGTTTTTTTAGAAATAAAATACTTGTATCAAGGCAAGAGGTGTATTGGGCCTCTTCCTCCAGTGGATTGTATGTTTTCTGGTGTGAGCATTCAGGTGCTTTCCTACACCCCCTAGGCATTTAGGAAGACATCCTTATGGGGGAAACACAAACTGTTCTCTACAGCACTCATCAACTCATCACTGTCAAAAGGAATAATACCTTCAAGACCATAAGCCACTCTTCAAACACACTACTGGACACCCAGAAGACCCCACACACTAGTGAATAATCCGCAACATTCCACGTCTAGCTGCAATCCTGACAAGTTGTTTATAGGCAAATCCTCAAACACATTTAGTCCAATAACATCCTGAAGTCACCAGACGCCTCGAGTCCAATAGCATCCTGGAGCCCACCCACATAGTGCTCAGACCAATGGTAGGAATGTAGGAAGTATTCCAAACCATTTGGGCAACCTTAAGATCAATATGGATGCCAATATCACCTCTACCCTGACACCTGCAGTCATCTTTTGGGGCGGGACCCAGTATGATTTGCATATGGTCTTTCTCCTTTCGGTAATGGATTGGAAGGCTGAACAACAACGGTCTGGGGGGTTGCCCAGAGCAACAGCAGATGCTAGGATACATTCTAAGACTTGCAGCCATCACTGCCTTTGTTTTGCTGTATTCGCCCATTGTCAATTCAACAGCTTTGGGAAGAGGGTGGACCTCCAGAAAAATAAAAAATAAAAACAAAAATTCAACAGCATCGAACACTGCCAATCACATATGACTAGTAAAACGAATCCAAGAAACCGGACCCTGTGATGCCGTGATACAAGGAATGAGGTCATTCGTCATGGATAGGGCAGAAATGAAGGGACTACCTGTAAACAGACTGAATGCATGCCGCATAGACTGCGGAGCAGTGCAAGATTCAAACTAATTGGCGGCGCACTATGAGGATGGGCCCACGTATGCCGCTCATGTAGAAGCAGTCGGCCCTGCAACAGATGAAACACACATTATGCAAAGTCACAGAGGCCATCCTCGCCAAGTACCTTACCCTCGTGAATGTATGGAAGATGCCTTGTAGCCTACAAGTAAATACAGACAAGACAGAGAAGCCAATCTCCTCAACCTGCAACACACTACCGGCAGCAATCCCTTTGCCTATAAAGATGGGTACCTGCCCAGAAACCCTGAGAGGGGTCAAGCATATTGGAGATTTGGTGGACATTGGATTAACCTGAGAATCACAAACTAACAAGGTACTGCACACATTCTTGCACCACCTAAGCTCAATCAGGCGGATAAGGCCCTTCCCTTGCTTTGATATGATATTTGTATCACGCTTGTACACAAGTGTTTCAGAGCGCAATTGCTGTCAGATCCCTGGATTTATCATGAATAGACTATAAGAACCCCACAAACAAATCAGATGAATTTGTACAATTGCTCACCACCTACCATGCATTAATCCTTCCTAATCTCTATGCTCAAACACACTATATGCAAACCAACAAATCCCACAGAGCAGTCCAAAAAGATGCCCCCACAAACATCAGGAGATCACTCTGCAGCAGCCAGCTTGCACACCACACCCCATCCAATGCATGCAAGCAGCACAGACGTCCACATCCAGCCCGGTTACCCCTCAAAACAGAGCCCCTAGAAACAGACACACCTGCAGGGCACAAGGTACTGGAAAGCTCTCTAACACCCCCACTTCCCCATAGTGGCCTAATCCATTGACACTCTTTTTCAGAGTTGCAAGAGGCCATTGCAAATGACAGCAGTGTGTAGTATACCTCCCAGACAGCTACTCCTTAGCACATTGGTGGTGTAGCCCAACCAATGAGCTCATTCACCTCTGATCTGGCACAACAGGGAAACACAACTGACACCTGCAAAGGTGCCATGAAGTGGGCCTTGACAATGCACAGTAGCCTGAGAAGTGTGGAAGGGCTTTGCCATCAGGCCAGATGTGTTGGGCCACACTCGGCAGCCAATCAACAGTTTTCTATCAGTTACTACTCCGTACCCTCCATCAGAGACTACGCGTGTCCTCGTCCTGACCAAGCAGCACATGCATGCACTCTGCTCTGTCAATGAGCGCTGAACATGCTTCTCGCTGTGCACATCCTGGGGGGCATTGTGAGGCAGCCAAGGAGCAAGCAACATGTACTATGGCAGTGCCCACACTAGGCAGTTCATAGATGCACCTGTTTCAGTGCACGAGCATCTAATGTGGAAATAAACTGCTGGCTTCCCCTGTCCTTTTAGTGGCCTTTCCACATCCCCTAATACTAAGATGGCCACTGTTTCTGTTTACTGGAGATGATGGTGAAAGAGAGCGTGAAACTGTTGAGTCAATGGAAGTTAATTGGGGAACATACTTACATAAAAGGCATCCACCTCCAGGCAACCAAATGCACCTCTTAAGACATCAAGGTGGATTCTGCACCTAAACCTGACACCAGCACGTGTTCATGTGACCTAGAGTCTGGCTTTCAGAAAGTCCATAGAGGTTTGCATGTTTTCCTACACATTTCAACAGGCCTGTAGGGGGGGCTCTCCAAGTTGTTGAGGTCCCAGAGCACAAACCCCTCATAAAGACACCTGAAGTGATATGTAGTCATGCACCACCAACTCAGAGTTGCTGGTGCAATAAGAGATGGACTTCATAAACCACAACATCGAAATCACTATATGCGGCATCACATCTCCGTCACCAACCTTTTCAACTCTGCTCTGCACAACTTTGGCCAGGCTGGCCCCAGAAGCATTTCTCCCACAGTGGGAGCAGACGACCCAACACTCAGACAAAGGCTACATGTTCAATTGAGGGTCTGTGATTTCTTTAATCAACAACCTTGGCTTCTGTTTTCTTGTATACACTCTACTACCAGTTTGTAAACTGATTGTTGAAGTGTGGACTGAACTGTTGACTGTCCCTTCTTCAAATTGGGATTCTGAACACACCTGGAGTGTTTTCTACTTATGTGGATTGCAAATAAGGACAGCCACTGCCTCCTTGGATAGTGTTTTTGTTGATGATTTGTTGATGAATAACATGCCCAGACACTTGAATCTGTTTTTTGTTGTTGGTTGAAATCTCCCAGCCACTGCTTCTCCCCATGCATTGAGACTGTGACCCCGCCAGCCCCCACCACTCCACCATGTGAATTGCCAGATTGTTTGTCTTGTTTGCGCATTGCCTTGGGATGTTTTTCTTATTTCCTTATGTGATATTTATTTTTTGTGACATACCTTGGGTTCTTTTTTCTTTTATATCTATATCTTTGGATTGTTCTTTTTTAATGCCTTATGCTGTATTTCCTTCATTTGGCATATCTTTTGTTCTTTGTATTGTTTGTAGAAATCCTTTCACTGTTTATGTTTTTCTGGATTACCTTGTGTTGTGTTTTTTTTATTTTTATTTTTTTAATGTATATCTTTGGATTGTTTAAGGATTGTTTTTCTTTTTTTGTGGACTACGTTGAGTTAGCTATAATTTTTTGGTGGACACCCATACAATTGTTTTTCTTTTTTTTTCAGAATAGAACTAGTTAACCATTCTCTGCACCACTTGATAATTGTTCCAGTTGGAGCATACATTTTTGAAAGACATATGACAATGGTTCTAGTTTTTGGGGTTTAGTTCTGGGCTGAGGATGGGTGAAGACATGACTTTGGGCAGGAAATAAATATTTTGTCAAATGTATACTCCACCGAGGAACTATTTGATTAACTCATCTCCTTACATCATGACATTCATGTTGTCACCTTTGACTATATATGTGCCATGTCCATTTCCCCATCAGCAGCTTCACTCTCATTCATATCCTGCAAGGCGTAGGCCCATTGCGCCTGATTGATATCTTAGGTAGCACTTCGCAGTGATCAAGAAAACCCTTTCAGGTCAATGCTGGAAGCTACCGCCACCCAGAGATTGAAATGGCGCTTGAGCACCCCAAGATTTTTCTCAATGGTGTTCAATTTGGTGATATGTTGCTCATTTTAGGAATGGTGCCTTGCTGTCATAGGTAACTCTAGTGGGCCATGAGCCATGTTTATGGGGTATTCCAGAGCCCCAGTTGAAGGGGTTATGAGTGATTGCTGTCCTTAGTACACAGGCTGTGCTCCTCTTTACAAGGTGTGATGATGCTATTGGACGATTAGCATCTACACTTGGAGAGCAAAACCAAGAGGTTTAACCAATTTGTTGTTCATAAGGCAGTGCTGCAAAAACCAAGGGGGGTCCTGGGAGTCCCTCTGCCGGACATTAGCGCTGGTTACGAGAGCCTTACCTAGATTCTTTAGCTCAATATCTTTTTTCTCAATTTCTCCTCTGTGAAAGAAAGTGAGCTAAAGAATCTGGGTATGGCTCTCGTAACCGGGACTAATGTCTTGCAGAGGGACTTCCCAGGACCCCCTTGTTTTTTGCATAATTCAAGTAACGTTTGCGTCTCACCCTAAGTTACTAAGGGAATCCAGACGTGGACCCCTTACTCACTATTCTTAGAGAGGCACAGCTCCACCCTACTGATGAGGTCCAACCAGACTGAAACGCATGTCTGGGGTTGCTGTTGGTACTCTTGTTCAGAGGAACATTGCCTATCATTTTGGTGCTGGACTATCCCAAGGCAGGACAAATACTGATATGTTTTGGATATTTCTCCTCTGTGAAAGATAGTGAGCTAAATAATCTGTTTAAGGCTTTCACAACAAGGACTAATGTCTGGCAGAGAGACATAAAAGGGCCAGGTGCTGAGCCCTGCATAGGAGATCTGCTCTGATCCCTGAGAATTGTTTCAACATCATTAATGCACCAACTGTGCACACAAAAGAAAACCACTGGTTGTTAATCTGTGATTGACTATTTTCTATATGCAATTGCCTGCAGAGAATGTATTGTGCAGTTCTTGACCCTTTTCAGCTGTTACAATCACCAAGGTGTGGCCAAAGAGTGTTTTCACTTATGAAATCAATTATGTGCACTTTGTAATCACATCAATGTCTGTAGAGGTGTAATAGATACATGCCATGCAGCCATGAGCAGCATTGCAGAAGTCCTTCTATGATGTGTGAGAAAATGATAGTGGAAAATAATTGGTGCGCCTCCCCCTAGTTTTTAAGGCATTTAATGAGTAAGTGTGGCCTGGTGGCCTTGCCTGGCAGCAACAAGCGGAACACCGCCATTCTGAAAAAAGCGACAAGCTCCCTTCTACAAGACCCATGTTCAAGAGAGACATTGTTAAAGAAACTACATGAGGGTGACCTAAGTCGGGAATTATGATAACAGATTTTGTGGTTTATTCGATATGAATGAGAATTTGACACAACCCTATTAAGAAGCACCATAAGGAACCAAGGATATTTAACCATTGAATTAGACTCTGCTAATGAAGACAGTAGCTTCAGTCCTCAACCTGAAAATCATAGACGTACTGCTCACGAATCTTGAAAACATAGTTGCTCAAAAGAGAATGTACATCTGTGTATGCTGACTTATATGCATGTATTGTGTTACAACTGGGAAGGACAGTACCAAGTCAACTGTTTCATAACAGAACCACACTCAACTCAGAATAATACTCACAGCAATATTGTAACTGTTCCCTTGAGAAAGCCTGGGAAAGCACGAAACAATTGCACATGCCTCCAAATGCAGTACGTTGGCACTTTGTAAACCTTTGCCTCTTATGACAATGGACGCTTGTGGCACTTTGTAAACCAATTGCATTTTGTGACACCGAACACTTGTAACCTTGTAAAATATGACACTTTGTAATGACTTATAACCTATGATTGTAATTAGTTAATTATAACATACTTAAAACCCAGAGGTTTCTAAGCGCAGTCTGAGGGTCCAAGGCGAGCGCTTTGCCCCTGAGCTATCCCGCCGAGAAAAATTGCAAATGTGTTCTTGCTCTAGAACCATTAAAATAATGTAATTGAAATCTTACTTGTAGATCTGTCTACTTTAAGTTTAAAGCCAACAAACTCTTACCTGCTACTCTTCCATGATGTGTGGCTGACAGCTCTGGCACAGACTCAACAATTGTCCTTTGCAAACATGCACGCATATATGTGAAGAGCACCTTTATTTTATTTCATTTTTATATAACTGAGCATTTGTAAGGCGCTTTATACAACTGAATTTCAAAGCGCCATAAGGCTAAATAGGAAGGGATCAGGGGAAATAAAAACAATGTCAAAACAGTACTATGCAGTCATGGTCCTACTAGGCCTTGTGGCATTAGGCCATGCAAGTGCATTGAGAGAAGTGCAGGGGAAGTTTGCATCATAGAACAATTAGTCTTGATGCTGTGCTGCATCTGTCGGTTCCAAAAGACCCGCTCTCTGTCCTTGGCTTGCATTAAGGCCACATGTATGCAGTCCATGGCCCGATCATGATACCGAAGGCACACCAGCGTTGTCCAAGAGTTTTGCCCTTGAGAGCAGCTGGGTACCTGGGGAATATGATGTGCGGTGCATCATGGCATCCATAACCTATTTTAGGATTTTGTGGACACTGTGCTGTGTTATGCTGTGCAGAAGTGCCACAGAGTCCTGCAATTAGCCACTTGCACTGAATTGCAATACACTGTGCGGCTTCAACCTGGCAGGTATTGCCATTCTGGGTTCTCCGTTGGTCATCCTGTATTTCAAGCGTGGTCGACAGTATTGTGTCCATGTCCAGTTGGTAGATTGCAAGTTCCTGCCAGTTACTCTTATCTTGGCCAGATAACCTGAGTCTGTACTCCCTAGACCTGTGCACCCTTCTCACAGTCCTCCTCCTCCTTTGCAGATGCAGGTGCACAGGCTGATGGGGCAGCAGCTAGTAGGCTGATGGGCTGCCTTCTGGAAACAGATGGGCAGGCTGACAGTCAGCTTGCTGGTGCTCCACCAGGGCGACTGCCAATAGTAGTGGCATTTGCCCCAGAGCAATGAAGTAGGCCACTGCTCCCTTTGCAGTGCTGTGTTGAAGGGACTATGGCTCTGGTGCCATCCCTGCAGGTATTCATGTGTCAGTTGATGGCTATTTAATAACATGTTCTGACTGCTTTTTATTGTGGTATGGTTTGCTTTTAATTGTGGTATGGTTTGCCTTTTATTGCTGTACTGTTTGCTTATTACTGTGGTACTATTTGCTTTTTATTGTGGTACTGGCTTATTTTTATTGTTGGACAGTTTTAATTTTAATGTGTTAATACTTACTTTCTATTGTGGTACTGCTTGCTTTTTTATTGTGGTACGGTTTGCTTTTAATTGTGGTATGGCTTGCTTTTTATTGCTGTACTGTTTGCTTATTTCTGTGGTACTGCATGCTTTTTATTGTGGTACTGCCTGCTTTTTATTGTTGGATAGTTTGATTTTTAATGTGGTAATACTTGCTTTTTATTGTGGTACTGCCTTCTTTTTATTGTTGGATAGTTTGATTTTTAATGTGGTAATACTTGCTTTTTATTGTGGTACTGCTTGCTTGTTTGATTGAGTCATTGTTCATTACACACGTTTTACAAATGTACAACATATTTATAGGGAAAAAAGAAACAGGAAGAGAAAGAGATACAAAAGTAGAAAGAATTACATAGCAAATAAATACAATTCAATTTAAAATAGTCATACAAACAACCTAAGAAAAAAAGGAAAAGCAGTACAATCACACTATTCTTATTACAGTGCAGGATCCACCACCACTTAAACATGGAATTCCATATTTCCCCAATTATTCTCAACAGCCAGTACATTATTAGAGGTTACTATAAGAAATAAACATCTTAACAACAATCAAACCATGGGCCAGGGCAAGTTTCTAGACACTGATATATCTCGGAGATTAAGAACATGCTTCACCCAGCCCAAAGAGTTCATGCTCGAAATCCTGCCATCCCTTAACCAGTACAATGGATCTGGTCAAACTACAACTAGGGAGGCTATTTAACCAAAATAGTTCACCCTGCAAATCCTGCAAACTGTCAGCAAAGTGCATATAGTGTTTAACATAAAGCTCAATCATGTATCTACACGATGCACGCACATGTTGGGGAGAGTAAATGAGCCCCTCTCTCTTACAAAGATGGAATCCATGTTCCTCAATAGGGAGATGGAACCATGCCCCTTTAACCGTACATTTGTGTAACCTCATCTGCATGCATATCCACTTAGCTGTGGGATTATGAAACTGTTGTATATACTTTTGGGCCTTTTGGTAAGGAAACAATAGTTTAGGTATATAGCGAGGACAACCTTCCTGTATGGTCGCGGCAGCAGGACCAATCCCATTATAGGGCTTTCTTTCTAAATGATCCTAACAAAGGAACCAGGTCATCAGACCAATCTGGCACCCCACCAATTTAGACAACATTTCCATATTCCTATTTCTGAAATCAGATAAAGATCTACTGGTCCCCGTAAACATTTCCATCCTATGCAAACTTAACACAGATGACGATTCATCTCACATTATTTTTATACATAGATTTCCTATATTCACACTAATAATCATGGTCCGGGAGGTATTGCTTGCTTTTCTGTTGTACTGCTTGCTTTTTATGGTGGTACTGCTTGCTTTTTATGGTGGTACTGCTTGCTTTTTATTGTTGCACGTTTCGGTACTGCTTAATTTTTATTGGGGTACTGTTTGCTTTTTATTGTGGTACTGCTTGCTTTTTATGGTGGTACTGCTTGCTTTTTATGGTGGTACTGCTTGCCTTTTATTGTTGCACGTTTCGGTACTGCTTAATTTTTATTGGGGTACTGTTTGCTTTTTATTGTGGTACTGCTTGTTTTTTATTGTACTGTTTGCTTTTAATTGAGATACTGCTTGCTTTTGTGTTATGGTACTGCTTGCTTGTTAATGTTTTACTGTTTCATGTTTATTATGGTACTGCTTGCTTTTTATTGTTGTACTGTTTGTTTTTTATTGTTGCATTGCCTGGTGAGGTCCACCCCTGTTTCCATTTCATGTGAATTCCTTCAAATTTCAGGTCGTCTTTCTGCATGCACCACGATTTATTTGTATTGTATTCTATGTTATTTCGTCGAATATCAACACATAAAATCCCATTCTAAAGAGACAGTGCAAGCACATCAATTTCATGTATTAATAGTCCATGCAGAGAACCAAAATAAATGTATTGTCCTCATACACTGTCATAAGTAACTCATGTGAAAATGAGCTTACCAGCTGTTTGATCACTTTTAGCAAAATCTAAAAACGTTTGATAGTGTGTTCAATGCAAGCACACATATCAACAAACATATGGACTCTTTATGGCAGAAAAGAAAAGTAGATCATTGGTTAAAGCAACACTTATTTATTTAGCAATTTCTATGAGCACCAGACTTCACATTATGGTTCCTTCAAGGTTCTGGTTACACAAAGTAAATCTTGAGCATAAAGCCATGAGAGTCGTGATCCCTCGCATGGCATTCCCCAGTAGCTTTACACATGTGTGGTGACATGGTTTTCAATCCAGAACCATGGATTTTTGAGGGTCAGAAGATAGCTAGATTGTAAGCTAGGCAGTAGTTTTGGGGATGGAGAGTGCTTGCCAGGCTCCATCTTTTTGGCCTACACATGTGACTTCGAAATGGTTGCCTTCATACCCTGGAGAAACCCAAACGTGTCCCCTTAATCTGATGAGCAACCTCCGGCAGCAAAGATAGACACATAATGTATTCCCATTCAGCTGTGTGGAAAGAGAACTGGGAAATGACACTGTTCCCAAAACCAAAATTGTGGTGCTCCAACACTGAAACCTAAGGGGTTAATACAGGATTTTGCGCAATAAGTCCTATACAAAACAGTCAGTATGATACATTTAGTTAGTTACATTAACAATGGACTTCGTAACAGAGCCTTCTCAGAAGACTTTGGCGGACATGGCTTTATAGCACCAGTTGACATCTGCATCATTCTGCTCGGCTTACGCACGTGATACAGACCACTGCCTCTAACCGCTCTCTCCTACACGCAATAAGACCCGATCTAGTGTCTTGCGCTCACATGATCCCTGTTCTGGGGATCAGGCGGTATAACACGGTATAACATGCATCAGTAGGAGCACAGAATTGGTTAATGGCATAGCTGCTCCCCGAGGAAGGCTAACAACATGCTTGCTTAGCCTTGTGTGCCTTTATGTGCACGCCAATAAATGGGACCTCTAACCATGATGCCTTCCTAAATGTAGCTGTGGTCATTGCATCATCTCCGACGTATCGCTGTGGTTTTTCTCTGTTAGTGGCTTATGTATGTACACAGCTCATCAGAAATAAAATACTGTTGGCTTCAACAGCACAAGCTATCATCCTGTCCTGTTCTGATTGCCCTGCTGCACAGGTGCTTACTTTCTGCCTTCAGGGAGGGGTTTAGACCATTCCAGACTCTACAGCACTGTTCTCCCAGGGACTCTCCCCCTTTTTGCTATTGATTAAACACTCGCTGGAAGATCAGGTTAGTTCTGGTTGAGTGCAGCACCCAGAACGTCGTGGGGTCACACGTCACCCGTCCCTTCTTGCCTTGTAAACAGAATGGGAGAAAATAGGGCTCCTGCCAACTCCCAAATGGGTTTGTAATAGTTCAAGTACACATTCACAAATCTAAAAAATGAAGGAGTTTCACTTTATTTAAAAACGTTTTTAAAATCAATAAAAGTAAGGAAACAATTGATAACCGGTTCCAGTGTCAAGCAGTGGAAGAACATGGACGAGGGGCAATGGTCCAGTTTCATTTAGGCTTGGTAATCTAGTGTTTGGGCTTTGCCCAAACCGTTAAGTAAAAAACAAGGAAATACATGTAGAGTACTGATGTAAAGTAACACAATTTGATACACAAAAATAAAAAAATAAATATTGAGTAAATAAAAGGTCACGTGTGGGAGCAATGTGGGGTTTACGTTGTGCCTAAAAGTGAGGTGCAGGAGCAAGAGGCAGCTCCACCCATACTATGGAGTTTTTTTTGTTTTTCATTTTCTGGGTGTAGAAAGGTTTTCTGGGTGTAGAAAGGTTTTCTGGGTGTAGAAAGGTGCCAGGACATCTTACCATGACATTCGTTTTGCTTGAACATGCCATGTAAGTAAACAATCTAAAAAGAAAGTTGTGCCATGGGGGGGTGTCCCCGCATGAACAAAAAAACAAGAATGAAAGTAAAGTACAGGGAAGCACCCACACTGTGATCTGTGAGCGAACGGGACAGCAGGCAAAGGGGTCACACAGCAAAAAAGAATCCTGCAGTCAAATGGTCACATCTATGGAATGTAGCCCTCGCTATATAGTCCGAAGCTATGTTAAGTTTATGGGTGGCGAGTGGGGATCAAGTAAGTAGCTCTGTTAAGTGTTCACCTACAATCTTGAACGTAACAGACAAACATAGTTCCATGTCTACTTATAGTACGAAATTTAGTTTGTTATTAGCAGATTACAATTATTTTCTCTAGTTTATTTAATCTACTGAATTTGAAGGACATTTTCGTACAGAAAGCTATTCAGTACCGGCAGATGTTTCTAAGTGCAGACCCAGGGATCAAACCTGTGTTGCTATGCGTCGGGCACGGTCCCTCTGAGCTATCCTACGGAGACATGCACATGGTATCCTTGGGAGGAATTGTCTTGGCTTCAGTCACCTCAGATGAAGAACTTCTCTTATCTTGTTTAATATAATATTATCCTCATGGCCTAATGCCTCTGAACCGACTGCACAGCCTCAGCCATGCGACAACAGATCGAAGATGCCAATCATTTGCGCTCTTGTAGGTCTCGCTTTAGCAAGCCCATCGCCTTTCCTCCTCCTTTGGCAGGTGTCAAAGGTTCCTCTTGCCCTGTTCCAATTCCTCAGAGTCCAAGACCATTAGTCGGCTAACGTAGACAGCGTAGAAGAAGGTTTGTCACTGGCTTCTCTCAGCGGATGAAGGATACGACAGGACGCAATAAGTGCATATGATAAAAACCCTTATGTGGTAATGGTCTATTACAAGTCAAGCGGGGCTGTAACAGCAATGTGTGGCAACTATGCAGCCTCCTATGAACTTGTCTCTCTTCTATGTTCAAGGTCTTCAGCTTCTATCAAGGCCTGGGCGTCTGCCATATGAGGCCAACAGAGCAATTATTTCATCAACTCTGGGGTTTGAAGATCAATGAGGTCCAGAGGGCGAGAGCAGCTCAGCTGCCAGGGCTTGTCAGTCCAAAACGGACAAAAGCACCGTCTTGGGAGCCGCAATGGATTTACTACAAGGAAACCAATTACTTAAGGGCTGGGCACTGAACCGAAACTGACATCTCTTCCTCGTTAGCGCCAACCTAATGGAAGGCTTTAGAACCACAGGCCGCAAGTGATTCAGCAGAAAGCCTCACCTTGGCTCCTCTGTCTGTTCCCAACATCATCATCTTTGCTAAAGTGCCTTTTGATTGTACGTAAAGAAAGCAATATTACGTTTGCACACATACATGAATGTTCTTAATATTTAGGGTTTAACGTTGCCCAACCCTACTTGATTGGAGGGAACTCTACCATAGCAGTATTTCTTTATTTGTTTCAGGAACAATTATTAAATTTGCTGATGGGTGAACCAGGCTCCAAATGTCTGTTAAACCATCACCATGCAGTTTTATCTTTTGACAGCCACCCCGGGAGGCCCAGTCAGGCTTGGATTTTCCAAGCAACAGAAGGTTCTTCTAATCTACTCTCCAGGAGTGAGTGAAAAGGTCTAACAATGCCTGCCAAACTATTAACGCCCAGCCCCTTTTGACCCTGAACGGTGAACCCAGTCAGTCGGGATACTTTTAGAATCTCATATCAAGAAGGTCTTTTTTATAGGATGCCTGAGAATGCGTCACTGATTAAGGAAAAAAAGAAAACCTTCTGAGACTTTTTTTTTAAGAGATTGAGAATTGTGATAACCCTCATTTCATGGAATATAAAAAACAGGGGAAGTAAATATCACTGTTCAGGCCTGTGTGATTGCTCCTATTGTGACTGTGCCATGTTTTGGGCAAATACATTTAATGGAACTACGGGTTTTCTTTTTCCTTATCAAAAGATCCCATAAAAAAACACTTAGCCGGGGCAAAATATGAGTAGCGAAACATATCTCTATTGTGCAAGGTCCCACCAACCAAAAATCTTGCACTGGTCAAAGATGTTTATGTAATCCACCACTAGGTCACCTGAGAAATATAACTTAATAAAGGCGTGCAAAGGAAAAATGTGTTGCCATGTACTACCCATAATCAATTCAGTGTTGGCCTATGGCAGAAATAGATGCACATGTAAAGTTATAAGAACTATCATAATCAAACAGCCTGTTTCTTGGGGCATTGCAATGGGGAAATGACCTTACTGCCGGTCTTGAGCCCCTACTAAATCCTCAAATAACATGCTTATCTATTCTTAGGATATTAAGAATTCAACAATAGCAAACAAAGTTGGAAATTAACTATATTTACAATTGTTTCTGACAGATCCATCGTTGTTTTTTGTTGTATTATACTAATAGACTGGTTGATTGAAGCCAATTGTAAAGAGCAGAAGGAAAGAATGTTTTCCTGGTTATCTTGTTTAGGTTGTTCAAAGAGTGGTTCTAACACATTGGTAATTGCGATACAGTTTTCGCTTTTATTTGTACTGGTGCTTTAGTTTTATCATTCAGTCGGTTATGCATTTGGTACATATTAGGGATAACTGTGTCCCTGGTTTGTCAGCCGACACGTGTTTCGAGCCGTGGGTCTTTATCAAGGCTATTGTGTACAGTCTGTAGCCCCCTATGGGGTCCTGGTCCAACGTAATGGGTGGCTGTCCTGTTGAGACAGTGGCTCCTGTTGGGCCTTGTTGAGCAGCTTGAAGGGCTGCGTGCAGTTTGCGAGGTGGCTGCTATCGCAATTACCACTGTGTTAGAACCACTCTTTGAACGACCTAAGCAAGATAACCAGGAAAATACTCTTTCCTTCTACTCAAACAATTGGGGTACTGGCTAAACCCCTACAGCTCCTGTGATCTTGCAACAATTGAACCCTATTAGTAAGCTTGGGAAACAAGACAGCTCAACAAAGGCTTTTCCAGACCTAGAGCCAACCACGATTCTATCAGCAATTGTAAAGAGCATCAACTATTAGGATGTGTGCTCCTCTGCATCTAGGTGCCCTATGGGTAAGGTGTTACAATTACAATTACAATGACCGATATGCATGCTAAAGATCGAAAATACATTACTGCCACTCCCGTCAACATTCTACCATCCCAAAAACGAATCTCCCAGATCCACTGAAAGTGAAACTGCTCCAAGGTTATCAGCTGTTCACTTCTTGGCTCTTATCTATGCCGTCGTCTCCCCCCAATGACACCAGAACGGTGGATCAGATGTATCAAAAGACAAAGCATAGCAGACACTGACAAATATAACGTTTTTAATTGAAGAAGAGGTGGAGAAGCGTACATGAAGAAATAAGTGCAGACTATGGCAATTCCTGAACAGCAAAAAAGGCTTTTGGGGTACAAGAAGTGGCAAATGGGATTTCACTCCCTCCAAGAACATCATTCTTGATCACTTGGATTGGATTTACTATTTAGGTGTTAATCTCTGCCACTTAAAAGTCCTCTGTATAAGTCACAAGTATAAAGGATTTAAGTCGCCCCTTGGGCTGCTGGCTGCAACTTTCATGCTGTGTATTGTGGACACATTTCACCTCTTCCATAGTCCATAAGAAAATGTCCAGCTCAACCGGCCCAGAGCATTCCCTACTCAAGATGGGTTTACATTTCAACTGTACGGCACTCAGTCGGCCCTCTTTGCCTCCTTACTAATACACACTTCTGTGTTTACTGGATGGAGACCTTCTGTAGAGGTGGATAAGTGATACAATCAAACCTCCCCCCTGTACCTACTTTGTGTTGTACCCATTTACCACTGTCCCTAACATTTGATGTATTACTGTTCTATCATGCTGTTGCTCCAGCATTGGGACCATGCCGTTGGCAACAGAAGGGACTATGGTAAGAAGTACTGAAACCAAAATGCTTGTTTGCGTATTGGGGTGAACTCGGGCAGCCTTGCGATTACTTTGAAATCCCTAGCAGAGATAGTGTTTAGGAGTGCCTTGAGTCCATATATTAAATTAGGGAACCATTCAAGTGATCCAATTACAGCCAGTAAAGTTGCCTGGCCCAAAACATGCTCCTACAGCAAAGGATAATGTGTATGTTTCAATCTTTCTAGGCGTTATAGGGAGTCAAATTTGAAGGACTTACACTGATCCGGTCCGGGTCCCGAAATCCATCCATCCCTGAAGGGCGATGCCTTTATCACCATAGCGATGCTCTTCAAAAAGTACAACTTGGCATCATCTATGTGATACCACCCTAACGAGTCCTTACAGCTACACTACTTAACCTCTGTGTCATGTACCCTTGGAGTGAGAGAATGATAACCAACACAGAGCTATTATGACATGTGTATCCTTAGTGAGTGACAATGGTGTGGCTGTCGCCATGGCAATTGGAGAAGAGACATGTTTTCTTAACACATAAACAGCTTTGAAAAATGGCTTTCAAAATGAAGACAACAAATATGCTTGTTGTCTGAATAACACTCTACCTTTTCAATACATTTTTTAAATTAGATACTTGACTGGAGATATCTGGTTTCTATGAATCCTTCTCCCTTAGAAAGTCTGCTGGTGCTCAAGAAGCCCTCACATCCTGTAGCAAAGAGTAATGGTGTGTACTGCATGGAGTGTGCACTTGACTTTTCTTTACAGTTGGAAGTGTGAGGCAATAATGCCTTTGTGAAGACAGACAGCACAGTGGGGATGTGGCAGGGAAGGGGATGGCAGCTGGAAAGTGAGTGCCAAGAGATGGTGCTTGGGACTCAGCCTTCTGATATAAATATACAGTGATTAGCCCAACTCAACAGTTGAGATCAGAGGACCTCAAGCAGGGCAAAAGACTAAACCCACAGGGCTAATTTCCATGGTATATTGTAGCTGCTCTTTCTGAATGTTCCCCCAAGATGCTGCCAGTGATATATCCCTCACCGGGAAGGATGATGATGCTGATGCAGATCCGAACAATCTCATGTTTGGGAAGCAGACCACTGTTTGCCCAACTCTGTATGAGTAATGTAGCTCTCAATGACCACTACAAGTAGGCAGTAAGCTCCTGTAAGAGTTGTATTTAAAGTACCCTTCCAAAAAAGTGGCCACTGGAACAATCGTGACATAGGGCAGCATCATTGCCTAAATATATCATAGAAACGCATATTTTAAAAAAAAGTGTATAGTGTCTACTGTAATGTTGATCTTGTTAGCTTTGTCAAAAGTATGTTGTGGCTTCATTGGTAGGGCAGGCAATTTTGTAAACATCAGGAATGAGAAAGGATTCTAAAGGGAATGTGGGCTTTCCATTTTACAAATGACTGACCAGCATAAACAGATCCCCGAACGATTATGCGAATCTCAGTTTGTGGGTCTTAGACAATGGATAGCATGATTATTGGAAATGGAAGTCTTGCTTGTTTTGGCGTAGAGCATCTGACCAGTCAATATAGCTCTGGTATTCATTGACTCTGCATTAGTGGAATAATGAACAGTATTTCTGCATTCCCATAGGGGGGTAAACACTCAATCAGGAAACATGAATGAGAGATTCTTGTACAGATTTCTAATTTCCCTCTTGAAAAAGAAGAAAAGGCGTACAATAAATGTTCATTTGAAGCTGACAAAGGCAGCCGATTTGGGAATACAAAGCCCTTTGAAGCTCCTGCTCTGCCACATCGTAAGAGAAAGTGAGATCTAGCTTAGCCATCAACACATGAATATTTCCACAATCTCATAGCATCCTTCAGGCCTTCCGTTGCTTTTGCTGCTACAGACACCACCAGAAAAAAAGACCCAATAGAGGAGATTTGTTTACCCTTGTGTAGGAAACCGGCTTGAGCTGATGATATGATAGTTTAATTATAACATGCTTAATACCCATAGGATTCTAAGCGCAGACCCAAGGAGCGAACCTGTGTTGCTCTGTGTTGTCTTGCTTACAAGGTGAGCACGTTGGCCCTGAGCTATCCTCCCAAGACAAGAGGTGAAAACATTTCACCTAGTCCAGCTTGTGGGCCACTTCAAGCGCAGGGTCTAGATACCCCATTTATAGACTTATTTTAGAATGGTAGAGGCCGATGAAATTCCTTTCCGCCACTGCTGTTTCCTGGCTCTCACGTTCATTACAGGTGGAGCTTCATTGTGGGGATTTACTCTAATCACTTGCTCTGCCTCTGACCATGTGGGAAAAATCAAGCACATAGGCACTCGATGTTGATTACAAAAGAACAGCGGATACATTCCCTTTTACTTTCTATTTAAGAAATATACCATGAGTGGGGGTGAATAAGTTAGAAGTCCGATTACCTTAGCGCCAGGGAATTACCTGACCGGTAATGCCCCCCCCACCGCAAGGGTTATATTGCTATTAGTACTAATAGCGTTTTTCCCATGTTGAGAAATGGTGTGTTTGCCATTTCTCAACTTGAGAAAAAACTGCAAATCAAGATGGCCGCCATGGATCAGGGAGAAGGAAACAACATGTAGTCTTTTCTCCCTTTCCATGGTAGCTATTGCTGTGACAGGGATGTACTGGGAACACTAGTCGTCTCAGTGCTGGTGAGGAATAAGGCAGCGCCAGGTAAATGGGACGCAGGGGCATTGGAGATGTGGAAAAGAGGGATGGGTGGGGTGGGGTGAGCTGAGGTGAAGGGGAAGGGGAAGTGGGGGAGCGCAGTTACCTAATTCCGGAGAGGGAAGATGGTGACCTGCATCTCTGAGGAGGCTCAGAACGGTCGTTTTACTGTGTGGTAAAAAAAAAAAATACATTCTGGGCCTCCTGATTGGCTGGGAGGCTGCCAGACCCCCCTCTTTGAGTATTTATTCTCCTTCATACTCTTTTATGCACCTTTGTTTCACTCTTCCTGCAGGAAGCATGAGAGTGGCATTACCAGGTGTGAGCACCGCGTCCCTGCAAGCCCTTTTGCACAGTATGTAAGGCGCATGTGTTATTCCTTTCATGGGCATAGTCATATATTCTAGGGTGTTAGGAACAGTCACTGCGACTCTTGAGTTTCATTTGCAGTGAGGCGTCTGATATCAATTTCTGGAGAGAACCTTGAGACTCGGGCTGCTCTGACTTTCATTAGGCCTTCCAGATACAGAAATAGCCGTATTCTCACAGTTGAAGGTTAAAGGTGGCTGAGGGGAATTTCATGGCTCATGGGGGCAATTTCCTGGCTCATTTGGAAGCAGGTTCATAGAGCTCTTAACAGTCATTTAACGCTTCGTATGAAGAAATATCTTGAACCTTATGGAAAAAAGGTGTGACTTGTTAGGACGTTCAGGTCTACCTAAGGGGAAACGTATTTTCCTATATGACCACAATGAACTATGTTATAGACAATACTGTGTGACATATTAATGACATTGAATGGCTTATGAAGTGCAATTCAGAACTCATGTTGGGAAATTTGGTGGCCCGAATGGGGTAATTTAATTGTTTGCATTTGGTCAAACTTTATGTCTCTTGGGCCAATTATATGTGTGTAATTTCATTGCCTCTAGGAGGAACTCTATGGGTTCTTTTAGGCCCCCATTACGTATTAGCATTCCCGCCGCCTCCTACCCCGGTATGTCTCACAGGATATTATAGGTGGTAGGAATGCGTGGGATTCTTATTCTATGGAGTCCTGTAGGACTCCTTGGGAGGAATTACCTGTATCACCAGCACCGGTTTTACCAGTGCCAGTAATTCTGCCAGCTTTTAGCCTGTGGGGTCCTGATTAACCTCCTGCTTGTGGCTGGAGGTAAATCAGTCACCCCCACTGGCAAAGTCGTAGTTTCCCAGTGCGGTAAAAGTGCCAGTGGCAGTTTTACCACCAATTTTACCAGCATTTTTCACGCACGGAAACTAATAATGACCCCCAATGTTCTGGTCATTACGAGTGTTTTTCTTTCATGCTGAAGATGTCAGCAATTCCATAGCCAGTTTGGCATCCAGGTAATGCTAGAAAGCGAGGGGCAGTTTCTCATGCCATGATGCCAATCTCACATTGACAGGTGGTCAGTTTTGTGGCCTAAATAAAGTATGTTATTTTAAAAAATATTTATTATCAAGTGAGTATTTCACTTCTTCCGAGCATTTTTATGACCAATCGGTTGAACATTTTAGAGCAATTATGAGGCCAGTTTGTGGCTGGCATGTTTTTAATTTCAGAAGTCGTTTGGGATTAAGATCATGAACAGTGCAGCTGCATGTTCTGCTATGGGTGGGAGCGGGAGGGAGAGAGGGGGAGTGAAAGGCTTGTGTGAAAAGAATTCACTGCTGACTCGGATGGAAACGTCATGCTTACAGGAGGGCTTATTTCATGACTGTGAGCCATTTAAGCTAGTGTGAGTCATGCTCAGTCATGCTATAGAAGAACACCAGACTGGTGGCAAGGTAGTTTCCCAGTTCTTCCACAGTGGAGAACGTGGCCAATGGGAGGACATTGCAGGCACATACTCTATTGAACCAGGGGGAGAAATTTACAGTAATGTGAGTATTGAGTGAGGTGTCGTACTTGGTTCTTTTTGAGTTGAAATTAGAGGTTTTTTTTTTTATAACGATTGAGGAATTTTAAAAATCTGCATTATACATGTAAATGCGAAAATAATTTTTAAAATACACGTTCAGCTCCTTCATGTAAAAAAAGAAAATGAATACATGGAGGAAGACACTACCTTTCTCCCCACCTTTATCTCCAAATGATGTTGCCTTTTATTCATTTTTTCAGAAAAATGTGTGAATAAAATACTATCTGACCAGTAATATTATTTCTCAGCATATCTTTTAACACTATTGATTCAAGGGAATGTCCAGCTAGCCAAATTAGGCGAGAAAGAGTTCTGCATATGTAGGGTCTAACTCCGTTGCATGTTTCTATTTTCTAAAAGTGATCCCCTTTTTTTAGCAACAAAAAAGGGGGTCTGCAACCTGGGACTTTCCAGATGTTTGGACTACAACTCACATGATCCCTCAGCATTGTGTCATGGGCCCTTGCACATTCTGCCCTGTGCAGGGGTAGGAGGAATGAGTAAGACACCATCTTATTTCAGAAAATCAACTCATAATATAATTAATTTAGCATTGGCTTTAAAAGGCCAGGTAGAATATAGCACCTTGATAAGATAAGCACATGGATATCCTCTGAGGCTATATTATGATTCAGTATAGGTAGCAGAGATAGTGTTGTGATACATGCTTAAGGGCAGTACAAACTGGTGTCCGGTCAAAGTTTCGACTCAAAAGGGTCGAATGACAAAAGGGTCGAGTCAATTCAAACGAAAACAAAAGGATCACATTTTTTTTTTAAATGTAGATTTATTTTTTATTGCTTTAGTATAGGTAAAAAAAGGTGTTTTTACACCAAAAATCATTTGCGCTAGTGCTTAGCACTGTAATGTGTACTCAAAGTGCTTCAATGCTTAAAGAGGCTCCCAGAAGCCTATGCTAGCTTTGTAGTGAAAAACAGCTCTAAAAAGCAATGGGGTTTTAGAAGTTATGTCTCAGACACCAAGAAAAGTGTGTGTTTTGAGTTAGCATTCATTCATTAATGCATTATTGTATATGATCATTTAGCATAGCAAGGCGCTAGGCAGCGTGACCATATCATGCCATTCTTGCATGCATGCTTACATATGTACTGTAGTTGAATTGAGCAGTCCAGTGCATTCATCCCTATGCAAACCTATAGTTATGAGTAGGCAGTGGAAGCAGGTCCACTCCATGTTCTCTTTAGCAAGATATACAGCAAGTAGCCTGAGAGGTAAGAAGAAGCACCTTGTGACGTTGAGGCCTTGAGCTGGGACATTTAGGGCATGCTAGATAGATACATATTCGTTGAGCCGTTACTGATCATTCAGCTTGAGGATTTTACTCACAAATAAAATGGACACGTAGGGGTGGTACCAGCCAATATTGTGTACCATTATCCTGAGGATAATAGGAGGTACTTTTTTTCCAGAGGCCAGCAGCTGGGGGATTTGCCTGACAGTGGGAGCTTTTGTTAAGAGTGGAACCCTATACATAGGCTTTCAGACCATAGACACAGGCTACTGCTTATGCAATGCCAGGGTTGGTGTTTGTGGAGCGCTGAACATCATCTAAATGCCATTGCTACATGTATTCCTTGAAAGGCTTTTTTAATGTTGATGTTGAGTTTGCTTGACTGAATAGTCTGCAATTCTGATCATGTGGCATTGTGCATTGTTTTGATTGAATATGTTAAATGCACAGGTTAATTCCTTGCATTATGCCCCTTGGTTTGGTGTAGAAGAAACATAAATAGTTTGAGGACCTTTAGCAGTGTTAGACATTTCCTTGGCGAACAGATGCAAAGAGGGCTTTAGCATTTAGAAGGTGAATTGATGATACCAGATGGTTTAGTTAAAGGGGAAGTGGCCTCAGACTCATCTCATGTAGAGATTTCAGCTCTTGTTTTTTTTTCTTCTTTTTTATGTTGAAAATGGCAACGTGTTTGGAACTTATGTTGATTTAGCAGGAACTAAGCAAGGGAGATTGAAAAGGTATTTGCAAATAAAATGCTTCTTTTTCATACTTTGACATTGGTCATTCTTACCTCTGAAACAATACTTACACATTGGGACTCACATCGAGTTGGGTGGTATTCCAGTGGTAAATCTGCTAGAATACCACCCAACAGAATTATGGTTACGACCAATTGTCTGGCGTATTTACTGCCAGATTACAAGTTGTGGTGGCAGAGTCAGTCCCCATTATTTTGGAGTCCATAGGACTGCATGGGGGATTTCAGTGGAATTACCGCTGGTGGAATTACCACTGCTGTAATTCCACAGATTGTGCCGATTCTCTGGCAGAAAGTGGCAGGATTTACCTCCAGTATGATGCTGAAGGTTAATCCCCCACTCCAGGGCCAAACTAATTTATGGCGGAGTGGGAAAGTGTCAGTAATTCCGTTACCACCACTTCTTTTCCAGCACCGTCATACTCGTAATGATCCCCATTGAGTGTTATGGGGATAGCTTATCAGAAAAACTGCATTATTTGTTCTGTGTGCCTCTCTCCATGTCTCTATTCTCTGTGTGCATTAGGACATTTCAAATGATTGACAGGGAATAGTGGCTGCACCTGTGAGTAAAATGTCAGGTTCTGAGGGTTGTAATACTGTAATGCTATACATGCTGTGAGGAAGTGGAGGGGAAACATACCTTGATGTCGACACATGTAATTGTTAACTGATTATTCTAGAAATAGCAGAAATCAGCTCTGGTTAGGCCTGGAGGAGATGTCCCTCTTGCTAGTCCAGTGGACAATAGAGCCTTCCGTTCACAATAGAAAAGCGCTAGCCTTCCTATCTGAGCTGAGCTGAAATGGCAGGGGGCAGAGTTGTTACCTAGCCGGGGGATTGATAACAAGATGTGTAACATGGTGCCCTCAATGTGGGACAATCACGGTTTTCTCTAACCCCTTTCATTATAACATAGCAGATTACCTTAACTTAATGTGCCAAGTGTGTGCAAGGTTTTGTTGGGTTTTTGTTTAGTCTCTTCACTTTTGATTTGGAGAGCATTGGGCAGTTTGAAATAATACTGAGAAGGCATTTGAGTGGTAAAAAAACTCTTTCGATAGGGAGCCCCAGAAAAGCACCTATCATCTGGTGACAAGCACCACTAATAAACATCACCAGCGCAGGGTAATGAGGTCCAGGGTTTCTACCATGCGTAATAAATACTGCTTGATTAAATTATAGATCTTATATTGTGCCAATCAACACCGCAGTGCCCTGACAACGACAACGCTTGTCCAGCATAGACAAGGGTATCCAGGCACAAGTCTGCAGAAGAACGGAGAAGGGCATTAGAGGACAGGAAAGATGAAGAGAGTGCCAGAGTTAAACACATATAAATGATCGGTCCTGGTAAGAGAGGCGATGGAAGGTAGGGATGGAGCAGTGATAGTTTGTAGGCTGGTAGTGTCAGTGAAGAGCGACCAAAACATACAGCTGATCAGGAGAAGGGCCAACACATAATGCTCATGAGAACAAGCATATTGCATGTGAGATAATTTATCTAGGACATTAAAAGAATACTCAAGTTGATCAGAAAGTGGTGGCAAGAGGGGCCGCGGTTGTGCTCCTCTAGTATACCCTTGAAGTATGGGGTCTTGTTTGGTTGTTAGGTGTTACCATATCATGTCATTGGAGGACACATCTGGCATTGCCCAGCCAGCTGTGACAAAGCCCTGAGCAGACGGTGTGCTATTAGGTTATTTGCCAGTCAACTATTCATCGCAGGCAAAAAAGATTGAATATTCGAGCCCACGTGCCCTGACCAACCAAGCCTCTTGCTGCACAAGAGTGCGTGGAGGAGATGACAGGCACGATCGGGTCAGAAGACGGAAGTCGCGGGCATGCAGGGTGTGTGTGAATGTGTGTGTCTGCGTTTTTGTGTGTCTGTGTGGAGGCTGAGGGGGAATGTCTGTAGTGTAGAAAGAAGGGGTGGGGAGAGAAGGGCTGTTTGATGAGGGCATGGGGAGCAGGTAAGTGTAAGTGTTTTGTGTTTCTGTTGGTGTGGGGGTTGAGGTGAAATGTTTTTGGTTGAGAAGAGAGAAATTAAAGGATGTTCCACCACCTGTGACAAATTAACTTCCGGGGCACCCGTGGTCCAGGGATGAATATCGTTTTCTAAACCATCAATCAGTCCCACACCTCTAGTACACCAGAAGGGATCCAAACACATTGGAAACACAAGCAAATTATAAACCTCCTTGTCCAATTTTGATAACGTGGACGGAACGGCAGGCTTATCTCCTTAAGGTCGTGGAACGTTGGTTAGTTGCAAAACAGCAAAAATACAATTATCACTCAATGATAAAAGGGACTGTCCAGTCAAGGTTTTATACAAATATCTACTTTATTATTATCACAACAGAAAGTTCTAGCACACTATAAATACAACCCACCCTGTAAATGAATGCAGAGGACAGACAGTTTTTAAGAAGGAAAAGGGATGCACTCTGGATACTGACAGGTGGATAGTTTGTAAAGTAATCGCAATAGTCCAGAGATACCTGGTTCCAACACAAGGGGGGCAATGGGTCTTACAATGTCTCTAGGTGCCTTCGGAGAAGGACCATGTAGAGAGAACAACAATGTACCTTGTACTTTAGAAGTTCTTGGTGCTCAACAGTGTACAGTTGGTTTCAGAGCGCTTAGCAGCTTCTGAGACAGAGTTCACGATGGGAAACAGATGCAGATATCAAGCAGCAGGCAGTTTGGTGAATGAGGCTGGACCGACGGCTGCAGGCTGGCAACACAGTTGCTCTGGGTCAGGAATAGATGTCTCAGTAGTGGTTGCCGGGTCTGAAGCACTGGTCGGCATTAGCGACTGCGGCGTATCAAAAGTCAGCTGTGATGTCGGTTGCAGCTCGAGGGCTTGAAAATGTCTTTTAAAATGGAAGTCAGTGGATGATTGTCGATGCACTCCTAGTAGATTCTTCACTGGGCTTGTGTCGTCCTTTAAGGCGGACTGACTAAAGTTGGGGAGAGTGTTGCAGGCAGCTGCCTTGACCTTGGTTTGGTTCAGGGACTCTCTGGCACTTCCCACCTAGGAAGCTTGTTGCAAAGCCTAGCAGGGCATGTCGTGTGCTGGCTGAGTACCAGCTCTGGAGCTGCTGGAAGGGTCCTCCAGGTTCATTATCTCCCTCTGTTCCCTGGAGTATGTTAATGGGAGGGATCTTTCTTCTCTGTTTAGAAATACCCGCCTTCCTTTACTGGCAGAAGATGTAAGGCAGGCTGTACCTTCAGCCACGGTCCAATGCTGAACTCTTCTTGTTACTCCTTGCAAAGTCTCCAGATGATCTGCCAAAAGAGGGGCCTGACCCTCGTTTAAAAGCAATTAGTCCCCACTGATAGGTGTAGGCTAAGCATACTTTAATGAAACAATCCTGGATCCCCACCAACAATCTCCTGTATGCATGAGGTCATAACCAGAGTGCTTTGCAGCAGAAAAAGTAATGGGGTGAAAACATGTATTGTTAAGTCCCACCCATCTCCCTGTCTGTTGTGAATTAAAGGGTCTCTTTGGTTAATTGAGCTCTCTGTGGTTCCTGATGTTTAAAGCAGCAGGTCTCCCATGAAGCTGTGCCAAGAACAGACTTTCTGTCTCCATTCTCATACCTTCTGAATGAGGTCCCCCTGTGGGGGTGACTACTGTAAATACATAGTCACTGACATGTCAGGTCACTGCCCTTGATACTGAGAGGTGGGAGCTGGTTTCAGGTTGGCACAGTGCATATCAAAGGTTGTTGGGGTTTTCCTGTCTTTTGTTAGTCCTGCGACCAGGCCACCCATGTGCTTGTTTGAATTTACTCTGATTAGTATGCAAAGCTGCCACCAGCAGCTAACAAAGGACAGGGCAGATCCCTGGAGCCTAAGAGGTTGAAGAAAACATTGGAAATACTGCTGAGAAGCTGTAAATGTTTTTTTTTTTCCTGCATGGAAGGGAACAACTGATTGAAAAATGACCTGCATATGGACTGCCAAAGGAGGAGACAAGCGGGACATCCGCAATGCCCCTCTTTCACACCCATATACCATGTCATGAATAAAATGTTCAGGATTGACCCGTTTGCACATTTACATTTTGCATGCAGTCTATTTCCAACCATTAAATGAAGGTACACATAGATTTAAAGAAGTACCACACCCTGTAATTATTATAATCTGCATCTGTTACTGCCAACTGGCAGCCTTTTTAGAATAAGGCCAATTTACAGAAGGTAACAGTAAATACTGCATGCGGTATTCCCATTTGGAAATTCGACAAACTTGTAGTGAGGCTCTGGCCCTTACTGTCTGTCTAGGGGAGTATATGTACCCGCCCTTATTCCCCCTAATGTACAAAGCAACACACGTATAGCATAGCTGAACCATGCTACATAGGTAGTCAATGGTCTCATCACCTGCTGCAGTGATCAGTGTGTGATCTGCAAATCCGGTGTTTGAATAATAGTTGGGCCACACCCACCCAGGCTTCGATCCTTCAGAGCATGATAGGCAATTATAATATTAACTATTGTAATGCCAAGGGTAACACATAATGCATACACAAACAATAGCATAATGTATGCTTTCTAATTGTAAGGTTGTGAGACGATTCAGTGTCATATGGCACAGCATGCCCCAGGACTGTGCTTCAGTTTCTCCATCAGTTGGGTTCTTGGAGTTGTAATCTTAGCTGGGGTAAATCTTATGCAAATAACTAAAGTAAATCGAATGTAAGAGCATAGCCCAGGGCTGGAATGTGGTGTGCCTGGGGAGATAGCATCACCTGGTCATCTGAGTTGAAACATCACAACTAGTGGAATATATTATGATCCCGTAGCCGGACAGGAGGGGTAGTTCTTGGAGAACTCCCCCTGGTCCCCCATTGTCTATTCTATGCAATAGCCTGCAGGCACATTAACTCAAAATACAGCCAGTCATAAACCTCCATCATCTTCCGGATTGGGGTTGTTTGATCAGAAATAATTGACCTTTTCACAAATGAGCAAACTCGTTTTGTTTGTTTATTTCTTTTAATGCAGGGGGGATACCGTCGCAACCCCCACCTCCCCCACCTTAACCAATTCCTTTACCCCACCCCTTATCTATATTTAATTCAAAGTTACCGAAATTCCTAAAGAATTCTAACTAAATAATTCTGTCAATTTTGAAAAAGGTCAATTTGGACCACAATCAAATATCCTAATTCCGAATTTTCGTACCTTCATGATTCCTTTTGACTTCAATAAAAGATGCATCTCAATAAGAATGATGGTATTACACAGAATAATACACCCCATCAACTTCCACTTAAGGATATTATTGGTCACCTTGGAGAGTGATGGATGCACAAAAACCTTTAAAGTACTGCACTCGCCTGCGTCTCCCAATATCTTTAAGATATACAGCTCAGGATGAATCATTCTGTATATTAAGTGTCATGAGATAATTCAGTTTGTAGTATATACTATATTGCCAATGTCATTCTGATGATTTCAGGGTTTTGGCGTCCCGTACCAATATTTTAGGAGAATGCAAAGTAGTGTAGGGGAGGAATGGCCACGAGGCCCTCCTCACCTACAGCTCCCTCCCCAGGTGAGGACCATGGCTCGGTGGGAGCACCCTCATGCCACCCGGGCCCAGGTGGAGGGGGGTTCACCCGCCGACGACATTGCCCACACGCACCCTGTCTTTGCATTTACCGAAACTTAAGTTAGGCCTAGACGCCATCTTGCACAGCAAACATGGTGTGAGTTCAGCACACTGTAACGAGGCCCCCACCTTTGGAGGGCCTTTCATGCATCTCTGCCGCCTCAGCAGCCCTGGCAGATCCGCTGCGAGCGCGTTCCCATGAGAAAGTCGGAGATGAGCTAAACCCGAGATGCCAACACGGCAACATTATATTAGTAACAATGTGATATTGCACCCCGTATGACCCGGACCGCAAGGCCGGGGCAATGGGGAAAAAAGCTGAAGCATCACTATCTGAAGAAGGTAGAAAATAGTTCAAGTATTGGTATTAATGAACTACCTCTGTTTAAAATGTGAATGAACCATAAAAATGTAACGTTATATGATATCCCTTCAGGTCTGGACTAATGCTGCTATAACCACGGAGAAAGATGTTGACCAAGCGTGTAACCTCTAGTTGTAAAAGTGTTTTTCAATAGTATGTAGAAACTTGAACTCATATATGTTTTGAATCACCCAAAGCGGCGAGCATCAATCTCTGTAGGCCATAACCTAGATATCCCTCGTATAACGTTTAATGTACATACAATACGCACACAATGTAGTGAACATAATGTTAGGTAGTGAAAAGGCACTGGAACCGACTGTATTAAAGAAATGTGTAACGAAAATGAAATATATATATATATATATGTGTGTCTGAATAACGTTAAAATAAGGCAGAACAGTATAAAACTTCTGCATTCACTGATCAGCAACGCACGAGGAAAATACCTTTGTGAGTATATGCAAGGTCATTCCCTCTCCCACCCCACCAAGCCTGCCAGATAAAAAAGCTAAGACTTGTGCTGCGCTCCCTCACCTCCCCCAACCAAGCTGGCGTTACTTCAGAGAGTCAGAGGCCCCGGCGCCGCAACCAAGGCCACAGCCCGCCACCTGTGTTATTTACAGCACGGTAATAAACCCACGGATGAACCCACTGATCTACCAGCACCCTCTCATAAATCCCCACGAACCCCCCAAGAATCCTGACCCCGTGTAAGGACGACCCCCATCATTGGGACAAGACACAGAGACCCATCTATATAATAACTTCTAACGCAGCAGACAGACATGTATCACTCGGCCCAGGTCCCAGAGCCCCGTCCCGTGACCTAAAATACCGGTCAATAAGACACAGGTAAATCTCACCCCAACCGACAACCACCAGACCTCTCACGAGGTGCATTCCTCATGTGTTGTGTTTATTTTATAAGATAAGCCGGTGAAGCGATTTATTAATGAACGTAAATGTCATTTTCTGAATAACTGTAGTGTGCATGGCCTAGGGCAAATGAGACAGGAAAGGTATTCGTCATTGTCACAGGCTGCCCCAGCACATCAACACCGCACGGATGACCTCAAGCCGGCCTGCCAGGCCCAACCCAACCCACGAGGCTGACCAGTGACGTCGTCCCGCCAAGACCAACCCCGCGGCAGCAACACCTATAGTTAGTCGACACCACCCAATCCCAATTGACTTGTGCCCCCTATAGTGTTTAGGTGTTGATGACGTTTTTTGTATTAGAAATACGCCTGTCTTTGCTATTGTCAGGCAGAGCGCTCTCGTAGGTTGCAGAGTTCTTTGCATGCCTTATCTTTGGATAAACTCCCACTTACGCTCACCCGCACTCTGTCTTGGTCTTATTCCCATTACGGGAGAGTCCCTTATTGTCTCTCATTGCGGGGAGGATCGTGCTGAATTGGGGGCGCTTCCTTTCAGTGGTGACCCCGATAGCGTGATATCTCCAAACTATTTTTCCTAACTCCTTCTTAAACGACCCCCTTGTGGCACGAGAATCTCCGGTCGAGAAGGGAGACGCACGGTGAGCCGTCTCCGGGAGGCCGCCCGCCAACGGCGACCGGCACAATAAGAAGTGCGCACTCAATGAGAAAGGGTACGGGATCCCGATTGGAAAAAAATCCCCTTTGAGTGCCGCTCGCCGGAGCCAGGGGCTGACCGTTGAGTTACCGGTGACGCCGCCTGGACGGACCCAGTTTCGGAGAGTATCGGTTCAAGACGGGCACGTGAGTACCGAGTGCGAGTGATCGTCAAGGGGAAAAGAAGGGGAATTGGGAATAAAAGAACGGGGACAGGTAGAGGAGAAGAATATCGGGGGTCTACTACAGACGGGTCTTGAAATTTTCTTTATTCTTTCTTTTGCATATGGCCATTAGGAGTAAGAAATAAGTGACGTGGTAGAAGTGACGGAAACCTAGCTCCGAGAGGGGGTGGAAGGCGGCGCCGCATAGTACTATCTAGACTAGTACTGGGAATATATGAAGAAGTGAGAAATAAGTTATTGGTGTCTAGCAAAAGGAGACACCGGGAATATTTTTTAGTGATTGTGCTCTCTCTCTCTATTTCTTCTTTTTCCATTTCCACGGGGTAGGGGGCGAAAATGAGAAAGGTATAAAGAAGTTAGAACATTTTAAAAAGCGGGGACTCAGTAGTGGCACGAACAGACGTGAACACAGTAACCTTAGCAGGAAATCAGGGACAGCTGGTTAGGGAGGAAAGGGAGGAGAAAGACAAAGAGTGTGAGTGGAAAGCATTGTGAAGGGTGCGCGCACCGTACGAGTGTGAGAGACGAACGGGTGGCCGCGAGGTGGTGTCAGAGAGTGTGGCCATAACCAGTACTTGATCAATTACAAGTGAGATCACATAAGAGTGCCTGGGAATGGGAAGGAGATGAGATATGGTGAGTGAGAAGAGATTTGTGCAGTGAATAACGGTGGGTGATAATTTTAAGAGGTCCGCTCTTGTCTGTGCCATAAAGGAATACATACGCATATTTACAGCTAATAAAAGGTAACGAAAGCGAACGTGGTAGCGCTAGCGATTTAAAGGATGGGGGCTGAAACTCCCTTGTCACACATTTGCAAGAGCTTGCCGGGATATGCTGAACGCATAAATAAATATCATGATCAATGGTTAACAGAATTGAAAGGGGAGGGGTTGCCCCAGATTTGGCCAGAAGGAGGGTCCTTTGACAAAAGCGTTCTTGATATGGTATGTACATGTATTCGCCTCAAGTATAAGGGAAAACAATGGCAGAACAGGAAGGAGATATTAGATCTTTGGAGATTGTTTGAGGAAGTACCCCCACCCAAAGCTCCAGCTCCAAATATTGATTTACCCTCCACCACAGACAATCCACTAATGATCCCGCGAGAGGAAAAGGAACAGTTAAGTACAGAACAGCCTGCGGAAGTGGTTATGTTGTACCCAATATTACCTAAACCAGCCCCTGCAGCAGGATATAGCGACCCGATTTATGTGCCTCCCCCTTCAACCAGCACGCCACAAAGACCAACTGCACCCCCACCATACGAAAACACCAGAGAGCGCACCCAGGGAGGCACACAGAGAGTGGACATAGAGAAGTTAACGAGTGACTTAGAGTGGAGGCTTACAGTGGCACGAGATGAGCTCTCAAGAATAAAAGACATATGTGAACGCACAGCATGCGCCCCCACACAATCTGGACGCACGTCTAGAGCGTCGAGCGAAAGTAGACAAATTGAGGAAGGATGGAAAAAGGGGGAAATACTGTTCAGAATTGAGGAAGAACCGACCAGGATAATAGAAGTAGGGACAGCAGAAGGAAGCATTGGTGATGTCTCGCGAGAGAGAGGGATCAGAGAGGATTTGTTATGTGATGTCAGAGGAGGGGGGGATGAGAGTGATAGATTGAGCATGGCAGTAGGAGGAGAAGGCGAGGAGCTAGATGGGGCATGTTCACTGGGGACTATAGAGGATGAATGGATAGGACGACTAAGAAATAGGGTGGGGAAGATGGCGTCATTAGAGTCAGCAGTGACTAAGGAAAAGGAAGCTGCAACGGCAAAAGGGAAACTACAACTACCATTACTCCACAGGGGAGGTGGGAGGCCGAACTATATACCGTGGGCTCAGATGGACAAGGCTAACTTAATGAAATTACTACCACAGCTGTCAGGAGGGGCAAGCAAGTGGATATATGCATTTGAGAAACATACCGCGGGTATACCGCTGGCGGTAGGAGATGTGAAAAGCCTACTAGTGTCCGCAGTAGGGGATCAGGCAGACAGAGTGTGGGCTAAAGCGGGTTTTCCAGCTGTAACTTTAGAGTGTGATCGCCATGATGGGGCTTCTTTTAACACCGTGCGAGCAAGGGTGTGGGACGCACTGCGGGAAACCTTCCCAGATACCCCTGATTTGCAGTCAGTAATGCAATGTACCATGAATGATGGGGAGGACGCTATGGATTACATTCTCCGGGTGCAGGAGATGTGGAGAGCGGAAACGGGTACGCCCTGGCACCAATCCACGTCTCTATTTTACTTCATCATTAAAAGAGGGCTCCCAAAGGAAGTGCAAAAGGCACTAGATAAAATAGCAGGTGTTGAGGCAAAAGGCTGGCCGGAGATCCAAAGCATAATAGTACACCATTGTAAACGGATCAAAGAAAGAGAGAGGGAAGTAGCACAGAAGAGGTTGGCGGACGAGGCGAAGTTGGTGCAATCAAAATTGGTGAAGGTCGCAGCAGCGGTAGCGGGACTCCCACTCATACGGGAGGGAGAGGAAGGAGAGGAGGGGCAAATAGCAATACAAGGAAGAATAGCAGCGAATTGGGCAGGACAAGGGCAACGACAGTGGACAGAGCAGGAGCAGAACGGAGGTCCAACGTGGCAAGAGTGGGCCCCAAGAGGAGGAAGAGGTGGGTACAGGGGGCGAAGAGGAGGACAAGGGTATGGAGGAATGGGAGGAAATGGGTGGCAGGGTCCCAGAGGTCCACAGGGGAGCTGTTGGAATTGTGGGAGATGGGGGCATTACTCAAGGGAATGTAGGAGCAGACAAAACAACGGTTTCCAAGAGATAGAACAGTACGGACACCCCCATCCAGGAAGCCCCTACGGCCTCCCCATGGGACAATACCAGCAACCAGACAATGTAGTACAAAGGAGTAACGCACAACTACACGGACATCAATACCGAACACAAACCAGCCCACAGAATAATGACAATGTGCACTACACGCCTGGTAATACTTTCGCCACAGGAGCTAATGGGGCACCAGCCCCCGCACCTTACAGTGGAGTGTCAGTAGTTTCGGGGAACATTTTCGATCAAGGGGGGGCAATGAGACACCCCGCATAGGACAGCCCACAGAGAGCACTTGCGTGTCCAGTACTGTCTACGACCCACAATGCATCAGAGGAACCATTGATAGGAGCGCAGATAGGAGACAAGCAATTCATATTCATGGTGGATTCGGGAGCGGAGAAATCATGCATTAGAGAGGGCCGGTTCCCGTTATCTAATAGAACGTTAGAGACGCAGGGGTTCTCTGGGGCTGTAATTGAAGTTCCTTACACAGAGGTATTGGATGTGACAGTGGGGGGTAAAACAGTGAAAGCACCCTTACTGTACTATGAAAACTCTCCCATCAACTTACTGGGGAGAGATCTCTTGAGCAAACTAAACATGACCATATCATTCACAGGGAGCGGCATCGTATGTTCAACGCCAGGCATATGCCCCCTCCGTATATTAGCAGTAATACACGGCCACACAATAATAAAAGAGATCAGAGGGGTACCAAGAAATGAGGAGATGTTTGTTGAAGGCATGAGAACATTGGCTCTCATAGTACCAGAACTAAAAAGGGTGGAGTGGAGAATCCCAGCAGAATTCCTTTTTCGTCCCATAGCAAGCCCTGACACTGCTCTTGGGGAAGTACTATCGTTGGATTTGCATGCAATACATGTATCAGCAAACAGAATATGTGTGATTGGTATTGACATGGAAGGGTGTGAGTGGCGGACAGTATTGTGTACAAATGCAAATATCCCGCTGAGAGAGCTCTCGGACGAGGAGCTATTTTCTGACACTGAAGGAGATGGTGAAGTAGTGATGGAACTGGCAATGCCCTGCGACATTGTAGTTACAGCCAGACAAACTAAAGTTGAACTAATGGCGGTAGTAGGAGCACCGCATACATTTTTTGATGAAGACATGAGTTCAGTACCCGCTAACTTATGGACTAATGGCCCCCACGATGTAGGGTTGCTACATGAAGTTCAGCCTGTGGTGATAAAAGTAAAACAAGGAGCAATACTACCTCGGGTGAAACAATATCCACTGTCGCGAGAAGCAGAAGAAGGGATCAGAGAGACAATAGAAGCACTGCTAGCACAGGGTATAATAGTGCCCTCAAACTCCCCATGCAACACATGCATTTACCCAATCAAAAAAGCGAAGGGGGGTTCATGGAGGATGATACAAGATTTACGCCCATTGAACGATGTGGTAATGAAGGAGTTCCCTTTAGTCCCGAACCCGGCGACAATACTGTGCAACATTCCAAAAATAGCATCACACTTCACAGTAATTGACTTAAAAAATGCGTTCTTTTCGATTCCCTTGGCAGAAGAGAGCAGGTACTTGACAGCATTTACATTGGGAGGAAGGAGGTTCGAACACTGCAGACTACCACAAGGATATTGCGAGAGCCCAAGCATATTTAACAGGGTACTACATGAAGATCTGGGGAATTTGTCTGTAGAAAGCACAGTGATTCAGTACGTTGATGATTTATTGGTTTGCGCACAGGCTGAGGAAGAATGCAGACAGGACTCGATAACACTCTTGACATTATTGGCAAATAAGGGGTACAAGGTGGACAAGGGGAAGTTACAATACTGTCTGACGGAGGTCCTATACTTGGGTCAGTTGATATCAAAGGACGGCAAGCGAATTATACCAGACAGGGCACAGGCGATTAGAACAATTGGGGAGCCCAAAACAGTAAAAGAGATGCAGAAATTTCTGGGTATGTGTAACTATTGCCGAGCATGGATATTGGACTATGCGGCGTACACAAGGCCCCTGCTACAGGCACTGAAAGAAGCACAACAAGAACACAAACACATAGAATGGACAGAGGTGATGAACACAGCATTTAACTCACTAAAAGAGCTGATATCAAGCGCTCCAGTACTAGCAAACCCAGATTATGGGCGCGAATTCTTCTTATTTTCACACTGCAAAGGAACATTGATGACAGCAGTACTGACACAGAAAACATCCTTAGGGCACAAACCACTAGCTTACTACAGCGGCACCCTAGACGCAGTAATGCAAGGTCATTTCGCCTGCGAGCAATCCCTAGCTGCAGCCGCGTTCGCAATTGAAAAAAGTGCCACGATAGTAATGGGCTGCCCGGTGACACTGTTTGTGGAACACTCACTTTTTGCAATATTAGAGCGAACAAAGAGCACATTGACAACACAACGCGCCACAGCATATGAGATAATACTGTCCAGCGCTAACATCCATATAGTAAGATGTAAAACAGTGAACCCAGCCACATTCATCACAGAGGCATGCACCGTAGAGGACATGCAAAACCACAACTGCGCCACGTACACAGGTGACGAAAGTAAGGATCAAGTGATTTTTGAAAATGCCCTGACCGAGGGTGAGGTGTATTTTGTGGACGGGTCAGCATCAATAGACATGGAGACAGGAGAAAAGCATGTGGGTATGGCAGTGGTACGATTAGAGGAAGATGAATATGAGATACTAGTACAACACCGCCTCCCATCACACTATTCAGCGCAAGCAGCAGAACTAATAGCGCTAATAGAAGCATTGCATGCCGCCAAGGGGTGCGCAGTGACCATATATACAGACTCAGCATACATGACAACAACAGTTCACGGTGGGTTGGCCCGGTGGGGGCGGAGAGGGTTTCGGCGAGCAGACGGAACGCCAGTCCAGCATGCAGAATTATTGAAAGAACTGATTGAGGCCCTGCAAGACCCCACGGCAGTGGCCATTGTAAAATGTCAAGCCCATACCACAAATACAGATTTTGTATCTTTGGGGAACGCGGCAGCAGACGCCGCTGCCAAAGCAGCTTCATATTTACAAAAAGGTGAAATAGGAGAGTACATGTTGCACCACACAGCAAGCCAAGAAGTCCCCACAGGATACAACATGATGTCCACACAGGAGATAATAGAGCTGCAAGAGGGAGCTAGTGCAGAGGAAAAATTGCTGTGGACTAAGAGAGGATGCAGCAAATCACCGACTGATTTATTGTGGCGACAAGAGAGTTCAGGAAAAGTGGTAATGCCAATCACGCTGTTAGAAATAGCATTTCAACAACTACACTTTCCTGCACACAACACAAAGAAACACATAATGGCAGAGATACAAGAAGATTGGTTTACACCTTGCCTCCAGGAACACGTCACAAGGTTAGCTCTAGAATGCACGACATGTCAAATTTACAACTCAGGTATGACATTGCGTACACTAAGGGGTACGATACCAAAACCAAGTGGCCCATTCAGAGAGCTCCACATTGATTATGTAGACATGGGAGAAAGGTGTAACGGGGCTCGATACATGATTGTGGTTGTATGTCCATTTTCGAGGTGGGTGGAGGCAGGCCCTTGTGCCCGCCCTGACGCGAAGGGCGCCGCGAAGTTCCTAGTGCGGGAAGTGTTTCCGCGCTGGGGAATTTGCGACGTTATTCGCTCAGATAACGGGACGCATTTTGTTAATGAACTCTTTAAAGAAGTGACTACATTATTGGGAATAAAGCACAAATTATGTTCGATTTATCATCCTCAAAGTAATGGCGTCGTAGAAAAGATAAACGGCCTGTTAAAAAGCAGATTATCAAAACTTTGTTTTTCCCTTAAAAAGACTTGGATGTACTGCCTGCCTTTGGCCTTGTTTGAGCTACGAAACCAGCCAAGTAAGGATCACCATTTGTCCCCGCACGAGATCGTCACGGGAAGAAGAATGCACACAGCGCATTCGCCTCTCCGTGAGCGTTCTGATGCACACAGAAGCGCAGCTATATTGGGGGAGGAGTTCACAGAATACCTGCGAAAATTGACACGGGCAGCGCGCGTAATTTCAAAGCAACTAGCCCCCCCCTCGACAAGAGAGGAGGGGAACGCGACTGAACCAAACGGTTTGCCTGAAAAACCACTACAGCTAATGCCTGGTGACCTTATATATGTTAGAAGTTTTGTGCGGAGGTGGAACGCACCACGCTTCCATGGCCCCTATGAGGTAGTGTTTTGCACGCCTACAGCAGTAAAGGTTAAGGGCCTGCGATATTGGGTGCATTTGACAGATGTACGTAAAGCTTACAGCGCTGCGGAGAGTGAGGTGCAGGATGAGGCACAGGCAACAGCGGACGATGAAGTTGTGCGGAATGAATGATTGGAATTTTGTGGGCTTCATGAGATGAACAGTGAACACAATTAGCGCGCAACAAATGTCCTGGACTAAAGCATGTACACATGTATATGTAAATTTTCTTTTTACAATTTTTGAAAGTTTTGCGTGGGGTTCTTTTTTTTTCCCTTCTTGTGCTCTTTAAGATGTTTTTATTATTGTTGTTTTTAAAATGTCATGTTTTTTATTATTTATATATATATATAGTAAGGTACGAATAATATTGACTGAAAGCTACCTTGTCTGTCAACAAACCCCCTTCCTCACCCAACCCTATATTTTATCACCGAAACGTTACAATGTGGAAATGCTTACATGTTTGTATTTAATGAACTTTTGTGTCTCAAACAGGGTTTATCATGGCATCGAATGGGCAGCCTGCAACTAATAGATATGTTAGATTTAGAGAAATGTTAGTGGCTAGATTAACATATTCATTTGAATGTGGTTTATCAATGTGTGCTATCGTGTTCTTCATCTCAATGTTTTGTTTGGTGTTACACTGGATTATAGCGTTCATCTCTACCGAGATGAACGAGGGGGGAGGGGGGAACAACACCACCCTTGCTCCTGGAACGAAAACAATTCCGACTGTAGGTATCAAAGAAGGTGATTTCTTGATCTGGGATGGATCACACTTTGTGTGGGGATACTATACTACACCACCCACTGCTGCCCTCTCACAATGGAGAACCAAAAATGTAGATAATGACACAATGTCCCAACCTGGAACATACAACAACCACACGATCCCTCCCGCCCCAATTTCAAACAACGATCTCTTGTTTATTAAGGAGGATGGAAAAGTGATTATGATGACAGAACACAAGTCCCTATATGAAGAATTAGAAAAGGGGGGTGGGAGGGAGGAGGGGGGGCCTGGTTCTTCACCTCCTATAACGAGAAGGTACAGAAGAAGGGAGAAAAGTAGGCGGAGAAGAGAGACTGGTGGAAAAGGGTATGATGAGTATTATGGGCTAGGGTTAGACAAAATGGAAGACCCACGACACCCTCACCAAGCAAATAAATGGTATGCAGATATGAGCACCACAGCTAAACAAACAACCAATGAGAGCTGTTATGTCTGCTCACTTATCCCCCATGCATCAGGCACACCTAAAGTATTGTTGCCACGAGAATTGCCCATTGTGGATGCCCAATGTCTCCTTCATCTCACGCTGTGTAGAATAAAGAACACTTTCCAAGCACACGATGTCTCTTTCAGAATGGTACAAAACAACAAAACGTGCTATTCGCAAGCGTCTGGAGTGATCTGCCTTAAAGAACCTTTCTTTGCAATACAAGGGACACTGTTTTCCGAAAACAAATGGAAAGACGAAGAAGTGCTGTGCAAGGCAGAAGCACTGAAGGGTGTCCAACCGGAAAAGTTGCGGTGGATGGAAAGAACGTGCTTGCCAATATGGAAAGAACACATCCCTAAATTAACATGGGTAACAGCGATGGAAAAACCCTTTAAGCTACAAAGTGAAATACAAAACGAACTATGTTTCAAGGGAGAAGGAAAAATGGCAATAGGAACGAACAAGAACTGTAACAAAACTCTCACCATCCCAGATATGAAAAAAGGAACAGCAGCACTAATGGACACCTACTGGGTATGCGGAAACAAGGCGTACCTGCACCTTCCCCAATCATGGAGTGGTAGCTGCTCAATGGCCACTTTGCATTCAACACTAATGGTGATTCCCGAAAGCCATATTGACAGAAGTAACATGGTGAACGGAGGCTCGAACCAGAATGCAGCGTCTCCAACTACACAAGCGCACCTTTATGTCCTGTCTTCCGGAGGGAAAGGAGAAGAGCTTTCAAGGAACAAGCGAGCCTCGAACTACATATCACAAGCATCATCTGATTTATTGGCACAGATCCCAGACAAGTATCGCCTGTTCAGCTCCGTGGAAACATTCTTTGCTTCGCTAGTATCAAGTGTCCAAGCAAGAGCAAATGCAAAATGGCTCCAGATCACACGGTGGGAACTGATCCAGTTGGCCAATGACACTGAAGAAGGGTTTAACATAATAAAGGTGGAACTACGAGCTCTGCGATTAATGACCATGCAAAACAGGTATGTTCTAGACCTGTTAACAGCAATCGATGGAGGTGTTTGCCGAAAAATAGGAAGTGCATGCTGCACGTTCGTACCTTCCGAAGACGCAGAAAATGGGTCCCTGTCCCACGTTATTGAAGCAGTACATAACCTGGGCGAGAAGATGAAAATGGAAGGTGGAGCTGAGGATAGCTCGTGGTTCGACAATATCTTCTCTTGGGTTCCCTCATGGCTTGGAGTGACAATGAAGTTCCTGATACCAATAGTGGTGATCATCCTTGTGCTGTTCTGCCTGTGCCAGGTGGGCCTCCGATGTTGTGCTAATGCAGTCCCTAACGGTGCAATGATGATGGTGACAATGGGCAACTCCGGTGGTACAATTAAAGCAACACAAGAAGTACATGTGCAGACAGGAACAGACAACACCCCCAGGTACCAGTTAGTGCCTATGTGCCGTGACAAGTACATAGTAGATAAGCTATGGCACACCACGATTAAAGAACCACGAGACGTAGAACTGGAATGGTATGAGGAGGTCTGGGTAGATCTGGAAGAGACCGGCGACTGTATATATTTGACATGTACACCAGACGAGTATGCTAGGAGAGGTGAGAGCTTAAGGGGGGTGTGCAGAGCATGGATGCCTATAAAAGGAACCCCTGCATGGGATGGTGCAGTGTTAGAGGAACAAGAATGTAGAAGATTAGAAGAGCTAAAGAAATTCGTTACTTTAAGTAACGAAAGGGGGGAAATGTAGGGGAGGAATGGCCACGAGGCCCTCCTCACCTACAGCTCCCTCCCCAGGTGAGGACCATGGCTCGGTGGGAGCACCCTCATGCCACCCGGGCCCAGGTGGAGGGGGGTTCACCCGCCGACGACATTGCCCACACGCACCCTGTCTTTGCATTTACCGAAACTTAAGTTAGGCCTAGACGCCATCTTGCACAGCAAACATGGTGTGAGTTCAGCACACTGTAACGAGGCCCCCACCTTTGGAGGGCCTTTCATGCATCTCTGCCGCCTCAGCAGCCCTGGCAGATCCGCTGCGAGCGCGTTCCCATGAGAAAGTCGGAGATGAGCTAAACCCGAGATGCCAACACGGCAACATTATATTAGTAACAATGTGATATTGCACCCCGTATGACCCGGACCGCAAGGCCGGGGCAATGGGGAAAAAAGCTGAAGCATCACTATCTGAAGAAGGTAGAAAATAGTTCAAGTATTGGTATTAATGAACTACCTCTGTTTAAAATGTGAATGAACCATAAAAATGTAACGTTATATGATATCCCTTCAGGTCTGGACTAATGCTGCTATAACCACGGAGAAAGATGTTGACCAAGCGTGTAACCTCTAGTTGTAAAAGTGTTTTTCAATAGTATGTAGAAACTTGAACTCATATATGTTTTGAATCACCCAAAGCGGCGAGCATCAATCTCTGTAGGCCATAACCTAGATATCCCTCGTATAACGTTTAATGTACATACAATACGCACACAATGTAGTGAACATAATGTTAGGTAGTGAAAAGGCACTGGAACCGACTGTATTAAAGAAATGTGTAACGAAAATGAAATATATATATATATATATGTGTGTCTGAATAACGTTAAAATAAGGCAGAACAGTATAAAACTTCTGCATTCACTGATCAGCAACGCACGAGGAAAATACCTTTGTGAGTATATGCAAGGTCATTCCCTCTCCCACCCCACCAAGCCTGCCAGATAAAAAAGCTAAGACTTGTGCTGCGCTCCCTCACCTCCCCCAACCAAGCTGGCGTTACTTCAGAGAGTCAGAGGCCCCGGCGCCGCAACCAAGGCCACAGCCCGCCACCTGTGTTATTTACAGCACGGTAATAAACCCACGGATGAACCCACTGATCTACCAGCACCCTCTCATAAATCCCCACGAACCCCCCAAGAATCCTGACCCCGTGTAAGGACGACCCCCATCATTGGGACAAGACACAGAGACCCATCTATATAATAACTTCTAACGCAGCAGACAGACATGTATCACTCGGCCCAGGTCCCAGAGCCCCGTCCCGTGACCTAAAATACCGGTCAATAAGACACAGGTAAATCTCACCCCAACCGACAACCACCAGACCTCTCACGAGGTGCATTCCTCATGTGTTGTGTTTATTTTATAAGATAAGCCGGTGAAGCGATTTATTAATGAACGTAAATGTCATTTTCTGAATAACTGTAGTGTGCATGGCCTAGGGCAAATGAGACAGGAAAGGTATTCGTCATTGTCACAGGCTGCCCCAGCACATCAACACCGCACGGATGACCTCAAGCCGGCCTGCCAGGCCCAACCCAACCCACGAGGCTGACCAGTGACGTCGTCCCGCCAAGACCAACCCCGCGGCAGCAACACCTATAGTTAGTCGACACCACCCAATCCCAATTGACTTGTGCCCCCTATAGTGTTTAGGTGTTGATGACGTTTTTTGTATTAGAAATACGCCTGTCTTTGCTATTGTCAGGCAGAGCGCTCTCGTAGGTTGCAGAGTTCTTTGCATGCCTTATCTTTGGATAAACTCCCACTTACGCTCACCCGCACTCTGTCTTGGTCTTATTCCCATTACGGGAGAGTCCCTTATTGTCTCTCATTGCGGGGAGGATCGTGCTGAATTGGGGGCGCTTCCTTTCAGTAGCTATCGCAATGTGTCGCTATAAGACCTGGCTCAGTGGCTCTTCTCATTTCAAAGATCTCAGGAAATTATGCAAACTTGTGGTGCAAGTTGCTGATCTCGAGGTTTTGATCAGTCAGGAAATTAAATGGCAAATCCATTCTTATCTGCGGGGCCTGAGATTTTCTGCTGCGCTAAAGGCTTTTGATATGAATAAACCAAATTCCACGGCGGGAAAGGATTATCGACCGAATCTTTTCTGCTGTATTTTATTAAAGAAAAGAAGAGAGCTGCAGAGGGGAGGGAGAAAGCAACGTGTGATGGGAGTGCAGGTGGAAGGGAAGGAGAGACAGCAAAGGGAGAGAGTGCAGGCAGAGCAAAGAAGAGGCAGAAAAACAGGCTTAAAAAGGGAAGATGGGCTTTAGAGAGGAGAAGAGACACATGAATGGGGTTACAGGAGAAGGAATATGATGACAGAGTTATTGTGGAAACAAGGAGAAAGCAAAATGTGGCCACACACCTCTAGATGTATACCAAATCCACACGCCTCCTGCAAATGACTTCTACCTCCCCTGCCTCATTAATGCCTCACACAAGCAATGGGATGGATCTGGGAGGCTTCAACACTCATTCATCACCTCAATGCTAGAAAACCAACAAGCAATTCAGAACACCTGGTAGATTTCTCAACCGTCTCATGCCCTTCCCGCACAACAAAAGTAACCCAAAATGGATGTCACAACCCTCCTCCCAACAGGCCTCCAGAATGATCACCAGCCTGACCTCTGGCCCCGTAAAGCATTCTGTGTGATTTCAGGGGTTGGTTTCACCCCAGATATTTTAATTGTAGCAATTTGTTTTGGTTTCTCTTTCAATGGGGGAGTACTCCCATAATCTCCCTCTCCCGTACTTATCCTCTCCCCCAACCCTTCCAACCCCTGCCTACCATCCCCACCCCGTCTGTATATATGTATATGTATTTATGTATTTAACTTACTTGGATGAAACTTACAATTTTTGGGGGTCAATATGGCTGAAGAGGAGGTTATTCCATCCCCATGTGGGCATGAAAGAAGGGACCAAGGTCTGACCCAAGCTTTGATATTCCTCTGTCCCTCTGGTCTTGCTTAGAGTGGAACACTCACTTCCATCATAATCCCTGAAGGAATCCATAGAGATCTAAGTCTCTGGTCTACAATCACTCACCACACTCATCTATGACTGGGCCATCAGGTGAACTTGGCATCCTTCATGCCCTCCCCCACCCATGGTCACCTACAAAGTGCCCCAAGGGATGGCATGGCCGCCAATCCTCTTTACCGTGTACATGGCCAAACTGACCACTATCATTCACAATCACCTGATCGTGAATTTAGCTCTGTTATAGAGTAATTTAATTCAAACTGGTATCTTCAGAGTCAATTATTTGGAAAGATTGTGTTACATAAATGCACAAAGTAACTACTAAATTGGCCATTGAAATTAATATTTGCTGTCTTTTTTCCCTCTCTTCTCTTTTATTCCCCCCCAGCCCCCATATATTGTGTTCTCTGCGTCTCGTGATTTTAACCATTTTAGTTACAAAATGGAACAAATACTTTGGTTTGGTTAATTATTGACATATAATTTGCTCCTCTGGATAGTAAGTGTCTATTGCAAACAACTTTAATGTACATACTTTTGACTGTTCCAACTTGACCACTATGGATGTTGCATTTGGCTAAAATTACAATTTTAGATGTATGCATCTGGGGTTTTGGCATCAATAAATTGAAGTGCTGCCTTGAAAAAGCCCCTAAGTAGCCAGAAACGGATGGCCATGCAGAGTGGCAAACTGGCAAATCACAACAAAACAAATATCATGCTCATGATTATTTTGTGAACTGCGGTATGGTGCAACGGGCGCACCTATAGTGACTGAGTAATTTTGAAAGGGTAATCTTGGCTAATACGTGTTGCGTTATTCTCTACTTGACAGCACCTCACCTTACTAACCAGTAATGCTAATGAAATTTGATGGTCTGATCGATGTAATATTTGCAGGAGAATCACTATGTTAATTAAGGATATTGTAAGGTGTGTGTCCCTCTGAATGCCTGTAGGAATAAGTTGAACAATTGCAGTGATTTCAGTTCTCCAGGGTGTTTAGTCCAGTTTATGAGAATGTCTGTAAGAGTTACTATGGCAGTGAATGCATTAGATTAGAGTAAGGAACCCGAGTATGGGCTTACTTCATTGCGCCAGTAATGGAATGATGAACCATACATCGAACTGTGATGGGTAACGGCAACGAGACGCTGAAGAAGAAACTATAAAATTTGACGGTAAGAGCCATTCCATAAAGATACTATAAGGCTACTAGTATATCATCTAAGGCTCCTATGTGGTCTAAAGGGGATATGATATCATATGATATGATATGATACATGTCCTAAGAAGGAAAGCAGGTTCTATATCTAGACATACATGGCCTTCTGCACCATGGGCAAACATTGAGGCGCCATATGTGCTCTCTATGGTCCTTGCTTAATAGGGCCTAGACGGTCAGGTTCTGAAGTACCTTGACCCTTGGTACACCTGCCTGATGTAGGCCAAGGTACATGGATTGCAATACTTAAGCCACTGACAGTGTAGGCCTCGGTTGAGTGGCCAGGACGGTAATCTATAACTTTCTTCATGAATGCCCAAAACACATGTTGCTTGTCCCCGTGAGTATCTGTCAAACTATAGTCACTAAGAAGTGTGATTTGGTGGAACAATCCACCTACCTGGTTGAGAGGAAAGGATCATGTTAAACATCATGTAACTGACATGAGTATTTTGCGTTGCTATTAATAGACTTCAACAGTCAAAGATGGGATCTATTCTGGGCGAGGGTGGCGGAGTGTTCTACTGGAGGGAGGTTTCTACTATGCCGCCCAAATGTGAATGTCTGCGAGTTGGCACTCTACAAAATCAAAAATAAAATACAAATGAAAAAGTCAAAATACAAAATAATTGCTATCTTTGTAAATCACTTCTGAAAGGTCAGGCGCACGCACACGAGCTAAATCCGCTCCCTGCGCAGGAAAGATGAGCCATTGCGTTGCCTCCCAAACGATGGCTGTCATTGGCAGACTGACAAGAGGTTATGTATGCCTGTGGGTTAATAACAGGTTGGTTGTTTTTCTCTTTCTAGCACAAACACAGGTCTGTCCCAGCAGACGGCTCGTACAGGGCCGCCATGATGGGTGGGGGACGGTGAAGAGAGCCAGCCCCAACTGAAAGGACGAGGCAGAAAAGCACTGGAGCGGGAAATCCTCGTCTGCGCTGCTGGGAAGAGTTCAGGCATGAAGATCCTTTGAAAATAAGTTAGTGAAAGTGGGGCAGCTGCTTAACAAGCCTCTCCCAGGCCCTTGGGGGAGGGGATCTAGAAGCCGCAGGGCATTCTCACAGACAGAGCTACACAAGAGACTTCTCTTTAGAGAGGGTTTTAAGTGGGATGAGAAATTGGGGCTGGAGGAGGCCTAACAAATCACAAAACTTGATTTGGGTGTGTGGCCTAAGACATGGCTGCCTTAACCTCGGATACACAAGTAGTTGAGGATCCTTTAAATGAAGTGTGGCTTATGTAATAACAGGAGCGTAGTGGCCTAACAGATGTAGTCTATACTTGAGATGAAAGGGAGCAAAACGAACATACAAAGGTGTGTTAAATTAAATGTAATATAATTGATCAGCTGTCAAAAATGCATCGAAAAAATATATTCAAATATAAAAATGAGAACAATTGAAAATAGGTCAATGCAGCCCCCAATCCCTGCACGGTAGCTCAGGGTGTTATAGGGCGTGTTGCAGCAAGATGCTTAACGCCCGCTGGCTAGCATTATCCCAGTGAGCTAGCTCGAGGTGTTGCTGTGACAGGTGTAGTGACCTGTAAATGCAGGGCAAAACTCTCACTAGCCTACCCTGTGCCCTCACAACTTAAACATAAACTCTCCAATTGCTGCTCATAAAAGAAAAATGATACATAGTTTTAAAAAAGCGAAAGGATCCATTTCACAAAACAAAAACACTTTCTTCTTGCAGCGCGCTGCAGTGATTACTGGTAGATAGGTGTTAATGTGCTAATTGGACTCCTGTTTGTGACTCAGTGCCTCCAGACACCGAAGATGCGTTCCCCCTGCCTTGGCAGAGCCAATCGCATCTCGGGAAAAGCAGCAGCTTCTCACAGCAGAGGGGGGAGAGGTGGGAGCGATCCCCCTGACATTGTCAGTGGAGAGGAAATCTTCTAGCAGCTGTGGGCAATAGTGGGCATGATCTTGAGACAGAATTGAAATCCTTGTACTGGGAAGAGCCCTAAGAGGGTCCAGTCACTTAAAGCACTAATGGAAGAGATGCCACAATTAACTGTGGAGACCCGCCATTGTTCTTGTGGTATGAGTGGTGAGGGTGGGATGTGAGTGATGAGCGCTGGGGTGTCCAGAGGGGGATAAGGGCTGGTCCCATATCCTCAAGTGATAGCCAGAGCAGGAGTTAGGTGAATGCAAAGGTTTGCACTTTCCAGCTTCCAACGGCAACACTCGGCTTTCCTCAACCCATGATCAGGGCCTGGTCTTGTGGAGAAACATCGCCCTCTGTCAGGGCCTGGTCCTGGGAGGGGATTCCTCTGCAACAAAAACTGATAATTGAGACAGATGTCTCCCTCTATGAGGCCATGACCCTTTCAGGGAATTCTTCAGGTGTCAGGGCCTGGTCCTGTGATAGACTTCTTGAAATAACCAAACTCTTTTTTCCTCCAGAGTGAATGTGGCATGTTGATGTGTGTGATGTAAGCTCTGCATGTAAGAGAGTCATTTGTTGGAGATGGGCATGTTTGATCATCCAGTGGGGTCGCTAGGATGGAGTCTCCTACCTGTGCCTTACTACTTGTAACTTGTAACTACCACCTAATTTTCTACTTCTTGTACAGAGTAATGTCTGGTCCCTGTGCTCAATCACTTACCTCCAGGCAGGATACTGAATGTTCCCCTGCATCAGGGTGTGGTCCTGGGGAGCGGCTTCTATCTAGCCGTTGTCAAGGTCTGGTTCTAAGGAGATACCTTTCTCTGGATCTGGGTGTGGTTCTGAGGAGTTGCTATTCCCTGCATCAGGCCTGATCGCGGAGAAAGATGGCGCCCTGCATTAGAGTCTGTTCCTGGGGAGAGGCCTCCCTCTGGATCAGGACCTCGTCGTGGTGAGAGAGTCCCCTCCCTGTGTCAGGAATTAGTCGTAGGGAGAGATGTTTCCCTACATCTGGACATGGCCTTGGTGTGAGATTTCTCCATGGCTCAGGGTCTGCTCATGGGGAGAGACGTCTCCCTGAAAAAGGGCTGGACCCTTGGGCAAGCCTCCTCTCTGTGTCAGGGCCTGGTCCTGGAAAGAAACATCTCTCTTTCTTAAGGCCTGGTTTTGGAGAGAAGCAACTCCCTGAATCAGGGCCAGGAGCTGCGGAGAGACTTTTGTCTGTGTTGGGGCCTGGTATTGGAGAGAAACTGACTTAGTCCTGAGGAGGTCAGTCTGCATGGATCAGGTCCTCTCCTGGTGAGAGACTTCTCATTGCTAAAGGGCCCATCCCCGTGGAGAGACTTTTCCATGGGCATTTTCAGGGCATCCTACAGAGAGAGTTCTCCTTGGATTGGGTCTAGTCCTGGTGAGAGCCCTCAGACTGCATTAGTCCTTGGTCCTGGGGAAATACTTACCCCCTGTCAGAGCCTGGTTCTGGGAGACACTTTTCCCTGGATCTGGGTCTGGTCTTGGGGTTGGACCTCTCCCTGCATAAGGAGAAAAGTCTCTTCCTAAGCACCTCATCTGGGAGAGAGACTTCTCCCTGCATCAGGATGTGGCCTTAGGGACAGAGTTATCCATTTGGCAGGACCTGGTTCCCTGGATCAGATTCTGGTCCTGGGGATAGACCTCTCATTGGATCAGAGCTGGTCCTGGGGAGGCACATTTTCCTAGGCCTTGTCGGGATTTGGTCCTTGGGAAATATTCCTGCTTGGATCCGGGGCTTATCCTTGGAGTGGAAATCTCCCGGCATTAGGGCTTGGTTCTGGGGAGAGACTTCTCCCTGGATCAGAGCCTGTCTGAGGGAGATCATTCTTCCTGCATCAGCCCCTGGTTTGGGGGACAGACCTCCCCTGCATAAGGGGCTAGTCTTGGGGAATTACTCTTTCTGGGGCAGAGCCTGGTTTTGGGGAGAGACTAATTAATGCATGATCCAGAGAGAAGACTTCTAGCTCGGTCATATCCTGGTCCTGGGGAGAGACCAATGTCTGTATAGGGGATTGGTCCTGGGAGAGCCTTATCCCTGTGACAGGGCCTATTCATGGGAAGAGACTTCTTCCTGGGTCAGGACCTGCTCCTGATCACAGCCTTTCACCTGCATTCGGGCTTGGGCCTGGGGAGACACGCCACCCTTTGTCATGGCCTTGTCTGGGAGAAAACGTTATCCCTGCCACAGAGCCTGGTCTTCAAGAGAGACGAATCCCTACACCAGAGACTGATTTTGGGGAGAGACTGCTCCCTGGATTAGGCACGGTCCAGCAGAATGGCCTCTCTTGGGCCTGATCCAGGCCCTGTGAATAGACATTGGCCTGCATACGTGCCTGTTCTTGGGCACACACTTCTCCCTGGGCATTGTCAGGGTCTTGTTCTGGAGAAATACCTTTTCCTGTTTTATGGCTTGGTCCTGGGTAGAGACTTCTCCCTGACTCAGAGCCTTGTTTTGTGTGGAGGGATGCTCCCTTGTTTAGGACCAGGCTCTGGGAGAGGGGTCTTCCATTATCAAGACTTGATCCTGGGGAGTCATGTCTCCTTGCATCATGCCCTGGTCTCAGGAAGAAATATTTTTTTATTATTATTCTGTTATTCTATGGAGGAATCTCTCCCTGGAACAGGGCCTGGTCCTGCGGAGAGAAATCTCCTGGGGACTTTTAAGGGCCTGGTCCGGGGAAGAGTCCTCTCCCTGCATTAGGATTTGGACCTATGGAAGAACCTTTCCCTGGATCCGAGCCTTGTTATGGGGTGTGATGTTTCCCTTTGTCGGGGCCTCGTGCTGCAGACAGGTTTCTACCTTGATCAGAGCTTGGTATTGGGGAGATAATTCTCCTCAGTTAAGGACAAGTGCTAGGTAAAGATTTTTTCCAGAATCAATATCTTATTCTGGGAAAATATGTCTCCCTACATCTGGGCATGGTCTAAGAGAGAGACATCTCCTTGGTCAGGTCCTGGTCCTAGGAAGAGACCTATGAGACCTTGCAGTCCTACTTTTAAGATTCATCGGCAATGCTGATGTGCTCTCTGTGGAATGCCACTGTACATGAGGGTGGTGTACAGCAAGTATCCCATCACAAAGCTGGCTGTGCAGAGTCCTCACTGGTTGAAAGCTGTTTATCACTGGGTAATATCAAAGAACAAGTGCAAGTGCCCTCATCTACCATGCAACATATGTGTGTCATCAAATCCATTGTGCCTGCAGTCTTCATAAGTACACATATACCCTGCAATATCCAGTGCCTGGACTCAGCGCATGTGGACACATATACTGTAATATCTGGCACCACTGCCACAGCGTACTCACTCTGAAACATGCATCTTTATTGTGCTCGTTCCAGCTGGGACTGCTTGCGCTGCATTCCCAGCCAAGATGTGACCCTGCCATGCCGTAAAGGTCTGCATCCCTCCCCCGCATCAACCAACACTCAGGTGTTCCTACTACGACTGTGGCATCAGGAACTGCTGCTCCCCGTGGAACCAAAGCCTGCTGGCCCAGTACTATGAATGATTCTGCAACCCCTACAGGTTGGTGGATCATTGTCAAGACACTTTCACACACTGGCTCTGTAGGAGACCGTGTGGTTATTATGTAGCACATGTCCTCCCTTAGGAACATAGAGACTGCCTCAGAGTTGTAAACACGACCTCTCTTTGGCCTCCCATTTTATTGAAAGTGGCAAACACGTTCCCCTGGTTTTTGTCCATGCTACTGCCCTTTGGAAAGCAACACATCCCAATTTTCCCTCCATTCTGACCCACACATATCTCAATTTTCAGATAGCCTTCCAGGTTTTGTCATTCCCTTCACCCTCCAATATGCAACACTCTCATCAAGTTCCTGGATTCTCAGAGCCTTGGCCAAGCCCAATACACAGTCTGTGGGGACCATGTCAAGGCCTGGGCCTGACAAGAGTCCTGAAGGAGGTCCAGTGCAATTGTGACGAACTGCCCATGCATTGTAGCTCTCCTTCCTCTCCCCCAGCTACAGCCACCTTAAGCTCAAGGCAGCTTCTTTCCCCCAGCTCCTGATCTCATCCTAAGGCCCTTCCTGATACCATATTCGAGCCAATCCTGACCCCATCCTCCAGCCCTTCCTTTTCCAATAGCCTTGCCTTACAATAGAATACTGGTGTTTTCTGGCTGTTCCATGCACAGCCTCTCTTCTTGTGGCTGCTTGTGGCTGTGGGGCACTGCCCGACACTTTCTTTGCACGTCCCGTCCAGACAAACAGTGCAGTTGTGCAATTTGTGATCTGGCAGTTCTGATCTAGCCCGTATGCCTTTAGAGGAAGTGGTGGATTCCGTAGCTGGTGGGATTGTCGGAATTGAAACAATATTATGCCTCCTATCGCAGCAATTGTATGTGTATTGGCCTACGCCAAGTTGTCTAAAACATCATATGCAAACAAACTCCGCGGCAAGGTCTTGACCTCAGAGAAAGTAATGTAAGTCGCCATCTTGGATTAGGCCGCCATTTTAGGTTCTCTTGTAATGTGGAAGTCACCCTGAACATCAAAATGGAGGCCGAATGACATTCTGAGTAAGATTCTGGCCGTTGTGACCTCTGTACACACAAATAATTAATATGCCTGCAGGCCACTTGTTGGGGTCGCAAACTGAGACCTTGTCCTATTGCTGACCTATGTGTAAATGTACAACTATATCAGCGAAACTAATCAAAATGCATATATTATAGGATTGACCTGGCTAGGAACCCATAGGCCCGATCCCTAGAATGGTTAACCAGCGAGGGGGTTGGCCAAGGCCTGGACAAACAATATAAAAAGCCCAAGTATTCCAATGTAGGTCTCTCTTACTAATGCATCGAACCTTCGTTGAAGTTCGTTACGTTACTCTGAGAGCCGAATAGCTATCCGTTTGTCAATTGACTTTGGTAACTGTTGTAGCTTTTAAATAAAGCACTTGTATGTTCTTTGTAACCTGTGTTGGTGTGTTTCTTTTGGGCTTCCCGGCCTCATATTATTTTTATGTTTTCACAGTTGGCGCCCGAACAGGGACCCTCAAGATTGATGCCGGATCATTGAAGGTTGACGCAGACTATCGAACCGGGATCGGACGATGTGATACTGCGGGCCCGACTGAACGAGACACGATACCTCGGCAGCGCTGCACAATCCGATCCTTGGATGATAGTCGTGTGGTCTGACACGGCATCTTGAAGAGGGTCCATTTTTGATGCGGGCAGATTTGTCGAAACCACCAAACACATGGTAAAATTCGTTAGGTAAGTTCTTTGGTAAATCGTACGGTCCTCCTTAGGTTTGGTCAGGTGCAGTCGTGACCCGGCTCTTAATTTAACCCTGACAATTTGAATTTGGCGTATTGTATCTGCAGACACAATTATTGACCAGGTAACACCAATTTTTTGTGAAATGCCTGGGAAATTGTCTAGCTGCTTTAGGGCTCTGTTCCGCAGCGATCGACAATCTTTGGAATTTAGCCGCGCGGCACAACAGGAGGGGTCACCGGCATGTACTATGTACTGTAAGTATGGCATTGGAAGTATAGTATTTAATGATATTTGGCACAGACAAACCAGACATGCCTCCGAATTTCAGTGGCCAATCAATGGTAGTTTTGAGATCCCCCGTATTGAATACCTAGAATCGGTCTTGCTAAAAAAGAAGGCCAGACCTGCAGCCTTTGATGTTTTGCAGAATTGGAAAAAAGAAGCATTGCAGCAGCTTAAAAGTAGGGATAAACATGCATGCCGTCATAAAACAAATGCTGAAAAGGCGTTGTTATATGATAAGGAAAAACATTCAGAGTCAGTTAAAAATATGGATAGGGCTTTTTCACTCGGAATCCAGAAAATGTATCCCTCTCAAGATTTCCATGTTTCTGAAGAATTTATTGAAAAATTGTTAAACGAACGCAGGCCTGGTGCCTCTGCGCCACCTCCGTATGATCCTCTCCCGGGTGCTCTGCCCATTCCTGCTGTTGTTCCTGCTGTTATTCCTGTTCCCCCTGTACAACCTATTGTTCCTATTCCTCTAGTTGTTGTTCCTCCACCTATTGCACCACCCCTTTCTCCTGCACCGATAGTTGCACCCTTATTGAATTTGCCTGCACCTCCGCTCCCGAGTGGTTCTGTATTGACTAAATTTGATCAGGGTGCAGGGTCAAAGATTGTCACTCGTAATACTGTTTCTGCAGACAAGAAACGAGAATTATTTGCATGGGCTAAGCACTGTATGGAGAAAGGTGATCAAGTTAATGTTTTTTCCACATTATCAAATTTGAACAGTTTTCCCGAGAAAAATGTTTTTATCGAAGGTTTGGGGACTCATTTATGTGTGATGTGGGGTAGATTACAAAATTCGGATCTCCCACAAGGGGTGAGGGATCTAAATGCTTTAGCACTTTCGAGGGACACAGAGGAGAAAGTACATGGTCATGTTGAAAGATTGTTTGAGTATAGGAGGAACTTTGAGAAATCACGAGATGAGGATGATGAAGACGACAGTATGTATGTGCAGAAACGGTTCCTTCCGTGTCGTAGATCGGCACCTGAGGAAGTACGAATTTGTACCAAAGATGCGATTCGATGGGTCTCGGTTTCATCGACACCGCCAGATGAAGTATATGACACGTATAGTCAGTATACAGTAGAAATGCAAAGGAAGGTGATTCAGGTAATGGTACAGTACCTGCAGGAAGAATGTGTAAGGAAGAAGGTTAGTTGTCCTATAGAGTTATTGGGAATTTGTAAAAGGGCTTTTTCGCCCGACACTTCTTCGACTGCCTTAGCGCTCGACCTGGCTCTGTCGCTTAGTAAGTGGTCGGAGTTACCTATATCTCAGTTGCCTATGAGAGAGGTTCCTCCGACATTTGTCCCAAAGGTTGAGATTCCCGCTAACGCTGGGACTGGTGCACCCGCTGTGGATATCCCTGCGCATTATGTATCGCAATTTGTTCACGTCCCGTTTTCACGACAGGAAGTGAACACTATTAGACAATCAATTCCCGATATCAGGAAAAACCTGACAGGGTTTTACAAAGAGATAGAGTCTGTTTTGCAGTCCTCTGTGTTCACCTTAAGTGACTTGCTATTCCCATTACTCCTACCCGTATATTTATGGAAGCAGGTTCGGACAATAGACGATGTGCCAGGGTTGGGAGATACGTGGGCTAACATGACTAGGTTTGATGGGGAAAGACCAGCTGGTGAGAAACCACCTCAGGTAATACTTACTTTGCCTGATAGAATTGTTGCAAAATTAAAAACTATAATTCCAGAGAAAAGAATTATTTGGGACAAGCTTACGGCCTGTGTTCAAGGAAAAACTGAAGGCGCCACTGAATTCTTTAATAGATTCGAACAGGTATTCTCTGACTTCAGTGGACAGGACTTCGGTACAGAGTCTGGGAAAAGGTTGTTTGTGGACAAATTTGTACATGGATTTTTGCCCGACATCCAGTCACAGATTATGTCCTCTGAGAGCACTTGGCAGGCGAAATCTCAATCTGAAGTTTTGCACATGGCTCAGTATTATGAGAACCGTGTTAATAATTAAAAGGAGAAAATAGAGAAGAGGAAAGGAGATCTGAAGACTAAAGTATTGTTACAACAAATTGTTAGAAATCCCAGAGGAGGTACGACACAGACCAGAGGTCATTATGTCCCAAAAGGAAACACTCCTTTGGGTTCTGTGAATATTAATCAATGTGCCTATTGCCGCCAGGAAGGTCATTGGCGAGCACAGTGCCCCGTCCTTCGACAAAGGTCAAACAATGCATTTGGGAGTATGGCTAGAAGTCGCCCTGGAGCAGGGGGCCCTGATAGAGGTCAGTTTTCACAAGATCCTCAGCAACCTTTTTCACGGGAAAATCAGACTTCGAGTGTGGACACAAGAAACATATTTGATCACCCTTCTGCTGCCTACCTTTCTGAAGAGCTTCCTTCCGACGACATTTTATTTCATTAGGACTGCCTGAAGCAGGGTTTGGAACCTTCACCTATTCCCGTTAATCAGAAAGGTCCCTACGTTGAATTGTTAGTGGGTAGTAAGAAACACCAGTTTTTTATAGACACTGGAGCACAGAAGTGCTCCATTGATCATTCCCAGGTTCCAAACATTCCACTGTCAGGGCAAACAAATGTTTCTGTAGGGTTTTCTGGTATACCAATTGTTTGTCCGGTTTATTCACCGGTGTCTGTTTCTTTGGGTCCCTTTACGGACCTTTGTCCCTTCCATCTGACTTCAAACTGTGGAGAGAATTTGCTGGGGTTAAATCTGTTGAAGAAATTGAATGCAGTAATTCATTGTTCCTCTGATGGAGTACGACTGACGGTTTCACCACAGCAACTTCCCAATTCTCAGTTTCTGATTCGACCATTGCCTCCTGAGTTTAGCGTTGTTCCGGAATGTTTATGGGCAGTTGACGACAATGATGTCGGGGTACTACAGATTGAGCCCGTCAAAATAGTTTTGAAACGTGGAGTTAAATTACCACGCATTCCGCAGTATAAAATATCAGTTGAGGGCGAGCGTGCTTTGAAGTGCATTGTCTCCGATTTTGTGCATCGAGGGGTGATTGAGGAGATTGCAGGTAGTTTATGTAACAGCCCGATTTTGCCTATATACAAGAAAGGTGACAATGCAATCCCATACCGGTTCATAATTGATCTTCGTGCTATTAACAAAGTTGCGCCCCACAATTTCCAATTGTGCCTGATGTAACAACGATACCAACAATGATCCTTGCTACAGCTACGCACTTTAGTGTTGTGGATTTCAAGAATGCTTTATTTAACATTCCTATACACAAGGAGAGTAGATATTTGTTCGCGTTCACCTTGGGAGGACGTTCATTTACATTTACTCGGGCACCTCAAGGGTATACTGAAAGTCCAAGCATTTATAGTAGAGCTTTGAAAGAGCAGCTCGACACCCTTGAATTGCCACCTACTTGTACACTGCTTCAGTATGTCGATGATTTGCTTTTGGCTGCAGATTCTGAAAGTGCTTGTAAAGAAGGCACTGTACTGTTGCTTGTTCATCTAGCTAAAAATGGTCATAAAGCTTTGCTCAAAAAATTTCAATATTGTTGTCAGGAGGTCGCCTATTCAGGCTACCTCCTGTCAAAGGAGGGGAGAAGATTGACACCTGAAAGAATAAAACACATTTCTGGCATGTCTGTTCCAAATATACAGAAGGAAGTCGGAGCCTTAATAGGTATGGCTTCTTACTGTAGGTTGTGGATCCCGAACTTTTCACTAGTGATAAAACCGCTGTTGGCTTTGACGAAGAAGGGCATTTCTCTGCCACTGCCATGGAAATCGGAACATCAACGATCATTTGAGCTTCTCAAAACCGCGTTATGCTCTGCACCGGTTCTGGATACTCCAAATTATGACAAGGCCATTGTGTTGTTTGTGCATGAATGTGATGGATGTGCTTTGGCTGTGTTAACACAGGAACACAGAGGGAAGAATAGGCCGTGCGGCTACTACTCCTCCGCCCTTGATCTTGTCGCATGAGCTTTGCCAAGATGTTTGCGAGCTGTCGCTGCTGCTGCCGCGTCTGTAAAACAGAGTGAGGGAATGGTCCTAGGCCATGATTTAATTTTGATGGTACCTCACTCTGTAGATGTCCTATTGAATAAAACCCAAACGTAACACCTCACCTCTGCACGGCTAACAAGGTATGAATTAATTCTGTTTGCCCCTCACATTCAAATTAAGAGGTGTTGTGTTCTTAATCCGGCTGAACTTCTTCCTTTCCCGCAAAATACTGTTTGCGGTGACGAAGAATTACATGACTGCCTGTATACCACTGAACAGGAAACAAAGGGCAGGATAGATCTCATAGATACTCCTTTGGACAATACAGAAGGGGAGCTGTTTTGTGATGGCTCCTTCTTCAAACTTCCAGATGGTACATCTACAGCTGCTTACGCAGTTACTACGTTGAGTACGGTTGTTGAAACTAAGAGAATTTCGTATAACTCCGCGCTGGCCGCAGAGATTATAGCGTTGACCCGAGCTTGTGAACTCTCCGAAGGGCGTATAGTAAACATATATACTGATAGCCAGTACGCCTTTGGGGTGGCTCACAACTTTGGGAGGCTCTGGTTGGAAAGAGGGTTCCTAGCCTCACATGGGACCAAGATCCAGCATGGTCCCCTGATAGTGCAATTGCTCTCGGCACTCTCACTCCCTAGGCAGTTAGCGATCATGAAATGTGCAGCACATCGTAAGGTCATAGATGATGTGGGAAAAGGGAACGCTTTTGCTGACCAGATAGCCAGGCAAACGGCCACAGACCTTAATGCAGACATGTATGCTCTAAGGGAAACAAAAGATGCCTATGTAATGGATGAGGGTATTGGGTCTGTGCGAGATATTCAAACTGATGCCACAATAGAAGAGTCTAAAAGGTGGGCCGAAGGAATGGGGAAACTGGATGATGATGGGTGTTGGGTGGATACATCTGAAGGAAAATGGTTGCTCCCTGATTCATATGTGCTGGCAATGGTTACGATGGCACACGGTCCTACGCATGTGTGTGCTCAGCAGATCACGAAAATGTTAGAATAAGTTTGGGTGAATGATAAAATTTTGAAGACTGCACAGCGACATGTTCAGAATTGTATGATTTGCTTACAGCACAATGTGGGGAAGGGGACAGTAACTCCAAGGGGAAGCTTTGGGCCCCCTTTGTTTCCCTTCGAGGTCATCCACTTTGATTTTATTGAGATGGAACGGTGTAACAATCTAAAATATGTTCTTGTGATTATTTGTGCTTTTAGTAAATGGGTTGAGGCTTTCCCCGTTAAAGATGCTACTGCCATGACCACTGCAAAGACTATGGTAAAAGAATTCTTTCCACGATTTGGGCTTCCAAGGGTAATTTGGTCGGACAATGGTCCCCATTTTGTTGCAGCAGTAATTTTGCAGACATGTACAGCGTTACACATTGAAAAACGATTTCACTCAGCTAGACATCCTCAAAGTGTTGGGTTGGTAGAGAGACATAACGGTATCTTAAAGAATAAGCTTGCAAAAACATGTGCCGACACCAAATTGAAATGGCCAGATGCCTTACCTATTGTATTATTAGCCATGCGTACCACACCTCAAACTAAGACTGAGCTTTCTCCATTTGTGGTAGTGATGGGGAGACCTGCTAACATTTGGGGTCTTCCGAAGCCTAAAGCCCTGAGGGAGGTAGAAAATGTATTGCTTATAGACTACTGCAACCAGTTGACTAAAAACCTGTATTTCATTCATCATCAGGTCCAATCAGCTTTACCTGTATGGTTTACGGGCCCAGGACACGATATTCAGCCTGGAAGTTGGGTCCTAGTGAAGGCCTACAAAAGGTCTTCCTGTCTCGCTCCTCGCTGGAGGGGACCCTACCAGGTGCTGTTGGTCACTCGGACAGCAGTGCGGGTGGCTGGGAAAAAACACTGGATCCACGCGACGCATGTCAAGAAACTTCCTCAACCGACGCCACACATTACAGAAGAAGCAGAACCCCTCGCTGATGCTACAATCTCTGATCCTGGAGTAGCAAACAGCGCTGTGAGTGCGTCAGAGAATTCCTCTGAGCCCGTGGAACTTGGGGAACAGTCCATTTTGTCTCCGCACTCTTTGAAAAAGTCATTTCCGGAAAACACTGTTTCAAGTTCTGCGACTTCCGTCGCCTCCGATACGTCGCTTCCCTCAGGAAGTGACGACGCCTTGTTTCCGGATCAAACAGTTTTGGGTGTCACCAGGTACGACCTTCGACAAAGAAAATAGAACTACGGCACGGGTCTTTCCGTGCATTTGGAAAGAAGAAGTGATTGAAAGTTTTCTCTTGTAAAAGAAAGTTCCTTTCGAACAAAAGGAAAAAAAGGGATTCTGCTGGCTAGGGTTGGGAAAGACTAAGAAGTCGCGCGACCGTAGTGTCGCCAGCAACGAACATTGGGGTCGTCGATTGAGAAACTGTGATGCCTGCCACCTCCACCGCTGCTCCCCGCACTGGACTTGTAAATAAGGGGGTGACCAACTCGGACAACGAACAATGTGCCTGGGCCCCGAAAACGTATTGCTGCGTTGTGTTAATAATAATTGGAATTTGTGTAATTACTGCTGTGGGACGTTGGTACTTCGAAGAAATTTACACTCTAAAACCTCTACTGCCAATTGAGATTGTACCTACTGCTTTGACTCCCTCTGTACACCTTCACACTCTGTCACCTAGAGACTCCCAGCATAGACGAAAGTATCATAATAACACTTTAATGATAGTAATGAATGCAACGCATGACATTTTTAATAAGAGTAATTGTTGGATTTGCACTCATTTACCGCAACATGGGAACAAGGGGCTAGGATGGTATATTCACCCTTTACCTTTAACGACTGCTCGCTATGCCTCTCTTAGAGCACTATTCTTTGGCCGATGGAATGATAGCATCTCAGGGAACTTTGATGGAACTAATTTAAATGATTTTGAGAAACGTGAATTGACTCCCCTGGGATGCTCGCTTTTTGCAAATAGAAGTAAACCCAATGTTGCTTCTATTAGGCCGTCTGATAAACTATCTCTTCCTTTTCAAACTCTAATTTCCTTTAAAATGACTCTGATAGGCAATAAGGACGCCATGCCTCCTTCCTACTCTATTAATCATAGCCCTGATTCAGTCCCCTTTTGTGTACAAAGAAATGGCACTCTGCCAATGGGAGATTTTGAAGGTTGTATAAACATTGTAAATTTGACTGGAGAGAACAGGCCTCTGTATGTAGGGGGGCCTGTTTATTTCGTTTGTGGTAGTTCAGCATTTCCCTGGTTGCCCAAGGATTGGCAGGGAACCTGTTATTTAGGAATCCTGTTACCTGGGGTATTTGTAGCTAGTACATTGGAGGTTTCTAAGGCTCGCCCACGGCGGGACGAGAACAGAGATACCCCTGGGCAAGTATTGGGAGATATAGCAAAATCAGTTGTGCCCTTTTGGGGACAGATAGCAAATTCTGAAAACATTAGGGGACTAGCAAGAGTACTGGAGGGAACCATCAACCGGACCACTGATATACTCTACAATATTACACTAGAACAAAAGGCAATAAGATTGGTAGCACTCCAAAATCGGATGGCATTAGATGTCATTCTGGCAGAACGTGGTGGAGTATGCAAATTAGTGGGGTCCGCTTGTTGTGTTTTCGTACCAGATTCCTCACCGACAATTTTCAAAGCAATACAGAACTTGCACATCCTTAGTTCTGAAGTGCATGTTCCTGTGGGAGATTGGAATATTAGCACCTGGTTCTGGGATTCTCTACGATCCTGGGGTTGGAAGGTGCTTTCTGTTATGCTGGTTATTTTGGGAATCCTGCTATTCCTTTGTTGCTGTTTCCAATGTCTACCTAGTATATGTGCAATGCTAGGGGGATTTTGTGCTCAAGCGGTGAGCACAGTAGGGCACAAAATGTACGCCCCAGATACAGCATCTAAAGAGTTTGTGTTACAAGAGGTTCTGATGAATTACCTAATGGCTATAGACATTACAGATAATGATTCAGGATGTGTGGACGACAATGCATGGAGTTATTTCTAAAAGTATTAGAAATGATATTAGCACTTGGCATAGGCCAAAAGGAGGGTTTGTCGGAATTGAAACAATATTATGCCTCCTATCGCAGCAATTGTATGTGTATTGGCCTACGCCAAGTTGTCTAAAACATCATATGCGAACAAACTCTGCGGCAAGGTCTTGACCTCAGAGAAAGTAATGTAAGTCGCCATCTTGGATTAGGCCACCATTTTAGGTTCTCTTGTAATGTGAAAGTCACCCTGAACATCAAAATGGAGGCCGAATGACATTCTGAGTAAGATTCTGGCCGCTGTGACCTCTGTACACATGAATAATTAATATGCCTGCAGGCCACTTGTTGGGTTCGCGAACTGAGACCTTGTCCTATTGCTGACCTATGTGTAAATGTAGAACTATATCAGCGAAACTAATCAAAATGCATATATTATAGGATTGACCTGGCTAGGAACCCATAGGCCCGATCCCTAGAATGGTTAACCCGCGAGGGGGTTGGCCAAGGGCTGGACAAACAATATAAAAAGCCCAAGTATTCCAATGTGCGGTCTTTCTTACTAATGCATCGAACCTTTGTTGAAGTTTGTTACGTTACTCTGAGAGCAGAATAGCTATCCGTTTGTCAATTGACTTTGGTAACTGTTGTAGCTTTCAAATAAAGCACTTGTATGTTCTTTGTAACCTGTGTTGGTGTGTTTCTTTTGGGCTTCCCGGCCTCATATTATTTTTATGTTTTCACAGGATGCGCAAACTGCGGTGATCCCACATCGGAACTGGTGGGTGGGAACATCGGATGGATTCAAACAAGATGCCTTCTCCTGCCTCTGCTGGCTCCACGACTGTGTCCTCCTTCTAGACTGGTGTGTTTGCTCCTCTGCCTACCCATCCTGACCCTATCCACAGCCCACCTGTAGGGTGTTTTATAGACAGATAACCAGAAAAGGCGGTTACAGGGAACAGAGCATGGTACCTATGCACGTTGATGGCACAGCGCTTTGGAAGAGTTTGGTTCAAGATGTTAGCTCCCCAGTTTTGAACCCAGAGTAGTTGCCATTTGCTTCAGGTCTTCTGCATTTTGCAAGTAGTCCCTACAGTAACAATCTGGCTTGGTGTTCACCTCTGAGTCTGCATGCACGCTCTCCATTTAGGTTCTGAATGCACCTATACTACGTGAAGTACATCTTGCAATAAATCCCCAAATACCTCCTTGCCAGTTGTGTGTGCATCTTGTAATGCAGTGTGTGTGCCTTGGGACATCAAGTACCTATGTGATGCTGGACGAGAACATTGCAATGCGGCTACAGTCACCTCCGAGCATCTGGAGGTTTTTCTTGCAAGAAGGCTCGAGGGGCGTTCCTGTCCTTGGCAGTAGCCACACTGTCAGGCTCATACTGGCAGTGTAATCATGGATTGTAATGAGGTGTGTGGTCCATCTTTGCAATGTGTACACCTCAGTGAGTTCAAGATGCCTCTTTAGGCTGAGGGAGGCATGAACTTCTGAAAGCTTCATGATGTCTTTCTAATGCGGGTGGCTTGCCTTGCTGAGAGGTTCATGATGCCTTTTTAATGAAGGTGGCAGGTACTGCCGAGAGGTTCATTGTGTCTGACATCATGAGGTCTGACATCACAGAGATGTCTGTGAGGTTTCTCTAATGGTGGACGTCTGACCCGCACGGAGGTACATGATGCCTCTTTACTGAAGGATGCATGCACTGCAGTGTGGTTCATGGGGTCCCTGCTGATTGAGGCATACACTAAATAAGGCTCAAAACACATGTCTACAAGCAAAGGCATGCATTGCAACATCCCTCATGACGTCGCCACCACCATGCAAGCTTTATTTCTCCTGTGTAGTCATACAATTGCGCATTAAAACAGATAAACAATCATTAAAAACAATTAACATAACCATAATCAATACTTAAGTGTGGAAATACATAATAATTAAGTACAATTGGCCTAACAGGACACATTAAGTTTAACAAATCACATTAAACCCAAAGAAATGGAAGTGAAGTTGAAAAGAGTGATCTGATATTGTCTTAATATGTGGGTTCTCCGCCACAAAGCCTTTGTGAGTAAGTCATGTATTAAACATAATACATTCAAATGAAATGAGGACTTGTACAAACTTAAAGCAGAAACAATATTTCATGAGCCTGGATTTTTCAAACATAATCACAGAATATTCCTCTGCGTGTTGAAGTAACCTGGGCAGAGAAGCAAGAGATGTTGAATTGTTTGTCTCTGCAAGTTGCAAGAGGGACATAGGGGCTGATTATAGGTTTGCCGGTATCCCCACGGTATTACTGGTGGATACCGGCTAACCGCACTTACAGTCTCTGCCGCATGATATCCCGGTATTACCCGTAAATTCCCATTCCCATGGAATTATGTAGGACTCCATGGGATGGGGTTTGTTGAATCACTGGCACCGTTGCTAATGGTGCCTGTGATTCAGGCGTTTCTTTCCCGGTAGGGGCATTAACTCCCGGCAGGTCTGGCCCGACCAGCAAACTTGAAGCATGCCAGTCCGGTAAAAATGCCAGAGCTGGAATTACCAGCATTTTTACCAGACCAGCACACTTGTAATGATGCCCTAGGCCTGACCTGATAAATGTGCACACCAGCGTTTAATCATGGTAGCAAACGGAAGAGTCCCCAATGCGAAACTTCAACACTCTTGGAAACAGCTTGTCAATCTTATCAAAGCATTTTTCATGACCAAAATATTGATTGATCTCGAAATATGCAGAAATCAAGTTGTTCCTTGAACAAGAGTACCCAGCTCCACTCAGGACATGCTGAAAACATGTATCTTTAATCAGAGCGATAGAACAGCTATCAACTTCATCGGGGCCGTCCCAGTCATGTGAGAAATCGATTTGCCTCTGGGTTTCCTTCACATGGCCAAAAACGTAAACCAGGGTAAGTCTAAACTGTCATCCTACCTCGAGACGTCGTTGAAAAGCCAAAAAATGCCAGATGCAGATTCGATCAGAGTTCCTCTACGGTCTAAGAGCATGCTTTAACTATTACGTATGTTGCATCAGTACTCTCGTTGAATCAAGCCTTGAGAAATAGCCTATTAAAGCAATAGAACCCATGGATGGGGGTATTAAAATTTGGGTAATGCCCCAGGATGATAGAAGCCAGAGCAAAGTGAGGGCTATAACGTAGTCCTGAGGCCATTACCCAACTGGCAATGAACCCTATCCGAGTGTTCTATTGCTATTAGTAGCACGGCACTTTGTACTGGGGTACTAATAGTATTTTTACTCGAGTTGAGAAATGATGTGTCAACCGTTTCTCAAATCGAGCAAAATAAAAAGAAAATGCCATTGATTGGGGGGAAAGGATTACATGTATATCCTTCTCCCTTTCCACGGCGGCCATTAAAAAGATTTTTAAAAAGGAAGCAAAGAAAAAAGACGCCATGGAACGGGGCGAAGGGACCAGGTGTAGTCCCTTCTCCCTTTCTCTGGCGGCCGGTGAAGCAAAGGAAGGACCTCTGCGGGACGCGGTGCTCTGATCAGAGAGTTGCCGGTAAGTCTTTGATGGCCGGGTAATGACCCGGCAGGGGCCAATCAGATTGTTTGTAAAAGTCTGATTGTCCGTTGTTAGGTTCTAGTTATTTATATATTTGTTGTTGATTTATAAAGGGACCACTTTGAGACAGAGAAACTCAGTGGCAAACACACACACACACACACACATATTAATTCCAAATTATTGGTAAACATACGGCAATAACAATAAATGTCCTTGCAAACCATAAAGTTTAGTTTAGTTTAGTTTCTTTATTTGTACCGTGCACCGAACTCTCAGGTAACTGGGAGCTTAAAGCTTGCATAAAGGTTACATAATTTTATGAACAGGGAGTTTCAGAGTTTTTTAGGATGCATTGAAATACAGAAAATACAGCATTTTTAACAGCAGAGATATACAGGTACACGAAACGATACAATATACAGGATATACAAAACGGTCCACAGCAGATGTAAGTGCAGGTTGACCATGGTTACAACAGTGGCCGGAGATTGGAGAGTCAATTACATTTTCGATCCGCTAAGTTACACCCTGCAGGAAGGTCCAGACGGGGCAGTAGCTGAGCATTCCTGAAACGTCCCGAAGAGCCAGCTCTTTACTTTGGCTCTGAAATTCCAGAATGCCGGTTCCATTCTAAAGCTAAGGGGAAGGGCATTCCACCGTTTGGCCACTAGAACCGGGAAGCTCGCTGCCCCTGCTCGTTTTAGCAGAAATCTAGGAACATAAAGACAGTGCAAGTACACGGCTCTCCTTGGTCTAGTAGATAGGTGAATGTTGAATTATCTGCTAGGTTTTTGGGGGCAGTGTTTGAGAGACACTTGTGTGTGATGACAAGAGTGCGAAGGACAATTCTGGCCCGTAGTGGGAGCCAGTGGGCATCCTGCCTGAAGCTAGTGATGTGTGTGGATCTCGGTACACTTAACGCTGCTCTTAAAGCGTTATTTAGAAGGACCTGAAGTTTGTTGAGGTTCCTTTCAGAGGTGCCTAGGTAGAGGGTGTTATAAACTCGGGCAAATTAAATGTAAGCAAGGCAGACCAGGAATCATGCATTTATTGCCACGTTACCGTGTACCCTGGTCATTGTCAAAAGTGGCAGTAATGTATTTTTGATAAGCCCCGGCAGCACATGCGCCATGGGCAGAGTAAAACCACGGCCATTTTTGAAAAGGTGACACAAGTAATGCAGCTATGTTTAGGGAGGTGGCAGGATAAGGAATCGAAATGACAGCCGAAAAGGCTGTGCAGCCAGGACTTTAGCCACTGACCGAGGCACAGGATACCCAGTAGCACCCAGAACACCACTAAGTAAGTAAGGTAAGCCTTACTGCCTGTGTACGGAAACAGTGATCACGTGAGCACTGGATGCGTGCTCTGGTGTTATTACGCGTAATGGAAAGAATCATTGAAGGTATGGAGAGGTTTTGTATGGCACTGTAAATCCATGCCCCTCATAGCCAAAAGGATGTTCTGTTAGGAAGTCGATTGTTAATGTAACTGACTAAATGTTTCTTACTGACTTTTCTGTACATGGTTCATTATGTAAAGCCCTATAAAGACATTAGGCCTCACTACAATTTGCTGGTTTGGTAACAACAGTACCGTTAAGCTTGTGGTACCATTGTTAGCGGACCGGCAAACTATGAGTTCTGCGAGCGGGTGCCTATCAGCCCGCCAGGTCTGACCTGGTGGGTGGACTGGCACCCGCCCGCAGACACTGATGGTATCACCGGCACCATTCTGAATGGTGCCGGTGTTACCGTCCTCACCATTCCCATTGAGTCCTATGGGACTCAAATGGGAATGGGGAGTAATACATTCCGGCGTCTGGCAATGGGGAAATACAGGATTTGTCTGTAATGCCCCTGTATTTCCCCATTGCCAGGCACCGGAAACATTTGCAAGTTCAGCTGCTGTGTGCCGCTTTTCACGCCAAGGCTACTGCCAAACTTGTAGTGAGCTCCATTACGTTTGCAACCAGGGTGCCACCCTTTTGGGATGAGAATGCTATACTGGTTTCCCTGTACGTTTCTGCACGGTATGGAAATAACATCCTACCTCTTCCTTTTGCTGTTAAGTGCCAAGGACGAGAATGCTCGTACTTTTTGCGTAACTTGCATAATAGCCTGGCACTTAAACTACTCGGTGATAGGTTGCCGGCTTCCACACCATCCTGTGACTGCGCACACTCTCGAACCAAACAGGAAACCCTAGAGTACAGCTATTATGAGTTCTGTCTGGGAATTGTCCACTGCAACTTTGGGAGGCAGAGAAAGAGCAGACACCGACTGCAGTCACGAGCACTTCAGAGCAGAGGCGGCTTCCACCGTGAACGCCTGACCGCGAGGGCGTGAGAATGGAAGGCACTGATGGTCGGAGCGCTTAGGAAATATGACAGCCAGAGCCAGGGGAGTCGCATCTGCTCCCGGAAATATGACAGCCAGAGCCAGGGGAGTCGCATCTGCTCCCCACAAAAGAACTTGTTTACAATAGTCTTCTCAGGACAGCGCACGCCGCAGGCTCGTTGTGTGAAGCGCCTCTGGGAACTCTAACAGACACTGACACAAGCAAGAACTCTGCCTTTGGTAAAGTGCATACAGAAACATGCGCACAGGCGACGGCAGGTCAACATGCACCACATAAACACAGGCAACATAACACATGTACACAAAGACAGCATGGATTCAAGCAGAGATGCACATATAGACAGCACAGAAGAATGCCAGGTGTTGCCACTACATGCCAAGAGCTCCCACCACATGCCAGGCATATGCATGACATGGCTGGCGCTGCCATCTCAAGCCAGCTAGTCAGGCCCCACGGTGATTGAATGAGACCCCAGTAGAGTATTATATATATATGTATGTATATATATAGATATATATATACATATATAAATTCAAACACTCATCTCCATGAATATAACAGTTCAACCATCATTAGCAAATATAATGAAGGCATTAAAAAGTGCACACATATTGTGCGCATGCTTCCGATAAATGGTGCTCACGGTTTGTGCAATAAATTCCAACAAGGACACATTTCCTTGTACAGAAATGACAAGAAATTCTGGTTATATGGTATATCCTTATTTACTTCCTGCGAAAGGGAATGGGAAAAATAACCATGTCAAGATGGCTGTCATGACTATGCGATCAAGAGATGTTTGATCCTTGTAGTACTTTTCACTAGCGTTACTATGTTCTGATTCTGTTTCTCGCCTTAGTTTTTTCAAATTAATGATTCCCAAAACATGTAATTATCTACACAAATGACTTATAATGCATTAGTATAATGCATTAGTTGCACCTTAACAAAAGCCCACTTTGTCGCCTGGCTGTACCTCTACTGGCATGGCAATTATGTTTAAATTAATTCACATTAATACAACTGAGCTGGACGTAGTAAGTATAGTTTGTGAAGTTCATATACATCCAATACTTGAAAATATTAAGAATAGAACTTAAAAGAGGAAATGCAAGCAGAAATCACTCAAACATTTGAATTAGCAAAAATTGGCCATTGCACGGTGAGCCATAAAACATTTAGAATGGCCTCAGCACACATTGACCGAGGGATAGGGGAATCTGTCACTCTGCAACTGTTTTCCGACGCTCCACTAACAACTTTTGGGAGGGACCTGAATTCCCTCACTTGGGAGGGTGCAGTCCCACACTACACCAATTCTTGGAGAGGCCCTCTGCAATGATGAGAGAACAGGTTTTGCTTGTGCAGTACTGTCAGTTTAGCTAACGGCCACGTGATAGCAATTTCAGGGCCAGGCAGTGCAGGGGGTTCATCTCATGTGCCCGTCCCCCCTTGCCTCCCGCAGTGTTGTCACTCCAAGCGCCAGTCCTGATTTTTTAAATTAAGTAAACAAGTTTTTTCAAATGATGTCATGCTGCTCCAGCGGGTTCCTTAACAGCAGATTGCCAAGTGGTGCTGCGGCTGGGGTGTCCCTGGTGTTCTAGTTATTTGGTGGCTGCTGGCATTGCATCCCTGGATTTATTCCCACCTGGTGCCACACCCTTGTCCTTTCTCCAGGTGCTTCTGCTGCCCGAAAAGAGAATACCTAAGGCATGGGTGCTTTGTGAAATGTATGTATGCTTCTGTGTGTGTCTGAATACAATACCTGCAACGTGTGTGTGTGTGTGTGTGTGTGTGTGTGCGTGCGTGCGTGCGTACGTGCGTGCGCGTGTGTGTCTGTGTGTGTGTGTGTGTGTGTGTGGGGGGGGCATGAGTGTGAGCATAGGTAGATGTGTTTGCATGGTTTCTGTTCTGTTTCCATGCTACAGTGGCCATTACTGGCATAGACAAATTGCGGCAGCATCTTCATGCATGTGATTTACAGTGACCAATTCTTACAGATATGGTGGACACAGCATCATGAAAGTGATTTACAGTGAATAGTACTGGCACTAGATAGTCTGTTGCCCAGCCTCATGCAAGGGATTTACAGTGTCTGTTACAGGCGTGGAGAGGTTGGGCCTCAGGCTACCACAAGTAATTTATAATGAGCATTACTGCACATGTATTATGTGCAGCAGCTGTGTGCATGTGATTTATAGGGACAATTACTGACAAATAGAGATTGTGGCCACAGCTTTATGCACATGATTTACAGTGGCAATTAGAGGAATAGATAGGTTGTAGTGACAGGGTAAGGCAAAATAATTTCAGAGGCCAATATTGGCACAGATAGGCTGTGGTCAAAGCTTCGGGTATGTGATTTACAGTGACTATTAATTGAAAACAGAGATTGTGGCAGCATCTTAATGTGAGCTATTTATGGTAACCATTACTAGCATAGATGGTTTGTATGTGCAGCCTCTTGCAATATATTTACAATGACCATTATGGGCACAGAGAGATTGTGGTCACAGCTTCATGCAAAGGATGTACAGTGACCATTATTGGCATAGATAGGTTGTGGTCACAACTTCTTGAAAAGGATTTACAGTGACCATTATTGGTATAGATAGGCTGTTGTCGCAGCCTCATGCAATGGAATTACAATTACCAATACTGGCATATATAGGTTAGGGCCAAGGCCTCCTGCAAGGGATTTACAGTGACCATTAATTCAATAGGTAGTTTGTAGACTCTGTCTCATGCAAAAGATTTACAGTGGCTGTTACAGGATTAGAGAGTTGTTGCCTTATGTAGCGCAAGTGGTTTACGGTGAGCATTACTGCATAGGTATGATCTGGTAGCAGCTACATGCATGTGATTTACAGGGACTATTAATGGCAAACAGAGATTGTGGCCCCAGCGTTATGCACATGATTTGGGGTGATTATTACAGGCATAGAAGGGTTGTTGTCACAGGTTAACGTATAAGGTTTACAGTGGCCATTAATGGCACGGGTAGGCTGTGGTCAAAGATTCAGGCTTGTCATTTTCAGTGACTATTAATTGCAAACAAAGTTTGTGGCCGCAGGTTAATGTGAGTGATTTATGGTAACCATTACTAACATAGATGGGGTTTTTTTGCAGCTCATTCAAGAGATTTACAGTGACCATTCAGGGCATACATAGATCGTGGTCACAGCTTCCTGCAAATAATTTACAGTGACAATTGTTGGCATAGATTGCTTGTGGTTGCAGCCTCATTAAAGTGATCTACAATGGAAAATGACTGGCATAGACAGTTTCTGACGACAGCCTCATGAAAATGGTGTAAAGTGCTCCTGTGCAGTTGGGGTCAAAGCATTTACTGGATTTCTTTTCTTATGTTACCCTAGAAAACGAATTGTACATTGTATGGCTTTTCTTACCTAATTTTTCTAAAAGGATATTCATATGGTGCTATAAATTGGACCATTTCAACATGTTATTTTGAGGTTTTCTTTGGGGGAGATCCCCCTGAGCCGCCCTCATTTTATGGGGTTCCCCCATTACACTCAGTCGCTCACACTACGTTGGGTAAATATTTATGCTCCTCCACTGAAAATATTCACTGTATGTGAGCAGCCTTGAATCATGAGATCTACTGGATTTTTTTCAAGTGTTACCCTAGAGAAACAGTTACAAACGGAGTGGCTCTTGACTCCATTTTCCTCAGAGGCGTTGCTAAAAAATGCACCATTTCAACATATTATTTTAAAAGGTGTCTTGTGGGGAGGCATCCCACGCCTCAAATCCTCTTTGATTATTTTGGCCTCCCTCACTTCGCTTGGAAGCGGGCACTGATTTGAGGAACCATTTAGGCCCCTCCACTGAAAACCTTCACACCCCACCCCAAAGACTGACCCATGACTCATTTATAATCCGGGTGCCCCCTCAAGTTCTATTTCTATTTATTTTCTATGTATGTGATCTTGTAGAGCTCTCATACCCTAAGGCAAGTAATCACTTAAATTAGGGAAAGGATGAAGTCAGGGCCCTAACTTAGAAGTTATATCAACTTGTGAGGAAATGATGAAACAGCAATGTTTTCAAAGGTTTGGGGAATCTGCCAGTGAAAGTCTAATACCTTTACGGTCTCCCCACTGCTTCTTTGTCTGTCTGCAAGGCTCACTCCTACGATTATGCGTACCAGCAAATAGAATTACATAATTCACGTGGGTGCACACCTGTCTGCTATTGAAATTGAGCAAGCGGCACATTTGACATTATTTAAGAGACCATATGGCCTCCCATGTTCAACACCTGCATGGAAATGATGCCATGTGCTGGTTGCAGAAGGGTAACAGTTTTAGTACTCCAGTCACAGAAAGTATTTTAGTCGCATTTTAAATATGTACTAATGCAAATTAGTTGTACTGGGGTGTAAATAACCATTTTTCTCGAATTGAGACACAGCGTTATAACCTCTTCTCAACTAGAGAAAAACAAGCAAAACGAGTCAGGGATCGGTGAGAAGGGGCTATATGTAGTCTTGTCTCCCCTTCCATGGTGGTCATTAAAAATATAGGGGGAAAAAGTAAACAAACAAAATGGCCACCTTGGAACGGGGAGAAGGGACTACACGCAAGACAACAGGCTCTGGCTTATAACTCTGAACCTGGGGTCATTAACCATCCAGTAAAGCCCCCCTCCTCGGGTTCCATTGCTTAAGTAAAATACAATGCCCATGTGAATACTAGAAAAAGTGCAATTTGCACCAATTAGGTTACACAACACTGTTTAGTAAGGATTACTTCTAATGTCAGAACTGATGATAGATGGATTGGAATGTTTTATTAAACATGGAGAACCCAAAATAATTCTGCTACAAGAGCTCCACATAAAACACCAATGAAGATTGTGAAAATAAAAGCAACCCGAGGTTTTCTTTCGGATCTCCATGTGCTTTAGACTACAACTACTTTCAGTCCTAAAAATCCGACTCAGTGGTGAGGAATTATGGGGTGTGTAGTCCAAAACATCTGGAGATGCCACAATGGTGGTATATCCATGGATTATAATATTTAAATCCCCAAAGTCCTCACCCTTCCAGCCTAAGCAATGCAAGCCTTGTGGGCAGCACAAGCTTAGCACACTAGCAATGAGAAAGACATTTAGTGAGCGAAGACCAAAGCTTGCACAGCGAGCCACACCTCTCAACGTGCATGCTTTAGGCGCGTGTCCCCCACCTTGGAATGAAATGAAATCACCCGCCAAGCCTCCACCCCATCCATTAATTTCAATGGGATCTCACCAGTCAAGAACAATCTCCCTTTTCACCCTCCATGGGGAATATAAAGGTTGAGACGATTGGGGAGCCAGTAAGGGAATGTTGGAAGCAAGAACCAATCTCTACATATTGAACAACTAGCGGATCAATTAAAAGGTGATATGTGTGGTGCAACCAATCCGGCTGCTCGGGACACAGGCATCTGCTGCTGGTATTGGCCGCAGTTCAGTATCAGGAACCTGAGGGGCTTGACATGCCATCACATATTCCATATAATGATAATGATATGTTATTTATATAGCGCCTTAATCCAAAGCGCTTTACAGAGAACATATTTACATACAATATCACCCAACCGAAATTGGTTTTCATTGGTATGAACTGGCCCACCTCTAATTCTGCAGCAGGGGTGGAGAATGTGACTAGAACATATAGTAGGTGAGGGGAACTTTCTAGTGCTTTCCGCTGAAACACAAAGAAGCTAAAAGCAGAACCTTATGCACATGAGGGGTGTCCGCCAGCGTCATCTCCTAAAAGAGAGAGAAAGCGGAATTGGAAGATACAGAAGGTGAGGTGTGCTGCCCAGCACCTTCTCTTGAAGAAAAGCAAGAAGCCGGAAGCATCACATATACCACACAGGTTGGCCCTGTCCAGCACCATACCCTGACAGAGAGAGAAGCTGGAAACAGCACATACAGGAGGTGAGAGGAGCTGTCCAGCACCTTCTCCTGAAAACAGAGAATTTCTGGAAGGAGATCATACAGCAGGTTAGATGCGCTGTCCAGCACCATCTTCGGAAACGGAGCAAAGCCGGAAACAGAACGTGCAGCAGGTGAGTGGTGCTGTCCAGTATCTTATCCTGAAACATGGCAAAGCGGAAACAGAACATGCAGCAGGTGATTGGCGCTGTCCAGCACCTTCGCCTGAAATAGAGTGAATTCGGGAGCACAACATGCAGCAGATGCGGTGTGCTACCCACCATCATTTCCTGAAGCAGAGAGAAGCTGGAAGCAAAACATACAGGCTATGAGAGGCGCTGTCCAGCACCTTCTCCTGAAACAGATATTAGCTGGAAAGAGATCATTCAGCCGGTGAGATGCGCTGCCCACCGACATCTCCTGAAACAGAGAGAAGCCGAAACAGAACATACAGCAGGTGAGATGCGCTGTCCAGCACCTTCTCCTGAAACAGTGAATTCGGGAGCAGAACATGGAGCAGATGAGGTGTACTACCCAGCATCATCTCCTGAAGGAGAGAATCAGGGGGCAGAACATACAGCAGGTGGAAGGCGCTGTCCAGCACCTTCTCCTGAAACAGAGCAAAGAAGGAAACAAAACATACAGCAGGTGAGTGGTGCTGGCCAATGACCCTGAAACATAGAGAAGCCGGAAGCAGGACATACGGGGGATGAGTGGCACCTTCTCCTGAAACAGAGAGAAACCAGAAGCAGAGCATATAGGACGTGAGGTGCTGTGTCTAGCATCATCTCCTAAAACAGAGAAGAACAGGAAGAAGAATAAACAGCAGGTGAGATGCTCTGTCCAGCACCTTCCCCTGAAAATAGAGGAATGGAAGCAGAGCGGTCCAGGAGGACGGACGAGGCAATCTGCTCAACCACTCATTTCTGAATGCTGAGCAAAGGGAGTGCTGAGCAGACTGTAAACTTAGTGAACCAGCGAGCCACGATTCACCGAACTGTGCAGCTGGAAACAGCCCTATAAACATACAGTAAATTAACCATGGTGTCCAACCACCCTTCCCCGAAACAGGAGGACATTATATGCCGAACAAACTGTATATCAAGGGTTCTGTCCAACCAGCCTCCCCACAACCAGAGGGAAGGTGCACACCACGCATACAGTACATTAAATGTGCTGTCCAACCAACCTCTCCTGAATCAGGGGGAATTGGACACTAAGCATACAATATATGGGGTCGTTGTCCAACCAACCCCTCCTAAAGCAGTGGAAAGTGTACAGTAAGAATCCTGTACACTCCACGTCTGTCCCACCAACCTCCCCCTGAACCAGAGGGAAAGTGCCCACCAAGCATACAATGCATTAAAAGTGCTATCCAATCAACCTGGACACAAAACATACAATGCATTAAGGTTGTCCAACCAACTTCTCCTAAACCAGTGGGACCGTGCATTGTAGGCATGTTGGACAATGAGGGTTCTTACTAACCATCCTCCCCGAACCAGACGGAATGTGCACACTAAACCTATAGTACATTAAAAGGGCTGTCCAACCAAACGTTCTTAAACCAAGGTACAAGCGTACAGTACACTGAGGGTGTTGTCCTCCACCCGCCTGAACCAGCGGGGAAATGCATGCAAAACATACAGTACATTGTGTGTTTTCCAGTCAACCTCCTCTGAAGCAGGGAAAAAGTAGGCACTAACCAAAATGACCCTTTAGGGTGCTCTTCACCAAAACTCTCCTGAACCAGAGGGAAAGTGGAACCTCTGCAGCATATTTAAATTATGAGTGCAGTCAAAGAACACTGCACTTCCTTAGGAGTAGGGTGTCAGTTTAGCGTGGGATTTGTCCAGCTACCCCGCCCCAAACAAGAATGTACAAGTTAGAGCCTGCGTCAGGCACCAGACAAAGTAATCTAACAGGATTTGTAAAGCGCTGGCTACGGCCCAGAGGAATCTGGGCGCTAAGTAAAACAGCGAGTGAGGTAGAACCTCTTATAAACAGCCTGAGAACATACAAATATTTTGAAAAAATATGTTCAGAGAGCTTTCCGAAAGCCCAGAAGGTCGCTCACCTCCCAGAGCTAGACAGCAAGAGAGTTCCATATAGTTGGTGCAAGAGTCGAGAAAGCTCGGCCTTCTGCAGGCATTCTGCAGAATCTTGGGACTATCAGAGGTTTCTGAGAAGCCGACCGAAGAGCCCTAGATGGTACTTTGCTAAACCGACAACCTCTTCTGAAAGCAAAGAAAATATCGCTGGAATGCGGGTCAGTGTGTGTCCCCACCACCGAATCCTGAATGAGAGCAGCAGATGTAAATTAAGGATGCACTTTAAAACGTCTTCTGCCCCATCACCGTATGCAAAACACAAAGGCGGGAAGATTCACAAAGAGCAGAATTGGAAGACTACCCTCCTTGAACCAGAAACAAGAAGATGCAAGTTCAGTACAGTTGCATGTGGCAGCCACATAATGATTATAATAACATTGTGTTCTTAGTGCTTCTCGCCAAACTCCTCTAGCTCCTTAGCTCTGTAATGCCAGGTGTAATAATTACTTAATTTTAAAGGGAACTTGATTTAGTGGAAAGCATGCTGCCCTCATGTCAGAGACCAATGCTTTAACTATGTGGCTATCCACCCTTGTCTCTTGGTGATAACAGCACATTAAACTACAGAAATGTGGACGTGATTTATATAAGTGCATGAAAAAATGAATTCATGAAAAAAGGAGATTCATACAATTAAATAGAGCGGGGAAAAGTCCCGGACTTTGCAGTGTTGCAACTCAGTGGATTAATGGAGTCCGGTTCTCTTTTCGTTGTACGTAGACACGTTTTTAGTTTTAGCACTTTTTGGTGGCATAAGTAACCGATTTATGGCCAACACCATTGGTACATTAAAGAAAGGGGTGCCAAGAAGCATTCTTCATGGTTGGCATGACACCTGAAAATGCTTTTTGGTTTTGGTGCTTTTCAGTGGCTTAAGTGAACAAAATATCATCAGCACCATTGATACAGCAAAGAAAGGGGTTCCAAGAAGCAGACTTTGTGGTTGGCATGAAGACTGGAAATGCTTTGCCATACAATTGCCAATGCACTAAGCAATCATTTGTTTTGTACTATGCGATGTATTCCAAGCGAGGCTTGTTTAGGTTTTTTCTTCCAATCAGGAGCACTGTCACATGTCACGTGTCTGTGTGACTTGAAGCCGCAGAGTGATCTCTTTGTGAGATGGAGATGAAGGAACTCAGCCTCGCTGGGGGAAAGCTAATGCAAACGCAGAGATTTCTCTGGTAAGGGTCCTGAGACTCCAGGCGTCAAGCTGATCCGCGGGGCGTTCAGCAGTCATGTTAGGGGTTTTCCCACAGTTGTCATTTGGTGATTTATAATATGCAACTTTTTGAGTAAATGGTTCTTTGTATTTTTCATTATTTCATAGACAGCGTTTTGGGCTTTTTAATATATCAAGTTGGTTGACTCCATTTGGAAAGGGTCAACTATTTCTGTTGTTTTGCAGTCATTACAAATGACAAATTACCCTCCCATGTCTTCCAAATTCACAATGCAATTAATGGATTTGTGACAAACCAAAAACATTGTTTTTAAAAGCAGTGTTAGAATTGTGAAAAAGTATCTCTTCGGGAAAGAAATAAACCAATTTGACAAAGAGCACAATTTGGATGTCTACATCTACTGAAAACACTGTCAGCCTGATTCATGGAATAATTTGCCTGAAAAACGCAGATTTGCGCGCCTTTCTGCCTGAAAATCCCTATTTGAAGTAGGGGGATTTTCGAGCAGAAAGGCGCGCAAATCTGCATTTTTCACGTGAATAATTTCATGAATCAGGCTATGTGCTGATTTTTCAGGTGAATTTCTGCATTCCCAATGTTTCACTATTGCTGCAACAAAATTAAAACACCCACATTGGCACATGTATTAGACATGCATTCTAAACCATGCTGTTGATATGGCATATTTCTGTGCATGATGTTGTTTGCTATAGATTCACACTGGTTCCTCGTCTCTGGGTTGACGCCCACTATTAATTTCCAATCCTTCTCATTGGTCTATTAATCCTGTCATCTGATAGCTCTGGCTTCATCTTGGGTGCAGGATTTCCCATTTCTTTGCAGCAAATCACACCATGTGCACTAGACAAGCTCAGGAGTCTATGTTGCTGCTGTATCTCCATCAAGGCCAGTAGTAGCACTTTGATCATCATAGAGCTCTGTGTGCTAACTTACAGCCAATCATAATGCTCAGAATGCAGTCACTATTAACTGATATTGACTGCTTTCCGTACATTCTGGCTCCAGGAGCTCACAGGGAAACAAGAGAAAGCATTGCTCAGTATTCAAGGAACAGCAATGCAATTTCCCAGCAGTATGTCCTTCATGGCACCTTCACGCCGACATGCAATATCCAATTTAATACACCAAAGCGAAAGCTACAAAATGGAACAATGCTTTTAATTTCGTATAGAGAAACCGTTCCCTTTTACAATACAGCTAATATATGTCCATGCTAGACTGTTTCAGTTCAAACACGTTTACCATTACACATGCTTACCTGATAAAAATAACTGTTTTAAATCTAAATATTACAAAATAAACCCACAATAAATGTACCAGCACTTTTTGAGTATTACTTTAACCCATCATTAAACTCTGTTTTTTATTTCACCGGCAACACTTTAACACATGTGCATTTCTCTTATAAATATGGCCATTTCACTTTATAGACTCCAACATCAGTAATGATTTCTTATCTAAAGATACTCCCCCAAACCATACAGTCTTTAGGTGAGTCATTGGGTCATGATAAAGATCCCTCAGTCAGTCCACGAGACTATATTATCAGCACAATGCACGCCCCCTGCTGCTGCATCCATTGGATGAATGCGATGACTGGGGCGGATGGGTGGGTGGGTGGTTGGGTGCTTGGTTGTGAATGGGTGGATGTATGAATGAGTGGATGGATGTGTGAATGGGTGGATGGGTGGATGGATGGAGGGATGCATGCATGGGTGGATGGATGGCTGTGTGTATGAATGGTTGGATGGGTGTATAAATGATTGTATGGATGGATGTGTGGATGAATGGGCGGGTTGATGGATGGATGGATGGATGGATGGATGGATGGATGGATGGATGGATTGATGTGGCTGTATGAATGGGTGGGTGGGTGGATGGATGAATGGATGGGTGGATTGATGGACACATGGATGGATGGGCGGATGGATGTGGATGGATGGATGTGGCTGGATGAATGGATGGATGTATGAATGGGTGGATGGTAGATTCGATAAATAGATAGATAGATAGATAGATAGATAGATAGATAGATAGATAGATAGATAGATAGATAGATATGGATGTATGGGTGGATCAATGGATGGATGGGAACAAGGTGAGCTACAAAGTGGACTAGGCAAAGAGATTTTACACATAGAAGTTCTGTTCCTTTGCAAAGATTAAAGGGAACGGAAGGGTTTGTGGTGGTCTGTATTAGTAAGCAGTGTATAGGGGCTCTTAAAGCACATCCAAACTTGGATCTGATTGGCAGTTGTTTTTTTTTTTTTCCTTTGCCGTGGGGTTAAGGCCCCCTTTTCCCTTCCCTTGCTCAACTGTTTCCACCGCCTGCATTTCAGTTCCTGCTATGTGGTTTTGGCCGGCTGTAACATTGCCATCTCACTGAATTTACTCCTGTCTTTACTTCTCATACAACACCACACCTCGCGGTTACTTCATTCCGCACAGTCTCGCTGGGCTTTGCTCATCATGTGGTATGCCTGTTTCCCTGCCTCGCCAGTCATTCCAAGAAGATTCCAGGTTAAAATGTGCAAACTGTTGCTCACCTAAAAAATCAAGATGCCTCCTGGAAGAGTCAGTGGGTAACCCCACTCCTTTAGACTTCCCTGGCTGCAACTAGGAACACCCTTCCCGTCAGGGGTGGACTAGGAACCAAAAGAGGCCCTGGGTTTTTTTTTCGTAGTGGCCTCATATTGCACATGTTCAGCAAGCATAACCCTTTCCCTATGGGAACATTTGGAAATACCGCACAAAAGAGGCCCAGGGTGCAGAGGCCAACCAGGAAATCTCCAGAGTTCCCTATAGGCCAGACGACCCCTGCTTCCCATCCCTTCTAAGCAGAAGTGGTAACAAGTTCGAATGTTCCTCTTGCTGGGACCTCATTCAAACCTTGGGATCAGCATCACAGGTTAAAATCTTCAACGCTTTTTCAGAGGTCTAATCCCCCTCCTTCCCACTCGCGGCAGGAATCAGAGGAAGGTGCGGGGCTGAAAACAAACCGCCATTTACAGAAGATGAAACCGAAGTGAGACCCCGTATGTGGTTAAAGGAAGCAGCACAGACAAACACGCCGTATTGACAAGTGCATAAAAACAAGGACTTTGCACAGAGGAAGCCGCGGGCGAAACATGACAGGCTCCCAGAGAGAAAGCAGAGGCCTGGAGTAAGCCGCAAAGGACGCCGGGAAAACTACAAAGTCTGCAGAGAAGGATTTACCTTTACCCTACCTTTACCCTACCAACCTAGTGATGCGCCAGGCAGGGGACACGACACTATGATAAACAAGATGTTATCCTGTGCTGGGTGGTAGATATAAGTGCTATCTTCCCACTCTAGCGCCTGATGGCGCATACCTCTTCTGTAGATATCGCTGCAAGAAGCCAAGTCTTCCTCATCAATGTCCCATGCATGTCTTCCGCCTGCATCCGTAGTATACATTACTGTGCCAGCAAATCCTACTCCACCCCAGTGTCCTTACAATCCTCCTCTTTCCAGGCACTGTCAACCGAGGTTAAACCTGGGACATTGTATAAAGGGCATGTAGTGGCGTGGATGACTGCCTACTGGGACTAGACCCACATCATACCACATCTATTAATAATATAAAAGGCCAGATGTATGTTTGTCTGATGCAGTCATGCGCAGTAGAGACTGTCCGACGAACAGAATGCTCCGCTAGAGGGAACTGATGCCTTCAGAGATATAGTGGCTCTACTGTGTTAATGAAAACCTGCACTCTGCTGGTGTGCACACACTTTCACACTAGTAGAAGAATACAGGCAATGGAAATCACCTTGTACTATGTGTTACTTCAATATTTGATTAAACCTGATCCTGACTGTTTGAAATACTTTAAAGAGAAATGTGCAAGCATCCTAAATCCTATAAGCGTAAGTAGTGAAAAACTAGTTGGGGACCGCAATATGGTTAAACAGAAGCTCTATGATTGGGACTGGATCCAGACCTGTGATAAAAGAAAGGGCTTTACATTGTATACAAACTTAGCAAGTGAAAATAAAGGCTCTGCTATTATTTCGGCCTATTCAGGAAAGCGTCCGGATGGGCGGTATTTGAAAATGTTTTTACGGCTCAGACTCAATTTGATGCATACTGAAGAGAGTACATTAGGAAGACATGCACAGATAGGAAGTGTACAGGTTGCCATCTTACTAATGAGGCCGTAGAGCACATTGACATTGGATGTCTGGCTATACAATCATTGAGAGAAAAACTGTTTTTAAATTGTGTATATGAAATTGACCGGTTGAATCACGATGACTTTTGGAAATTAATACAAGAACATTTTTGAAAGTGTTAAATATAATAGATGAATTTTAGGTGTATGGGTGATTTTAGTTAATTGTGAGGAATTAATTCTTGAAATGTATTTATTTATGTGGATATTAACCTTTTTATTTTGTTATTGTGAGGATTTCATATAGTTGTTGAAGTTGTATACCTTTTTTTGTAAACCATACACAGACGAAAAATCATACCACACACGTCTCTTGACTGTTTCCAATTAGTAATGTAGTTCTTTCTAAATCAGTATCTGGCACACTGTGACTGTGCCACGTGTTACACTATTAAAGCACCCACTGCTGTACTAATAACCTGAACACTGGGTCTATGCCGGGTGTTACACTATTAAAGCACCCACTGCTATACTAGCAACCTGAAAACCGGGCCTATTCCAGGTGTTAAAATAGTAACTGCCCCCCAACCACTATAATAGTAACATAAACTCTGGCTCTATGCCCCGTGTTACAGTCATAAAGCACCGCCTGCGCACTGTCTAGCTGAACACTGAGCCTGTACCTTCCTTAGGGGCCAAAGTGGCATCTGGGACTCCGGCCTGTAGGGTCTTGTATTGTCCAGGAGGGAACTGACCAAGGCTTGGACAACTATTCTGAAACCAATGACAGTAATACAAGCTTGACTTTGTGGCGGAACGCAAGTTGGCTTCATGTTGTATGTATCTTTTTGGTGATGTGTGTTTTGAATGAGAGGTCACAGTCAATTGAAAAGCGGAGACATTTTGCATTGAGTGACAGATAAGACGAGATCTCTCATATATCATTTTGCACTGAGTGACAGATGAGGCGAGATCTCTCATACGTCATTTTGCATTGAGTGACAGTTGAGGCCAGATCTGTCATATGTCATGTCCATCAGCACTCTCTGGCCTTTGGCACAGTTGGTGGGGTTTCCTGGGAGAAGGAATTCTGTCTTTGATGGGTTAAGCTTCTGGTACGTGCTTGACATCCAGGCTTGGAAGCAGGACAGATGTTGTTCATATCAACTTTCATTCCTAAGTATTCAACCTTTCTTTTTCGTCAGATCAACCCCATCAATGCTATGGTAAATATGTAATATTAGGTAAATATTACAGACATCTAATGGTGCCCCAAAGACATAACTCTGTATTCCTATGTCCCATGAATTTGAATGTGATTTTGTTGAAAGACACATAAAGACCTGTAGGGAAGTGTTTTAATCGTTCAAAATAGTCCTTTGTGCACATGCTTTCTGATAAATGATTTTTTGAAACCCCATTACTTTCATCTTGGCTACATTCCAGTTGGTGCCACGGAGCTATTGTTCAGAATGCTAAAGTCTTTTGTGCTGCCACTGTGTTTTGACTCTTTAGAAGCGTATGGTTGTTTTTATGGTTCCAGATTTCTAGCTGTCTCTTGCCCTTGAAAGTATTCATTATCTGGAACCTCGCTACCCTTTTTCATGGATTCTTCTGTACTGTTTGTCACTTCTCGTTATTGTTTATGCACTCGTCACCTGCGCCCTTGACTTTGGTATTCTCGTCTATCTCCTTGTTTTCCAATCCTTCTACTGCCCCGATATCACTTTCCTCCTTGCTCCTCATATGTAGAATCTTCTTTCTACTTACATGAGTGTATCTACTTCTGTTTCCTTCTTCTTGGTTTCCATGTTCTACTTCCTCATTTTACTACCATCTTTCTACTACTACATGTTTATTCTCCTTCAATTTCCATGTGCGTTGTCACAGTCTACTTCCTTGTTTCCTCGTTCCTCCTTTAAATCAATGTGTCACCTATCTCCATTCTGCTTCCCTGCTTTGCTACCCTTTTACTTTCAAGTGCTCACTGTCTTGTTTTTACTCTCTGTCTAATTTCTTGTATGCTCTGTCCTCTTTCTACTTTGTTACTTGTAAAATGTGTTTTCTAGTTCCGCGTTTTTCCATCCTCCATGTGCTTCGTTGTTTTTACTATTCTTTGACTTCTGAGGGTTTTAACATCCTCCTTCTAGGTCTGTGTTTTTCCGATCCGTCCACTTCTTTGTTTTTTCTAGCCTCCATCTTCTTAATTGTATTCATAATATTTACACATCTCAGGTTTTAGGCATCCACCTTCTATCTCCTTGTTTTTCCAAGCGTTGTACATCGCTGTTTTTGTTGTGTTACATTGTTTTTTTTTTCATCTGCCTTACTATCTATACCATGCTTCTACTTCCTTGCTATTGCCATCGGCCCTGCACCCCTATGTGCGTATTCTCCTCTGAGATATGCACTTTTGTCTTCCACTGTTTAACTCAGCGACCTATTAGTCACAGTGCTTTCAGTTGTTTTTGTTGTCGCATCTTGTAGGAGAATGGTGTTAAAAAAGCCAAAATCTGCTTATACTAGAGATGAACACAAAACTCCATTAAAGACAGGCGCCAATTGAGTATCTTGAACCTTTCTATTTATTTCATAGTATGGTAAGTCTTATACCATAAAATAGTGCCCTTTGGATGACACGTGTTTCGGCCACTGGCCTTTTTCAAATCCGGGCATCTTATTTTGCAAGGTTACATGATCAGGTTAAACATATAATACATCTCAATTTCTTTCTTTGGTGATGACATGTACATTTGTGATTTCAGCAGTAAAGTTACAGTCAATTTAATGGTACAAGGGGGTAAAGGTGGATTCATAAAAGACAAAAGGTACCCAACATTTAAGGGATACAAAATACACAATGATACATATAAAAAAGGTTATAAAATTAATAATAGACATTGAACAGATAGACAGACAGGGAGAGAAATAGATCATATTATTTTAGTCACGATGCTGCCTTCTTTCCACAGTCCATCTACCTCCTTTTTCTTACTATTCTCCCTCCACATCAAACGTGTTCTTTATTCTCCTTGTACTTCGTTGTTTTGACTACCCTTCTTCAATGTCTGTGTTTTACTCTCCCTTGTTTTTACTTCTCTCCCTCTAATTCCATGTGATTATTCTCCCTGTGGAGCCTTGTTTTAATGCCATTCCACGTCCCTGGTTCCAGTATCATCCAGTTATGTCATTGATTTTACAATGCTTCTACTTCCTTATGTTTCTGTCCTCTAACTTTTTGTTTTTTGCTTTTACTGTCTATTTCCTGGTTCTGTGTTTGTACTACCCCTGCTACTTTAATGTTTTAACTGTGCCCCCCCACAAGGATGCATTTAGTATCCCCCTTCCACTTTTTTGTTTTTATTACCGTCCCTCCATTCCCATGTTCTTCTCCACCATCTACGTTCGTACTTTGACCATCCACTCCCTATTTCCATCTGTTTTTGCTACCTCTACTTCCTTGTTTGTTTTCTATCCTTCTACCACAGCAATTCTGGTCCAGTGATATTGTATAAATGGAGGTGCCCTATACTCGCAAACATAACATCCCCCCTCTTCCTTGCTTGTACTACCCTTCTACTTCATTAGAGTGTTGGTCCTTTTTTCTTCTGACCAACAGGCTATTTCCTCACTCTGAACGCTATTTCCTCACTCTGAACATCTAGCCCTGTTCAATGTATTATTTGTACAACTGCACATTGCCATTACTGCACCATCCTACAAACACGCCTGTAAAGCAGCTTAGCTATAGGTGTAAAATAAACACATGCATGCTCGTGCCTTCTGCCATTCTCAGAGACCAAAATTAAAATCCCAAATTCATATGGGAATATATCAATTACATACATTATACTGCAGAAAAATGATATGCTCACTGATGCATTCTTGCAAAGTGCGAAAAGCTACAATCACACATTGGGAAATTAAATTTCTCATTTGTTTAAGAATAATGTGTTTATTTTAATTATTGACTAGACCTACAAAGCATAACTTAGGTCAAGGAACCAATAATTTCAGAAGCCAAAACGAAATGGGTGATACATGTAGTCAACTCCAACGCTGATTGGAGGAGGGAACCAAACCTCTATAGTCACACTTAAAAGGGGCCATATGTTTCCTGTAAAATAGACTTGCTGACCTCCAGTCCTTGGGGGGTAGGATCTGTTCCAGGTTTTCGTGGTAGCCAGAAAAGATATATGTGAAGCAGATTCATCTTAATGGGAATTATTTACAATAGGTTTCTGCAATATGCAGTTTGGCAGATCATTTGGACTACAGCTCTCATGATCCCTCACCATTGACTATGGTCGCTTGGGCTGATGGGAGTTGTAGTGCAAAACAATGGGGGAGCCAAAGGTTACAGACCCCTGATTTACATCATGACTGGTTATCTGCAAAATCTTCTGGCGTTGGGTCCTCAGGAACCGGAGATCAACACCCCTAGGATTAGCAGAGAACAGAAGTAACACAGATGCTGGAATGGGTTAATGCAGGATTTTAAAATTCAACTGCAAAAGACTGAGATAATCTCAATAGCTGCCAGAATGGACATGTGTGCCGTGTGCATATAGCACAAACTGATTACCATAACAAATCCCTCTTTAGGATATTGTCCGGTTAATGGCTTGACACATCTAACAAATGCTTTATACCGCAAGAGCTACAACACCACACTGCATGAAGTCCTCAGTGGGCGACACATTGTGACCATTGGTATTGTAATCATGCAAGAAAGAGCTGATGCACAAAGGAATCACGCCCCGTCTAGACCCCATCCGGTCACTACTACAAGAGCCGTTGAAGCATTTTTACTCAATAATTGGTACCGCACTTGCATTTCAGAGATATCTAGGGCTTTAAACCCGGTTCAGTGGTGAGGATTCGTTTCATCATCCCTTTAAAGCTTTTTTGGTGGTTTTCTATTATTTTTTGGATACCTGGGACTTGCAGTTAGAAGACAGACTTAAAAACCGGAAACCTTCAGGTACAGCAGATGGCGCATACATGAGACAGGAGACACGTTGTTTCTGTAAGAGCTGTTTCCAAACCCACTGAGAACATATTTGAAAATGATTGTCAGCCCATTGTAGTATTGTCCATCATGTATTTATTTATTTATTTGTAATTGTTATATAGTGGTACTCGCCCGTGAGCCTCAAAGCGCGCAGAGAACAGAGACAAGACTTACGAACAAAGAGCCAGAGGGAACGGCAGTCAGTCTATGGATCGGAAACGATACATATCCTGCCATCCTTGTCTCAGTGAAAGCATGGTAGTTAAACACGTGTGTCTGCATAGGAACATGTTTGGACTTATGCCTGCTTCCACACATCTCAGCAGAGCCTCCTGTGAGGTAGACCCCCATAGAGACACACACATTGCCTGTGGTGCCTCTTCAATACCAAATTCACCTACACCATGGAAAGCACTTGACATAGTTCCTGTTACACCTTTCCTGTACATTCGTGTGGGTATGTTGTTACAGTAGTTTACAGCCTCCAATTTGGAATAATGTAATATCAGTCCAAGCTCCCTTTAGAGCATAGTGCTACTGAAGAGTTACTCATGAAAGCCACTTTTATTTCCCAAAGCAGATAACTTCGGCAAACCTAGATATCTACATTATCAATTACTTATTATTTAACACTATGTAAATAACTAGTATCGTATGGATTTCTTCATAGATGTCGTCTCAGGCAATCAGAATTCCCAGAATCCAGCCTATAATCTTTATTAGTACCCAGCGAGAGGGGTGTGATGGCTTCACAGCCAATCAGGAGGCTCAGAACAGGGGCTTTAACATATGGTAAAACCACCGCTCTGAGCCTCCTCTGAGCTGGAGGCCGCCATCTTCCCTTGCCATGTCCAAGGTAAGAGGCCCATGCGCTCCCCTGCACCCCTTTATCCCTACCCCTGCCCTTTTCCACATATTTAGAAACCCCTGCCACAGCCCCACTTCCCAGCACTCCCGGGTCCCTTGCTGGCACCGGGAACAGTAGTGTTTGCAGTGCATCCCTGACGCAGCAATAGCTGCCATGGAAAGGGAGAAGGGACTACATGAAAATCCCTTCTCCCCGATCCATGGCGGTCAGCTTATTTAGTTGTTTTGTTTCAAATTGAGAACTGCAAACATTCCGTTTATCAACTTAGAAAAAATATATATATATATATATATATATATATATATATATATATATATATATATATATATATTTGTATCCCAGTACAATGTGCCGGGATACTAAACGCAACAATCCCCTCTTGGCAGGGGCATTACCGGGGCATACCTGCCCCGGGCAATCGTTAAAGCCCGAGTGATTACCTGGCCCAGTAACTCCCCCGGCATTGGTGTTAATTGTTCAACTATAGACCTCATTCTTAACATTCTGACTTGAGGAGTAGCCTGACAAGCAGGACAGAAAGAAATGCCCTTCAGCTTTAGAAAGTCGGAGAATAGTATGCGCGGTTCAGCTTCCCAAAACACAAACAGCAATTAAACATGCACTGGGCAAATATATATTTTAACTACTTTCATCCATATTAAATGTCACTTGTGCATGCTAATTTTTGCCCAAATATAATAGCATCTTCCTTTTTAGAGATCCTGAGCTCAAAAGGTGCTCCTCTGGAGGCATTCTCCAATTAGGACCTAATATTAAGAACACCCTTCAGTAGAAATACCTTAGAAACTTGTTATTTGGCCTTGACAGCTTCAGCGAAAAACTATAAGTTGGATCAGTGAAACGGGTTAACTCTGGGAGAATTTAGAACATATCATCTTTTATTTAAATTGTTTTATTACAAAAATATATCACTAATTACATAAGAACTCTAAAAAAATCAACAGTTCATCAGAACTCTAAAAAAATCAACAGTTCATCATCTCTTTCATACCTTCATACAATCCCCATTCTGACATATCTATCTAAAAAAACACATCAAGTGATACCCAATGCTTAATTTTTTAGTAGAACATCTATTATTGCTGTTTGTTAACATTTTTCAGCAATGACCCAGTCCATAGTTTCAAGTGTCATTGTGTAACTGGTATGATGTTTGACCAGATATCGTATTTCTAAAGAAAAAACGTCGACACGTGTTTCGGTCAGAGACCTTCTTCAGGACGTTGGGCAGGAGGACACTTCTCCGCCCTATTATATACTTGTATGGGCCAAAGTTCAATCTAAAAACAATAAGAAAAACCAGAATGTCAACCCTATTTCTTTTAAGAGGTGACGCATTAGTGTCACATTTGTGTCAAAATTAAATCAAGACACTCGCCTTACTCACCCCCAAGAAGCAATTCCTAGGATCGTGAGAAAGGACCCACAGGATTTAATCCTCCACTGGTCTCGGTATGTGGAATCAACACATACCAAAAACACACTTAATATTTATTCCATGAATCAAAACGAGACTTGTAACTATACATCTGTCAAACTAAGATGATATATAAAAAGGCCACTTACACCTATCTGATGGCACAAGGAAAAACTCGTGCGAAGACTGCACGGTTATGTAGGTCGGACGTGCACTGGTATATTGCAAGCACTAAATCCTCACTGGACCCATCAACAACTGTAATAAAATTAAAAATATATACAGATTAGCCCCCGTAAACCACACGGTGTCACTTTGTTTTCTAATATATGCTCACCATCGTGCTGGACTCATCTGTTTTCAACATCATACTCGGAGTACCAATGCTCTAGCCTTCTTTCCCATGCTGCTTACCCCCGTGAGAACATTATACTCGGAGTGCCATCACCGAAAACATCTCAGCCTACTGATAAACTATACCACACTCATATAGATAACATGAGTTACATATTGTTTTCTACACTACGTGTGCCCTCGCCATACTGCCATCGTTTAAATCCTGCCTATTATCGCACATACTTCTTACCTCAGTCCAGTCAATCGGCAACCATAAACAGGAGAACCACTGCTCCGGACGGCGTTCAATTCGCGCGTAACTGCCGACTCCATCGTGGGTAATCAATGGGTGCGTATATCCACTCATTTTAGAAAAATGGACACTCCCATGCCCGGCTGATCAACAATGGTGCACGTGTATCCACCACGATTTTAGAGCCCTAGACGCAGTACTTCAACAAAGCACCCAGTTCCTAAAATCAAGCTGCGTTACAGTAGGATAAGGGCTAATATATTCCAAGCACCGTGCACGTGTATTCACCACGATTTTAGAGCCCGCCCGGACGTGATCGACCATTGTTGATCAGCCGGGCATGGGGTTCGAGACACAGCACCATGGAGTGTCCATTTTTCTAAAATGAGTGGATATACGCACCCATTGATTACCCACGTTTTGGATATACAGTCTGGTTGTGTGACACTAGTGGTTTGCCCGGAGAGAGTCCCTTTTTTGTGTCTATTCACGAGGATATTAGCTGGTCCCCTTTTCTATGTCCATTGCTTCCGATGGAGTCGGCAGTTACGCGCGAATTGAACGCCGTCCGGAGCAGTGGTTCTCCTGTTTATGGTTGCCGATTGACTGGACTGAGGTAAGAAGTATGTGCGATAATAGGCAGGATTTAAACGATGGCAGTATGGCGAGGGCACACGTAGTGTAGAAAACAATATGTAACTCATGTTATCTATATGAGTGTGGTATAGTTTATCAGTAGGCTGAGATGTTTTCGGTGATGGCACTCCGAGTATAATGTTCTCACGGGGGTAAGCAGCATGGGAAAGAAGGCTAGAGCATTGGTACTCCGAGTATGATGTTGACAACAGATGAGTCCAGCACGATGGTGAGCATATATTAGAAAACAAAGTGACACCGTGTGGTTTACGGGGGCTAATCTGTATATATTTTTAATTTTATTACAGTTGTTGATGGGTCCAGTGAGGATTTAGTGCTTGCAATATACCAGTGCACGTCCGACCTACATAACCGTGCAGTCTTCGCACGAGTTTTTCCTTGTGCCATCAGATAGGTGTAAGTGGCCTTTTTATATATCATCTTAGTTTGACAGATGTATAGTTACAAGTCTCGTTTTGATTCATGGAATAAATATTAAGTGTGTTTTTGGTATGTGTTGATTCCACAGGCTCGATATAAATACCGAGACCAGTGGAGGATTAAATCCTGTGGGTCCTTTCTCACGATCCTAGGAATTGCTTCTTGGGGGTGAGTAAGGCGAGTGTCTTGATTTAATTTTGACACAAATGTGACACTAATGCGTCACCTCTTAAAAGAAATAGGGTTGACATTCTGGTTTTTCTTATTGTTTTTAGATTGAACTTTGGCCCATACAAGTATATAATAGGGCGGAGAAGTGTCCTCCTGCCCAACGTCCTGAAGAAGGTCTCTGACCGAAACACGTGTCGACGTTTTTTCTTTAGAAATACGATATCTGGTCAAACATCATACCAGTTACACAATGACACTTGAAACTATGGACTGGGTCATTGCTGAAAAATGTTAACAAACAGCAATAATAGATGTTCTACTAAAAAATTAAGCATTGGGTATCACTTGATGTGTTTTTTTAGATAGATATGTCAGAATGGGGATTGTATGAAGGTATGAAAGAGATGATGAACTGTTGACTTTTTTAGAGTTCTGATGAACTGTTGATTTTTTTAGAGTTCTTATGTAATTAGTGATATATTTTTGTAATAAAACAATTTAAATAAAAGATGATATGTTCTAAATTCTCCCAGAGTTAACCCGTTTCACTGATCCAACTTATAGTTTTTCGCTGTATAATACCTGAAGGATCAGGAACTATAGTGCAGGTCTACCCCTTTGTTTCTTTCTTGACAGCTTCAGGCCAGACTTCTAGGTACTTTACAATGGGTCAAGTCATGTTCGAGATGTTTTGGGTGAGTAGGACCAATGAATTTCACATGTGCATCCAGTGAGTCGAGTCAGCTTGAGAAGGTTCAGCGAAGCAGTGATTTCCTGGGGCGGTGATCGGTTCAAATCAGGTGAAGAACAGTCAGTCGAGTTGGTGTCTCATCTATGTGAAGTCAACTTGAAAAGGTTCAGTGGTGCCATGCTGTTCTTCGGTGGCTCGATGCCTCAAAAGCAAGTGGTGCGTGTCCAAGGCAGCTGGCTCAAAAATGGATCGAAGTGGCCGAACAGTACAGAGAGCTCACTATTGACTTCTGTTGGCTGGGGACCCCATCTAGGCTTTCCAGTGGTAAGATGGATCCTAGTTCTGTGATTCCCATTCAGAATGGCTTCCAGAGAGGACTTGCAGGGGCTGTAACCTCCAGTGAGCAGGGTCCAGTGGACCAGTGGTTTTAGCTTGCAATAGGCTTTCTCCAGAATGCACATCACCCTAAATGTTCATCTGGGGTGGCAGAGGGAAAGGGATTGCTCCTTTATTTAACTTCATCTTTATTGAGATGACCTTGAGGCAGACTGCACCCCCAACAAACTTAAAATGTCAGTATTCCAACGATGATTCCTCAGAGAGGGTGTTCTCACCCCCTTCAATAGACAATCTACCCAGGGGCGGTGCCAGGTTTGGGCAAGGGACGGCCGAAGCCCTCCCACTTTGAGGCAACAGTCATCGATCGCGCCTTGAAACACTTGTGTATAGGCGGTTTATAAATGCCATATCATATCACATCATTCTACTGTGAAGCCCGGCCCGGGCTCAGATGGCAAGAAACTGTCACATTTCTCACCTCTGACAGAAGCGTATTTACTTTACTTTTAAACGTACTTTGAAACTTCAAAAGTAAGTAAATACACCACTCTCCGAGCTGAGAGATCATTTGTTAACATGACTACGGTATCAGCAAATGTGCAGAGAACAAAAGCCTGCCCAGGAGAAGATATCCATAGATCCCCAGTGTGGATGCTAAAGGCTTATAAATGCTTGCTGGGCTCAACCTTTAGTTGGTCCATGCCTCCAATGTTTAGCTATGCTTTGTTTAACTAAATAGCCTGTGCAAGGCAGAGGCGTAGACAGGGTAGTGCCTGAGCTGATCCACAGGGAAACAGGTAAGAATTAAGTGTTTTTATTTGTGTGTATGCATATGTGTGTGGATTGAATGCATGTATGAATGCATGTGTGCATGCATGTCAGGGAGTATGTAAGTGTGTGTATGCATGTTTGTTTGCAAGGGGATGTCTGTAAGCACATGCATATGAATGAATGCAGTGTGAATGGTGTACATGGGTGCGAGTAAGCGTGTGCGCGTGTGAATGTGAAAGAGGTGAGTGTGAATGTTCAGAGTGCTCGTGTCAATGGGCCTCATTGCGAGTTTGCCAGTCCGGTAACTATGGTATCGATAAACTTGCTGGTACTGTAGTTACCAGACCGGCAGACTACAAGTTCTGCTTGCGGGTGCCGTTCCATACCGGCACACGCAAGCAGGGCATGTTGGATGCACTGCCACCATTCACGAATGGTGCCGGTGCATCTGGCTTACCCATTCTCATTGAGCTCTATAAAAATGTGTTCGAAAATACTCCTGTGCAGTGTTGGTGACTAGGCTTCTAATAGATGTTTTTCATGTCTCAGCCTACAAAACAGATTGTAAACTGTGTGGCTTTTTACCTAATGTATCACAGCAAGTGTACTGTAAAATGCACCATTTTAACCCCTTATTTAAATATTGTTCTCGGGGAGGGCAAAGGAGAGAACCCCTCCAAACCCACTTGGAGTAGTTTGCTCTCCCTCGCTACGCTTGGTAGCTCCTGCGATTCCGCTTGGGCAAAACAACCTCAGTTTCCTCTTCGGGCTCCCGCCCACCCTACTACATTAGCTTAAGTACTGAATTTTGACACAATACTGGCTATGCCCCTGGTGAGTAGGGGTGAAAGATCCATCTAATGTGCCAACTTCTCATCAGTCGCAGCCAAGCATTGGAACTCCCTTCTGCCCAGTCGAAGAGCTGAAACATCTTACTGGCCTGAAAGCCTCTAAAAACATAGCTATTCGCCTAAACAGGACCACCCTTGCATCTGACCTCCAACTACAAAACTCAAATCACTTTATTATGTTCAGTGTAACCAGTTGCAACAACGCCCTGATGCCCTTGGGCTTGGCCGCTTTACAAATGTAATAAAAAAAAATTAAATGCATAAATAATTAAATAAACATAAATAAATGAGGGTGTAATATTTATTCAGCCTCCTGGGTTTACGGGGGCCGAGGGCTGCTCAATAGTGCAATAGATTCCATGGCCCAGCTCAATTCCAGCTTTCAAAGCTCCCATCCAGCACCCCACCAACCCCCAAATGTTGTGGCTGGCTCTGGCCCTGATTCTGCCACATTGGATTAATCCCCTTAAAACCCTCAGTAAGAGGTCCAGTCCTGGCTACTGTGTTCAGTGTCTTTTGACCGATGATGTCAGTTCCAGAGTGCTTTGTCTGCAGATAGTGGGGAAGGAACACATGGAGTGTGGGAGGCCTAAAGGAATTCAAGATGGTGGATCCTTCGTTGCACTGGTACGTATCTTCTGGTTACTCAAACTCTGCCTTTCTCCGGTCTTCACTGCACCAAAAAGCCTTGGATTATTCGTACCCTGATGTGATATCTCCATTGCCCGGGCATGGCTTGCCTTTAAACATGTGGTTCCCAGCTAACCCCCCTGGGTACATTTCCAGTCCTCTAGTGAAAGGGACATGCCTTTGCAGAGCGATAGACAGGTTTGTTTCCTCAGCTGAGTGCAATTGCTTGCTTTCGGTGAAACCCAACCCAAAACATTGATACACATAAGGCCCTGTCAGTGAAATCAGTCACTAGCAACCAAGCTTGCAATAATATGACACAACTACATTTTTGGCAGTATAAGTGTAGATTCCCAGAGGCTACCATGTCAAACCTAGACATGGCTTATATTAGAGTTTAATCTGCCACCAGGCTCTGAGAGTACATAATCATAGAATTTTGCATCAGAGCTGCCCACGGCTTAAGGCAGACCGTGGCTCCTGGAACATGTTAGGAAACAGATTGTCCTCTCCCACCCCCTAGCAACTCCCGGAGTAAATAGATCACGTGTCGGCCAAGGAGGTAGAGACACCCACCTCCACGACATGTTGTTTTATGATATAACATAGAGATGTACACACATAATGCAGCTGACAGCCCCGATAATGGACACCATTTTGTATTAAAGCAGATGCCATCTTTTTACTAGGCCCATAAATCATCCCTCTTTAAACAGAGCTCTCCCTTCCCCAGCACCTCACACAGAGAGAGCCACAGACATCACCACCCCCTGCTAGCTCCGTATAAGCCTTGTTCTCACGGATGTCATTTATTGTTTCAATTGTTTAGTATAATTTCCTCAGAATGTGCTCTCTGCAGAGCGTGAGACCAGAGGAGGCCGCCAGCACAAGTGCCCATGCATCTACACTAAACTGCCCATGCCCTCTCAACCCCACCACGCCAGGCCAGGGCTCACCAGTCCCCAACCCTCCACTCTCTTTCATGGTAATGCCCATCTAACCCCCTCCATTGACCATTCCAGAACACCTACCATAGACATAATCCTGTGCAGCAGTATATTCTCCCCAAAGCAACACACGTCTGATTGTATCATGAGGCATCAGGGAACATAAATAGTAGATCAAACCCCCAGGGGGAGACACCTGGCAGTAGGACCCCGTTATCAATGAAGCCCTGCATGTAGAGGTCGGAATGGCAATATATCAGCCCACCTTTTCTAAATACGTCCTTCATGCAAAGATTTTATGTTTGCCATTATTCTCATATTATCAGTTCCTGTTTTTTGGCTTAGATAGATAGACTTGTGTTACATTTGTCCTGACCTTCACCATGGAGATGAGCCCAGCTGACCCACGTGCCACCAGATCGACTGGGAATCAGCGGCCAATTACAGCCTGGCATCCCCTATAGAGCAGGCTGTGCCATATGGGGCCACCAATCTGCATTGCAATTTGGTACTGTATGTTGTGACATCATGGCTGACGACAATGTTTCTTATAATGTGCTGCCCGTGTACTTTTGGTAGAGCTCTCAGGCAGCAGAGTTCTTTGCTGGCATACTTTATTTGTTATAAAGTTTCTTATCCTAGCAGATTATCTCGTGGTTCCATTCCCCGACGGGATGTGTTATCTTATTTTTGCATTTTGTGAGGACATATGTTTGGGTGCCCACCTTCAAACTTTAGGTTCCATCAGGCTGTTGGCAAAAATACATATGCCTCTGTTTAACTGCCATGTTGTCACACTACAACAGAGCTGCTAAAATGTGCCAGTAGGCAGGCTCAGTTTGCAATATCACATTATGACAGTGTGGTCTGAATAACAGACCTCACTTTCAAAGACAGATTAACCTGATCAAAAAAGCTCCGGCTATTTCACCCTCACAGATGACATTCTGTCTCATATGCATCCCTCAGCCATACAATAATTGCATTCTGACATACATTATGCATCATTATGTCTAGGATAAAGAGCAGGAAGGCTCTCTGAGGACACAAACCTTCATCATCATCTGGAGCTGTACTGGCTGCCCCTCAACAATAATTAGGTAGCCATCCAGGGTGTCATCAGCAGGAGGCTAGATTACCCTCCAAGCACTAATGTGCTTCCTTTTGACAAAATGGCAACATGTTAGTTTACAGCTGTCACATTTCTTGAGCGTATCCCTACCTCACCAAAAGAGAGATGCAGAGACAGAACAAGAGGGTGTTCTTGATATAGCGAGTGGTCTGTGATTTTATAGTTAATACTAGACATGTTTTAAGCCCTCTGTTAACACCCTGACCTGACAATTTACCGTTGTTTTCCCAATCATAACAATAACACCCCTTTTCAGCAGTGGCCCTGCTCATCGGGCCACTTCAAGAGCCTGTGTGCCCCCTCGTGTACCTTGTAGAACCTCAGTCCCTGTCTCCCTGTGCTCCAGCTCCCTTGGTTCTAGATGCACTTAGACATTAGATGTCAGTCTATGAAGTCTTGAAGGTCCAGGAGGTGTCTCAAGACAAGATGAGCAGGACACTTTGGAAAGGGAGGTGGTTGAGTGTATTGGGAGTGTAAGTAGTGTGAGGGGGCATGTTTGGCTACAGAGGACATTATGTGTGTATTAGGCCTGTGTCAGGGCCAAAGGCAGGCTGATCATCTCATCTCATCAAATGACCAGGGACTCTGCATCTCTAGCCTAGATTGTCAGATAAAAGGCTGGAAAATAGTGATCATTGCTCATCAGCTTTTTTCCGGAAGAAAGCTCCAATTAACTCAACTCCTGTACAAGGTAGTGTTCTGCCTAACACTAATTTGTTTGTTTATTTGTTTATTTTACTTATATTGCGCACCTGACCAGCCTTCCCTCGTGCATGCTAAAAAAGGACAAATCGGTGTACTGCGGGTTTTGTGCGGGTTTTGTATTCCAGGAAGCACTTTCCCGCAACCAATAATCCATGCCTTACAACATTCTGCAGTCAGCAAAATGAGGGGAGGTTCCAGACAGCTGCCATCCCAATAGGTGCCTTTCCCTGGTTATTGTTGAACATTGTGTACAATGTATTGAGAGGGAGAGGGATGATACAAATAGAGAAAGAGAGCAATAGAGAGAGAGAGAGTGGGGGAGACAGATGCAGAGACAGAGAGAGACTGCAGAACAGTCAAGGATCCAGCATGTGAGTTGTCAGCAAAGGCCAAGGGCAGATGCAGGGGCATTGGGAACAATGGGGGCAGGGATGAGAACATACAAGGAAGAAGGAATTACAAAATGGCAGAAGAATGTTAGGTTTTGATCTGTTCTTTTCATCCTTCCTAATAGTCAGGGAGTGCTGGGTTGCCCCTCCCCCACCCACCACTTCTAAATATCATGACCTCCAGACAATTTCAGGATTCAGCAGTCATCATCGACCCACTAAATCCTCATCTGACACGACCAGATAGGAATCACACAGAAGCACACACAAACCCAGGATTGTGATGAGAAAGGCCTCTAGGGTGCCAGTTCCGTGCCAGGACCACCCACATCTCAGACACACACTGACTCCCCACTACACTTCATGAGACACTGATTGCCTGAAAATATCATGAGCCCTACAAGGTTGTGTAAATGGCCGAGGTGCCCTATAAATGCCATGTGACATAACGAGACAAAAAGCAAGAGAGAGAAAGAGAGACTCACACAGGTGGGAGAGTGAGAAGAACGAGAAAAGAGGAAGAGCGAATAGATGAAAGGAGGGAGTGGTGAGGGGGAAAAGAGAAACATTTAGGCAGTGGCAGAAACAGGACGAGAGAGATGGAGAGGGTGAAATAGAGAAGGTAAAGAACTGAAGACCTTGTTGTTTATTTAGTGCTTAGGCTTCTAATAATAAGTTGTTTAAAAGTAACTTATTAGTCCCTTTGATGTAGGTGGGGTTTGACAGAATAGGATGAGGGTTCTGCTATTGTAATGTCTTTTCAGTGAGAGTCTTGCTTTTGTGTTTGTTTTGTGTCTTTATATTTGTATTTACGTGTACAATGAAATATGGCTTAGTTGGAGTTAGGTTTGTTCCTATAGATAAAGGAAAAAGAGAAAGAGCGAATGAGAAGTGAATGGTCTAGACTGAAAGGGAGTGGCGGTAGGGAACGAGGTAGATGATAGACATCACACGGGAGCAGATTCAGCTGGCGAAAGTGAGAAAGAGATAGCGGAGAAGATACATGGAGGGAGAGAGTAAGAAAGAGATAAGGGAGACAGAGAGAAAGAGGGAGAAAGAGAGAGAGGTAGAGAGAGATAGAGAGAGATAGAGAGATAGAGAAAGGGGCGGCATACAAAGAGTAGGAAAGAGATAAGGGAGAATATAAATATATATAGCGAGAGAGGGGCAACGTACATAGAGGAAGGGAATGAGACATAGATGGGGAGAACAGAGAGATAGGGGAGAACACACATAGAGGGAGAGAGCGAGAATGAGATAGGGCAGGGCATATGTAGATGGAGAGAGTGAGAACGAGATAGGGGGATATATAGATGAAGAGTATGAGAAAGAGATAGAGAAAGAACATATATAGATGGAGATATTGGAAGAGATATGGGATAATATATATAGATGGAGAAAGTGAGAAAGAATTAGGGACAGAACATATATAGATGAGATATTGGAAGACATAGGGGAGAATATATATAGATAGAAAGAGTGAGAAAGAGATAGGGGGAACATACATAGATGGAGAGAGTAAGACACATGGGAGAACATATACAGATGGAGAAAGTGAGAATGCTATAGGAGAGAACATATATAGATGGAGAGATGAGTACAGAGATACAGAGGGGAGAACATACATAGCAAGCAAGAGCGAAAAAGAGATAGGAAAGACCATGCATAGATGGAAAGAGTGGGAAAGAGATAGGGGCGAACAAATAGGTACTCAATTTCATCTCACTAAACTAAAAGAAGCCTTTCAAACCTTCAACATTGACAGTAACATAATAAAAGTGTCCAGAGAGGTGAAAACCCTCAGTTTCTACTTGGACTCATCTCTAACTCTAGCCAAACAAGTAAATGCCACTGCATCAGCAACAGCATATACTGCAAGCTCATTAACGCATGCAGACCTTCCTTGTCACCTGACAGCTGCATCACACTGGCCAGAGCGCCCATTTTGACCAGATTGGACTATTGTAATGCCCTTTATGCTGGCACTAAGACCCAAAACATTAAACAATCTTCAGGTACTACAAAACAATGCCCTGAGAACAGCACTTAACATTCCCAAAAGTACTCACATATCCACAACCAGACAGAAGGCCATCTGGCTCGCAAAGCAAAAGCACATCCTTTTAAAAACTCTGACATTAACACACAAATGTCTGTTCAAAGTCGCTCTCACATACATCGCAGACAAAGTGGTCAGATCCCAATCTAACTGGGATCTGACCACTTTCTCTGGCCAACCTGAACCTCTTAGCCACACCCAGATTCAAACTGCAAAAAGCTGGAGGTAATAGCTTCCCCACAATAGCTGTGAAACAATGGAATGCCTTCCCAGCCAAACTGAGAGCTGAAAACTCTTTCTGGACCTTCCGTAAACTGCTGAAAACACACCTCTTCATGCATGGAACAAGCGACTAACTCATGCCATACAACAAGTTAATAGCCTAGAACCTAATTACTGAACAGTTGTTCCTAGGACGGTCCATCTGCTCATGTATGTATGTTAGTAACTTCACTATCATTATTTCTGTATATGCAACCATGTAAGTAGTATGTTACTGATCCATATGCCATTAAACTTGTACCAAAGCTTTATAACTAAGTAATGTATGTACCTTTTCACCTCTGTAAGATAAGCACCCAGATGCCTAGGGGTTTGGTGTGCTATATAAATAGCAAAATAAATAGATGAATATAGATGGAGAGAGGGGGAAGAGAGAGGCGAGCACATATATATATAGATGGAGAGAGCGAAAAAGGCACAGACAAAACATATATAGATGGACAGAGTGAGACAGATCCGAGAACATATATAGATGGAAAGAGAGGGAGGGGAGAACATACATAGCTAGAGAGAGTGAGAAAGAGATAGGGGAGTAGGTGGGAGAGGGAAGATGGAGCCGGATTGGTGAACCAATGAACTGAACGAGAGAATGAGAAAGGGAGAGAGAGAAAGAAAGAGAGAGAGAGAGAGAGATAGAGAAAGAGAGCGAGAGAGAGAAAAAGAGAGACAGAGAGAGAGAGAGAGATAGAGAGGGGAGAGGGCATACATAGAGTAGGAAAGAGATAAGGGAGAATATACATATGTATAGAGAGAGAGGGGCAACATAAATAGAGGAAGAGAATGAGACATAGATGGAGAGAACAGAGAGATAGGGGAGAACACACATAGAGGGAGAGAGCGAGAACGAGATAGGGGAGGGCATATGTAGATGGAGAGAGTGAGAACGTGATAGGTTGAAATATAGATGAAGAGATTGAGAAAGATATAGAGAAAGAACATATATAGATGGAGATATTGAGAAAGAATTAGGGACAGAACATATATAGATGAGATATTGGAAGAGATAGGGGAGAATATATATAGATAGGAAGAGTGAGAAAGAGATAGGGGGAACAGGCCGAAGATGAACACATTTACAAAATCACAGAGAACGAGATAAAACAAATAGAGAGGCGGTTAGAGAGAGAGTGTGTGTGAAAGAGAGAAAGAGTGAAATAGTTGACTCAAATAAAGTGTTCAGCCGCTGGTTTCCAAAGAAAGGGCCCCTCCTACTAAGAGGTAAACACGGTTTCTCATTTTATAATCCCAGTGTCAGAATTTACGGTAGAAGACATGTCTGTGTAGGTGAGGCACAGCTCTGTACTATATACACGAGGGCATTCTGCCGCTATGCACAGCCCGATCCTGAATGGGAGGAACTTGTAGTAGAACCCACCATCCACTGCTCTCCGCAATGCCGACATTGTGCCCATTTCTCATTGAGGAACCTTCTTCCAGACCTTGCACCCATTGCCAGTTTGCAGAGCCGGCCCTTCCCCCTCCGTCACTTTGGGGCAGCATGGGCGAAAAGAGCTTTGAAGCGGCCCACCTCCTGCATTGCACAGTGCTGCTTGCTGTGCACAGAGCAGCCTGCTGCCATTTAGCCCAGGACGCCTCGTATGCATTGGACATGGCTACGTGATGCCTTTGGAAGATGAAAAGCACATGGCTCTGATGATCCCTGCCAGGAGCAGCAGACAGCGTCCCCAGGGAAGAGGTGCTGATGGCGGGGCCTGATCAGAGACTAGGGAAGGTCTGGTTCTTAGGACGGATGAGAGCCTGGGATACCTCTGTCTAGATATTCACTCCATACCGGGATGTTCTGAGACCATTCCTTGCATAAGATGGATCCTGTATCCCTTAATTGTAAGGAACCCTTTTGTACCTTCTACCCCATGAACTTCCAAGTGTACCCTTAACAGTCTATCCGAGTTGTACCCATATTACTGTACCCCTTGCTCTGCAATGCTTGTTTGTTTCACAGCTAGGTTTGCACGATATCAAACCAAGCACGTGTTCATACCTGGATTTTGGTTCCCTATACAGTCACATTTAAGCAATATTACACGAGCCAGGGGGGCATTACCGGGTCAGTTAATGCCCCAGGCCTGGTTGAAGCCCAAGCAAAGCGAGAGCTTCACCATTAGCCCAGTGCATTAGCAGGCGCATCAATGCCCTGCGAGTGTAATATTGCCTATTAGAATCCGGCACAATGTACCAGATACTAAAAGTTTGTTTCCATGACCGTCATTGACGAGCTGCGGGGACGCACCGGGAACACTGCAGTTCCCGGCATCAGCGAGGGACTAGGCCGTGGAAGGAAACTGGGGGGGGGTGGGAAGGATAAAAAATTTGTGGAGGAGGTTGGGGAAGGGGATGCAGGGATGCGGTCCGCGGGGCAGCACTAAACTGAGATCCTGGTAGGGGAAAATGGCGGCCTCCCACTACAAGGAGACTTGGACGGCGGGATTACCATGTGGTAATGCCCCCGTTTTCAGCCTCCTCATTGGCTCGTAGGCCGACACACACACCCTCACACGGTACTTTACGAGCAATAACATTGCCTTTATTAGAGACAAAGCACCAAGACCTCCTGGCTTATACAGAGCTTTGTGTAGCTCTCCTTCACTTTCAAGCTAGATTTTTTGCCACTATTTGAATCGCATACATTCATACAGCATCAACCTCAGCGGGATTAGTTGCTAAGCCACTTTCCCTGGGTTTCCAACATGTTGTCTGCAGGTGACACATATAATTGTCCACCGAGTGCATTCTTCTGCTTAGCTTCCCCAGAGGTACATGGATTTGTTAAGAATGGAGCTTTATTCATTTCCCTTCATTAGCTTTGGACATCAAGCAGGCCGAACGTTCACTATGGAGTAGAGCTGCCACAGAAAGTAATAGAGTAATAGAAAATGGTGTGGGCCAGAAGTTAAGGTTAGCATTTAGCTAAAGAATGTGTTCTGATTGGTTATAAAGGAATTTGGGAAATGTAAGTCCAGAGAGAGGCAGCATGAAAAACCAAGTCAGACAGGGGCTAGACAGCTTTCAGGACCTTGATGGCTCTGGGAGTGCCAATAATGTTTCCATGGTGATCGTGTACTCTGGTTGCTGTTGCTGCTATGTCTTAAGTCCAGGGTAGTCCAGGGCAGGAGGGATAAAACCATGTGACTCTTTGTCTGGTGCATCCCGCTGTGGTCCAGTTGTACCTGGGACTCTTGTGTCTTAATACCATATTTTCACCTTAATGAGGGTGACTTGCATCCTGATGCCCTCAATGGCTTTGGTCGAGACAGTTCTAAAGGAGTCTGGTCATTTCAGTGTAGCAGTGGGTCTTAGATGCTCTGATATGTAGACACGGTGATCTCATGCCCCCACAGGCCTTGTTGGGGGTGAATCCAGGATATACTAAAGAAGGTGGGATACAGAATGGACCTCTCGCATACCACCTTGCTTGTTATCTGGGTAGCCCACCTGCACCATAAAAGACAGTGGACCTCATTACAAGGTTGGAGGTAGCCATGGAGGGTTCCATGTAATAATGTCCCCGCAAAAATATCACCAGGCAAAAACATTGCCGAAAAATGGCGTTTTTTGTGGGGACATTATTACATGGAACATGCGGGGGATACCCCCGCAATCCCAAACCTTTGTTTTTTCTTCATGGAGAGCGGGGGACACCCCCGCAACCCCTGCTGCCCCTGTCCCCATAAATATGGTCACCCAAATAATATCGCCACAACTTTTTCCGGCGATATTATTTACGGCGACCATATATATGGGGATAATATTACCTGATACCCCATGGAGCTATTAGCTCCATGGCTGCTTCCAAAACCCTTCCAACTCCGCCCTGGTGAATGTAGCAATTACCGGTCCATTCCAAGGTCGGAGGGACAGGTAATTCCCCATTCACCAGGGCCATTCCCCATTCCCATTTGAGCCCCCATAGGGCTCAATGGGAATGGGGAAGGCGCTAATAACGGTACTGAAAATTGCGGTACCGTTATTAGCTCTAGAGTCCCTTTGCGGGTCCCATCCTTAACGCCTGCAAAAACCAGGCATTAAGGGAGGACCCGCAAAGGGAACTCGTAGTAGGGCGGTAAGGGATTACCGGCACCCGTGCCCTTAGCGGTGCCGGTAATCCCTTACCTCCCACCTCGTAATGAGGCCCAGTGTTGCATGTGCAAAAGGAAAGGAATCCGTGTATTGGCAGTGGTGCAGGGGAGTTTGGTCCACATGTGCACTCTCTTAGTCAATTTAAAGACAGGGCTGGGGTGGAATTAGATAACATACATGTATGCATGTATATATCTTGTTGTTTGTCTATGTATTGTTTTCATGCAGTGCTAACACTGACAGAGGTCACTTTGGAGATAGTGGCAACACGTGTGGGTAGGACGCAGACAACAGGCCACATGAGCCTGTTCATGTGGTAACCTGTGCTACCCGTTCAGATGACTACATATCCCAGCAGTAAAGGCAGCTTCTTAGTATTGAGGCTTCTCCACGCTTCACTGTGCCCTGGAAAGGTTTGATTTTCATGAGGAGAAAGAGGCGTGGCTTTGTTTTTGGAATAAACCTTCAGTGTTCGGCCAGCCAGTAGGGTAGCAGACATTTTGTGGGTTAGTGGTATGAATAGCTGTGAATGACTTTGTGGATGAGACAATGAGCTGTGCATTCTACCCTCTGCCTGATCTGTTAGCTAGTGCCGTGATTTCATTGTAGGTGTAATTTGTTTTGATAGCCTTAGGATAAAGTCGAGCTTAGCCAGACACCTAAGTCCTAGACCGGCGAAAATGCACACATGCATCTCCTAGATCAAAACTCTTAGAACCTCCAGCACATTGACTACAGTCACCAAGAGTGTTCCAACCACAAAGCGCATTGAGGCCTTACAAAAGGGGAAAGAGCGCTATATAAATAACCAAATACAACACAATACAACAAAGTGGAACTCTTTGCTATCTCCATTTACTCAGACAAAACAAAGATTGAACCCGATATCATTGGTTGACTGGGTTTTCTAAACATGCTGTAAAGAGCCTGGCATGAATGCTGAATTCTTCTGGACACTATGTGGTCCATATACTGGTGAAGATCTCTGAAAGGCATCTGGGGATTGGTGGTATATGTCCGAGTTCCCTTTCCAAAATTGCAAGGAGGGGAGTCGTTTTATGTGGATAGCAATGAAGGCATGGAGGACTTCAATCCACTACACGTTAGACTTGACCCAGTCTGCTAGCATGGCATTAGTGCTGCTAGAAGCCCTACAATGAGTGTTGCTACCAAGGGCCCATGTCCGGTGGTCATTGTACATGGATACGGCCGGCTGATCTTTAGGAACTGAACAGAGATTCAGCAAGTTAATGTTAATGGCAGTCCCTCTCTGAGATGCAGTGATATGTCCCCCTTTCCTCTAGCTCAGGGTGACTTATTCTATGGTCTGTAGATGTATTACAAATCCCCTTCACCACTCACTAAGCTGGCTAGGGGGAGTTAAGTTCCAAAACATCGGCAAGACCACATAATGAGTACCCTAGCTGGCTTGATCATCAGATATGTCTGCGATCTGTGGAGTGTGTTGACATTTGGGGTTCATACAGCCAATGTGTATTGGAATACTCACTATGCTGCTTTGGAATGTGAGTGCCCCTAATTTGGGTGATACCAAAGGATTCCAAGAGCTTTCTGATAAATGTATGTTTTTAATGTATTGGGCATAAGAGTAGATCAGGCATACCGGAGTAGTCAGTGTCTTCCTCTATAGAATCCCTGTGTGGATAACCAGTCTCAAAGAATGCAGAGAAGTTGCTAGAGCACCAAAAGGAGTGTTAATGTTCCCCTTATTGGCAGAACAAGACGTATGGGAAAAGAAATCCCTCAACACTCTTCGGAAGACATTTCACACGCATTCATTAAACAGTCCGCTATGCAGGCAGCACGCAATAAATCAACATTTGATATGACTGACCTATCAAATTCAACCTCCCAAAGCTATTTTGGAATAAGTACTCACAAACTTGAAAAGTGAACTTAAACGTAAAACTCTGAGAAAATTGTATAGGGATGGGTGAAACTAGATTTCTTGCAGGATATGTACTTAAATAAAGAACATTTTAAACATGTGGTTCAAAATCTGGCAACAGACTCTCATCAATGGTGTCCTTCCATGAAGAATCCTTCAATATCACTGGTATAGCAACATCTTCGGATATCAGGGAATATACTTTTGAGATGAGGTACATCACTAACAAACAACCAAAAGGATTACAACCACCAAAATGGCGACATTCGCTCCACAGACTAGGGAGAAAATACAACACCACACAGAGAGAAACAGAAATGAAAATACAATGGAAAATCTACAATGCACTTGCAAGCTAATCTGCTCAGGCTTCTGTAAGCAACTAATGGCAGACAGGGGACAAAGGAAACATTAATATATATCCTACTCAGGAAGACCTCAATTGAAATGTCATCACGAAAAAGAGGTTTTCTTTCACTCCTGTAAGCAAATACAAGGTTAATAGCCTGAAAACTGTAGTCTTCGTGTTCATGAAACATCTCAAATTGCAGGCATTTTATTGCACATAGAGCATACAAAAAACAAAACAAAACAAAACAAAACAAAACAAGGGGAAACCCAACCAATTTTCAGCCAAACAATCCAAGATATTAAAGACTCCAATGTTCTAATAAGCATTCCATAACTTTGGAAAGTAGGTGAAAACTCAAGCCTACATGTACGCCACAACGTCCAATGGAAAATGTAGTTCACATATTCTATAACACTGTGACAAAGAACCTTGAGAAACCCCAGTCTAAGAGCCAACCATCAAAAGATAAAAGGCACAAATTTATATTAGCAGAAAAGGCATCAGACACTCTGGAACCTGAGCATCACCAAAGAAAGAGAGGTAAAAGAGGTGTTCAAGAAGACAATACTGTTACGCTCCCAAAGATTGTGTCTCAATGGTACCACAATATTTTACCAACAGTAGATGTTATACAAAGTTTAACTGAAGTTAAATCAGGAAAATTCAACAGAACACCTGCAAATCTGTGAATTCGAGTTATTGCATAATAAAGGCCAATATATATTTGAGCAATGCCTGCCCAGTGCTCTCCACAATCAACTATCTTTCAGGGTTACACAAAACATAAACTTTTCTATTGGAGTTGAGACCAATTAATGGTGGCATGGGAAGCTATTTTAGCCTTCTTCACAATGTATACACTTTTTGGACCACTAGATTCTGAAGATCCATCTTAAATCAGGAACAATAGGGAGATGATCTTAAGGTTGGCCTGCATTACTTTGGGGGGGATATCAACATGTTAGCAGCCGTGGATATGTCAGAGCTATCTACTTCAATACAGATGTGCAAGGAATATCAGTTTTCTACTTGAAGACCCCTGTACCAACAGTTGCACAGAACTGATACGGTAAATATATGCACATCATTGTACGTGAAACTCCATATGGAAGCCATTGCGCAACGTCATGCTTGGAGCACTTTGGCAGAAGTATGGACACACCAAACTGTGACATGGTTTTAATGCATTCTAATTATAATGCATATTAAAGTTCCCCACGTGTAGATATTCAGTCATTAAGCATGGATATCTCATGAGTTAAGGGCTTTTGTCACACATGGGACCAGACTGAACTTGGTGTGTTCAAATCCTGTGACTGGACCGACTCAGCCATTCACCCTTCATAGGTCGATGCATTGATTACTATTAATTTTGGTAATAAAGCAGCACTTTGAAGCTGGGGTAACCAGGCATGAAACACTATTGCTTATCTAAGTCATAACACAGTGAATGTGAAACCAACTCCTGCATCACACAAATACATTTTGTTTTCAGAGATCTATCTATTTACCTGAAAAATATCAAATTACTCACACAAAGTTTAGGAAACCAATGGCTGCAACCTGACTTATACACGTGGGTGTTTTTTTGATCGCAGATGCCTCAGAAACACCACCCCACACACCCCACGATTTAAAAGGAGCTGCTGCAAGCCGGAAAAGCAAGAACAAACCTCAACAGCTTCAATGCTATGGTTTTTTGGAAACGTTACAGAATGCTCACCAGACGTCCGCCAAGCTCTCGCGAGCCAGTCTCTTGAAAGAAAAAAACGAAATCATTAACTTATCTGACTCCTTGTGATTTATTGTAAATTACGGTATCTTCATAATATTAAAAAAAATAATTGGTTTATTTTCTTTTAAGTAGATCAAGACCTTGAGATATAAATGTAAAACTGCCCCTGTATCCCCTACCTAACAATGAATAAAAAATTACCTTCGGCCGAATCTCTTGTTATTAGACCCTTTAAAAGATTTCAACAGTGTTTGAATTATCTTTTAATAACTCACCAACTTTCAAAACTTTAATTTTCGTTGTAGGCGTCAGACTCGATTTGTAGTTTGCATGGCATTTTGTGCATACAAAAGGATCTATGTTGGCTGCACAATCAAATGTGACATAATAATACATAAATACATAAATAAATAAAGACTGTTGAACCCCTCAGAGAAGTAATAAAAAACACAGAGGCTGGGTTCCCAACACCAGCTTACTAAGGTAGGGCACATAAAATTCAGACTTTGAATAAAATCAATTTCCAAGGGGTTGAACATTTGCCGATTCAGAGAATCGGAGCCAGTCGTACACGGGAACTCAGACATCCAGAATCGATTGAATGTGTCTGTATGGACTTCAATAAGCAGTAGATATTTTAGGTTTTCTTTGCGGCACAGAAGAAGCTTCTGTGTGTCTCCTATAACTCATTTATATCTTTCAAATACCTACAATCATGTCAATTAACTCACTTTAAGTCGTCTTTAATTTGTTAGATTTTTGCGGTCCAGACAACTACGTCACCGGTTGACTGTTAGCTGACAAATATAATGCTTAACGACCATGAATGCTTCAAAATCTCTTCTTCTGCTTTTTACTATCCTCTACACCAAGAAGGTTAGCCTCATCTTTCCTTGTATTCGCCACATGGACTGACAGAAGTCCGAATAATTCAATTTCTAGAAAGACTGTCGAGTTCTTTTTTCAGGTTCACCACTTTTTCTTCCTTTTTTACATGGCGAGGAGGCAGGGCCATGTGGGAAACTAGAATGCCTAATTACACATTTCAACAAATACAGCATTTGTGTATAAACCTTTTTACAAATACTATGATAGGCATTGGCTTTCTTGATAGTCAGTTCAACACCGTGCAACAAATTAGTTTTTTCAATATCATAAGGATTTTTATTTCCATTACAATTTGTAGTTCAGATACACATATGTCAGTCCATCAACTGTATCCCTTTCCAACATGGCTGACCTTGTTGCCCAAGATGAGCAGGATTCTGAGAAACTGATAAAGAAAAAATCCTCCTTATTCCTTACATGATCCATGCGTACAGAATCATCAGAACACTCTCTGCAAGAGACAGTCCAAATCTGGGGGTAGATCATTCTGTAGAAAATGCAGTTGTCTTATGAGCACAAACTTTCACAGTTGCCTGCAGAAATTAGAAATCACCTCCAGATTTTGAAATGTTTGGATAGTTCCAAAAGATTTTCCCTCCGTAACTTTGGAATTTCAGACTTCCGCAGACATATGGAAAATATTTCTGCAATTTTCACAAACATTTCCATAGATTTGGACTGCCTCTGTTCAATGCAGTGCCATACAAGTGGCACAAACTGCTTATGGTGTGCTTAACATTATCCTTATGCTAGACGGTAAGGTGATGGATGGAGGTCTTTGAATAAATAATAACCTCTGGTATTAATATGGGCAACCATCCAAACCATACCTTTTCAGCCGGTCATGCTTTACAGAAGAGGAAAGACCAAATATAAACCAGGCTTGCTCCCACCGCCAAAACCTGAAGGTACCATTCTTCTGCATGAGACACCCTTCAACCCTCTGTCTGTGGGTATAGGATGCCCAAGACCCATGTTTGGGTATACGCATGCATACATGGTAATGTTTTCTTTCCATTCTTTGTAGTGATCATTTACCTTTCCTGAAGAAGAGTGTGCAAAAATTAAATATGATTGAGTACAACATGCAAGATGTGCTTTCATTTGGACTGATCAATAAACAATGAGTATAAAAAGTTGCGAGCTATACACTTGGACATTTTTTATATTCAAATACTTTGCTGGAAATGTTACTAACCAATTGACATATGTTTTCAAAATGCAATAACCATGGGAATAAACAAAAAAAAAATGTAAAAATGTATTTTAAGCAACCCCGATTTTAATTGGTGCCTTGTGTATACTCTGAGCAAAGCTATCTTGGTGTTAAGCTTTACTGTGCAGCGGGGTCAGCAGGTGTCTTGTGTTTGTCAGTGGTTCTTCAGCGGCTGGAAATGCATTATGTTGTTAGCTGGGTGAGTTAAAGTTCAGTTGCTGACTATGGTGAATTAACAGTACTTCCCTCTGCTTCTTTTTCCATCCAGCTACATTGGGGTGAGTATTGGGACCTCTACCCGTGTGTGCAGCCAGTGCAGAGCATTTCATTCACCTAGACTCTACTTATTAGACCTGGCAGAGGCCATGTCATCCTTCCTGCTCTCACTTCCTTGTTCTTCCCCTGCCGACCCTTCCAGCCGCTTCCCAGCCCCCGAATTGACCTGGATTGGTCCTCTGATCAAGAACGGGAAACCACGAGGGTCTAGCCCTCCACTTGGCCATTTGTGTGCATTTTCCATCCAGCTGCATCGTGGTGAGTACTGCAACCTCTACCCTGTGTGTGCAGCCACTGCAAAGCCTTTCATTCACATGAACTCTGCTTATTAGACCCAGCGAAGACTGTGTCTTCCTTAATGCTTCCACTTCCTTATTCTTCCCCTGCCTGCCCTTCCACCCTCCTCTCAGCCCTCCCACTGAGCCAGATTGGTCCTCTGACCCCCATATGTCTAGTATCTAGGACAGCCCCCTTCCCATTGCAGCCCCTCTATTTAAGGGCCCTGAGGCAAAGGGCAGCTCCTACAGTAGCAGCTCCAGATTGTGTTTGCCAATGTTCGCTGGGGGAGCCGCAGCTCAGCTGTCAACCAGAAGTGACATACAAGGTAAGTAGGATGAGGGCAGGAGGACCATCCATTACTGCTCCCTATTAAACTGTCCCTTATCTCGTATTCCCCCTATTAGAAAAAACATGTGTAGTCTGCTGCACATTGCCCATGTTGTATGTTATCCATATCAGGCATTCAGGCCTTGTCTTAGTTAGCCATTTCTGGCAGTCAGACCTCTATCTAGGAAACTAAAATGTGAGTATGTTTGCATTTGCTGCTGTGTTTTGAGATCTAGACTTGTTCCCTCTATCTAGGAAACTCGAATGTGGGTGTTTTTGCATTTGCTGTTGTGTTTTGAGATGTAGAATGTTCCCTCTATCTACAAAACTTGCATGTGGGTATTTTTGCATTTGCTGTTGTGTTTCGAGATCAAGGCTTTGGCCTTCTATCTAGGAAACTCAAATGCAGGTGTTTTTACATTTGATGTTGTGTTTTTAGATATTGACTTTTCCCTCTATCTAGGAAACTAGAATGTGGGTGTTTTTGCATGTGCTGTTGTGTTTTGAGATTTAGGCTTTTTCCCCATTATCTAGGAAACGTGCATGTGGGTGTTTTTGCATTTGCTGTAGTTTTTTGAGATTTAGGCTTTTTCCCCGTTATCTAGGAAACTGGAACGTGGGTGTTTTTGCATTTGCTGTTGTGTTTTTTAGAGTAAGTTTTTCTTCCCCTGGCTTGCTGCTAGGCTGCCTGGTTTGCAGGTTCGGCATTGTGTAGTTTCCCCCTCCCTATCTTTCTCCCTGTTCCATCTTTCTGCTTGCTCCCTGCATGGTGCTTTACATCTCCCCTATCTTCTCTAACTGCTACTCTATCACCTATCATATCTCTCTTTCATGACTGGAAGGAACAAGTTCAAAAAAGATCTCCTGGTCACCAATCCAAGCCTGCCCATTGCTGACACCTATGTCAATGCTTCCTCCAGGCAGACTGTCACTGACATCCTCTGTGTCATTCCCTCTCCAGACCTTTGGATCCCCCATATGGTCTCAGTGCTCTCCCCTTTGTCTTCTTTTCGCATTAAAGGTGGTACCCGATTTGAAGCTCTATTAGTATATTTCCCATCCTCTATTAATGTCTACCACAATGGCACTTGTTTGTCCAGGGATGCCATCCCAATTTCCTCCTTCTTGATAGATGTCTTCGGTCTCTCATCAACTTCCTCCCTTCTCCTGCAACTTTTCCTTCTGCCCCTCCTCTGTCCCCTTCGCCACCACTGACGGGTGTACCACATTCCTGTACCCCTCCTCAGAAGACCTTCAGAGGTGGAAACCAGCTCCACTTAGCCAACCTCAACTCTCAATCAGCTGTTAAACACTCCTCTGACATCTGCGGCCTCCTTGAAGACTTCAACCTTGGCGTCCTCACTCTCACCAAGGCATGGTTCATGACCAGCTGTCACTACTTTAGACACACTCCTCCCAGAGGGCGACAAGGTCCTCTCTAAGCCCATGCCTAACAGGTCTGTGGGCAGAGTGGTCCTGGTCTTCCTGAATGGGTCTCTGCTACTATCATATCTACTCAGTCCTACACTTCCTGTGAATCCCTTGTCTTCAGGCTTGGTGTCTCTCCTATCCTCTCGCTGACTTACCACCATCTACAGGACCCTAGTCTGGTCTCCCTTTTTCTCTCAGCGTGGTCTCACCTCACCTCTTCTCTCCTGGCATCTACCTCCAAGCTTCTCTTCCTCTGAGACTTCAACATTCACCTTGAATTCACGTTGACTCCCCTTATGTGTCCTCTGGACTCTTGCGTAGCCTCTGTAAATTGTTGCTTTTGCTGCAACTTTTATTCCCCCTCCCACTCTGACCACTGACTCTCACACTGGCACGGCTCTTTCTAACCTTCGCCTCTCCATCTCCAAGACTCTGGACATCCTTCTCCCTGCCATGAGGATCCGCATGAAACCTGCCTCCAACCACAACACCTGGTATGATTCTGACCTAGCTTCTCTGAAAAGCAAGTGCATAGCTGATGAGCGGAAGTGGCAGGCTTCGAGCACATCCTCTAACAAAATGGCCTGCCAACTGCTCCAAAGGAAATAGAGACTATTCATATGCTTGAAGATGAAGAAGGCCTATATCCAAGCCAACATTTCTGGGCCATTAATAATACAGCAGAACTGTTCAAAATCTGCATGAAACTCACCAATATTACCCTAGTCGCCACTTTTCCGTTGCCATCCGTGACCCTCTGCACTCCACTTGCCTTCCACTTCATAACTAAAACTCAGGACATCCTGGGCTCACTCTCCTCTAAATCCTTCCCTTCTCCCTTTCCCACTCTCAGGCCTCCCTTGGCCCTCTCCCCCCTTCCCTCCTATTCTCCTCTTTCTCCCCCATATCACTGGATGAGGTCTCTAGACAATTCCTCTTTATGAAAGTCTCTTACAAACAGGTGGTCCCCTGCTCCTCCAGCACTATCAAGGACAGCATTGCCTCTCTTGCCCAGCCTTGTCTGATTACAGCAATCACTCTGTTGCAAGTGACAACTTCCCTCCACGTATTAAGCACTCCCTAGTACACCCTCTCCTTAAACAACCTTTTGCCAAGCCCTCCTACATGGCTAACTACCACCCAATCTCCATTACCCCCTTCCTGGGCAAACTCTTGGAGAAGCTGGTCATCTCCCAGCTGATCCACCACACTGAATCTGTTGGTTGCCTCCACAACCACAAGTCTGGCTTTAGAGCAGCCAGAGGCCCAGAAACTGCACTCCTGAATACCCGTGAAGAATTGCTCTCAAATCTCGATTCTAACTCTCCCTCCATTCTAATCCTTCTTGACCTTTCCTCTGCCTTTGATATGCCACCCTTATAAACAGGCTCCGTGATACCCTTGGCTTCACGGATCTGGCACTGGACTTGTTGACCTCCATCCTCTCTGACCGACCATCCCAGGTTCAACAGGGCCCTTTCCTCTCCTCCATCACACTCTCCACCTGTTGCATCCCTCAGGGCTCTACCCTCTCACCGTGGCTCTTATACATCTACCTTGCTGCTCTACCGCATTTGATCTCCGCCTTCTCTCCTCATTTCCAATGTTATGCGGACAACATTTATCTCTCCTTCAAGCTTCCCTCCACTGCCTTCCATTCTTTCTCTCTTATTCCTGACTGTCTGACTTCTGGTGTCATCTTCCACTCCTCACTCTCCTTCTCTCCTCACATCATGGACCTTGCCAAGAAGACCCACTTCCAGCTGCACCTCCACAGACGCATTCTCCCTTTCCTCACATTTCCCCAGAAACTCAATTTCTCCAGAATGTTGGTCCTCTCTAGGCTGGGCTACTACAACAGTCTCTTCCTCAGTTTGTCTAAATCCTCTCTTTACCCCCTTCAACTAATCCAGAATCGGACTGCGAGACGTATGCTTTGGCTCAAGCCCAGGGACCACATCTCTCCAGCCCGGAAATCTATCTACTGGCTCCCGGTTGCTGCGAGGATCAAGTTAAAAACCCTCTGCATCATCCACAAAGCTTTCTAGGGCCTGGGACACCACTACATCCAACTGTCTCTTCCTAAATACCTCCCTGCTAGAGCCCTTCAGTCTTCTAGCTCCAATTCTCTTTAGATCAGATGCTTTTCCAAGCAGAGAGTGGGGCTTAGATCTCTCTATTCCGCAGGTGCCTCCCTCTGAGATGGCCTCCCTGTACCTCTCAGACTTGAGTCAGATCTTCTTAAGTTCCGGAAGCTTCTCAAGACCCTCCTTTTCCCCTCCTCCTTCCTTCTCCCCCATCCCCTGCTAATGTCCCACTCTGCCTCTTTTTTACTGGCTGTGTGGTTCTTTCTAATGATTCTTACAGGGCACCAGGCCCTCCTCGATCAGTCTACCTTTACGCTTGGTCTCCCCTGACACCCCCACTCCCCTGACCTGCACTTGCCCTTCCAGGCTCCTTCCCCCTGCACTCGCCTGGCTGAGCCAGCACTCGATTGAGCCCATCCAGCGCCATCCCTCGCACTTAGCATGTGGACCTTCTTCCCTTGCACTCTCTGCATTCCCTGGCACTTGTCCACCTTGCCTCCCCACAGCACTCGCCTAACCCATGGGCCCTTGTCTTCCCTTACCGGCACTCTCCCGTCCCCCTGCATGTCTTGTTAATTTGTGTTTTTGGTCAGTGGCACACACATGAATATGCCAAATCATGTACATGCTCTACTCGATTGGAGGGGAAGGCCATTCACCAATGACACACTGGGAACAGGTGGTCAAGTGCAGTGAAGGAGGAGTGCTTCCAGTACTCCGAATAGTCCAAATGTCACCCTTAAATACTAGACAGCCATCAGTATTCACTCAGGCAGCCATGAGTATTTACTCTGAGCAACGTTGTAACTGTTAACTCTCCCCCAAAGACCTCATGTTACTTAAGACAGAATTCCCCACTATACCCAACTGCAGCTGGATACGGAACATCACTCCTGGACAGTGTCACTCGCACAGGGTGGGTTGTTATATACTTGAAGCAAGCAACATGTTGTATTGCATGAGGGCTGGCTTTCTGCTCTATTGAAAGCTTGTGCATGGATGCAAGCTTTGGTTCTCCATTGCAGCCATTCTCAGTCAAATGAAGACACAAGATACACCAAAAACGGAATCTCAAAATCCACCATGAAGGTCAACTCACAGCTGAATATTGCAAGCCATCATGAAGGTGATACGGCAACTGAATATCGCAAACGGGCAGGAAGTGCACTGACAGCACAATATTACTTGTTATCATGAAGGTTTAACTCCACCAAGTATCACTAGCGACAAAGATGTGTCGCTGTCACCTCGGGATCAGTAGCCGTCATGAAGGTTCACTGACACATGGACATCAGTAGTCTTCATGAACATTCAATGACAACAAGATATCACTAGCTACCAGGAAGCTGGTATCAGAGGCCATCCAGGGCGTTCAAAGGCACCTGGAGATCATCAGCCATCATGAAAGTTAATTAATACCTTAATATCAGCAGCCATCTCGAAGGTTCATAGACACCTAGACATTGCCAGACATTATGAAGATTCTCCAATAGCTGCTATCAGTTGTCATCATGCAGATTAAGTGAAAACTGGATATAAGTGGGCATCATTAAGGTTTACGGACACCTGGATATAAGTATCCATCATGAAGACTCGCCAACACCTGGATTAAGCTAGCTATCTTGACGGTTGAACGACACCTGGATATCATCGGCCATCATGACGGTTCACCGATAATTTGCTTGCTATCGTGAACTTTCGTCTGACACCTAGCTATTGCTAACTGGCATAAATGTTAAACAACACTTGGCAATTTCTAGCCAGCATTGAGGTTGACCAACAACTGGATATTGCTAGCTGTCATGGAGAATCACCAACATTCACTCGTAACAGACTGTTTTGACAACAGCAGTCATCTGCAAAGATGGCAAACAGGTCTCTTAGATGAACCGCCTTAGCCATAACCCCAGGCTATTAATCAGCTATCTGCAAGGACAGCCAAAGAGCTCTCTTAGATGAACCACCATAGCCATAGCCCCAGGCTATTAATCAGCTATCTGTAAGGACAGCCAAAGAGCTCTCTTAGATGAACCACCTTAGCCATAGCCCCAGGCTATTAATCAGCTATCTACAAGGACAGCCAAAGAGGCCTCTTAGATTAACCACCTTAGCCGTAGCCCCAGGCAATTAATTAGCTATCTGCAAGGACAGCCAAAGAGGTCTCTTAGATGAACCACCTTAGCCATAGCCCGAGGCTATTAATCAGCTAGAGCTTGTGCTTTGATTCCCCTCGTTTGGGTGTTTGGGGTCCTTAAATGTGCCAACTTGTAGAACTGGAATTCAGACCGGTCTGCTCAATCACCAATGCCACATCAGCCGTCCACATCAAAACAGTCAAGGAATCTGCACTGAGTGGCCTTAAAAAGAGCAGCTAATCTGCATGTAATCTGCATACTGCTGGCTTTTCATCGAAGGGGACATGAACCACCTTTTACTGTCTCACTGAGTTGCATTGCCAAAATAAGAAACTGTGCCAGATGATCAGAAAATGTTCTAATGCAATCTCTTTCGTACATTCAGCTGGACAGTGTTGGTGTTGATGTTGGCGTGGATGAAGCCATTTTACATCTGTCGTATGATCGGACGATGCAGAATTGCAGCTCAGTATTGATAGCAACCAAGTTAGCAATGAATAACAACATTTTTAGAAACCAGATCAAGAGAATACTGGAAGAAAGTATATGTTACTGCAATGCCAGATCGAATTCCCTATAAGTATGCTGTATTGATTTGTATGCTGTTTCTAGGCTAGTTTATACAAGTTATATATTTTCCAAACACTGATTGGTCGACTTATTTTATGGCAGGGAACAAGACTAGAATCTCAAAGAGAATATATTGGAGTTGTATGTCCTGAAGAATGCCAAAAGACGTATATTTGGACTGAAACATATCATATTTGGACAATCGTTGATGTATGTTTTCTATATATAAACAGCACTGTATGTTTTTCAAGCTCCATTTTCTAGACTCATTTCCTTTCACGTTTCTTCTTATACTGCCCCCTTGAAATGTTACATCACAACAGAGGGCGGGTGCTCCTGGATAGTTCTCTTTAGGGTCTCCAATAGTACTAACGTCATTTGTTGTCACTTAATGAGTAGCTTACGTTGGCATCCTTAATGAGAAACAGCTGAGGCCCTTGTGACTTCACACGATTATTCTCAGGAGAATTCTCAGCCAAATGTTTACTGTGTTTTTCCAAAGCCACAGGAATAGGCTTGGTGTGTAAAGGCGATCACATAAATAGCTCTCTGTGATCATCGTGGGTGCTTGGTTTACTGTCTGGGGAACAAGGCCAGGAACGATGTTGGCCTCTATGAATGCGCCTCTTCTTAAAATAGCTTTTTTTAAATGTTTGCTCTTTCTAAAAAATGCAATTATAAATGTATTGGTTTCATTCAGCGAACTGGATGGCACGTTGGTTTCATTGTATTTTCATACTTTGCAGATTAGAGTGTCCAAGCGTTTTGCCTGCTGTGGTTTAGCAGCACAGTGAGGTTTGAAAAGAATGCGTGGCACGATATTCCTTCTAGCCCACAGAAACCTCAGGTATGCGGAGAGCAACGTGTTTGAGGACAGCAACACCTGTGGCACCCCAGCAGACAACACGTGATCCTCTAGGGCCATTCATCGCAGAGTCGGCAAGGAGAAAGGTGACCCACTACCAGGTCGCATGCCCTTAAAATGTGCCACATTCCACAGACACAAAATAAGCAGCTGTCCTACAGCTCCTGAGGCTCATCCCTGCTCAAGCCCCACCCCTCGTCTGAGGCCTGCCCATCCTCTGTAGCCCACTCCTGATCTTCGTCCAACAAAGCAATGCCAGTGGTGATGATTGATTCAAAACCTCCCTTCCATCACTCATCAGTGTTGCATACGTATAAAACTGTTGCATAGCAAGAAACTATGGAATAGACTTAAATAGAGATATATTCCAAGGGTTCCATAGAAGTATTGACTACAGTTTTCTAGCTTGTATTCCACATCTATGCTACCCGCAGAGGGGCACTGGGGGCAACCCTATAGATAAGCAGCCTACAAGCATCGTGTGCTCCTTAAACATAAACAGACACTCCCGCCCAAACAAATAGGACACAGCATTCACATGGGACCTTACCCTCCCTGCTTCCACCTACACTGTCAGAGTATATATGTGTTTGTAATGGTGGTACCAGAAGAGAAGTGCTGCAGAGATGAGCTTTAATGTTACTGCCCTATCTAAAGAAAACCTTCAAGGTTAGTAATTTTACCAGCAATAATTCATAGGTTCAAAAATCCACAAACCAAAAAGTAATACTATTTTTAGGTCAACATATATATTTTACTTCCATTACAAATACCCCGTTGGCATTGGGAATTACTTCTTCTTCTACTTAATTATCGGATGCGTGGGCGGACCCACGCAGGTGCTTCCCCATCCTAAAGGATGATGTGCACCAGACCTACCAATCAAAATTTAGCTCACATAAACTCACAACTCCTCCCACCGCCCCGTCTGCCTCACAAAATCCAACATCACACTCCTCCTCCTCCTGCCTCTCACCCCGTCATCTCCCACCAAAGTCCTCCCACTCAGCTCAGCCACACCCAGCGCAGACCACCGAACCCTCATCAATTCTTTCTCTTCAACATGTCTCTCACACCTAAGCAGAAAATGGCCCACAGTCTCAGGCACCTCACACACCGCACAGTCCCTCGACTCATGTTTTCCCACTGGAAACAGACAGTCATTCAGCCCCGTATGCCCTATCCTCAACCGATTCAGCATCACCTCCACCTCCTCCTCCATTCCAGACTCCCCGCATCCACCTTCACCGACACTTTCCCACGAACACCAAACATCCACCTGCCCGTCACCCCACTCACCCACCTCTTCTGCCACTCATCCATGACCCGTCTCACCATCACAGCCTTCACCTCATCCACACTCAAAGGCAACCTCACATCAACCGCTCCCCTCCTCATACCCTCACCCGCCGCCAGATCCACCAACTCATTACACAAAATTCCACTTTGACTGGGGACCCACGCCAACTCCAAATCCATTCCCCCTCACACACCGATCAATCTTCCTCCTGATGTCCAAAATCACATCCTTCCTATCACCATCCCCTGCCACAATCGCCTGCAACCCACTCAATGAATCCGAGAACACCACCACCTTCTCATACCCCAACTGGCACACCCTATCAATCGCCAATGCAATCGCCACCAACTCAGCTGTACAAATAGACACATCATTCATCAGTCGCCCCACTTTATACTCCCCAGTGCTTTCCAAATAATATGCCATACCCACTCTCACAGACACAGGATCTTTCGAACCATCCTTGAACACTTTACATCCTTCCTTCCCTGCCACATACGCCTGACCCAAAGCCTTGATCTCACCCCGCAAACCCCGCTTCTTCGACACCACATTTGCCAACTCTAAACACACCTTTGGAGACCCCATCATCCACATCAGCCTTCTCAGCAAATCCGGACCCGTCACAGCCAACAACTCACCTACACCCCACTTCACTCCCTTCTCCCACATATGAAACCCCATAGTGCCCCCTTCCTCCTCCATCGCACTTGAAATCAGCCCCTTATACAACATTCGTAAACACTTCTGCTGCGCACCCCACTCTTTCCCAGACACCGCCCGCAACAAATTCAACCTACATTTACACTTATCCACCACACCATCCACCTGCACATTCCAGTTCAACTTCCTATCCAAAATCACCCCCAAGTACCAAAACTCTTCTACGCTCTTTAGCCTCACACCTTTCAAAACCAAGTCCAACTCCTGCTGCACCCTTCTCCTCGAGAAAACCATACTCACACTTTTATCCACAGACACCGAAAAGCCCCATTTCCCACACCACTCCTCCATACGCACTATCGCAGCTTGCAGCCGACTCTGCACCAACAACAAACTCTTGTTTACTCCATCAAAATCATTTTACACTCAACTTCCAAAGTTACAGTGGGTTTCAAAGACTTGAAATAAAGGCTTTCACCTGGAATGTGAAGAATAATGTGTCATGCCAACCAAGTCACCCACAGCTCATCGCCTCCCAGTAGCCATTACCACATGTTCACCTCCAGTTCAGAACCAAGTAGGCAATTCAAATGAGCAATGCATTGTGGGTATGCATACTTGCTCAAAAGCCAAGTCTTTACTTCAGGAAACTATCTTTGAATATAAGGCAGTGCTATTTTAAACATCGCCTTTTTTATATCCAGGACTGGCCGCTCTCAAGTATTCAGACAACTGCAAACATAATTCACCGTCATTAAGGCTTATCCTTACAGAAAAGTCTGAACCCCTGTAGATTAAGGTCATTTGCATAGCCAGAATCCATTTCATATTTGGTTCTGATCTGGAAGTGAACCTCCACTAATGACTTCTGGGCTGTGTATCACTTTCCTGAAGTGGCTTGTTCTGCATTCACGTTTGGAACTGAAGAGTTATTTTCCAGTCTTTTAAACTCACCATGACCTTTGTGGTATTTGCTCCAACCACAAGGGTTTCCATTCTGAACTGACAATCCCAAATACGGATGAAAACGTATATAGAGTGTTCTGAAATCCTGATAGTTGTCGTCTGCTTGGGTTGAAAAATGTTATTTACTCCCCTGTACCTAAGACATGTTCCTGAAGCAAAGACTTCACAGTTGAGCTTATTTGCTTACCCACAATGCATTTCCTATTTGGTTCTGAACTGGAAGTGAACTTCTAGTAATTGCCTCTGGGTGGTTGTGTGTGTGACTGGGCTGGAATAACTGAAACAACTCATAGTGATAATAGCTAAAGTGTTATAGATAGATAGATAGATAGATAGATAGATAGATAGATAGATAGATAGATAGATAGATAGATAGATAGACCGACGGACTGACGGACAGACTGACAGACAGATAGGCGGACGGACTGACGGACAGATAGATGGATGGATAGATATATAGATAGATAGATAGATAGATAGATAGATAGATAGATAGATAGATAGATAGATAGATAGATAGATAGATAGACATGCAGTAATTTTTGGAAGAAGATTGACCCTCCCACGCCCTCTTCAGGGCATTTCCCATGGTCTGATCAACTTTTGTAGACTCAGGCGAAATGCTTTGAAACGTTTGAAAGGACGCACCAAGAGAACTCTCCAAAATGATGACGCCTAAGTAGGGCAGGGCAGCAGATACCAGAAAACCTTCATCAACTCAAAGCTCCGTTAGCTGTGTAGGACAATGGCCTTCTCCTCCCCAGAACAGTCCATTAGTGTGCTAGGCCGCCAGTGGCCTAATTCATTGATGGCACCAGAAGCCCTCACAGGAGGAAAAAAGGCCTGAAAAGAGGCGCGCCTTGGTTTCAGGATACGAGTCCACGGTGGCCGTCACAAGTCAAAGGCCAGCGATTGGCTTTACAAACAAGTGGTGGACAAGTGCGTCTTTCTTCACATGTATTGGCCCCTGCAGTAAACAGAATGGGCAACATTCCATACCCGAGGGCCATGCATGGAAGAGGCATTCACCCCTCTCCTCGTGTCAATTACTCGTCATTCCCATGAGTGCCCTGTACCAGCATGTTCTCTCTGGCATTGCCAGACGTGTGTATTTCCAGGCAGCGCCTTGAAGCCAGACGAGCCTTCCGGGCTTTATAACATCACGGATGAAGCACAGCCTCCTGCCGGCAGCACACACAATGGACAGCTGCTGCGAAAAGATCACCTGAAACCCCCAGTATAAAAAGCTATGCTGTGTCATCTCGAAGGCCAAAGGGTAAGAAAGGCGAGCCAATCGCCGGTGCCTGGGCAACCGAGTCTTACAAGGCTCTGAGGGCGGGAGACGTTCCATGCCCCTCGGGGCATCGAATCCCAGCTCGGTCATTAATTTTCCTGGGTTGTACTCTGTCCATGCCCTACCCACCCATCCCCCACCTCCCACACACACACTCCCCATGAGGGCGAGCGCCGCTTGGGCAAGCGGGCTGCCGAAAGTACCGGTCCCTTGTCAATGCCCAGTCTGGCGGCACTGATGCCAGCGGGGCGAGAGGCGGCGGCCCGGGGATTGTTTCTCCGAGCAGGCAGCAAGGTGTCTGCAGGGTTCTGAGGCTCCTGATTGGCGTGGCATCGGGCCTCTCTCCCTCGCGCTGGTGCCCCTGTATCTTCCACGGGAATCCCATGGAGCAGCACATGGCAGGGACATAGTGCCTGGTGTATTGGCGACCAGGTGACCCAGGACCTGTGCCTTTGAAGGCCTCCACCGGCTTGGCGTCGGACTGCTTCCACATGTGCCAAATGCAGGACCTTAATTGCCATCCAAGCCAAGGGGGCGATAGATCACGTTGCCTAGACGGACAGACAACCGCGGATTGGTGCCAAGAGTCCGCGGTCCCGGTGTGGCCCGAGCCGTGCCGTGCTTCTTGCACCCCGCACGTGGGCAGACGCCCATTGGGTCATCAATAAATCCATTATCCGTTGGGCATCGCCCGGAGGCTCGTTTCAGCGCATACAGAGCAAAATAGCTTAGTGGGTTCGGGCCCCCACGGTGTAGTCAGTGTAAATGCACCCTGGTGACCACAGGAGGCCAGGCAGCCTTCCGTACTACCAAGGTCGATCAAAATGATAGGGGCGGGACAATGCCTGTCAGTCACAGTGCTACGACGCATGCAACCGTGGAAGTAGGCGCTATTAAAAAAGCATGCTGTTTAGGACGTTAGGGTATTTCAGAATGAACCCGTGTACAGCTAAGGTGCATATACACATTTAATCAAGCCATGCAAATTGGTATATGCCCATAATTCATATGCCTGCCTCTACAGTGTGCGGGGAACTGTATGCAGGTGTGTTTGCTTACATCCCTGGGTATATCTGGCGTTCTATGTTTAATGCATCAGGTTAACTAGGTTGGGGGGGAGGGGCGAGATCGGGGTTCCCAGCCAGACTTTGATGCAGTCTTCGTGTTTGCAGGCTGGGAGCGAAATCAAGCGCCGCCGCCCTGTTAAAATTCCAAGCACCTCTTGCACCTGGCTCGGCGGGTGCTTGGCACTGCAGCTCGTCCCTTCTCAGAGAGCCCAACGGCGATGCAAAGCCCCGTCCCTTGACCCACATCCCGAGGAGATGTCTACCGTGGGCGCATCCCTGGCAGGCGGGCGCCGGTCGCGTCCTCCCGCTGCTATTTCAGGAAAAGCCTTCCAGCGTGGGATGGCAGGGCGGGGCGGTTGCTCGCCCGCCCTCCCCTCGAGCAGCCCTGGGGTAGGGAACCGCGTTGCCAGCCCCGTGGCTGCTCGCAGCACTCGGAGAACAATGCATGCCACGTGCCTCGCATCTCTCCGAGGAGACCAGCACGCCAGGATGCTGCTGTCAAACTCTGTTAGGTCTGCTCTCTGTCATTGAATGCTTCCAGCCGTCTCTGTCTCTATCCCCCCTTCTCCCCCTCTCTTTCACTTCCCATACACACTTCCAGCTCCCCCGTCTTGTGAGGTCCCTTCCTGCTTGACATGGCCCGCCCGTATGGGTCCCCTCTTTTGCGCGGTCTCTTTGCCCTTTCCTGTCCTCCCCTCTCTGACGCTCTCATCTCTCTCCCTCTGTCTCTTTAATCTGTGCACTCTCCTCTCTACATTGGCTCCCTTCCATACTCTTTCTGTCTCCCCCCTCCCTCGGGTTGCCTGTTTCACCCCCCCCCTTCCTCTCTCTTTCACGGTTCCATCCACACCCTCTTACTATCCCCCACCCCCTCTCGACTCCCCTCCACTCGCTCCCGCCCCGCCCACTCGACTCGCCCATTCTTCGCGCAGAGAGCCACACCTTGGTACCACCATCCCCACCGCACCACATTACATACTGCATGTTACACCGAATCACGTCACAGCGCACTGCCGTGCACCACCACCCTCCCCCACACCTGTTCCCAGCCACGAATAACCCGCTACTAGTACCCGGTCGATATTTCTTAACCGATCACTTTGAAGTGAACATCGGACGTATTTTTCACTGCACCCCGCAATTCACATGTAGGAGGATCCATGGGGAGGGGTCCTCAAAATTCGACCATGCAATATATAGCGATGTTGGGGTGGTGCGGACACAAGTTATGTTTTATTGCAGAAGGGGGGTAGAGGGATCCCAGCATCTCAACCCCCCCCCCCCCCCACCCCAATCACACACCCACAAAATATGGCGTTTGGTGGTTTGGCGGCTTGGGGTGGCAGGTTAACGTGATATATAATGCCATGCCCCCACCCCATCCACACCAGCCTGCATTTCACACGCTGCCCCCTCTGCCACTGGCACTGCACTGGTGCTTGCGGCAATGTCTTCGGTCTGGATAGGAACGCGCCATCACCATTGCTGCTCTGTTTCCACGGCTACGCATTGCCGGCGGGAGATGGGGCGTCTGGACCTCCGCCCTTTCTCGATGAAACACATATCACGGTAGTGGCCGCCCCAGTACCTCCGCATTTTTTGTGATCTAAGAGGATAATTCTGATTTTTGTAAGTGTTTTTGGGGGCGGAGAGGGTTGGGATGGCTATATAGGTGAAGAGTTGGCGTGTGGGGGGTTGTTCACCCTCCCTTTCCAATGATCGCGCTATCTCCAATATCATAGGGTGGGGCGCGGCCCCTGGCGCACATGTAGCCTCCCCGGACCTGGAGCGGCCGAGTGTCCCTGCCCCCACCATGCTCGCAGCCCATCAGGGCGGGGTCCTCTCATCCGCTCCTGCCCACGGCCCCCAGGGACCCAAACTGCAGAGCCCCGAGCCGTTCACTTCCGCAGGACGGCGGGTGGTGATAAGCCTCGCCCCCACACACCCAACCCGTCTAGTGTCCTAATTAAACAACAGGTTGTCTCCTGGAAGAGCAGGGGGTGGGGGCAGTTCATGGTTCGAATAACCTAGTCTGTAAAGTGGGGCAGTATGGGGAGCAGAAACAAACCCACCCATGTTGAGGGGAGGCAAGGCTGTACTGACACCCCATTCCGAAAGATTTTAAGGGGGCGAGGAGACATCTTCCCCTCCCCCATCTATTCCGTAACGGTGGAGGGGGGGAGGCGTTCAATTCCAACGAAGGTTGAGGGGTACAAGGAAAGGCAATCTTCGCCTGTACTATTTCCAAAGTGTTATGCTTGACGGGCCCCACATATGAGGGGGCAGTGGATGAGGGCAGACAGTGACTCCCGCAACCTGCCCCCCAAGAGCGCGGCAGAAAATACGGCGCTGGCACGTGCTCCCTGCAGGGTAGTCTTCGCGACATTCTCACCGGGTCCTTGTCCATTTGGCCACCCCCACCCTCAAAGATAATAAAGTTGCGTCTGCCCTGAGAACACGGACCCCCCATATGATCGACTCCATTGCCACGCTGCAGCCGCGCGCACCCATCGCCTTGCACGCACACCGACGCACACCTTTCAAACACCGCCAGACACAAAGGCTCAGGGGCGGCTTCTTAGCCCGCGACAAGAATATCCTGTACACTCCCAGCCATGAATAGTGGTCCCTCGTGGCCAGAGGGGAGGGGGGAGGGGCCGAGTGCCCCTGGGCCCACCTGTGGCTCACGCTGCATCACCTGCGCTCCATCACCCAACCCGCTCCACCCTCGCCCTCCTACCCCCGGTGCAGACACACCCCGCCTCTGAGGACTGGCCCCAGGATCCAAGCTCCAGCCCATGCCCCCCTTCCCTCCCCCCAAGCAGTCTACCGTCTCTTCCTCAGAGCACCACAGCACCCCCCAGGCACCAACAGGCAGAGAAGCTGCGCTGCCAGGTCACGGACTCGAGGGTGGCAGTGTCCCGGCAATGCCCCATATCCCACAGCACACCCTCATTACATCCCATTATCCGAAATGCTCCATCCCACCCACCGCCCAACCAACCCCCTTCATTCCCGCCGCCCTGCATCTTCAGTGCCACATCTCTCCACCAACCTACGAATCTTCAAACCCCCATCACGCCCCTCCCCACCCACCAAATCCACAGGTCAGCGTGTTCGGCGATTCAGCGACCCCCGCTCTCTGCAGCCTAAAATACACGCTGCTCAGCCAGCACACGAGGGCTCATCTCCCACCCACTCGCACTGAACACCAGTGCCCCACCTCACCTACGACCCAGCACCTTCAACCATCATCTCCCTGCCCCCTCTACCCCCGCTGGGTTCTGTGCTACCCACAGGCCAGCACCTTCAACATTCATAAGCACCCCCCCCCGCCCCAACCATACCTATAGCGCAGCACCCTCACGATACCTCGCCCGCCCTGTCCCTTTGGACCGCGCCCTGGTCACAGCTCAGCACCTTCAAGCCCCATCTCCCACCCTCTCCATTTGAACCCCGCCCTTCTCAAAGCCCAGGAGCTCCTAGATCCATCTCCCACCCCCGCCCTTTGAACCCCACCCTTCCCAAAGCCCAGCGGATCCGAGCTCATCTCACACCCTCTCCACGTGAACCCTACCCCACCCTACCCAAAGCCCAGCAGCACCCACCCTCCATCTCCCACCCTCTCCCTTTGAACCCCAACCTTCCCAAAGCCATGCAGCTCCTAGCTTCATCTCCCACCCTCTCCACGTGAACCCCACCCTTCCCACATTCCAGCAGCTCCTAGCTCATCTCCCACCCTCTCCCTTTGAACCCCAACCTTCCCAAAGCCATGCAGCTCCTAGCTTCATCTCCCACCCTCTCCTTGTGAACCCCACCCTTCCCACATTGCAGCAGCTCCTAGCGCATCTCCCACCCTCTCCCTCTGTACCCCACCCTTCCCACATTCCAGCAGCCCCTAGCTCCATCATCGATTGAACCCCACCCTTTTCACAGGCCAGCACCTCAAAGCTTCATCCACCCCTGGACCCCACCCTGTTCACAGCCCCCTCAGATTGCTCATCCACCCACCCACTCCCTCTGCCCCACAGCCGAACCCCTCAGCACCCCACAATATCCGGAGCGCTGGCAATGACCGATCCACCCTCCTATATCACCAAACAAAATGAAGGCAGCCAATGAAAGTGAAGGAGAGGTGCGGTCCTACCTGTTTGGTTCTCCTCATACAGCACAGCATGGCTGGTGGTAATTTGGCTTCGAGTGTCTTCTCTTCCTCTGGTTCCTTTCTTGCGCCTCTTCTTCCGCGCGTGTGCCCCTCTGCGCGCCTCTCTGGGTTCCCTCTTTCACTCTCCCCCGCACACACGCACACACACACACATACACACGTGCACCAGGGCGGCTAGCGGCGACTGGAGGCTCCTGTGCTCATCTCACACGCAGGCGCTCTCCTTCGTTCCCTCTCTCCCCCTCTCTCACTCTCTCTCCTCTTCCCTGGTTGACAGTATCTTCCCCCGACTTGAAGCCAGCTCCCAATGACTGTTCACCTCCCTTCCTCCCTCCCTCCATCCTAGACAGCTGCCCCCTCCCCTCTCTGCTCCTTGCCAGCCTCATGAATATTTAAGTCCTCCAATCTGGACCCAATTACCCAGTGACGCTAGCACTGTGTCCATGACACACGCACACCCCTCACAGACACCGAGGCGTGCACGCATCCCTAGCACACACACACAGTCTTACAGAGAGAAGTATGCACGCATACCTGAAACAAGCAGGAGCACATACACACACGAATCCCCCAAACATACACACAAAAGGAGGCACACATAAAGAAAACACATATATCCCATATACCTACACACACACACACACACACACACACACACACACACACACACACACACACACACACACACACACACACACACACACACACACACACACACACACACACACACACACACACACACACACACACACACACACACACACACACACACACACACACACACACACACACACACACACACACACACACACACACACACACACACACACACACACACACACACACACACACACACATATACACACACACACACACATTTAAACACACATATACATGTGCTGGCATTTAAACACATATTCCCACACTAATACAGACACACACGCAAGCACACACACACACACACACGCAAGCACACACACACACACAGCAGCAGCATTGCCATACTTCAACTGAGGTCCGTAAACGCAAAATTAGGACTTGCTCACTAGTTGACACACACCTAGCAAGGTTCCAAAGTTGGCCATAACTAATATGTGTGTTTCAATTTATTGTGGCCTGTGTTACTATTTACCTCTCTTTGTTATGTGAATATCTGCTTTGTCCTTTAATGCCCAGATATACACACACACCGACAGACACTCACTGGCACACACACACAACTTCACATGTTGTTCTTCCACAGATCCTGGTGCAGGTAGGGAGCAGTTATCAGTCACAACGGTGGCACTACTCGCACTTTCCATGACCCTCGAATCTGGCTATTATGTCTGCAAAGTTTAGACAGGACTCTGTTGCTTCCTTGGCTCACCTCTGGTAGCAGGGGCCGAGCAACCATGGCCCTTGCGGCTTCAGATGCAGAATGGAACATGAGTCACCAAAGGCAACTCTTATGACTCACCAGTCAGAGTTATTTACTTTGAAAGGGAACCTTGTTCTTTATTGCAGAGCAGTATATAGTTAACTTAGTATCACAGAAGAAAATTGGAAACCTCTGCCCTTAACCCTTTGCAAGTGTTAACCCATGTTTGCACATGTATTCTATTACAAACCTCCTCTGAGCCAATCAGAATCCAGTCTATAATGTCTGCTGTACAGCTCATCACAAACGTTCTGATTAGAGCAGTAGCCTAAAACCACACACTTTACTTTTCAGTAGCACATCCCATGTGCTAATAGCTTTATAGATCTCATTGGGGGCTGGAGGTGGGGGGGGCATTATCACTTTGAATAATGATCATTACCCATTTTATGGCCTTGGCATTTGCTTTGGACACTATCTTAGGAGCAGGTCATTATCTCGCAAGCATGACCACTTCCATCATAAGGCTTACACAGAATCAGAGAGCAGTGGGGCTATTTGACAAGAGGAGCTATTAGAAGAAAAGGTAAACCAATGTCTCCAGCTTTTCCTCTGCCAGTCACACACTCTGGACAGCAGCTTCTCTGTCCTTGGTACTGAATCCCACCTCCAATTGCCTTTTATGGTGGCACTTTGCTGAAACCCACTGGTTGGACATTTTTTAAGTGTCTGTATCTTTAAGGTGGGTGGATGTGGAAACCTCTTCACATGTGTGCGCGTGTCCCATGCCTGTATCTTGAGGCAGGCTGCACGCTCTTCGTGAAATATGTCGAGAGGCGGCAAAGCCGTGCTAGATCACAAGCAGTGCCGGCTCACAAGCAGTGCTGGATCACAAAGTAGTGTTGGATAACACACAGTGCTGGATCACCAAACAGTGCTGAATCACAAGCAGTGCTGGATCACAAGCAGTGCTGGATCACAAAGCAGTGCTGGATCACACGCAGTAGTGGATCACACGCAGTGCTGGATCACAAAGCAGTGCAGGATCGCAAGCAATGCTGGATAACAAGCAATGCTGGATCACTCCCAATGCAAAAGGCAGACCTTCTGGCACAACAACAACTATGGTTTGAACCTTCATCCTGAGGGTGGTGACTGGAGGATAGCCAACATGTCTCCCATGTGCACCAGGGGAATGTCCCTCTGTGCCGCTGTAGAAATACAATAGAACCACAGGGTTGGTCTGGATGCTATCAAGTGGTGGGATGTAGGGGGTAGGAGTCCCAACCCTTTACTCCCAAACCACGAATGTAGCGCTCAGTGCTGTGAGTCAGGCTGTGTAGCCACAGTGGAGCAAAGTGGGGAAAGCAAGCACAGGCTCTCTCAAGCATGCAACAGGTGTTTAAACGGGGTGCCCTCACCAGGCAGAGCTGCTGCCCATAGGTACCAAGGTTGCTAATTCTCGGTGGCATGACTAGATGAGACAAAAAGACACCTATAGGTGGAAATGGGACCCTGCTTGCCTCTCGCCCGAGTGACTGGCATTCATCGCTAAGGCTTTCTTCCTTGAGGTTCCGTGTCCATGAGTGTTTTGGCAGAGCAATGGCATGAAAACAGCCAATTGGTCTTTGACTATGCCAGAAGGCTCTCCTTTTCCTTCCCAGACAAGCTGGTAGGGCTACCGAGGATTGCCTAGCGTGGCCAGTAGGCATCAGGGAAAGGTATAGCTACTGGAACTGTGCAGAAAAACACACACCACCAGCTAGGGGATGGTACTCATCTAGGAAGAAGAGGCTTCTTGGGAAGGACCAATCACAAGAAGTATTGGGCATCAAGAACTGCACCATTGGTTATAGTATCTCTAGGCTAAACAAAATTGAAGAAGGTAAACCAATCAGGGGAAAATCGAAAACAATGCAGGGGAGTTGTGAGCAAATCACAGCTCAAGACCTTTAGTCTCCCGCAAATACAAACACAACATACATAGCAACATGCGTGCAGATACGCAGATTCCCTTCGTGAACACAAACAAATATACAGGCATATAGCAGACACATAGAGTAAAAATAAGAATATACACCTAGACTTAGACTGAAATAAACACACAGAACATGCATACAAACAAATAAAAGCACATAGATATAAACACATAGACACACACATAGACATGTGCATGGACACCAAGTTCAATCAGCTCACAGGGCAAAAAGGCTGATGCCCTTACTGACAGTACAACAGGCCAGCTTGAGCTGGTTTTCTTAGCCAGTGTGGACCAGTTTGATCACTTAGTACACAATGCAGTTGAAACAGTTGACCAATCACACATACAATTTGCCACCCATTTGTCTCCTAATGATGCCCCTCCTTTTACTAGTCTAGCAATGTGTAAGTCACAGATTGTGATGTGCAAGCATGGGTCACTTTTTATGGATGGCCTGGCCTATTTTTTGTCCCAATCCGGCTACGATCAATATCTCACATACACAAACACAGTCCCAGTCATGGTACACATATAGACCCACATGAACACAGGGACAAAGTCACAAAGATCGAACCATGTACAAACTCACAGGTACACACATATGCACACAGATGCATAGGCACATACGTGCAACCCCAGACTTGCATAGACACACCCTCACATAAAGACAAATTCCAGGATTGCAGCACCTGCATTCCAAACCCACGACCTGTCAATAGCCAATATGGCCCCAATAAATGAATTGAGTTACTGCTGACATATGCCACTGATATTCCTTTACGTAAAATAAATGGATTTGCTCAAGGCCTGTTAGCACTCTAGGGAACATTTAGGGGGTAATTCATAGAATTAAGCGCACAAGTGGTGCACGCGGCTGGTGCACAGTGTGTGCGTGCGATAGTCTGCGCCAGCCGCATGCGCCAAAATCCATTTCGGCGCACAGCGTATTCATGGATTTTGGCCACCAAAAGCAGTCGCGGTGCAGAGTGGTGCAGCGACCCTGCAGCAGCGCCAGTAACGCCCCGAATAACGCCCCTCGTGCAAGGAAAAGCCATCAAAATCCCCAATCCAGCACAAAGGGCTGTGCTAACCCTGGACCAGTATACAGGGCCGCCACACGGCAAGCGGGGAACGTGTATTACTGGGGTTCGTGGGAAGTTTCACCCGCAATTTTAGCAGGGTACGTGTATTCCTGGGGTACGGGGAAGTCTAACACGCGATTTCAGCAGGGTACGTGTATTTCTGGGTGCGGGGAAGTTTAAAACGTGATTTCAGCAGGGTACGTGTATTTCTGGGGTGAGCGGGAAGTTTAACACGCGATTTCAGCAGGGTACGTGTATTCCTGGTGTGCGGCGAAGTTTAACACACGATTTCAGCAGGGTATGTGTATTTCTGGGGTGCGGGGAAGTTTAACACGCGATTTCAGCAGGGTACGTGTATTACTGGGGTGCGCGGGAAGTTCCACACGCGATAGGCCCTGTTCTAGTGGGGTACGTGTATTTCGGGGGTGCAGGTGATTCATACACGTGAACTGGCAGTGTGGGTCCTCCCAGGTGTTCCCTGTACACCCTCCACGGCCCCTGCAGGCAGACCACACCACAGGGGACTACCCTGCACCCCTGGGCATGTCCTGCAGGCAGCCCATCCACCATGGGCATGCCCCCCCAGCCAAGCCACATGTCACCTTGCACTAGTGATCACCAACGCATCACCCCCTTGCACCACCAACCCCCAGCTGTGCAGGGCACCTGCCTGCAGGCCCCCACTCATATCCCCCAGCACCACCACCCCCCAGCAGTCAGGGGCACCTGCCTGCAGGCCCCCACTCATGTCCCCTTGCACCCCCACCCCCCAGCAGTATGGGGCACCTGCCAGAAGGCCCCCACTCATGTCCCACTCATGTCCCCCTGCACCCCCACACACCAGCAGTGCAGGGCACCTGCAGCAGGCCCCCACTCATGTCCCCTTGCACACCCACCCCCCAGCAGTGTGGGGCACCTGCCAACAGGCCCCCACTCATGTCCCCTTGCACCCCCAGCACTGACGGGCACCTGCCAGCAGTCCCCCACTCATGTCCCCTTGCACCCCCACCCCCAGCACTGAGGGGCACCTGCCAGCAGGCCCCCACTCATGTCCACTTGCACACCCACCCCCCAGCAGTGTGGGGAACCTGCCAGCAGGCACCCACTCATGTCCCACTAATGTCCCCTTGCACCCCCACCCCCCAGCAGTGTGGGGCACCTGCCAACAGGCCCCGACACATGTCCCCTGCACCCCCACCCCCAGCAGTGCGGGACACCTGCCAGCAGGCCCCCACTCATGTCCCACTCATGTCCCCCTGCACCCCTACCCCCCAGCAGTGCAGGGCACCTGCCAGCAGGCCCCCACTCATGTCCCCTTGCATACCCACCCCCCAGCAGTGTGGGGCACCTGCCAACTGGCCCCCACTCATGTCCCCTTGCACCCCCAGCACTGACGGGCACCTGCCAGCAGGCCCCCACTCATGTCCCCTTGCACCCACCCCCCAGCATTGAGGGGCACCTGCCAGCAGGCCCCCACTCATGTCCCACTCATATCCCCTTGCACCCCCACCCCCAGCAGTGTGGGGCACCTGCCAGCAGGCACCCACTCATGTCCCACTAATGTCCCCTTGCACCCCCACCCCCCAGCAGTGCAGGGTACCTGCCAGCAGGCCCCCACTCATGTCCCCTTGCACCCCCACCCCCAAGCAGTGCAGGGCACCTGCCAGCAGGCCCCCACTCATGTCCCACTCATGTCCCCTTGAGCCCCCACCCCCCAGCAGTGCAGGGTACCTGCCAGCAGGCCCCCACTCATGTCCCCTTGCACCCCACCCCCCCAGCAGTGCGGGGCACCTGCCAGCAGGCCCCGACACATGTCCCCCAGCCAACACGTCATCACAATCTAGATCCCTGGTCTTATGGACAGCCTCCACATGCCAAAGACCCACCCAAGTATTGCATCCACCCACATAGAAATTCCAATTACATGATACAACCCCAATGGCAAGTATCTAAATGAACACATGCCCGTCACATACACACAATGGGTGCAAGTGAATGTCAAAACCCATATCATGACATGCATGAAACCAATGAGATGATACCATACATCGAAGTTGGATGAAAAAAATGTATTAAAAGCAACATGAATGGAATTAAAATCAAACAAACGACAATGGAAATTAAAAAAGAAAAGCTGCATGTCTGTAAAATAATGAAAAACAACAAATCATAATCCAAAGGAAAGGTGTCCAAAGTCACAGTTCCAAAAATGAAATCCAAGGGAAAAACAAAAGTGAAAACCATTGCTCCATGGGGAAACCCAAACAAAAAAGTAGAATCCAACAGTGAACTATATACAGATGAACAATCCAGGGTCCATGATCCCAACTGAAGAAATGAAACCTATCAAAAACTCCTACCTAATAAAAAAAACTATATACACATAGTGGTCCAATGTGGTCCATTGTCCAAAAGGTCCAAAATAAAGAAAAAACCAAAGGAAACCTAACACTATCCAACTATTTACAAGGGCAGTGGGCAAGTCCAACGGCTCACATGTTGATGTCCCGGGCCAGGGCATCATCGAACTCCTGCTCGATTTCCCAGAGGCGGTCCTCTTCCATGTTCCCTAGGGTTCGCAGGGACGATGACATCTGGAACTCCAGGTCCCTGCGAATGGCTTTGAGGCACTCGGCCCGCCTCAGGGCCCTACGCATGGAGTTCTCCGCCCTGACCATCGTGAGCCGTGCCTCTTGCGCCGGATGCCGCTCCGCATCTATCGCATGGCCCGACCGCTGCCACACGGAAGACACTTCTCGTCCAGGGTCCTCCTGCCCTCCGGCCGATGCCTGCCCCTCCGATGAGGAAGGCCCCGAGCCATCATGGCTCCCACCTTGTTGCTGCTGTGCCGCTGCCTGTGCCCTGGCTCCTGCTGCCTGCACATCCTCCTCCACCTGGGGTGCAGTTGTTGAGGTGGCCACCCCTGCTGGACGTCCGACTCCCGACTGTGGCAGGGATCTGTTGTCCACCAGCCGGGCCGCAGGGTCAGAGGCAGCTCCACAGGGCACCCAGGTGATACATGGGTGGGAAGATGGAATGGAGGACGACTGGGGCACAGGGGGTTCATTTGAGGAGGGGGTCGGAACAAGGTCCACGAAACAGAGGAATACGGCCCTGGTGAGCTGTCCCAGTGGGTCACCGTGGTCAACGAGCCATGCGAGAAGACGTGCAGTCTCCTCATGAAAAGACTGCAGGTCACCTCGCATGGCACGTTGATGCAACGCCACCCCACCCAGGACAGGCTCAACCCAGTGTCGGATAGCCACATCCGCAGGGAGAGGAAGGCCAGTTGGAGTAAGCCAATCCCCTCCCTGAGAACGGGTCTGGACGTAGGCATCCCTGCTGGTGCAAGATGATGCAGTGACAGGATCAGGGACAGGATTGCACATAGGCACCTCCGCGGTGGCCTGTGCTGCCTCCTGTCCCTGGTCCTGCACAGCACCACTAGCACCAGTGGAATCCCCACCTCCAGACCCCGTCTCTGTCCCTTGCACGGCCTCTTCCTCCACCAAACCCCCCACCAACCTGGATGACTCCATGCCATCTTCCTCCGTTGGGCCCTGTGGGGTCTCAGCTGCCCCTTCTGCTGCCGAGGAGTCCAACTCCGACCTCTGCCTCTTGGACCTCCCCTCGGCAGCTGCGGCCTGGGACGTGGCACCAGTCTCCTCACTTCCCGACGAGATGACAACCTGGGAGGGGAGCCGGGCCTTGCGTCTCCGTCTGGCGGTGCGATCCCTGCTGCTGTGCTCCACAGCATCTTCTCCGCCCTCTTCATCAGTTGACGCTGCAGACAGGGAGAAATAAAACACAGGCATCAGGACACTGTACAATGGACTCATACACACATGACAGTTGTACATGAGTGGCATTGTCAAACTTCAGACATGGCATCACAATCCCCAACACACATGTCATTTCGACTCACACACATGAGCTATTCCACAGCCATATCTCAACAGCCAGCACCATCCATACACATACAACAGCAGGAGCAGCCAAAGGTGATCCAGACATCACATGAAACACAGGGAGTGCACTACACATGCACACACGCCACCACACTTACATGCATGTGTACACCTCTGCAACTGTCGCAGTGTTGAGATCGGCATCCATGTCACATCTGCCAATCAGTCTTCCACCTATCAGTGTCACATGCATCCATGTTGCATCACTGTTGCACCCTTGTCAAATACACACACATGCACATGTACACGGTGCAGATACATGCAGCTGGAACCAACATCCATGTGTGACACCACAACCATGCCAACTGACATACACAGTAATCCAAACATGTGTGCTCACACATCTGCATTTGGCTTGCATGCTTACCCACACATACACCATCCATGTGTCTCACACATGAAAGGACTTGCATATGTCAGCCTCACAGCCCTGTACATAACCATCCATACATCGCCCTAGAAAAGCACATGTACAACCTGCACACTACTGGCACACCACCACACGCACTGCTTCCCATCAGTATGCATGTACACTTACCGCTCAACTCCAGACGGGTCTGCCTCTCAAGGACCTGGATGTGGAGCGCTGGGCATATGCGTTTCAGGACCCTCATCTGATGTTCCGACAGGTGGCCCCGGCGCCCCTTAGCATCCGCTGCCTTCAAGAGTCGCCGGGCCTTGTTGAGGGTCCTGGACCTGAAGTCCTCCCAGCGCTTCTTGACATGTTGGAAGTCACGGACTGCCACCCCCTACGCGTTGATGGCAGTCACGATGTCTGTACAGATCCGAGTCCGTCCTTCCTTGTTGGCGCATCTTGTTCCAAAGAGGGCATCATACTGCCCCAGGACTTGCTCCACCAGGACACCAACTTCGGTGGCAGTGAAGCTGGTGGCCCTCTGCCTCTCTGGCTGGGGGTTGCCAGTGGTGCCAGATGGTGTAGTGCCCGACATGGAAACCCCAGAGGCAGGTGTGGGTGGGCAACTGGGTCCTGGGGCTGGGCTGTGGAGCGATGGTATACCAGTCGGGAGTCTTCAGTTCCAGCAGGGGTGGTCACAGTAACTGCACCCCTGGCTGATGTGCAGGCAGCAAACAGCAGGGCACGTGGGCAGCAGGCAGTCAGGCAGTGATTTGGCCTTTTGGGCAGGAGCGTGGTCTTCCGTGTGTTTTCGCGAGGCCAGCTTGATTTGGCACGTGAAAAATGTGCACGTCAGCGTGTGATTGGTGGAAAGGCCCCTAGCGCGTAAGCGCGTCAGCACTCGTACACGCTTTCATTGGACCAAAGCGCCTCTGTGACGTGACGCGCGTGGGCGTGCACGGGTGTTTCCCTTGTGACGTTAGCATAGTTGTTCAGCGCGCGTGAAAAAACTGCACGTCCGCATGTGAATGCGTGTAATCCGAGGAAAGGGCCCATGCACGTAAGCGACGTGATGCGCGTGGGCATTTCCCTCAGCACAGGTTAAAGGTGAGCGGGGGCAGCAGTTCCCTGTACGTGCCTTTCATGGTGACCGACGTGTGTTGCTGCTTCCTGTTGTTTTGCGCGCCATCACAACTTCACAGCTATCAAGGACGTATCTCTTCTTTTGGCGGGTGTATTGGCTACGCGTGTTTTTCTGCATTGCGCTAGTCAGACGGTGAGTCGCACACGCTATTTTTCCCACTGCGGGTGCCCCTGTGTATCGCACCCATTTTCGAGGTCATAGTAGCCTGCGTGTCCCACGCATATGCATTATTCGTGTTATTGGGTGCCACCGCGTACTGCGGGAGGTTGATACTGAAGTGGGAGAATGGAAAACCAGGCTCCCGTCCTTCACCTCTCGCGCTTGGCCTAGAGGGTCACGACCCAAACACCCGCCACGAGAAGAGTTTGCCCATTTACCAGACGACCAGATACCCTGGTACAGGAACATACGGATGTGTCCATCTGCTTGCCCAGCAGCCCGCACTGGCCATGCCGACACCTGCGGCGCGGATCAACTAGACTAAAATCTACACGTCGTTAGAGATGCCATGACGACCTAGACAACGGGAAGCACATCTGTACAAATATACACACTGGACATTCCCACACCAACCTACACGAAGAATATACTCAGTGCTATGACGTAGGCGACAGGCATATTCACGGACGTGCATCTTTATTATTTTTATATAGGCTTTCAGAATGCGGAAACGCAAGACGCGTCATGAACTTTTTACTAGCTTGCTCACGCTTCTCTTTGAAACCAGTTACCACCATGAGAAATATAATAAAGACAATACTGATTATGGAATTATATGCTCCTATAACCTAAAGCACCTGTGCACCAAACGGACAACTTATGCACCGGGCCAAAGTAGGCCTCAAACAAGAGCTCCCGTGGACATCAACAAGACAAGAGTCAGTTGCTGATCCTGCAGAATGAGCTTGGCGAAGCAACCAGCCAAGGTCGCAATGTTGCAAACCCACGTTCCAAGAGCAAATCATCAAAGGCACGATGTTGCAACCTCGCACTCCGCGCACCAACGTTAAAGTCACACCGACAAATTAAACCAGACGCACAGTAGAAAAACAATATTAATTGTGCAGAATTATGCCTCTTTCACGGTCCCTCCCCACGTGATCAAGCCGAACCTGACGAGATGCCAAACCCGGGAGAACAGAGGCGTCTGGATCCCTCGCTACGAGACACTGGCAGATACACTTGAAAGGCTCAATGGACATCTGCAACAGTGGGAACGGTACCCCGTCTAGCTATGAATAAGTCCTCACATTGTCTGCATGTACCCATAGTGAAACATTGTTGCAACTTACAGGTACACCGAGAGCTGGGAACGACGATGGTCCCAGGCTGGGAAGCTCACGGGCGCACCAATCAGAACATGGGGCTCTTATCACTGACGCCAGCACATTTAGCCAATCCTCAGGAGCCTTCATGTAACAATTTTCATGTATCTAATTGTAGGGACAACCCAGATATACCACCTGACTACACCATGTCCACTAATATCTTTCTCTATATGTGTGCTATACTAACCCTACCACTCGAACACCCAATTAAGAGTGGCGATAGGTTTTTTGTTAACTTTCTGAAGTGACGCAAGTAGCGCGTCATAATACAGTAAAAAGGGCCTGCGAGCCCCACGATTGAGTGTGTGTCAGGACGAACGCGTGCGCTCCTTGACCCATCCCTGCCGTTTTGTCTAATAAACAGCAGAGTCACCTTGCTCCTTGTGTGTGTCTCATACTCTATCTCATCTTATCTGGGATACACACGGGAGGAGTTGGGGCCTCCCTGCCTGGAGGTCTGCGGACGGTCCGGCCGACCCCGGCAGAATTTCCCCCCCGACAAGTTGGAGGCACTGCTGAGATCTGTTTAAGATCGACTTTTATTTTTACTTTTTCCAGGCACTCCCGTTGCGAGGAGGCCCGGCGGCGCGGCCCCCTCTGCCGTTGCCCCCTTCTGAGGACTACAGGACCATCGCGGAGCTGCGAGAAGACCGGACAGCGCAATCCGGATATTGGCCCTCGGGAGCCGGTTGAGAAGTATCCCGCCCGCGGTTGGCGAGTGTCCAGACGTGGTCCAGACGAGGGGAGGTGGCGAGCCGCTTGGAGGGGTGCACGCAGTCGAGCGGCCCTGCATCGAGAGAACTTGGTGAGCATGACACACACAACGAGCAATGCGAAATTGTGAGGGAGGGGGGAGGAATTAAATAAGGGAGGAGGGAGGTGTTGCACAGGTGCGCGGCGAAGGTTTGACAATATAGTGTTGGCAATGGAATGAAAGGGAGTGAAAAGAGTGCGAGAGCAGTCACGCGAAAGAGGGGGGCGGAGCACGAAACATCACGTGTGGCCGCTCGTAGACACTGATTGGCCTAAATCGCGACTAACGTGTAGGGGTGGGCGTGTGTGGTTTCCTACGATTTGGCATTTATTGATCAATGAGTAGATGAGGTTTCCTATTGTTCGAGCAAGAAACTCGATAGGTAGATGAGGTTTCCTATTGTTCGAGCAAGAAACTCGATAGGTAGATGAGGTTTCCTATTGGTCGAGCAAGAAACTCGATAGGTAGATGACGTTTCCCTGTAGGGGGTAGCTAGTTGCATAGTTGCCTAATACGGAAGATAATTGGCTGGTTAAGCCCTCCTGTTGAGGGGCGTATCACACGCGAGGCGACGCAGCGTGTGCAGTCCGGTTATATTATTGATGAGATTACCTTGTTCCAGGAGAGACAGGAAGACAGCTGTAGGGTTAGCGGGGGTAAATTGCAAGTGTATTTTGAAATTAATAATGAGAATGTACTAGTAGCGTAAAGACATCGGTGACGTCACCAGTAGGGATTTTATAGGATATCACGAGCACAAGGAACATTGAGTTTTGAAAGTGGTGGGGAAGAGAAAAATGATGAGGGAGCGGATACGAAGATAAACAATAAACGAGTGGATTGGAAGAGGAGAAGGGGAGAGGGGCGTGGCTGAGCACGGAGAACGCCGGCCACGGCAAATGTAAAAGGGGGAGGAGAACGAGGAATAAGGACGACTGTATAAGATCGTCGTAAGGGGTACGCAGTCACAGGGGGCTGCGTGCGCTTCGGCCGCAGGGGGCCGTAGGGGAAGGAATATACAATACAAAATTATACATATATATATTTGTGTTTTATTATTTTTTGTTTTTTTTTAATTATTATTATTGCATACTTTGTAAAGGATTGTCGTAAGTCCCCACACTTACGGGGCCAGGTAAACAATATAAGGTTGTAAATTGCAAACTGATAGCGAAGGGAGGAGTAACAAGTGGGGCACAACTATGTCATATGGGACAGGGTCGGGAGGGTGGGGGAACACCCTCACTACCCCACTACAACACATATGCACCACACTGCCACCCCATAGGGAGAAATTAATTAAGTACAGCATAGAGTGGACCCAGGGGACGGATAACAAAATGTTAACACCATGGCCGCCTAATGGTAGTTTCGATCCATATGCCCAACATTCATTGCTAAACCATCTGCACAATACATACAAGGGGAAGAAGTTGGCGAGCCATGTGGAGGTGTTTAACTTATGGAGGATGTTCCAGGGATCCCGACCAGGACCAAATGGAATGTTTTCTATGGGAGAAACACCGGAAGTAAAGGAGATTATGAAAGAGGGAACGGATGGGGAAAAGGGGTGTGAAAGGAAAAAGAATGCGGAGAATGAAGGAGAGGGAAGAGAAAAGATTGATAAATTAGAAGACATAAAAAAGGAACCGAGCAACGAGATACCCATAGCACCGGGAGTGAAAACAGAGGGAGAAGGGTTGTACCCTTTAAGAGAACTAGGAGAAATAGAAGGACAGTTAAGGGCGGCTGAAGGATACTCGAACCCGGCATACAGCCCTCCACCATATGTGGCTCACAGGAAGATAGTGGGGGAGGGGAGGATTGGAGAAGAGCAGATTGTAGAGATAGGACATGATGAGTGGGTAGCTGCACAGATATTATTAAAATTACGGGGTTCACTAACGGGAGAAGAAAGGGAGGCAGTAAAGAGAACAGGCGAGGATAGTACAAGGGAGAGTGAGATGAAGGGGGAGGAGCTACTACGACAAAGAGAAGAGATTTTGGAGGAAAAATTGGCAAAGCTAAGGGATGAGCAGAATGAATTACTAACACAGCTTGAGAAGGGGGAAAAAGAGAGAGTGAGGAAAAGGAAAGAGGGTAAAAACGAATTGGACAAATTAAGGGAATGAAATGAGGAGCAAAGGATAGAAGATGGAAGGGTAAGAGCAGCAGCAGAAAGGGTGTCAAGAGTAGTGTTGAGAGAAAAAAAGAAGGAAGAAGAGGACAAGGAAAGGGAATTGGAAATATGGAGGAGGAGGGTAGTATCAGAGGCAGCTAAGAAATATGAAGAAGGGAAAGCAATAGAAAGAGAAAGGGTGAAATGGGAAAGAAAGAAAGAAGATGAAAGAATATTGGAACAGATGAGCAACGAAGTAATGGAGGAATTAAAAAGGAAAAGGGAGGAAAATAGTAGGGAAATGGAGGATAGGAGTGAAGGGGAAAGAGGAGGGAGAAATAAGGAGAGTGAAAAATGGGGGGATGTATATAGAAGTAGAGAAGTAGCAACAACATCAACACCAGGGGGAACAGTTGGTAACAAAGGAAGAGGAGAAATGGAGCTAATAGACTTAGAAACAGTAACAGTAAAAGGGAAAAAAACAGAGTGGGGGATACCATCTATGACTGATTTTTGCAGTGAGGAGGAAGAAGGAGTAGAGAGGGTAGGAAGAAAGAGTGAAAGGGAAAGCTTAGATAAGCTGTACCTCACTAGAACAAACATAGACTCGCCATGGATCCGTAAGAGAAGGGAGGAGCTGGAACAAAGTGAGGAGAGGGTGCAACAACTAGTGGAAAAACAAACCCATGAAGCCACACCATCGCCATCTCCATCACGCCCTCCCCCATCGCACCCTACATGCTCAACCACCACACGCACGCTGCGCACAATAAAGCTTGCGCCCTTCATGGACGAAGTGACTCCCTATACATGCCGGCTTAGAGACCTTCCTAGCCGCAGGCAAGGCAGACAGATAAACATACCCATATTAAACACAGGAGATGACGAAACAAGGGGAAGGGACGGAGAGGTAGGTAGGAGGAGGGGTAGTAAGGAAGAATTTGAAGTGGTAAAGGAAACGGGGGAGGAGGAGGGGTGTGAGGACTCAATATTATGGAACATAAAGGGTGACACAAGACACAACTTAATGCCACTGTTGGAGAGAGGAGGGGTTAGACCGCAGTATGTACCATGGAAGCATACGGATAAAGAAAATATAAAATGTAGGCTCCCATCACTAAGTGGAGGTGCGGGTAAGTGGATATATGAAATGGAAAAACACACCGCAGGGCAGAAACTAGCAGTAGGAGATGTGAAAGGCCTGTTAATATCAATATTAGGGGATAGAGCGGACGACATCTGGAAGAGAGCGGGATTCCATGGGATAACAATAACGAACACATCGCATGATGGGGCGCCATTTGCAAACTGCAGACATGCGCTATGGCAGGCACTGAGAGTACAGTACCCAGACACATCAGACATAGGAGCAATTACTTCCCGTAAGATGCGTGAGAATGAGGATCCTGTTGATTATATACAGGATATTCAAGAGAAGTGGCGCATGGAAACTAGAGAACAATGGGATAAAACACCAGCCATATTTTATCATATACTAGTACAAGGGCTCCCAGAAGGAGTTCAGAAACAACTAAAGAAAGTAGTGGGAATGGAAGTAAAACCATGGCCTGAAATACAGCTGACAATAGTACATCACTGCAGGATATGGCAAGGAAAAATGAAACAAAAGGAAGAGGACAGGAAAACAGAAGAGGCCAAACTAGTACAGAAAAAACTAACTAAATACACAATGGAAGGGGCACTAATAACTGCGCCCACAACAATGGCCCAAAGCCCCACACAAGTAGTGACTGCACAAGATCCAGCTCTAATAGCACCTCCACAAAGTATAATACAGCAAATGCCGCCACTACAATTACACGCACCAAACGTGGGAGGAGGGTACCCAATGCAAGGAGCTGGGTATTATGGTTATAACAGGGGGAGAGGAGGATTTATGAGAGGGAGAGGATACGGATATAATACCCAACAGCAGGTGGGGGGAGTTGGAAGTTCCTACCCCACAGGGCAACCGGTATACCAGGACAACACAGGGAGCTTCCCATGGCAAAACAGAGAACCACCCGTGTGTTGGAGTTGTGGACTACTAGGACACATGTCACGCACGTGTAGGGTCAGGCCAGGAACACCAGCATGGAATGAGCAGGCACAACCTAGGCCACCACAAGAACAGCAGGGCATACAACAACAGCAATTAACACAACAACAGCCACTGCAGCAACAGCAATTAACACAACAACAGCCACTGCAGCAACAGCAATTAACACAACAACAGCCACTGCCACAACAACAAGTAGTGATAACACAACAACCCCAAACTGAACAAACGCAATTGGGTAGGGTGACGGTATTGGGACACAACCCTTACACAGGAAATGGCCAATCATTGTACCCCCAATAGGACAGCCCACAGACGGCCTTGGTGTGTCCCATCCTGTCAGTAACACCTAATAGTGCGGAGGAGCCACGCATAGAGGTAACGATAGGTGACAAAAAGTTATCATTCCTTGTTGACACCGGGGCAACCCGGTCTTGCATAAGGGAAGGTAAATTTAAGATGTCAGGCGAAGCCATGAACACCCAAGGATTTTCTGGGGCTAAAGGATTGGTTCCTTTTACTGATAACGTTCCCTTATCTATCGGAGATTACGATCTGTCAGTTCCACTCTTGTATTATAGTGCCTCACCAGTAAATATACTGGGGAGGGACATAATGAATAGGTTAAATATGACAATCTCCTTTACAGAGGATGGTATAATTTGCTCTACTCCAGGGATTAACATGCTAGCAGCACGACAGATTATGCAAGCATACTGTGGGCAGACAGCAATTAGGGCGGAACCAGTAGATGGCGAGATATTCCAGTATGGAACAGACATGGCATTTGCATGGATGCCAGGGATAGAAGGGAAAATATGGAGGAGGCCAGCAGCTTATCTGTTCCGACCAGAAACACCTGTTAATGAACAAGAAGGAAAGGTGTTTGCAATAGACATTGAAAGCATTATTACAACAGCTGAGTATATTGCTGTGCACGCCCAAGACAAAGAAGGAAGAGCATGGAGGGCAGTGATAGCACTAGCAGAAGGATGTAGGTTGACCCAGGTGTCAGATGAGGAACTGTTTTCAGAAGAAAAGGAGGAGGGGGAAATGGTGTTCATGATGAGTGTAGAAATATGGTTACGAGTGGCTCACAAACAAATAGCGCAGAAAATTGCTATGGCACTTGAGGCACCTGCATGCACCCCAGTCCCTTTCTTTAAGGAGGATATGTCAAAGGTGCCCAAATCATTATGGACCATTAGCCCTTATGACGTAGGATGCATTAAAAGCATAGGGGGTGTACGGATAAAATTGAAAAAAGGTGCAATACTACCAAGAGTAAAACAGTACCCATTGTCAAAAGAGGCAGATGAGGGCATATATGAAACTATAACGGCCCTTATAAACAATGGCATATTGGTCCCCTCAGAATCACCATGTAACACGGCTGTGTACCCAGTGCGCAAGGCTAAAGGGGGGTCTTGGCGCTTCATACAGGACCTAAGGCCCTTGAACAACATAGTGGAAGCAGAATATCCAGTAGCAGCAAACCCGGCCACAATATTGTGTGGCATTCCAGCAGAGGCATCACGATTTACAGTAATAGATCTTAAAAATGCATTTTTCTCAATACCATTACACCCCGACTCACAAGATTTAACAAGTTTCACTTACCGAAATACTAAATGGAAACATACCAGGTTACCACAAGGGTATTGTGAATCACCCTCAATTTTCAATAGAGTAATACAGATGGATTTGGGTAACGTTGAGGTGGAAAGCACAGTGTTACAATATGTGGATGACATAATAATTTGCAGTATAAACGAAAGTAAATGCAGAGAGGACTCGTTAAAAATGTTGACTATATTGGCTGAAAAGGGGTATAAGGTAGACATGGAAAAAATACAATACTGTCAGGAACAGGTACTCTACATTGGCCAACTGATATCCCAACATGGAAGAAAGATTGCACCACAAAGAGCACAGGCCATCTCAAGCACTCCCATGCCACAGACTGTGAGAGAACTGCAGCAATTTCTGGGGTTATGCAACTACTGTAGAGCATGGGTATTTGATTACAGCTCATACATAGGACCCCTGCTTGAGGGTTTGAAGGAAGCAAATAAAGGGGAGAAAAGGTTGGGGTGGACTATGGAAATGAGGGAGGCATTTGACGAATTGAAGGACGCGATATCAACAGCTCCAGTACTGGCATCCCCAGACTATGAGCGACGCTTTTTTATATTTTCACATTGCGACTCAGCAGTAATGAAAGCAGTATTGGCCCAAAAAACAAGCATGGGCTATAAACCAGTAGCATTTTATAGCGGTCACTTAGACCCCGTGATGTTAGGCCACTTCCCTTGCGAACAAGGCCTCGCTGCAGCTGCTTTTGCAGTAGAAAAGGCATCAGCAATAACCATGGGGTGTCCAACTACACTGTTTGTGGAACATGCATTATTTGCAATATTGAATAAACCCAAGTCCACACTAACGACACAAAGGGCATCAGGTTATGAGATCATTTTGTCTAGGGCTGAACTAGCGATTGTTAGATGTAGCACTGTTAACCCTGCAAGATTTCTAGCAGAAATAATTGAGGAGGGAGATTACGCCCACGACTGCACCCAACTAAATGAAATATATTCATGTACTAGAAAAGTTGAAGAGAATGCACTAGAGGGAGGTGAGCTTTTGTTTATTGATGGGTCATCAACTATTGATCAAGGAGATGGGATACGGAGAACTGGGGCAGCAGTGGTAAAAATGATGGAGGCTCCGGTGTGTGTGGCTATGAAATGTGTACAGTTACCACAGCATTACTCTGCTCAAGCCGCTGAACTAGTTGCACTAATATTGGCATTGAAAGAAAGTTTTAACAAACGTGTAACAATATATTCCGACAGTGCATATGTTACATCCACTGTCCACTCAGGGCTAACAAAATGGAGGAGAAGAGGGTTTAGGAGAGCTGACGGCACTCCAGTGCAACATGCCCTCTTGTTGGCTGAATTAATTGAAGTAATAAACGACCCCCAAGAGCTAGCCCTAGTAAAATGCACCGCACACACCAATGGTGAAGACCACGTCTCAAAAGGGAATGCAGCAGCAGACGCACATGCGAAATATGCTGCATACTTTGGTGAGATATGGGACCCCACAGACTCACAGAGAGGGAGAGGGAGGGGAATGGCTAGGGAGATGTTAATAAGAGAAGGGTATACCCATCTCCCAGCCACACAGATTATGGAATTACAAGCAGCAGCACCAATGGCCGAAAAGGAAATATGGGTAAAAAGAGGATGTACAATGTCACCAACCGACGCACTATGGCGCCAGAGTGGTACTGGGAAAGTTGTAATACCGTTGGCACTTTTAAATACCGCCCTGAGCCAATTACATCACCCAGCCCATACAGGCAAGGAAATAATTGCAGCACGAATTAGAGATGATTGGTTCTGTCCCGAGTTAAATTCTCATGTGTCAAATTTTATCAGCAATTGTCTCACATGCCAACAGTTTACGGCCGGTCATACCCTAAAAGTGATAAGAGGTACCATACCCCGGCCAGAAGGACCTTTTCGGCACCTCCACATTGACTATGTTGATATGATCAACATATGTCAAGGTAATAGATACATGATTGTAGTAGTATGCCCATTTTCTAGGTGGATTGAAGCAGGGCCCTGTTCACACCCAGATGCATTTAGAGCAGCCAAATTCATAGTAAGGGAGGTCTTCCCCAGGTGGGGAGTGTGCGAAGTATTAAGATCAGACAACGGCCCACATTTCGCAAACGAAATGTTCCAACATATCACAGCCCTGCTGAGCATAAAGTACAAATTTGCATGTGCATATCACCCACAGGCTAACGGTGTATGTGAACGCCTAAATGGCTTATTGAAGGAGGCAATTGCAAAGATACAACAAACAACAAAGAAAAGTTGGTTGTATTGCCTTCCGTTAGCCTTGTTCGAACTGAGGAACAGGCCAGGGTCCGACCACCACCTCACCCCACACGAGGTGGTTACTGGACGTCAAATGCGCCTTCCCCTAACGCCAACGTCAAGGGCATTCACTGACCACGAAAGTTCAGCGAGTGTACTAGGTGATGAAATGTATCAATATGTGTCGTCTTTGATTACTAGTGTTGTGTTTGTGTCTCAACAGCTCGAGCGCACGCGGGGCGGGTCCACCAGAGATAAAGAAGAAGGCGCCAGTACAGAATTAGAAAAAGAGAACTTGTGCAAACTAGCCAAAGGTGACCACGTGCTACTTCGCAATTTCAATAGAAAGTGGAACGACAAAAGGTTCACCGGCCCACATCTGGTAGAAGACGTATCAACAAGAGCAGTAAAACTAAAGGATAAGCGTGCTTGGAACCATCTACATGATGTAAAGATATACAAACTGCAGACCCGCCCCAGCGCCAACGACAGGTCCATTGGAACAACAGCAACAACATCCCTGACAGCGGAAGGAAGTTCTACCACAGACAACGACCCAATTGTTCCCTTACCTTCTCACTACCCAGACACCCCAGAGACAACAACTGACGAAGAAAGGGGTGATCACTACACTGCCCACCCCATGGTCACACGTTCAAAGAGTAAAAATAATTACGCCATCTGAGCGCTAAAACCCCCCCCCCCCGCCCATTGACTGCAAAGGACAGTTGTAACTTAAACTGAAAAACATTGGCCGCACAAATACACATGTAAACACGTGAATGTTCTCTTTTTTTTCTCTCGCACATACAGGAACTGCGTATTATTGTATTATTAAGTAGAAAGCTAACTAACAAAGTCCACTGTCCAGGCGTAGATGGTACTCCCAGACGATAACTACCCCGAAGAATTGTCACACCAATTTGTATACGAAATAAAAAGGCCAACATACCTAAAAAGAAGAAGGGTACGTGTTTACTACACAGCCTTCCTCCTGGCCATAGAATATTACATGCCCCACCTCCGCCCATACTTGCCGGTCTTAAGAGACCAATCACTTAGAGTAGCGTGGGAGCAGCTCTTCGCCTGGGCACTGAATGACTATTTGATAGGGAGAGCTTAAACAAAACAAAACTAACATTTAAAAACGAGCATTTCTGAGAATTTTTAGGCGGGCAACTTTAACGTCGCAAGAATAAGCTGCCAGGACTGCAGCAAGGTAAGAGCAAAATGCCGGTGAGATTAGCAATTGTAATAAAAATAATAGGGATTTTGATGATCACCGGATTTTTGGCTGCTTCTGTATGGCAGTATAGCTGTGCTATCAATTTTGTTGCTGCACCCAAACCTAATATACCCCCGTTCCTTGCTGCAACAGGTGTTACGTCAGGTGGTAGTAGTAACATTGCACCAAAGAAAAATAGAGTTAAACGCAGCACATACTCAGACAATAAAGGTATTGATAATTATGTACAAGATTCAGCACACGTCACAAACAACATATGGTACCAACACATGACCCGCATTGGTAAGCAGACAACTGAGGATAGCTGCTACGTCTGCTCATTAATACCATACGCCATGAGTGCTTCACGAACATTTGTTGCCACAGAAATAAATGAGAAGATAGCGCAGTGCATAATATACTTGGCACTGTTCCAGACGAAAGGAAGATTCCAAGGAACTGTAGTGCACATGACATGGAAAACACGAGACTCATACCCATATGAAAACAACTTCCTCAAGACCTACTTGAGTTATCACAAGACCAGTTTACATGCTGAAGCATTCAAATATATAACAAGTGGCCCTGCAAAAGGAGAAACACAGAAAGTAACACTGCAGTATCTACCATGTGATTGGTACGCCACTGAAGTTCCGGGTAAACAAGGATGCTGGGAGAGGCCGCTACTGACGATAACAGGAAAGGTGTATCTGGATAACAGCTGGGAGATAGGAGTGATTGGCAGCAACATGGTAACAAAAGAAACTATCTCAACCATCGAGACACACAATCACCGATGTTGGACGACGTGGATCAAGTATGTACCAATGCTCACGTGGGTAGAAGAAGATGAAGACCCAATAACGATACTACCGTTGACTGCGCCCAAGGTATGTTACCAGCATAAAGGAGAGGTGGACGTAGGATATAACACCAATTGCGCAAGTGTGACGGAGTTACCTGAGGGGGGAGCGGGAACAGCAGTAATAATGGACCATTATTGGGCCTGTGGAGAAAAGGCATACCATACACTGCCTCCCCTGTGGAATGGTGTGTGCACAATGGTACACGTCAATGTACCATCACTAGTGGTACCTAAGAAGCACGTCGATGTGGCGAAATTTCCTAGAATGAATGAAGGGGATAAGAGAAGAAAGAGATCTGCACCACTCCAGGAGGAGCAAGGGAACAGGACCAACAGCAATGACACTGTCCTAAATAGAAGAAAAAGACAAGGAGAGCCGCTGACAGGAAATTACCTGTGGGGAAGGTCGGAAACGGCACTAACATCAATACCGCCAGAACACAGACTATTCAGCAGAGCAGCAATGTTCTTCTCCTCAATAATACACCCGGGATTACAGGCTTATGCAAATGCAAAATGGCTCCAAATAACTAGATGGGAACTAATGATGACCATCAATTCTACAGTAAATGGGTTCAACGCAATAAAAGAGGAGCTGCGAGCTGTAAGGATGGTAGCACTACAGAACAGATATGTATTGGACCTTCTCACAGCAATGGAAGGAGGAGTTTGTGCAAAGATAGGACAATCATGCTGCACGTTCATACCTGCCAATGATGCTGACAATGGTACACTGACAGAAGCAGTTTCGCAATTAGCTCAGATGCACTCCAAAATGACGGATGAAAGCAATGGTGTGAACAAGGATGAGAGCTGGTTTTCACTATTATGGTCGTGGATGCCATCCTGGCTGTCAGATGGACTGAAAATAATAGTGGGCTGTACTATATTGGCTGGAGCTACCCTGATCATAATTAGATTTTGGAAGGCACGAAAGGCACACACTACTGACGAGTTGGTGGAAATGGTGGGAATGCACCCCTTGATGCCAGCAGATGACGGCCAGCATACAGGTGTAATAATACAGGAAAGGGAGAAGCTGCGCACCCAAATAATTACCAACCATCTAGACCCACCATCAGTAAAGACCGAGAACCCAAGAAACCCCAGGAGCTACATAGGAAGATGGGTATACTGTACTCCTGGGGGTACCTGTGAATATATGTATTGGTCCTTTGAAGATCATGTAAACCACTATGGACATCTCGGAGGAATAACTAAGATATGGCGAGTAAGAGGAGATAACGAGAAGGATATGTTTGTGGTCGACAAGTCGACCAGAGGGGGGACTGAAGTGGGAGAATGGAAAACCAGGCTCCCGTCCTTCACCTCTCGCGCTTGGCCTAGAGGGTCACGACCCAAACACCCGCCACGAGAAGAGTTTGCCCATTTACCAGACGACCAGATACCCTGGTACAGGAACATACGGATGTGTCCATCTGCTTGCCCAGCAGCCCGCACTGGCCATGCCGACACCTGCGGCGCGGATCAACTAGACTAAAATCTACACGTCGTTAGAGATGCCATGACGACCTAGACAACGGGAAGCACATCTGTACAAATATACACACTGGACATTCCCACACCAACCTACACGAAGAATATACTCAGTGCTATGACGTAGGCGACAGGCATATTCACGGACGTGCATCTTTATTATTTTTATATAGGCTTTCAGAATGCGGAAACGCAAGACGCGTCATGAACTTTTTACTAGCTTGCTCACGCTTCTCTTTGAAACCAGTTACCACCATGAGAAATATAATAAAGACAATACTGATTATGGAATTATATGCTCCTATAACCTAAAGCACCTGTGCACCAAACGGACAACTTATGCACCGGGCCAAAGTAGGCCTCAAACAAGAGCTCCCATGGACATCAACAAGACAAGAGTCAGTTGCTGATCCTGCAGAATGAGCTTGGCGAAGCAACCAGCCAAGGTCGCAATGTTGCAAACCCACGTTCCAAGAGCAAATCATCAAAGGCACGATGTTGCAACCTCGCACTCCGCGCACCAACGTTAAAGTCACACCGACAAATTAAACCAGACGCACAGTAGAAAAACAATATTAATTGTGCAGAATTATGCCTCTTTCACGGTCCCTCCCCACGTGATCAAGCCGAACCTGACGAGATGCCAAACCCGGGAGAACAGAGGCGTCTGGATCCCTCGCTACGAGACACTGGCAGATACACTTGAAAGGCTCAATGGACATCTGCAACAGTGGGAATGGTACCCCGTCTAGCTATGAATAAGTCCTCACATTGTCTGCATGTACCCATAGTGAAACATTGTTGCAACTTACAGGTACACCGAGAGCTGGGAACGACGATGGTCCCAGGCTGGGAAGCTCACGGGCGCACCAATCAGAACATGGGGCTCTTATCACTGATGCCAGCACATTTAGCCAATCCTCAGGAGCCTTCATGTAACAATTTTCATGTATCTAATTGTAGGGACAACCCAGATATACCACCTGACTACACCTTGTCCACTAATATCTTTCTCTATATGTGTGCTATACTAACCCTACCACTCGAACACCCAATTAAGAGTGGCGATAGGTTTTTTGTTAACTTTCTGAAGTGACGCAAGTAGCGCGTCATAATACAGTAAAAAGGGCCTGCGAGCCCCACGATTGAGTGTGTGTCAGGACGAACGCGTGCGCTCCTTGACCCATCCCTGCCGTTTTGTCTAATAAACAGCAGAGTCACCTTGCTCCTTGTGTGCGTCTCATACTCTATCTCATCTTATCTGGGATACACACGGGAGGAGTTGGGGCCTCCCTGCCTGGAGGTCTGCGGACGGTCCGGCCGACCCCGGCAGAATTTCCCCCCCGACAATTCCACGCACTAGGCTGCAGGGTTGCGTGCACGGTTTTACTGCAGTTTTGGGGTGCCTGAGCGTTGCGTGACCCATCACTACATCACCGGGGTCACATACAGCCTTGCAGGTGCAGGGGGGCTGTTAACATCTTGCTTCCCACCCCCTCCACCCCAATTGCCCAGGTCAATTTTGGTGTACACCTCACATTGGCACTACTCCATCTGTGCCGGCACTACTACATCTGTGCCAGGTTTGGGAGGCCAGCAAAGGTGAGGGGCACCACAGCTGGGCGTACTCCTCGTGGCGGGCGTGGTCAGGGACGTGGTCGTGGTGACCAGGGAGTAGGGGGACTCCAGGGTGTCCAGGGCGGCCACAGAGGGGGAAGAGGCAGGGGTGCGCCACTTGAGCACAATGTTGTGCCATGTGTCGGTGCAGTCAGGTCACCACCCCCTATGGTTCTGGGAGATGCAGCTTCTGCATCTGGCACTGCCGCCCATGTGACCCGGCAGTCCGTTCCATCGACTGCCACGGGCCCAAGTGTAGTGGTAGCTGCAGGTGCAGCTGTGGACACCGCCACCCATGCTCAGGGTCTGCCAGCGCAGGCTGCGTTGGCACTTTAAGAGCCCTTGGAAGATTTCCAACAGGCCAGGAGGGAAACCGCAAGGGCATGCAGGGCTGCTCTGACCAAGACACGTGTCCCTGGGGCAGTTATGTCATCTGCTGCCCCGAACAGCCAGGTGTTGGCAAGTGCAGGGGAAGATGCACCCAACAACACCCCGGTTGTGAGTCTGCCAACCAGGACCGTTGCGGTCAATGATCCTGCCACAGCGGATGTTGCTGCGCAGGGTCCATTAGAGGACACCCAGCTGCCACTGACACAAGTCAGACCTTTGGTCGTCCCTCCACCTGCCACTCCCTTGGCTCAATCCACCGAACCCACTGGTCATACTGGTCAGGGCAGCATTAGCCAGCCAGGGTCTGCGCCACAGTGCAAGAGGAGGAAGGTTGCACCTGCAGCATTGGCTGGGACCCCACACACAGCCACGACCTCCTGCACGTCGAGGAAGAAGCCTTTCTGCAAGCAGGAACTGGACTTCCTCGTGGACTACGTGCGGGGCCACAGCCGTGACATGCTAGTGGGTGCCAATAGTCAGACTACAGCTGCCCACCGTGACACCCACTGGAAGCAAGTTGCGGAACATGTTAGTTAATTCGGCCATGAGGTGCGCACGGCGACAGAGTGCAAAAAGCGTTGGAATGACCTCAAACGTAGCGCTAAGGCTAAGCGTGCCTCAAATTACAACTTGACTCTGGTGACTGGCGGTGGGCCTGCACCAGAGGAGGAAGAGCTCACTCCGCATGAGTCACTCGTTGCGGAGTTCATACCATCTGAATCGGTTGAAGGAGTGGGAGAGATGCTGGACTTTGATGCCCAGTCCAGTGAGTGTTGATGCGTGTTTGTTGAGGACGTGTGCATTTTACTTGTGGGATGTGTTGTGCATGATTGCCACTACATGTGACGTGTACATGGTTCTGATGTGTAAGTAATGCTCATGTCTGCTCTGCTGGATGGTAGACATGTGGAGCAGACGGGGACTGTCCGCATCACCACTATTGCACCCTACTCACATGCTGGTTACCAGTATACCCCTCCGGTCCATGTTCCAGCTCATTGGCCCTTCTGCATGTGGCGTGGGGTGACCTTCCTCTCAGCCCACAATGTCATAGCATGACTGACGTGCATGTGTCCTCTGCCTGCATACGGGTACTCCATGTAGGCATGCTCCCTTGCCCCTCCTCCGCCACTCTGCACCCCAGTTCCACCTTTGCACTGGTCTGCTTCAATCTTGCCATTGGGTACTTTCCTGTTCATGCGTCCTGTGTACATGCTAACTTCCAGCGGACAATCTGCCAGACAAATGCTGTGTGGTACAGCCTTAGTACTTGATGCAGGGTATCTCACTTGTACTGTGCATAGGTCAGATGCCCCGCAGGGACATGAGTGCCCATTCATGCTCCATGTGCATTGCACGCATGCCCCTATGTGTCCTTGACTGGATGATCACTGTAATACAAGTCCTGGTGACATACATTGCATGGCATCTCATCAGCCTTCCCATGTCAACTGTGGCTCAGTACTGCGTTGCACACATGTTTAGGGTCTGACAATCTGTGTGGGTCACAGGCCTCATCCTGTTTAATGGCCAATGACTCTGTCCGACTGTTGTAGTGTCTTCTTCACACGTGGGCGGCCTCCAGAGTTTTCATCATGTGTCCTGCTTACTGTCCCATCATCATTTGCAGTGTTGTCACTTGAATCACATTAAGCTGTTGATGCCAGTCTACACAGCCTGTCAATACACAGGTCTATGGTCAGCCTTTTGATACCATGCTAGGCATCCCTGCTTTTGTACTTGGGTGGAGGGTTGCTTTGCTTGTAGATATGCTACCCATTGAATGCACATTGCACGTGATGCCTGAATTTGACCTTGCACTGCCTTCACATTTCCTGACACACACCATGAAGTCCTTGTACATGTAGGTAGTGAGTGACATACACATTTGCTGCACTGCATAGACCCACTTCTATGCAAACTGCCACCTTTGAACAGGTGTGATCACAGAAGCAATTCAAAGTTGACCCAGTATGCATGCCAGGTTCTATTTTGTGTGTCACATGTCTGCCTGATGTGTTTGTTGTCGGTGTGTGTTGTGTGCTTCTGACATGTGTAGTGACCTTTTTTCTCTATATTTTTCAGATGATGACGCAATGGAGCCGGAGGATGGTGTTGTCATGCCAGACACAGGGTTGTTACCACTACATCAACCCCGCACAAGTGGGGGTCGTGGGGTGGTAGGCCACGAAAACCCCCAAGTGCTTCAGTCCATCTTGTCTCTGGCTGCCTATGAGTCCAGCCCTGATGATGACTCTGACGTCCATGTCGAGTTGGATGAGCATCAAGTCCATGTGTCAGGGGTGAGTGATTCTGATGTGGACACTCCTCTGTCCGCGACACCTGCACCGAGGGGTCAGACAGTCTTGGTACATCCGCCCGTGGTGGATCGGGACGCAGGGTCACCCTCCACACCAGTCACTGATGTGCCTGGGACATCACGTCGACGGGGACATGTAGTCGTGCAGCCGCGGGCGGTGCCAACAGAGCGAGGACACACAGTCATTGGGTCCCACAGGGGTCAAGCCCAGCAATGCGGTCACCACGCGCAACCGCAGTATACTGAGTGGGAGCAAGACATGACTGCCAATTCAGAACGGCAGGGGGCAGCAATGGAGAACATCACTGAGATCATGGAGCGTGTGGCCCGATCTGTGCTCCCCCCTTCAAGGCAGGTGCTTCTCCAGCAGCAGGCAGCACGGTCCACGGCCCGCCCGCTCAGGCTGGGCATGGCGGCCTAAAACAGGGCACGCCAGGTTGACAAGTCGTCTCTGCGTCAAGCAATTGCTGCTCACGCAGAGGCGCACATGGATGCCCTGAGGGAGGAGTATGCTTCCCTCTAATCCACTCTGGGTGTCCTTCTGATGTCCCAGAGGCAGCGTGCAGAGGAGAGGTTTGCACAGCTTGAGCGTACCATCTCGGCTGAGCTACAGGCTTGCCGGGAGGTGCAGCGGTTGTCCAGCCAGGCCTTGCAGGAGGAACTCTGTGTTACACGTGCTACCTTGCAAGAGGAAGCACGTGTATCACGTGAGGTTCTGCATGCAGACCTACGTCACATCGCCACACAGAACCAGGCTCACCCGTCCGGCAGACTTGCTGCCGTCAAGGGGCAAGCTGCGGCTAGACGTTGCCTGCTACTGTGCCACGTCCTCCTTTCCAGGATGAGCCAGACTCGGACGACCATCTATCTCCCACATAGGTCGGGCTGTGCAGGCGTTGAGCCCATGGAGGTTTTTTTTTTGGCTCAGCATCATCGCATGTGGGTGTTGAGCAGAACCCTGTACCTCCCCCCTCCTGGGTGCCTCCGCTCCCCCCCGGGTCGTATGTGGCCATTTTTGATTTTTCTTTTAGTTTAGTTAGTTAAGTTTCTGTTTGATGGTTAGTTTCATTAGGTAATGTAGGTTTTTCATAGTTAGTATAATTAATTAATATAGTTTAAAATTGTTTGTCTATTGTGCTTTCATGTGACGGTGCGGAGCTTTGTGGCTTTTGAAAGCATCCACTGTCTGTTCCAGCTGGGCCCTTCAGGCTTGTCTTGTGTATGTGTTTGCAGCTTGGGGTCCTTGACTCACATATGCCACTCCTGCTTCCCTTATCCATGGGCTCGCAAGGATGGTTCGGTGTAACAGCCTATTACACAAGGGCTTTGGACTGTGGCATGTCTGGTGCTGTGTAACTTGTGTTAACACCCCTAGTGGCGATGATTGCGGTGTTATTGTCCACTGTTCTGCTTTTGCTAGATGGGGTGTTTCACGATTAATGTGTACATTCATTGCTATGCATTGTGTAGTATGTTTCTTATCTTTACTGTACACGTGCTTGTTACAATTCATGCCGTAGATAGTGTGATCCACAATTTGGATGTGAAAGACGGACTGATGGTGTGATTTCTGATGTACGTCTCTGACATGGTCCAGTAATGAGATGCCTGAAGAGACACAAACAGATGACTCTAAAGCATTAATCATGTGTTTCATGCCCTTTCTGCAGGGGGATGAGCCTCCAGACCACCTCTGCCAGCAGACATGGTCCATTGGACGTCTGGATTCTGGACACGTTTGGTGGTGCCCACATGCACATGTGTGCGCAAGCAGAGGCACAGGGATTGCAGACATACATCCTAGAACTGCTGACGTGTTCCAAGGAACTCCAGGCAAGGTGAGCAGCACAGGGGGGCCACAACACAGCAAAGCTTCCACCAGGCCAGTTGCACATGCAGGCTTAGTAGCAGCACTGACGGTGAGCTTGGACGAATATTGGTGTTGAAGCGCACAATACAGCTCAGATGTGTTGGTGGACTGATGGCTAGTTGATTGTAAGGTTGTCTGGGGCACCTGCAGGGGCAGTGGCACATTCCCTCCGGTCCACCATGGGCCATTGAGGCACTTGTATCACCCATGTAGCCTTCCGAGACATGGAAAGGAGCAGCTCACAGGGACATACAGAAAGGGACAGATTCGGGTGCAGTGCATTTAATTTCATTGTACATTCTGAAACATGCACTGCCTATTTTTCTTCGGTCATGGTGGGACACGTCTTTTTCTGAAGTCATACCTTGCTATATGCGTCTGTATGCTTACCCAGGGAACATTGCATGTTGTGTGAATCGTGACACATTGGTGTTCCATTTTCCACGCACCCACCGGCGCCTGACTTACTGCATTGACTGTGTATGAACCATCACAGGGTGAATGTTACGTATGGGTACGAAGTATCCACACCAGATTGTCTGTTTGTAGAGTAGTTTGTTGCTATGGGGCATATTTGGTGGTGTGTTTGTGTGTTATGGGCACGCACAGATTATTAACTGTGGCTCTCTTTGCAGCATTGAAGTGCTCCTGTAACCGGACCTGAGAGTGCGCAGGCAGAAGGCCAGCACTCAAAACCAGAGCTGAGTGTCTTGTTGTTTTTCTTTCAAACTGCTCTACATAGGCTTGCTGGGGGGGGGGGTGCACTGATGCATGGATGAATGTGTAATTCAATTTGGTATGTTTTTTTTTCCCTAATCACCCCGAGTCCTATCCAATTCTAAACCCTGTACCCTCTACCCGGTGTTCCTGCTTCCCGTACCTATACAACCAACGTTCCCTAACCCACTTTCCCCGCTGGGGTTGCGGATGCCTGTGTAAGCCCCAAGCTTGCAGGCGCCAAAACACTAGAGGGGGTGGTTGGTTAGTGCCACTCCTGCGCCTGGACTCCGAAAGGCCCTGACAATGATGTACAAGTTTGTTATGATTGTGTATGTGTTAATGCAAGTACTACATTTTAGTGCATTCCCTACTTTCACGTGTCATTCCTACTCCCCTCTCCTGCCCCTCATTCTAGTTATCCAGTATGCCAATGCCTGTCCCGACTGCATATCCCTGACCCTCCTTACCCACCAGGGTCTCAGAGGCCTGTGTGAGTTTGACCTTGCAGGCACCCAGGCCACGGTGGGGGTGGTTGGTTCGTGCCACTCCTGCGCCTGTACACGGGAGCTGTGACAGTACACATCCGTTCGTGGTGCATCATTCTATGTTATGTACCACACATGGTTCACATCCTGTTGTGACATTGTTTTACTGTGCTACCTTGTTTGTTACATCTTTGTGGTAGTACTTGGCCTTTGTGAGGTACTGCTACTTCAAGTCACCTACTGGAGGGTGTTCTGGTTCGTTTTTCTGGCTTGGATTTTGTGTCTTTGCAAATGAAGGTGGACTCTGAGGGTGCAGGCAACATTTTACACATAAGCTGGGAGATGGTGATGAAGGGGAAGGGTGATCCTGTGGCCAGGTGAAATTGAGGGTTGAAGGCTCCATGACCCAGGTGCAGTTGTTCAATGGGTCATGGTCATTTGTGAGGGAGGGCGGGTGTTTTGTTGTTGATAGTTGCCTTGCCCTGTAGTGTGATGGGAACCCTGACATTGTAAATGTGGTATCCTATGTACATTATGTGTTCTGCTGATCAATGCATGTTCATGTGTTGTGTTTACCTTTCAGGTGTGAGGGGATAGTTGTGGTTTGACATGCTGGGGTGTACACATGGTGAATGTTCACATGTGATGTGTAGAGGACACTTATCGTCACTTGATTGCACATGCATATGTTGAGCGCATGTCCTTACTGACCCGGACACTCGCACTATGATGCACTACATGTACAACCACCCTTCGATATCCACGTGTACACTCTGTTTGCCTTCTGCTGCCCACTGTGTCCCTGCAGCACATGTTCTGTGACCAATTATGGATCCTGTACATGCCTAATTTGCTTTTTGATGTGGTTTGTTGCTTCGATGTGATGCTCAGGGTGTGCATCACACACAATGGCTGTTCACTGTGCTGTGCGCTGAGCAGTGTGTTGCAGAAGTTGGACACAGCACACAGAAGCTGCAGTGTTGATTTTGCAATGCACAATGTGCATGTAGACAGGCATTCATTGTTCTGTTGTGGCTACTACTTTTGTGATGCATTTGGGAATGACTTATTTTGGGTGGGAGGTTGTTGGTCAGTCATTTCATCTGATTCCATGTCAGGCATCATTATCTGATGCCAATTTACATTTTTCACATGGCAATGTGTACCTTATTGGTACTGTGTTGGTGTATGGCTATTGCTTGCCATGTCATGTTGTGCTTTTGGAGGGTTTGATTGACATAACAGTGATGGTCATGGCCTGTTTTGCAGGTGTGTGTGATTCACACCTTGCATGTCAGGGTCAGCCGCTTCTCGAAGCAACGAGCTGGGGGTAGATCTCTCTCAGCGGCAGGGGCCTCCCTCTGGAACAGCCTTCCTGCCTCCCTGAAACCTGAGGAGAACCATCTCCGGTTCCGGAAGCACCTCAACACCTTTCTCTTTGCTTCTGCTTTCTCTCGCCCTCTCCCTTGCTAATGTCTTCACTGAAACTGCACTGAATCTGCAACTGGGCCACTCTCACCGACCTCGGTCCCTGGCCCAGCCACTCTCCACTTGCACTGCCTCCCTGGCACCCCTTGCACTGCGGAACTGTCTCTGTATCCCTACAGCCCCCCCTTCCCAGCACTTGTCTGCACTTACCTTTGCACTTGCCACCAGCTGGCCTATTTATTTATTTTGTATTCTACTTACCCTGTACTGCACTCCCCTCTCCCCTTCCCCTTGCACATTTCCCTTCCCCCTACCCTTCGATCTAAATGACACCTGGCCTAGTAGGATCGTTGTCTGTCTTCCCTTGTTCCCCCCTCCCTGCCTCGTCGTGCCTTGAGACACTTGTGTATAGGCGCGTTACAAATGCCATATCATATCATATCATATATCATATGTGTGCCTTTTGGTCACACAGGATAGCTTGTGTTTAAGTAGCTAGGGCTGCATACAATATGGCACTTCCGAGGCAACAATCTCAGGGCGGTAAGGTTGTGACAGTTGACTGTCTCTTTGTCATCATCGATTGTCACCTGGTATGTGCCAGGCCTGTGTGCACTCCGCAGGGGTGGGAGTTTAGGTGACAAATGTGGCCACAAGCTGGGTCCGGCATTCCTCGCCACGTGCCCTATCCCCTCCCATGGGCAGCGCCTGTGCCTGTGGTTGGGGATGTGGGGGCACCACCATGTCCACCGGTACGCCCTGCCGTGTTGCAACATTGTGCAGGACACATGCTGCCACAATGATCCTGCACACTACTGGGGGTGCATAGAGTAGCTGCCCGCCAGAGCGGTCAAGGGAGCGGAAGCGTGACTTGAGCACACCGAATGTGCGCTCCACTATGGCCCTGGTTGCAATATGGGCTGTGTTGTGTCTTACCTGGGGTGGTGCGGTGGGGTTCCGGATTGGCTTTATTCATGTGGTTGCTCAGAGGCTAGGCACTGTCCCCTGGGGAGGTGAAAATGGTTGTGATTAGTGGGGTTTGTGTATTTGTGTGGGTGTGTGTGACATGCATGCATGTGCAAGGGCATTTGTACTCACCTAGGAGCCATGTGTCGACATGTTGCCCAGCTTCCAGGGCCCGGCTCAGGGCGGACATTCTGTATATGAAACTGTCATAGGTGGAGCCAGGGTAGTTTGCATAGACAGAGGTGATGATTCCCTTTGCATCGCATACCACCTGTACGTTGATGGAATGCCAGTGCTTGCGGTTTTGGTAGATGTGCTCAGTGGCCCTAGGTGGACATAGGGCCACATGGGTGCAATCTATGGCACCGAGCACTTTGGGGAAGTGTGCCACCCTGTAAAAATCCAGGACAACGGCCTGCCTTTCTGCAGGTGTTCTTGGCATGTGTATGTGCCTGCGGACTGAGGGGCGCGCTGTCATGATTGCCAAGACCTGGTGTAGGCAGCATGACTGCGTGGCCTGTGAGACCCCCCCCACTATGGCAGTGGTCCGCTGAAATGACCCAGTGGCCAAAAAATGCAGGACATTGAGCACCTTCTCCAAGGGGCTCAATGCTTGGGAGCAAAGGGTGGGGGATGTAAGGTCATCTTCCAACTTCCTGACCAGGTCTAGGATGATATGGGGTGGAAACCTATACCTGCCGTAGACCTGGTCATCAGGCATCCCAAAAAGGGTTGTCCGTGGTGAGAAAATGCGTGCTCTGGCTATTCTCCTCCTCCTGCGGTGTCCCACGATCAGTGCTGCGACAAATGTGGCATTCATAGTAGCTGTATATACGTGTTTGTTGTTTGCACGCACTTTTATACTGTGCGCGAGGACGCTTCCGCCTGCCTTCGTGTGGCGGACGCGTTGATGCCTGTGCGCGTCTTTTGCCGTGCGCGGCTTTCCAGTATTCAAACCCATGAATACGGGTTGTTCGCGTGCGTGTGGGTGTTCCGTGTAGTTCCCTGCAGTACTTCCCCAGTTACGTCTTCTTTTTCACGCGTTGTTCCCCATTCCGCGTGTTACGCCCACTGTTCCGCCCACTTTTGTTGTGTGCGCCGCGCTATGTGCGCTTTTGCTGTGCGCGTAGCGCACGTCGTTTGATGACGTGTGTGCCCGTATGCGACATGCATGGATTTGGCGCACGACCAGCGGGAAACTAGCGCAGCACCTTCCTTGTATCGCACACGTGCGCGTGTGCTTGATTTCTCACGCTTGCGCCCCCTTGCGCCTGCTTGCGCTGGGATTTTCGGAGCACATTTGTTGCATGAATCGACCCCTTAGTAACAAGCATTGGCAATCGCAACAGTTTTGCCTTTTGTGTAGACATTGGAAATGCATTTGCCAGGCACTGCGGTAGTGGTATTAACTGGCCATTGATGGTAGCAGCTGCAAAATTGTGAGTGCCTGGTCATATAATGGCAGTTCCTGCCAATGTGGGTGCATTCAAAGGCCCCAAACAGAACTCCCTTTCACATGAACAGCATGATTTTAAACACTGAAACAATAACAGATTGGACTGTTTTTTTTTTTTTTGTTCAAGTATGATTAAAGAGGCATGTGGAAAAGGGGCCTACCTGTCATTACCAAACGAAAAACAGCATTTTAATTTACATAGGAAGGAGGAATCACAGATCATATGGAAAACAGGATTTTTAAACAGTGACACAAACTCGCTTGAAAATGTATCACTGCTAACAGAAAAATGTCAGGGAACAAACATGATGTGCAGGTTGACAAAAAGCAATGTATATTATGTTTCACATACAAAACCCCAGTGACAATTGAAACACCACTTTGTTTTCATGGACAAATGTCAGCCCAAGACAAACCCTTTTGCTGGCTGTGGGAAACTTCACAAGGGAATCTCCCTCTGCCAGTCTGGATGTCAGATCTACCATCTAATTACCAACTGCAATAAAGTGTCCTGATAAAGGTGTTGAAACTCAGTGTTCACCAGACCTGCTGGCTCTGAAGGCATTGACTGTAGGAGACGTTCCCCTTGGCTAGAGCATGACTAATATGTGTGATAATGGGGGCAACAACTTCAAAGAGCAAGCTTCTAACACAAAGAGACTGATAAAAACTCTGGGTTAAGGCTGACCTAGTGAAAACAAATGGGCAGAAGGCAGGAGAATGGCAATTTGTCCATCATGAAAGTTCACAATTAATTTAAAAGGACTTTTATTATTTAGGACTTTTTCTCAGCAATCATAAGGCAGCTTTTCTTCATTTATGTACCATGTGTTATGTAATTTCAAGGCGATTGTAGTGATATAACATGTGTCCACCTGTGACTCAGGAAACTGTAATGGCCCGTTAAACTTGGTTTCTGGCTCATCTGCACATGTTCCAAATGTGAGAGTTGGTGAACGGGTGGAGAATAAAATTAAGGATATGGGTAATAACCTATATATTCATAACTGTTATGCTTTTTATGGAAACAGTAGAAATGTGCCACCTGGCCATGTTGCATGGTACAGACCTGGTGGTCGGCTTATATACTTCCCCATGATTAGCTGATTTAGATAATATGTATATTATGGCAGTTGCTAGTAACATTATGAAGTTGTGATACATAACTGGTGTTTGCCAAAGTAGTAAAAGGAGAACACTAACAGTGATTACACATGGAAATTGCCACATGTTGCTCCAGACCCCTAAACCAATCCTGTTTTGGAGGCTCGGTTTGGGGGGAGGGAGATGGGTAACTGTCCAATCCTAGTTGTGGGAATTATTGCAGGGTAATTCCCCAATGTTGTACAATTGGTGTTGTAATCACTGCTATTTAAGGGGTGACTGCACTAGGAGGAGGACAGGCAGAGACACACAGGAAAAAGACAAAGACAGAGAGGGCTGCTGAAACCTACCATCTGACAGATGTAAGTAAACACCAGAGGAGATTGCGGAGAGTGCCTCTGGGTGGAGCTGTCTATTTCTAGGAAGGCCTCAAAGATGATTGGGTCCTATTTTGGAGATTAGGAGGCCATCTTTGAGAGTGGAGTGACCAGACCGCTGCCCTATCTTTTCAGAGTCTCCTGAGATACAGTTGGCTTTCCTAAACTTTAAACAGAGGCTTTATATGTAGGTAGAACTGAGTCCTGGGAACCCAAAAGGTGGGGGAATCGGCTTGCCTTGGATCTGTGGGGTGCATTTAAGGCCCTGAAACAGAAATCCCTGTCACCTTAAAAACTGCATAACACTGTGCCAACAAAAGCGGCTGTGCTTTGCTGTCCCTGGCACATGTGTGGTAAGCATTTGAACACTGCATTGAAAAACAGCCCTGTGTTTTTTTCTCTTTCATCTGAATAACAAGAAGTTATGCACTGTATTGAAAAACATCCCTGTGTGTGCTTCTCTTTCATCTGAATAATGAAGTTATGAACTACATTGAAAAACAGTCCCGCCTTTACTTCTCTTTCATCTGAATAAAAAGAAGTTATGCACTGCATTGAAAAACTGCCCTGTGTTTTCTGTTCTTTCATCCAAATAACAAGAAGTTATGTACTACATTGAGTAATGGCCCTGCGGTTGCTTTATTCCATCTGAATGCCAAAAAGTTATGCACTTCATAAAAAAATGGCCTTGTCTTACTGTTAATTCACATGAGGGTCAAGGATTTCAACACTGCAACACAACACAGCTTTTGTTTTCCCTTTCATGTGAAAAGCAGCGTTCTAAGCATTGCAAGTGAAAAACGACTTGGCTTTTTCTTTTTCTTTTTGTTCCGTGTCAAATCAGAGAGCCCTGTGCATGGGGCCCACCCTTCCGTGTCAATGGAACAGCAGAACATGCAAACTCACTCAAAACGACAAATTAAAAAATCCCATGACCTAAAGAACCACATTTCAAACATTAGATGAACAATACGGCTTGCACACATGTCAAAGAAAATAAGAAAAAATACATTTAAGGATAGCCTTGCTCACACAGAAATATCTGTGAAATATGTTGTGGGAGGGGGGTTGGCTAAGCAATGTACATTATATGTTTCCACACAAGACTTCAAAAACCTTGGAAGAAGCTCAGAGGACCAGAAAAAAAAACGTTTTTTGGCTCAGGCAGGAAACTTCTCAATTGAAAGTCTTGCCTCCCACTGGAAGTCGCACTAATAAGTGAACTATTCCACAATGATATGTGATGTGGCTGAGGGCGTTAAAATTCTCTGCTCTGCCAGACTGGAAGGCATCGCTCGCAGGGAGGACAAAGGAAGTATGTGTGGCTAGAGCTTTTCCAAGAAGTGTGAGTTCCTCCAGAACCCACTACCAAGGAAAACTGACAAACTTCAAAGGGTGTAATAAAAGTCTTTTGTTGCAAGCAGAGCCAAGGGGAGACAGTTGGCTGTGGGGGATGAAGCACCACCCTCCCATATGTGACAGATGTTCCAAAATGACGTTAAAGGATTGCTTAATTTTGGGCATTTTTCCCAGCACTCTGAAGAATAAAAACAACAGTTTTCTGTTATTTTTCCATGTGATTTCCCGGTGTTGTTACGAGACTAATTGCATGTTCCTAGGACTTTGTGAACTGAAATGGCCAGTAAAGACTGGTTTCTGGTGGATTTAAACATGGGACACATATGAAATTTGGTGGAAAGATGGAAAATGAGATTATGAACATGCCTAATCATTTACAGAGTTTAAAGGACAAGTATTTGCCAAAGGGACATGTTACCTTGCATGGAGTTGGCGATCGGCTTGTCTAATTCCCTAAGACCCACTGAAACCACACATATATTTCTTATGGCGCTGGCCAGTATACTTTTGAAGTTATAATACATAACTCAGTTGTTCTAAAAAGTGGAGCTGGGAACAAAGAACTGTAATAAATGACACACAGACAGATGATGCTCTCTCCCCTTGAACCAATAAGGCAGGGGGAGGAGGGAGGAATGGTGAACTGTGCTATCCCAGGGCAGGAGTAATTCTAGAGTACTCCCACTAGATTGTAAAGTGAATGATGGCATTTGGGCTATATAAGGAGGGATGTACTAGACAGAGGAAAACACACACACAAGAATCCATGGAGACAGGAGAAGGAGGATGTAGGGAAAGCTGAACCTTACCATCCAGGAGAGTGCAGAGGCCAGACCCCTTGCCTAGATGTCCAGAGTATCCTGAGATCCATCTGGCTTTCCAGAATCCCATCCAGGAGAGTGTGGCGACCAGACCACTTGCCTAGCTGTCCAGAGAGTCCTGAGATCAAGCTGGCTGCACAGAATCCCAAACCAAGGCTTACTTTGTAAATAGCAAATAACCCAGCCCTAAATCGCATAAACCTGTCTCCTTTTGTAACATTGCATCCAATATTTCCCCCCATTCAAACACCATTGTAAATCCCATTGAAACCCCATTGAAATCCCATTAAAAGTCCCAAATTGCCAGTAGAATTCATTCACCTTCCCATAGTATAATCTGTATTAGCCGGTGTATGTTAGAATATTCCCTGTGTTAAATCTCTCAGTTGTCTGCATACATCCTTATCATTATTTTAAAGTAAATCAATTAATTCCCCATTGAAATTTGCGGTACGAGTTGGTTAAATTCAAAATGATCCCCCTTGTGCCTAGTGTCTTTCTTGAATAACTGAAGTTATTAAAGTATAGCCTCAACAGAATTAGTCTCTGTGTAACTGAAAACCGAATTTGCATGTGGGTTGTGTGCAATACCCCACAAACTCTTAAATTGCATCTGTTCAATTAAATAACACAAACCGTAATCCCATTGAGAGTAACCCCATTTTTCTAGAATCCTATCTGTTATGTACCTCTGTCCTTGTCCTTGAAAACTGATTTCCGATTTTGAAAACTAAACCCCTTACCGTAGCTTCCTGTCATTGCAAATCCTGTGTAAAATAAATTTCGATTTGCCGTTTGTATTTTTCTTTTGCATTTGCTTTCTCCCCAAAATCGATGTTCATACCTTGTTCCCACGTTGCTCTGCTGTGCTGATTAGTCGTCTCTAAGCTACCCTATCTCCTCAAGTGTAGCAACAAAAATTTCCTTTTATCTGTCCCATAGCCGCGTGAGAAATAATGCAAATCCGATTCTGCCATTTTTCTCCAAAAACGTGGTTTCACGTTCTTTTCTGGCTTCCCATCTTGGGGTGGTGGGCTTTATTCCAAATCCAATTTTTCTCCCTCTATCCTTAGTCCTTGCTACTGTCTTCCAATGAAAGGGAATTAAGTTAGCTGATGTTTGGGGGTGAGCGTTGCAGGGGGGAGTGCTAAACATTAGCGCTATCATTTGATTCCAAACTGTTTTCCCTGTTTTGCTATTAAAGATCTGTGTTCGGATTTCTGAACAAATTTCTCTGTAGGAATCATTGCATTTGTGTTGCCATAACATTGGTGGCTGTTGTAAAATTGTTTTATTTTTATTTTTCATTAAACCATAAATTAATAAATATCGTATTGATACACATCGGCCTGGTTCCTAGTCCGTTGTAATGTGGGGTGTTTTTGAAGTTTGGCTGTGAGACAGGTTGGGGGCCTACTCAAATAAAAGAACCTGTGGTTTATTAAAGATAAAAAGCGGTTTTATTGTGCGCCACACTCATTGTCAGGGGAAGGAGTCCCAGGCTGGAGTGTACTGTGGAAACAAACTGTGACAAATGCTTTCCCTTTATAGTGGACGGGGTGGGGTGCAGCAACACCTTGTAGATCCTTAGACTATTTGACTAAAAAGATTAATTTAATTAATTCCCCATTTGGCACAACAATACGGGGTGAAATTTGTAAAAATTCAAAATGAACAAAGATCACTTTCCAGTGTGCACTGAAAACCACAGCCTAAAATTTAAGTGGGTAATCCTTTTTATCCTGATGACCCCGACTTCTTTAAGGAAGAGGGGTGGCTTTGTTCTTAAATCAATCAAACCTTTTCATCCAGCTTCCCCAACACATGTCTTTCAGTGGAGCGGGGACTGAAATCCCAAATTCTCCACACCATTCCAACTTTTCTGTCCGACTTCCCCAACACAGACCAAATTAGGGGGGGTCTCAAAAACAAACCACCAAATCACCTTGGCCCTCATTATGACCCTTGCGGAAAGCGACTGACCGGAGCGCCACAGCGTAAATAGCGTTTCCGCCATTGTACGAAGGAGCAAAGTGCGGCCCATTCCGACCCATCGGGCACGAGCACCACGCCACGGCGGAAGTGCAAAGTCCGCGATGGCGGAAATGACCCCAAAACGGCCCACACCGCCGCCGTACGGCGCCCTAGGTGCAATACCGCCACCCCTCTTAGCGGTCACCGCAGTGTGCGCCTACCGGAAAGTACGGTGCCCGGAAATATACGGAAACGGAAGTTAAAACATGGGCCCGGAACGGGAAACATCCCGGCGTACACCTATAAAAACACCAAAACCACACAACCACTAAAATCACTACCCTGAAACACACCCCAACCCGTCAACCACCCTAGCGAAACCAAGAAAAATGGGAAAAGTAGCGAAGAAAGCGTGCGACCGCAAGCGGCAGGTCCACTTCTCCCGTGAGGAACTCACCGTGCTAACAGAGACCCTCCAGGAGAATGCTGCCGTCGTCTTCTCCACGCAAATGACCAGGACGGCACTTGCAAACAAGAAGGCCATATGGGCTCTGGTGGCACAGCGGGTAAGTGCGGTGGGGACCGCACCCCGCACCCCACAGCAATGCCGCAAGCGATGGGACGACCTGCGGATACGCGTCCGCAGCATACTCTCTGCCAACCGCAACATTGCCACAGCCACCGGGGGAGGTCCTGAATCACCCATCAAGTTGACCCCCTGGGAAGAAATCTGTGCCTCCACCATCGGAATGGAGAGCATAGAGGGAGTCGGAGGGATGGAGAAAGGAGTGCAGACATCCGAAGATTCAGGTAGGTGGGCCAGATAAAACAATGCCAAATCCACAAAGTCCAACCATGTGAAGTACCATGCGTCCACATAGTGCAACAGAAACACATGTCCAGGAGAACGTCCACACACATCGGCCTGAAAGCGCACGTCAAAACCCACAATAAATACATAAATAATTAAAAACCCCTAATACACGCACTACACGTGCAGCAGGCACACCCTAACTGCAGGCTGCCAAACAACTGCACCCTCACTCCACACACAAATCAAAGCACCTCCAAGACCCCGACCCAAATCACCCTCAGGTACCACCCCAATGCATGTGATACAATGCCATTCCAATTCCCACTGACCCATCAATAACCCTCGCCCTCCTTTACTCCACCACAGGGTTCGATCCAAACGACGAGCTACAGGACACCCCTACCAGCACACCTGCAAAGAGGGCCAAGACCAACGGCCAGAGACCCTCCACCTCAGCTGCACGCATCAAGACACGGCAGCAGCACAAATCAGGTGGCAGCACAGAGGAGGGAACATCAACAGGCACCCCAGCAGCCAGCATGGCCACAACACCACCACCACAGGTCCCCCCAATGGATGCCACAGAAGGCACTGCCTCTGGTGGCAGCAGCACCATAGGTGACACCCCATTGATGGCAGCATGCTCGGACACAGAAGACGGGGATGTCGAGGTCAGATCCATCCATGACCTGTCCCAATCCCCCTGTCTGTCCCATCCCGTACAACATGAGGATACCACGCAGGTGCAGCCACAAGACGACGACTGGCCATCCCCCACAAGCCCTGTGGCAAGGCAACATGAGGACAACAGCCCCTCTGTGACACCACCGCAAATGGCCATGGCCCAGCAGAGGCAACAGTCCCTCGACAAGTTAATCGTCCAACAGCAGCAAATGGCCACACTCCTCAAGGGCCATGCCGATGAATGTGGGGGCACCAAGGCAGACATAGAAACATCAACAGAGACACTTAGGGCAGAAATGGAGAGAGGTACAGAGACGCTAAGGGCACAAATTGAGAGTAGCACCGAGAGCCTGAGAGTCCAAATGGAGAGTAGCACCGAGAGCCTGAGGGGGGAACTGCATGCGACGTCCAAAGACGTATGTGCCGAACTTGCCGCAGTGCGCCGTGTGCTCACTGAGCTCTCGCAAACCCTTAGGGACATGCATGGACGTGAGCAGGCAGACACATCATCCGTTGCAAGTTCCGTCCAGGGCAGCCCCCAACGTAGATCTGGAAGGAACCTGCGCTCCACAGGCAGGGGTGCCCCTGATACCCGCAGAGGGGGCATGCAATAGCGACAGCCCACTGACAATGAGCATCTTTGGACACTGGTGTTCGGGGGGGAGGTAGGAGGGTGGAGGGGGTGTGTTGGGCTCACTTGGGTGGCGGGTCGATAGGGTGTTCAACATGATATCACATATGCCATAAAAAGTGCACGATCAACCAATGAAAAGTGTGGACATTGATCTTTGTGTACTAGGCCATCATAGGCGTACAGTCCATATTGTGCATGTCCCAGACACACGCAGTGCCACGAGTCCCGTGTCCATGTATCAGCCACCAGGCGTGAGTGCTAGAAGCATACATCAATGAGATGCTGACGAATGTCACGGCCCTCCGGTGCCTCGCAGACTCCATGAGGTGCTGCCACATCCCCACCCTCATCATGACCATCATCAGGTGCTTGCAGTTCTGCGTCAGGGGGCATGGGCACATTTCTACGTACGCACATGTTATGGAGCATGACACATGCCATCACCATCTTTGCAACCTTCTCATGGCGGTACAGGAGTGCCCCGCCAGACCTGCTGAGGCAGCGGAAACGGGTCTTCAGTAGGCCGAATGCCTGTTCAATGACTACACGGGTACGTGAGTGGGCATGGTTGTAGTCCTCCTCATGCTGGTCCCGTGGGTTCCGGACTGGTGTGAGGAGCCATCTCTTCAGTGGATATCCAGCATCACCTGTATGTGGACGAGAAACGTATGATGTGGAATGCCATTGATACGTACGCACACCCCCCCCCCCCCCCTTCCTGGCAGGTCATTGACAATTCACATACCCCACATCATCATGCATGTAATGAGACTCACCGAGTAGCCAGGATCTGTTCCCTGCATGTCGCTCCATGTAGCGTGGTATTGTAGAGTTCCTCAAGACCATAGAATCATGGGTTGATCCAGGGAATCGGGCACAACAATGTGTAATGATCCTGTTGGAGTCACACACCATCTGTACATTCAGGGAATGGAATTGTTTTCGGTTGCGGTACTGGGCCTCCATGGCATGTGGGACGACCAATTCAACATGGGTGCAGTCGATGGCACCAATGCAACCCGGTATGCCGGCAAGTGCATGGAATCCCACTTTTGTGTTGGTTATTTCCTGCTCCGAGCGTGGTAGAGAGATGTAGTCGTCTGCGTGCTGCAGGAGGGCATCGAGCACTTGCAATAGTGTCCGTGAGAACAGTGGCTGAGAAATGCCATGCAACTGTCCGACTGTGTGCTGGTAGGTGCCTGTGGCCAGGAAGTGGAGTACAGACACCACCTTCAGTAGGGGTGGGATGGCGGTTGGGCTATCTATCATGCTGACAAGGTCAGCCTGTGTCATGTCCACAATGGCGGCTATGGTGTCCCGGTCCAGACGGTAGAGGGTGTGGATCTGCTCATCAGTGAGGTTGAACGGATGTGCTCGGAGGCGTTGAATTGCGGGCTGCCTGCGTGGTGGTAGTGGCTGTGCTGGTGGGCCTTGCTGGCCCTGCCTTGGCCTCCTCCTCCTCCTGCGTCTCCTCCGTGCGGCTGGTTGTAGTTGGTGTTCGTCTACTTCTTGGAGTCGGAGCACTTGCAGTGCTATCAGGTCCCCCAGGGCCAACATCGCGAGTCCTGCCGGTAGCATTTCGGTGTGGTTGTGGGAGGAGACTGGCTGTGCAATTTATGTGTTTTCAGGCTGTATGGCCTCCACCTGTGGTGATTGATTCCACCTGTGCAAACTGCTCTCCCCTTTGGCCGAGCACGTCCCGCGCACAACGCTGCAATTCGGGGAATTGCATCTTGCTATTGCAATCATGTATTTGTACCCGATGGCCGTGTAAGATTGGTTGATATGTTCATTCTGCTGTGGTCCCATTGTTTCACATACTATCTGTGCAGTCGCGAACAGACTTGTGAGGGGTCAGTGGGACGTAGTACTCGAGTAACGGTGGGCCCTCATGCATCACTGTACCGAGTTGCAACGACGGGCGGGGCGTCCCATTCGTGGGTGAAGGCAGTTGCCATTTTCACACACAGCCGCACTCGATGGAATAATTAGTGATTTCAAACGGCCACAGATGCCTTTTCGACGTGATGTTGCAAATGAGGAATTCGAAGGGCGGCGCTTTCGGTTTCCAGCTAGCGGCGAGGAGATGCCCACAGGTCTGACTGCAAATGTAACGTTCTATTGTTCTATGTCCTTGAGACAGGGCCCATGGCGAGGGAGCAATGATTGATATGAATAGTTTGGGATGCGCAATAGCTACGTGGGCGATGAGGCCGTCCGTTCCCAAATACATGTTACTTCACAACACTGGAATTACGGGCTGGGGCACTGTGGATTTAGCAGGCTGCATAACGCACAGACTCAATGGATGTTTCTAATGTTATGTGAGTAATTATTCAGGCATTTTGATCCCGGGATGAGGGAATGATGGATGGATGCATGGGCAGGTGATTTGATACAGAGTTTGCCATGTACAGGGCTTCTTGGGATCTATCCGCCTCCCCTACGCTATGTGATGCAGGGCTGCCATAGTGGGACCATCGTCCATCTGGCCTTGTTGAGCCCTCCCTGTCTCGAGGCGCCCTCAGACACTCGTTTGTGATGGTGTTTGCACCTCGATATAGATGGTTATGAGTCGCAAGTGGTTTTGGGGTGGTGATGTTCCTTTGGAGTGGGCTAGCATGCATATGGCTGTGGATTTCGTGTGATCATTGAAGTGAGTTGTTGGTATGTAGTTCTGATGGCCATTCTGTTCTTTTTCTTTTCTTTTGGTTGACAGGTATCTCCTCCCCTTTTGCCACTGCCATCTGTATGCCACTCCTGCAGATGGATTTTACTCCCGACACCTGCTGCTTCGTGTTAATCAGTGGAGCAGCATTACGATCTTATGGGACGATCGCCAATGGGCCACATGCCCTTACGCAGTACTGGTGGCTCGGAGCAACATTTCGGCCTTTCAGCTGGACTAGTGCCTCCCCATTGGGACGGCCCTGCGGTTCTGTGCGCTTCCATGTTGCCTTTTCGTACGTGAATGTGGCTCTGTGTACCATGGGGGAACAGGGCGACACACAGGTAGTGGCTGGTCATTTCTTGCGGAAGCAGCCCACAATGGTGATTAGTGTTTTGGAGTTCATGGCCTGATGGCTGTATGTGCTTGGTGATTTTGATGTGCATAAAATTTCTATTCTGATTTGGCCCGTGTAGCGTTTTTCTTTGCAAGTGATGTGGCATATGCCTATTTGGGGGGCGATGTATTGTGAGGAGATCTGCATTGGGTTCCAGCTTCGGGGTTTAGTTGCGTGGTACTGTGCTGTGCGCGTTTGCCTACGAAGCCCAGTGAGGTCAGGGATGGGGGCTGCCAATATGCCAGTTTGAATGTTGTCATGCTCAGGGGCGGGGGATTGGGTTTTGTGTAACAGATGCCGGTCAGCCAGGTGGACTGGTTGAATGATGTGGTTTTCGGAATATTGCTGGTCACAGGTGCCTGTGTTTGCGTGCGTTTCTTGGTGGGGGACTGTGGTCATGTCCATTGGGATGGCTTCTGTATTCGTGCCATCTGTGCCCTGCAGCTCCCATTGGCCCCTCTTGTGTTTCTTTTGTTCGTTGGCATGCATGGGTGACTTGTACATTTCAATGGTTGCATTGTGGCTTCATTGCACCTACGGGGAGTTGTACTTTGTGGGCAGGGAGCGGTGTACAGGCACTCAGTGGGGCCGTTTACGGTTGATTCGCGATGCCGTACTTCTCGCCATGGCGGAATGGTACATTCCGCCATGCCTGATGGCGTTAGGTACATGTCCGCTAGGGTCGGAATTGGCGTACCGTTGCACCATGGTGGTGTTTGCGGTTTGGCATGGCGCGCGCGCGCGTGCTTGGTGCAGTTAGCGTTGGCGTTCACTACGGTGTCGCTAATGGCTTCGTACTTTGCGGTGACGGGTCATAGTCGCACCGAGCGCTATTCGATGGCGGTATTGCATTTCCGCCATCGTTTTTCGATTTCCGCCAGGGTCGTAATGAGGGCCCTTGTGTTTATTTTAAACCAAACGTGTGTGCAAAATCATAATGGACATATGTATCTGTACCAATCTTGAAATCCTACTGCTAGCCTTTCAAGCCAGCAGGAAAATCAAACTGGCATCACACATTTATAATTGTTTTAATAGTGATCAGTTTAATTATTTCTTGGAGTGAAATTGGTAGAAAGTAAAGAATTGTGACTTGTGTTTTGTGTAACTAATTTGTGTAATTGATTTGAGTAACAAGAAGTTAATGGTGAGCGACGGAGAAAGTGGTGTTTGACATTTTCATGACAATTGTTATTACTTTTAATTTAAATAAATACCAATATATTTCCTGTAAACCAGCCTGGTTCTTGGCTCATTGTTAGCTCAGGGGGAGGGATCCAAGGGGCATGATATGTGTCTTAGATAGGGCTAAAGAAAAGAATGCTTTAAAGAGTTTGTGTGTTACACCTTAAGTGGGGAAGGAAGGAAATCCCTGTGTTAAGGGTGGCTTCTCAATAAAGTGTTATACTGTCTGCCTAATATTTATAAAGAAGCCAACACTGTTATCTTTGAAAATGCTTGTTTTTAACAGTACTTCAGTAAAGGATATGCACAGTGAAGGATGTACACAGAGTGGCTGTGGGCAGGTGAGGTTAAGACATTTTTATTACACCAGCAGTGCATTTACAGCTCCAATTACGCCAATAACTCTCAGAAGACTTCTTTGAAAAAACACTTGCTGGCACTCCAGGCACAGAGTTTGATGCTAAGGCTTCACAAGCTTAGCTCAAAGAGATCCCAGGAGGATGGGTCTTGGGAAGGGTGGTGCAGAACGTGAGTGGGATGACCAAAGAGATTAGCATGGCCATGGGAAGTTAAAGGGTGAGTAAATAAACAAACAACAGCTAAAATCTTTGTATACCTCCCAATATGTCATTTCTCTCTAGCTGTATTGTGATGTTTTAGTTTTGGCTTATACTTGACAGCCAAAACTAAACATGGAATACAGTTTAATGAACTATGGTTTTAAAAGCACACCTCTGCACACACCAATTAAGAAAAGCACATACCATCCTATCAGAAGCTTAACCCTGTTCTTATAAGATTACATAAATTGTATATTTGCATTATTTTCACTTCAGTAATAAGCTTGTGTAGAGGGGCAGATGTGCATGTCATCTATCGTGCCTGCCCCCTCCCCTCTGTCATATTGGAAGAACAACAAGAAGACACTGGGCATGACACCAGGTATCATCCCAATACCTCATCGAAGGTATGAGCGATGTTATGCGCTCAAACAAAAATATTGAATATACCCTTCAAACTGATGTGGTACAAGGATGTCTGCAGACACCACTAGACAAGGAAGAACTATAAGTGAAATCTGATGAGTAAGAAGTGACGTCATAAAGAGAAAGACACAGGAAGGCACTGGCACTATCTGCAAATACTTAAAGATTTTAAATGTGACTCAAGTAACAAAATGAACATTTAAGCAAATACGAAGAAATCATATACAGTGAGAAGATGAGTGAGAAGAGATGCAGTAGATGTATATACACAGAAAGGCAAAGTAGATGAGACATATAGATGCTTGCTGCAGTAGAAAATATAACATGGGTAAAGCAGCCATGATGAGAAAATGGACTTTGACTCTGCATAAATAATAAGCGAGAAGCCTGAAGGAGAGAGACCAGGGCTGAAGAGCTGACAGGTGCTTGACTACAGCTCTGTGCAAGAACAAATAATATTTGCCTCGCTTAGGATCAAGGATGCCGCAGCAAGAAATAACTGCAAGGCACGCATGGAGCTGAAGAGGATAAGCCTTGTACGGATGACATATTTATAATAGATTAAGTAAAGTAGTGAACATTTGCAAGTGCCAAGTATTTAACAATTAAAGATGCAGAAAGCATATGCAAGACGGAGCAACAAAGTCTCCAGAGGCTAAAAGGAGTACTAGCACCCAGTATAATTAAATCAAATAGCACGAAATGGAAGGTCAGAATGGACAAAATTGTGGTATCCTCATGTGTGGTTCATGACCATGAAACAAGGCCTATTCATAAAGCTCCAGACAAAGATTGCAATGTAACCTCAACCCCTTTAAAGTTTGGTGGAAGGGAACAGTCAGAAAGGTCAACTACAAAGAAGAACCCCTGGTTTAGGGCCTAACTGATGAGAGATGGTAAGCTAATTGGTCAAGAGGGCAGTTGTCTGACGTTGTTCCCTGAACCTGGGTTTCATTCTGTTTACGTGCTGCTAACAAACCGAATGTGCAAGGTTGGTAGCGAATGCCAACCAATCATGAAGGCCTATGTAATGATGGATTATATATTGTTGCAGAAGCCAATCCGCTGTTGTTATTCTGCTATTTTCTATATTATACAGAGTGGTAGTTCAAGGTGTGCTTACTTGATAAAGGGCAGCCAATGATGTTACTAACACCTAAATTAGCTATAGGTATATATGTTCCCTTAACCAATCCCTCAGTTCGAAATGCTTTTACTTTTTGCCAAGTAGGATGACGTCATAGCTTACGTAAATTGAGGTAAAAAGCCTTTTGTGAAATTGAAATGCTTTGAGAGTGTGTGAGCTACAATGTGTTTGTTCACCAGGCTTGCCTACTTTATTGAGATGATAATAAAGTAGTATTTTGCCATAATGTTTGAGTCTGTCTGGTTATTTGGGCCTGAGATCATTTATTGGTAATCCCACCTGGCACTTGTAACACTCCAGGTGATACTGCACACAACACATTCAGAATATGTGGCAGTCGATAAGATTTAGCAAATGTCCTGACATTTCCAAATATAAATATGCCATCTAATACACGTTGCTTGTAAAGAATGATCATATTACACGGGGTACACTCTTAAAAATGTGCATGAAAATCAAACTGTATTGAGAGTGCATTAAATAATCTATGTGTTTAATAGATTCACATTACAGATGGATTTGTGAGAAAAGTATAACCATGTAAAACTGCATCTCAAATACATGGTCCCTTTTTAGAACCAAAGTATTGTTGATCCTGAACGCACATTTTTGAAAGCTTGCCAGGCCAACAGCATTTTGTGAGTTGGCTATCTTTAAAACCTTAGCATTGCATACGACCAAGACACCCACTGCAATAAAGGATCAATATGGAAAAATAGAAAAGAAATGTTTTGAATTACATCTTCCAAAATGCTCGGCTTGATGTGAATTAATGGGGCCTCATCTCGAGTTTGGCGGTAGGCCTTAAATGTGGCGGTTAAGCTATTACTGCCACATTTAAGGGTCCGCCAAATCACGGGTTTAGCAGATTTCCCCCCAGCTCTGAGCTGAGGGAAATCCGCCGAAATTTCGCGCTCTTACCGCTGGCGGGAAATCCGCCGGCGGTAAGAGCGCGAAAATTTCCCATTGAGCCCAATGGGGAATGGGGAATTCCTGAATGGGCTCAGTGGGGAATGGGCAATACCCGTTCCACCAAACCCGTGATCCCACGCTATTAGCGCCGGGGGGTTTGGCGGTAGGGCTATTAACGCCGGTGCTAATAGTGCCAGCGTTACCACCCAACTCGTGATGAGGCCCATGATTCTTTAGTAACGTGCATGCAGTGGATGGGGTTCACAGAATAAAACTGAGCCAAATAATCGAACCAACTCAGGAAGATGGCAAAGGTTGCTGTGTTATTAACAATTATCGAAAACAGGGAGGTTAGAATGGATGTTCACTCATTTCTTGACAAATTTCCCATTATAACATCATTATATGCAGAAAATATGTCATCAGTGATGTCATGCTTCGTAGAAGATACGAAAAACCTACAACCGATTATAATAGGATCAAGGCGAACATCTAAGTATACCTTCTATAAGGACTGGGATTGTGATTGGCTGTCTACTCTCAGGTGGACAATTTATGCCTACCCCTAAAACAATTAATCTTCAACACTATTAAGAACATGGTTTATCATTGGTTCTCAAACTATAAGGCCCTTCATTATATGGCCCTATACAATTGGTTGCCATGCTCGTGCCATATCTGGAACATTCAGTTCACTTAGCAGCACGTAAACTCATACCCAGGTGCCAGGAGTTGGACTTGACTTTACCTCCCTACCCAATTAGTGCAACATCTCTCATAAATCATGCCTTCTGCCACGCAGATTGTCTTTGAACTTGGCCTTGCAAAGTATCCTTATCTGTGGGAATATGTGGGCGTACAGGCTTTCACTATCATTGTTTTAGGACTCCAAGTTCAACTCTATTTCCATCCTCAGCTCACGTGACAGGAGACCATGATTCTGCTCCATTCTGCAGCATTTAAATATCTTTACTGAATGAAACTTGGCACTCTTGGTGTTCTTTTCTTGCCTCTTAATACGGGGTCATTCATCCTTCGCACATTCACTACTTTCAAGAATACATAACTGACTTTGGTTACTTCTGTTTTGATCCCAGGCCAGACAGCCCTGTTAGGCTCTTCAATGATCTCAGCTTATTCTTGCTGCTACACAATTCTCTGCCTTTCTCATTAATGGGTCCTGGCTTACTAAAATTCATGACACCGATGTCCAGCTTCTATACAATGTTGGCTTCACCTGCAGTATATTCACTACATATAGCCAGCTTCTGCATTTCTGTAGCACTTCACATACATGCAATCCTCTTTCTGTGTATGAAAGTTTACTTGATTCTTAACTTCGTCATCAGTTTATGTAAGTTCCATGCATGCTCTTCAGCCAGTATTCTCAGGGATTCATGCTCATATCTTGTGACGTCACTAACTTCTCTTTTGCTCCTTTTCATATTCCTTCAGGGAGTTCCTCCCTCAGATTGTCATCTCTTTGGGGATACATTGAATAGGGTTTTCTCAGTGAATACCTTTTCTCAAATACTCGCTGCAGTATTGGCACAATTGCTCTTGCAACCATGGCACAGTGTCCGACTTCCAACATGTAGGGGGCAGGGGGTTGGGATTTCCTGCAGAAGCATGCAGCTGCTCCTTTACATTCCCCCCTGTGGTTTAGTCCTCGACCACCTCTTCAATAGTCTCCACATCTTGATATTTTCTTTTGAAGAAGTGCTTTTTCAGAGTCCAAATCTTCATCACCCCCCCCCCGGGTACCCGCTCATTTAACATATTCGTCTACACTCCAGATCATGTAGTTGCACTGTCCATTTTATTACTATAGACCCATCGTCCCATGTACTTCTTGC